>NC_089828.1:10558126-11183126 GCF_035046505.1 Tiliqua scincoides
CCAGGATTCAGCATAAATAAATGCTCACAAAGAAAATCTGAAAGACATCAAATCTCGCCAAGCACTGAACCTCCCACTCGGTTCTAATTAAAGAAAACCAATTTTCCCCCACCTTGCACAACAAGGACACTAATTTCACACTGAATCCAGCATTCTCCACGTACTCAAGTAAACGCTAAGTGCTAAGGGGGCAGTGCAACATTTGTGATTAACCTCACTATTTATTCTCGCCATTCCTTGTGGGCAGACAATCAACAGCCTAAGTAAAAGCTGATAAGAAGTGGGAAAAAGTATCCTAATAGTTGAGACTGTCATTTTAGCGAGATCTCTCAGCTATTGTAAAGCAGCGCCTGCAAAGTTACTGCCACAATACGTACACATCTCCTATTAAAATCCTCCACTGCTTCTAAATGCTGTGGCGCTATCCACATTTTATCCTTGCCATGATGATCTATAGTTAAATTGAAGCATGGTAATAAATAATCCTTTTAATGCCTCCAGAACTCAAGAGAAAAAAATTGTATGCTATTATGATTTCATTTCCACACACGCTCCTCTGGGTAACACATATGATTTGCAAGGATAACAGAAAATTCAAAGCAAACAAATCTGCAGAAGCAAAACGGCTACATTTTGATCCAACCAAGAGCAGATTTATGATAAGCCTTGTAGCCCTCACATTGCGGATACTCTTTCGGTCCCAATTTACAAGGGACAGTTCAGATCTGTTGGTTCCTGTCATTGCTAATTCATCATCCATACACTGCAAATAGACCCGAAGGCACAGGCAGGTAGGTTTTCTGCAGGAAATTAGCACAGAGGGAAAATGTTAATTCCTCCTCCCCGCACATTGTGGCCTGATCCACACCTCACCCAGCCAAAACTGCTTTTGAGAAAAGAGACATAACAGTCCTTCTGCTTTTAAGACTGTCTTTATGTTACTTAAAGTACAATCCTAAGACTGTGCTGGCCCGAAGTAAGTCCCTTACGCAGGCCCGGGAGTGTCACAAACGTACCATAAGGCATGTTTGCACCTCCTTCAGAGTCAGCCAGGCCAGTGTACAGATGTGCACCAGCCCACAGAGGCCAGTTCTAGCCTCCATGCTGACACAGATGGATACTTTTGTGCTGCCAGCAGACTGTCAGTATGGGGGTTTGGGGAGGGCGGAGGGAGGGCATTCTGAGGATGTTCTGGGGTAGAACTGGTGGCGGGAGGTACAATCAGGGGGGCCAGGTCCAGGAGGAAGGCAGTGCCAGGGTCTGGCACTGAGGCTGGATCCTAACCCCCCTCCCAGGTGGCTTGGCCTAACGCCGGGCTGCTCAGATCTGTACCACATCTCCAGGTGGCACAGATCTGAGTAGCCCCATTCGGCCCGCTACTGCATTACTCGGGGTAAGGAGAATTAATTCCTTTTGCCTCAAGCTATGGCACAGCCATCGGGAGAATTACAATAGCCAGCTGGGAGAACTAGAAATTGGGGTGGGAGGAGTGGAGGTATCGACGGAGCTCTGATCCACTGTATCTTGAACTCCGTGTTGGGCCAGACGCCCGACATGGAGTAACTCAAGTCTGCGCTGGGAAAATATCCAACGCAGACTTGAGAAGCCCAATAGTAAGGCTTTGGGCTTTCCCTTCCCCCAAGGAGACTTCCGGCTGCTTCCTGATGCCTGCTGGATTCAGTGGGAGCTGATTTGTCGCCACTGCTCCAGCGGGTGCAGGGGAGCTCAGGTTTGGGCTCAGTTTGGGTTTGGGTTCAGTTGTGTATGTGTCATCAAGTTGGCTGCTGGTTTTTTGTTGGTTACTGAACTGTTTGGTGTCCTGTACTGTTTCTGTATAACTTTATTTATTTAAAATGAATGAATGAAATTAATGGGGGTGATACTAGCCCTAGTGATGCCATTACATTTAGGTTGGGCAGGAGGTCTGGTCTAGAGGGTTGAGACTCCATTTGCCTGAAGATAACATCCGAAGGTCACCAGTTCGAGGCCACCAACACCGTGTCTGGCGAGACGTTGAAGCAGCTGACAAGCCCAGCCAAGTTATTCCACCTGCTCTTGGAGAGATGAAGGAGCTGCTTGTCAGCCTGCGTGGGAGGACTCTGGAGACCAGAAAGTGATAACAGACCATAAAAGATCCATCTGAAATGTTGTGCGGTTCTTGAAAGATAGAACCTTTCTTCAATTGCAAAAATCCCTACGAGGATTTACATGCCTATGTAAACCGCCTTAAATTAAAGTCTGAGGAGAAATCTGACGACCAAGAAAGGCGGTATATAAATGCCTGTATTATTATTAGGTATTGTAATCTGTTCTGTCTGGGCTGCTATGGAAGGAGGTCCATAATGGGGGGGGGGGCGATGCAATGAGCTGTCACACTGGGTGATGCAAACCCTAGAAACACCTCTGACCAGCTTTGAAGGGAAACAAGCTTCCAGAGTCCCCACTTCTGCAGCAGCACAAGTCCTTGCACCACCCGTGAGTCCTTGCTAGGCATTTTTTTCAGCAGGAGTGTAATCCACTCGCGTTTTTGGTTTCCTCCTCAGTTTGCATAATACAAGAATTTGATCTTTGTCCTGCCCCCTAACCATATTTCCTTCCCGAGCTCCAGTACTAAAGGAATAAAGCAACTGGTCTTTCCCAGAAGGCATGGAAACAAATGCAGAGATTTACTTGATGCAAGGTAATTCACTGCAATTATCCATCACCACCCCCATAAAATGTACTGAGAAATGAAATTAGCATCTTATGGAGTCCGGCCAGGCAGCCTCTCAACAGGGCGTGGAGTTTTGCTGCTCCAAACAGAGCTGATAATTTTGGACCAACCCTATAGCGCTTTCGGCTTTGCCACAAACATATATGAATATTCAGTTTACTTCAGGCCTTTATTGTTTTCTGGTCAGTTTCAAATCTTAAAAAAACAACAACTAGGTTCTGTTATTCATATCCTTCAGCCCTGCTTCAGTTCTGGGACAGAACTTAAAGGTCAAACCAGACATTACACAGGATATGAAATGTGTGCCAGGTTTGTGGTTTAAATCAGTGTTTCTCAACCAGTGGTATGGGTACCACTGGTGGTACTTGAGGCAGTGTCTGGTGGTACTCACAAGAACTCAGGACACCCACTGCCTGGCAGTGAGACCAGCAATGCAACGCGACAAACAGTGGTAGAAGCTTAGCTCAGAGAGCAGACCTCCATTGTGTGTGTTTTTGCATGCTCAGAAAAACCTTCCTGTTCGGCCTGACCCTCTTACCAATGTTTGTACTGTTGCATTTGGCCTCCCAGTCTGGAAGTAACTGGTGATGAATCTTGAATCTTTTTTGAATCAAAAATCTTGATATTTTTGAATAATACCATCAAGCTATATCATTTGATGTGTACTTCCATGCAGACTGCAACGAAACAAACCACATTGACATCTCTATTCTATCAGATGTTATAGCCAAAAAAAACAATGGGGATGGGGTGATGGTGCATCATCATGCCCACTGCCCAGGGCTGTGCCAAAAAGACTTCATGGAAAAGGTTGGGTTTGGAAGTAAGTCCATGGAGGCATCCTGAGAGTTAGTTTCAAGCACAAGGAGGTGCACAGTAAACCTGACTTCCTCGTGGAAAGAAAAAAAATCAAATTTATGATTGTGAATCTGATATTTCTTTGCAAGGAAGTTCAAGTTGCAAACATTTTGCTGCTTTTCCCTCCCTTAGCAGTGGCATAGCTAAAGGGGGTGCAAAGCACTCCATAGGAGAGGGGAGGGGCCTCTTGTACGCTGCAGAGAGGCTCCATGATGTGCACCCCCTTTAGCTATGCCACTGCCCCTTAGAGAATTCATTCAAGTCTAACTATAGTGAAACAAACAGAGGGGATTATTTTTTTTAGATGTACAACAGTTCTTTAAACCCACTATCATTCAGAACTTGTAGCACCTATCAGAAAAGTGGGTGAATGATTAATGTGCTTGCATAGACACCATGTTCATATGTTTGCATACATGCATATGTATAGTACATGCAGGCCTTTGATTTTCATGCTTGCACAGAACTGAGAGCAAATATAAGTACAGATACCCTCCCTGGCAAGGAGCGACACATGGCTCTTTTCCATCTCTCTCCGTACTGTGGCTATTCTGCCACCTTAAAAGAAAATACAGGGGCACAGTTTAAGTCTAGGTACAGTTCAAGTCTAGGATTAGGCACAGTTCAGCTCCCTCAATTCTGAGTGGACTTAAGTGACTATAACTGTGCCCTGGATTATGGATTTCCTAGTAAGTAATTTACTGAAGAGACATTCTGCCTGGTTACAGATATCAGATTGCAGCAGCATCACCATACAAAAAAGCCTCTGTCTCAGCCAGCATTGGATACGGACATGTGGAGACCTGGGCAAACTCCCTTGGAAGACAATAATGTGGAAAGGCTTGGCTGCATACAATAGCAGCCTTTGACATGACTGTGTACTAAATCCCTCTTTGATCTTCAGGGTCTCCTTCAGAACTGATGACAGCCAGAGGTTTTCCGATACATTCACAGAGACTAATCGGAAGCCAGCTTCAGGGTCAGAGTGAATAGATTTATCGCCATCCACATGAGCATGACTTCTTGGTCACGCTTCAGGATATTATAAGTAGGGCACACTTTCACTTCAGGCTGAGCGACAGCGGGCAAAACAAGGTAAGACAGTAAAAGCAGGAGCATCTCATATGGGGGTTTACAACACGGCAAAGTAAAAATAGGAGAGTGAGGGGATGCAATGTTTCCTATACTCTAGCCTAGTGGTTCCCAAACTTTTGGCAACGGGACCCACTTTTTAAAATGACATCCTATTGGGACCCACTTAGCTTTATGAGCCTAAAAAATGTGTTTTGCTTTACCAGCTGCTCAAACCTCTGTTTTTATCCTTTTTACTATAGTGGGGCATGACCACCTTCTGGAGCATTCATAGAGCTCCATGTTCATCAGATTGATATCATTCTGGTGGTATTGAGTTCCCCTTGCCTGCCCTTGTCAAAAGGCTGCTGCTTGATTTATGAATTCCAAAGGGTGTAGCTATGATGGTGATTGGGCAACAGCGCCCCCCCACCCCAAGTAGCAGCTTGTTTAATCCTTGATGCACAGAGCCTAACCTGCCCTGGCAGTTTCACAAACCATTAAAAATTGGGTCACAATCCACAGTTTGGGAGCCACTGGTCTAGACCACCACTCTTTTCTCCTCCACACTTTTCTGCTCTGCTCCCCTATTCCCAAAGAGAGCGAGAAGAGAATCAGTAGCAACAGATGCACCAACTAGTGCTAGTGGTGTCACTAGAGAGGTGCAGGGGGGTGTGGACCACACTAGGTGGCATGCACAGAGGGGCGACACCACTACTGGCCAAAATTTTTAAAATCTTGGTGTTTTTGAATGCCATCATGTTATACATCATTTGATGTGTAATTTCATGCAGAATGTAACAAACCATGCTGAAATATCTCTATTCTAAAAGTTATATCTATATTCTAAAAGCTATATAAAACATCAGCTGCACATGCCCAATCTCGTCTGATCTCGGAAGCTAAACAGGCTCAGGTTTGGTTAGTACTTGGATGGGAGACTGCCTGGGAATACTGGGTGCTGTAGACTTATACCATAGTCTTTCGAGACTGAAGGTTGCCAACCAACCAGTATGATGGTGCATCATCACCCACTACCCAGGGCATTGCCCCACTGCATGGGAGGAGGCCCATCATAAGGCTGACACACTGGCCTCCCACACAAGGAGACACAAACCCTAGTGATGCCACTGACTAGTGTACTGCCAGGCAAGGTGGGGGTGCATTTGGGGCTAGTGTCAACAGCCCCTTCAGGGGTCCAACAATTTCAGGGGCATGTTTGTGGCTTAGTCCAGATCTGAATTCTATGCTGCTGCTGTTTTTACATTGAAACAGGCGACAAGCGGTCCAGGACGTATTCAATGTGATGTCCCATCTAGTTCAGCCCAGTGAGGTTCAAACAGACCTACACGGTCTAACCCATTTATTTCAAACATATATCCTGCCTTCCCAGCCCAAGACAACTTGTGGCAGCTCACAGGAATTTAGGAACAAGCACAATCAATCAAGTAATTACACAAAATAGCAACATACAACAGCAATAAAAAACTAACTAGACTAAGGAGAAGGGATGATGAGGTGGGGGTGTGTCGAGGTCATAAGCTGGATCAAATACCTTCAGGTTGCAGGTGATTAGTTCCTCTAAAAGCTTCCCAAACTTTTCAGCACCAGGACCCACTTTCTAAACCAACAATCTATTATGACCCACTGAACTGTTGGCAACCTTCAGTCTCGAAAGACTATGATATCGCGCTCTGAAAGGTGGTTCTGGAACAGCGTCTAGTGTGGCTGAAAAGGCCGATTTGGGAGTGACAATCCCTTCCACACTGGTAGCAAGTGCAGTCTGTCCCTGGTCTGTCTCCCTGGCTATGGGCCTTCCTTCTTTGCCTCTTAGCCTCAGACTGTTGGCCAAGTGTCTCTTCAAACTGGGAAAGGCCATGCTGCACAGCCTGCCTCCAAGCGGGCTGCTCAGAGGCCAGGGTTTCCCACCTGTTGAGGTCCACTCCTAAGGCCTTCAGATCCCTCTTGCAGATGTCCTTGTATCGCAGCTGTGGTCTACCTGTAGGGCGCTTTCCTTGCACAAGTTCTCCATAGAGGAGATCCTTTGGGATCTGGCCCCTAGACCCACTAGACCAAAAAAAAAAGATCTGGAAGGAAATATTTTATTAATTAATAATTGTGCTCAGGTAATAATAATAATTGTGCTCAGGTGCTGCTGAGGCTGCTAGAGACCTTACATCTAGTATATGTGTGTAAACATTTGCTAGACCCGCCTTAGAAATTGAGATCAAGAACTGTTCCTTCAAACCATTACAATCATTTTAGGGTAACCAGAAGGCTGAACTGAAGAACATCTTACTTACTCTGGAATGACTATACTGGTTTGAAGAAACAGTCCTTGAGGACCAGACAAAATTCCTGGCAGTTAGGGACTTTTTGGCCAGACAAAAGGCTGAAACTGGGTTCACACGATCTATGGCATGCTAATTACAAGAAAAAAATAAAACATTTTAATTTGGGAGTAAGAAGATGACCTCATACCACAAGTTAGCATTCTAGCTACAATATTTTTCTGCAAACCAAGCAATGGTGCTCGCAAAGGTGTTTTTTTTTTTTAATGTTTCAAAAACATTTTGTGATCCACCAAAAATTGGGTCCCGACCCACAGTTTGAGAAACACTGCCCTATGTTCCTGTGCAAAGCGAAGGCCTGTACACCAAGCCAAGAGTTAAAGTAGAATGGTCTTCTTGGTGTGCTTCTGTCTTTCTGCAAAGAGTGTTTTAAGTGGGCTGGGCAAGTGTTCTAAAGTGGCATATCCAACTTAAAGGGCTAAACCTCCTCACCCAGCACAGCAATCCAGTTGTGTTGTTAGAGGTGTACGGAGGGGGGGGAGGTGTACAGGCAGCATCAGAGGATGCGCGCAGAGGGGATAGTGACACCACTACTGGTCAAAATTTTTACAGTCTTGGTATTTTTGAATAAGATCATCATGTTAAATATTTGGTGTGTAATCTTATGCAGAATGCAGTGAAACAGACAGTGGTGAAATATCTATATGCTATCAAAAGTTTTACAGCCAAAAAATACCTGTGGGGCAAGGCACTGGTGCATCATCACTTCTCAGGATGTTACCATGTCCATTGCATGGCAGGAGGTCTATGGGGGGTAGGTGAGGCAAACCCTAGTGACACCACTGCAGCAGTCCCAATCCAGATCAGGGGTGCTACAGCAGCAACTTTTTTTAAAGACAGAAATGCAAGGGTGTATTTAACATAGTGTGTCATTTGACCCCCATTCACCTTTCTTGGTGTACTTCCTTCCTTGGTACTTCCTTCCTTCCTTGGTGTACACCTTCCTTCTGTACTGCAGCGAGTCATGGACTCTTCGCTCACAACAGGAGAGGAAACTGAACACTTTCCCCAGGCACTGCCTCCAATTCATCCTCGGCATCACCTGGCAGGACAAAGTTCCAAACAACAAAGTCCTGGAACAAGCTGGAATCCCTAGCATGAATGCACTGCTGAAACAGAGACACCTGCGTTGGCTCGGTCATGTCGTGAGAATGGATGATGGCCGGATCCCAAAGGATCTCCTCTATGGAGAACTCGTGCAAGGAAAGTGCCCTACAGGTAGACCACAGCTGCGATACAAGGACATCTGCAAGAGGGATCTGAAGGCCTTAGGAATGGACCTCAACAAGTGGGAAACCCTGGCCTCTGAGCGGCCTGCTTGGAGGCAGGCTGTGCAGCATGGCCTTTCCCAGTTTGAAGAGACACTTGGCCAACAGTCTGAGGCAAAGAGGCAAAGAAGGAAGGCCCATAGCCAGGGAGACAGACCAGGGACAGACTGCACTTGCTCCCAGTGTGGAAGGGATTGTCACTCCCGAATCGGCCTTTTCAGCCACACTAGACGCTGTTCCAGAACCACCATTCAGAGCACGATACCAGAGTCTTTCTAGACTGAAGGTTGCCAACATGCATGCACCTTCCTTGGGTAAAATCTGGCCCAGCATATCTGCTTGGTATAAGCACCTCCCAGAATGGAAGGCCTTCTAGTAATGGGGGTGAATAAAAACAAAGGGAAATCAAAAGCCATGTCAGGAGCTGAACTCTCTGGCTTTTGCCCTCACCCTTGGTCTGCTGCTGCTTGAGCAGTCTGTCTGAAGTCTTATTTTCTCACAGACAAAATAAGGTTGACCAGAATACTAAAATCAACAGTGCTGCAGATAGATCTATTCAGAAGCAAGGGGCAGAGTAATGCAAAACGACTATATTTTTACTTCAATTATACAGGTTATTAATTTGGGGGTGTGTGTTTTGATCACTGGTTCAAACACGAGATTAACTAAACGGAAATGGGTGGTGGTGGTAGTTATGTATATGAGTCTCGCTAATCTTTATCCTCTCCCAGATATACTGGGACATAAAATTATACATGGCTTGGACAGTGGGATATTCTTTTCTCTCACACTCCAATACCAGAACCAAGGGACATCTGCTAAAATTGAGTGTCAGGAGAATTAGGACAAGAGAATATTTCTTTACCCACTAAGTAATTACTCTGTGGAACTCCTTGCCTCAGGATGTGGCGACGGTGCCTGGCCTAGATGACTTTAAAAGAAGATTGGACAGATTTCTGGAGGAAAAGTTCTTTACAGGTTACAAGCCATGATGGTACACAAACTCTTATTCTAGAGGTAGACTATCTCTGAATGCCAGATTAAAGGGAGTGGCAACAGGATGCAGGTATCTTGTCTTGTATACTTCCCGAGGTATCTGGTGGGCCACAATGAGATACAGGCAGCTGGACTAGAGGGGCCTTTGGCTTGATCCAGCAGGGTTCTTCTTATGTTCAAGAAGTACTGACTTGCTGAATCTCTTGCTCTCCAATAGCTCCATTGTTAAATGGCTTGAGACATTCTGCTCTACACAACTTCCAGTCTACACAGTTCCTGCTGAGTTTGCTTGTGAAAGAGCCAATTCAGAAACTCTGCTTATTAAGCGATTTGTATTCTGCCTTTAAAAAGACTTAAGACAATAGTGTTGGGCTTATCTTCCTAGAGAAGGCCTGGGTGCCTTCTTCCAAGCCCCACAGAGCTACAAAGGAGAAGGTCCTATCCCCAATTCTCATCCAAGACAATTCTCATGGCATGAATAAAAATAAGGAAGGTCTTCCTTTCAGATCTCAAGAGTTAGACACACTCAGGATTGAGTGCTCATAAGATCTAGCAAGAAGATCTTTCAAAACATTAGATTGCAGCTCTTTCAAAATGCAACTAACCCACAAAAAACACTGTTTTGATGTTAACCTAGCAAGCTCAGGTCAGCTATTGGACACTTTATCTAAACTGCAAAGTAACATTGTTTAGGACCTTAACACCAGAGGTGAAACTGATCAGAACAAAAGAGCATCATCTTTCAAAGCTGGAGGATGAGAGAATGTACTTTGCAAGATGTTCCATGTCCTTAAAATAGAAGAGTACCGGTAAGCATTCTTTCTCTCAGGTGAAGATAAAATCTTGTCTCTTTAATTTTTATATGTCTAAGTACTATTTTCTCTGTATTCTTCCTTAACAAAATGTGTTATGCTGAAACTTAGATCTCATTTAGTTTTCTAGAAGTCTTGGGTTTGTCCATATTATAACTGAAGAACTATGAAATATCAACTTAATACAATTCAGCCTAGCCTTTGTGCGACCATTTAGAACAGGGGTGCCCAAGCCCAGGTTCAGGGGCCATTTGCAGCCCTCAGAGACCCCCAATCTGGCCTGTGGGGAACCCCCAGTCTTCAATGAGCCTCTGGCCCTCCAGAGACTTGCTGGAGCCCATGCTGGCCCAACGCAACTGCTCTCAGTGTGAGGGTGACTGTTCAAACTCCTGCGTGAGCTGCGGGCTAAGGGCTCTCCACTGCTTGCTGTTTCACATCTATGAAGCAGCAGTGCTTTGCACAAGGCCTTTTATAGGCCTTGAGCTATTGCGAGACCTTCATTCATTCATATAAGTTCCATCTCCAATATATTTATTTTTGTAAATTTATTCAAATTTTAAATATAAATTAATTCTTTTTTCCTGGCCCCCGACACAGTGGCAGAGCGATGATGTGGCACACCTGCTAAAAAGTTTGGACACCCCTGATTTAGAACACTGATTTCTAACTTATGGGCCACGAACCACAGTTGGTTCTCAAGATCCTGAAAAGTGCTCAATGGGGTGGGGTGGGGAAAGATTGCCTTTGATCACTTCTAAAGTCTCATCGATCAAGCACCCCCCCCCCCAAGGACCATCAGAGAGGGTGGAGAATGGAGTGCCCCCAGCCAGCAACAAAAGCAGCAACCCACAAATCATATCTATAAATAAGTCTAATAAATCTCTAGAGAGATAGAGGGCCTTTTCTCTTGCATTTAGTGTTTAAGGAAGGGGTTTTTTTTGTTCATTTTGTGGTGCTTGTATAAACAGGCAATCAGAATATGGTGCATTCTTAGGACAGAGCTGCCTGTCTGTGTACATGTTATGGGTTGGATCCAAATCCGTCCCTGTGCAAGCACCGTCTCCTGCTCAAGCAAAAAGGGGGAGATTTTTGATAATTGTCTTCCCTCTCCATCCCCCAGAAGTCTGCACCTGTGGGTTGGGGGGCTCTTGGAAACAAACATGTGGCACAAGGGTCTGAAGAGGAAAGGGGGTGTTTCTGAAAATTGTGACCCCTCCCCCCCATGCATGAAACATGGGGCTTCTAGAGCCATTTGGAAAGGGTGGTGAGCCCTCCAGCACACTTCACAATGTCAAATATTTAAAATGGATCTATACACGTCCCCCAAAGTATAAACAGGGTCAGTGATTTATCAGGGTCAAGTACCAGAAAATAAGAGCTGCCTCCAGCCAACAGGGGCAGTTGAAATATGCAAGCCTTGGAGGCAGGACAGAGAAGGGACAGGGCTGCCCTTATTCATGTAAATAGGAAGCATTTCCAAATCATTTTGCTCAAGTCATGTTGCTCTTGGCCTTCGAATCCAACGCTATCCGCATGAAAGAGCAGGAGCTGAAGATGCTCTGTGTAGCAGGATTTCACACCATGCCCCAGAGTGCAGCTTAGAAAGCAAATGTTATCTTGCTTTTACCGCTGCCCAGTGGGCATGCAGCTCCTCTGAGACCTGCTTGCTGCTCTTTGAATCTGATAATATCATGCATTCTAATATTAGACTTCTCAGAACGAGGCAGGTTCCAGCCTCTTTGGAAATAAATTCCATGGGCCACTGGCAGGAGATGATCCAGCCATCCCTATTTACCAGGAACCTGTGCGTGCAGGGTGAACGCCGGAAGCTGCTTTCTGTTGAGTCAGACCATTGGTCCATCAATTGATCAGTATTGTCTTCTGTGCTCTCTGCTTACTGGAAGTGGTTCGCCAGGATTTCAGATGTGAGGGGTGGTCTTTCCCAATCCTACCTGGAAATGCCAGGGATGGAACCTGGGACTCTCACTGAGTTACAGCCTTTCACCCCATACTTATGGATAGCGACAAATCTACCTTGGCATAGACCTGATGCAGAAGACAGTTCTTTGGTTTGGAGACTTTTCGGCGAGGCCTGAAGACATTTTTGTTTAAAGAAGCCTTCTGAGTGCACGGCCTTTTTAAACATCTTTTCTGTATCTTTTAGTATTTTTACAGGCCTGATTCCTCTGATTTGCTACGTTTTGCTCCTTTTATCTGACTTATCTGACTATGGTTTTTATGGGTATATGTTAATGTGTTTTTTAATATGTTTTTATTTGTGGTTAAATTATGTTTTTAATCTGTTTTTAATATGTTGTGAGCCGCCCTGGGTCCCTTTGGGGAGAAGGGCGGGATATAAATAAAATTATTATTATTATTATTATTATTCAGAGTAGCAGAAGCAGAACCTCATGCGCACAATGGACCCAGAATTCCTTTTGTTCAACTTCTTTCCTGCTCCAGCCTTTGGTTTGTATCCCCCTCCCTGAAGCTACTCCTAAGGGCCAAGGACCCTCCAGAATGGTGTGCAATATGGCACGGAGGGCTACAGTTGAAGGGGGGAAGCAAGTAGAAATCAGGGATGCCAAATGCCTTGCAGAAGTGCTTCCATTCAGGCAAGAACCTCTTTGGATTCCAGCCATTTATTCATTCACTCTGTCTAAAAACAATTCCATCCCTCTGGAGGCTCAAGGTGGCTCGCAATATTTGGAGCATGGCATCTTGCACCCACAGCTGGACTTTTCAGATGTTCATAATGAATGTCACAGAGTGAGTGAGGTGAGGGGCAGCAGGACCTGCCTCCACCTTGCACATTTTAAATTGCATGTATACACTGTGCCTACATACCTCTACCTGTTCCCAACTGTCCACTGCCACTTGCAATATGCCTGACAGAATGGGTGGGGAGAAGCTCAGCCTACCATCACAACACTGCCCCCTCTCATTAAACAGACCAAGTCCCCCTCCTCCAAACATCTGCAAGAAACTTGGTGGCCTTCCAGAGGCCTCTGGAACAAGCAAGCTTTGTGCTCACTCCCGCCCACAACTGCAATGGCTGATATTTCAATACCGTTTAACAGACACTTAATCCCATTAATATTTCAATTTATGTGTGGGCTTAACAGGGGTAATCAGTAACCACAGGAATGAGCTGAAAATAGTTCTAGTAGCGAGCACAGTTTTTGTTCTCCGTAAATAAGTAAATAAGACCTATCCTTCCCATCTCCATAATCAAGACGCATTTTGGTATTATGCTGGAAAATGAAGCAGAGAGATGCTATATGCCTTTTATTTAAAAGATTCACAGCACGTTAATATCCAGTTTACGTTCCAAGTGGTAATTAGAGTGCATGTTTGGTTATTTAAGGCATATAGGCCATTAAGAGCTAACTTGACTCTCAAGCCCAGCTATAGGCTTTGAGCACACTGCGATTACATTGAATGAATGCTATGTTGCTACATCCATTCACAAGAAAGAATGCCTACCTCATTCCTGCCAGTTGTTGTCAAGCATCCAAAGAGTCTAGGCTGGGTCAGCCAACTGGAAGTCAACATCAAGTCCAAAGCCCAGAGAGACTGAAGCCAAACTCAGGCCTGTAACCACAGATCAAAAGCCAGGTAACAAAATTACATCCAGAGTTGAAAAAGACCAAACCAGTCAGTCAGTTTGCAGGAACAAGGTGTCAGACATGGTGGGACCGGACTCAAGAAGGGTGTGCGAGGCTGTGGCCTGACCTGGTAAGCTGCCAAGAGCTGTAAAGTTCGAAACAACCAGAAGTACCCAAGAACTGACGACACGCTGATATACTGATGAGCTGACCCTCGGTGACAGAGAGGAGCTGCCATCAAGCGAAGGGCCAGAGAGAGGCCAGACCAGGAAGGAATCCAGCTGGAATGAGGAGTTCTATCACAGACTAAAACTAGTCAATTGTAAAAATCCCTACGGGGTTTAGAACAACCTGCCTATGTAAACCGCCTTGGATTAAAGTCTGAGGAGAAATCTGACGACCAAAGAAAGGCAGTATATAAATACTTGAATGAATGAAGACTCAGGCATAAGAGCACTCTTCAGCCAGAAAAGAGAATACAGGTGAGCACTGTCAGTCCCCCTAGTTGGCAAGCAGCATATAGCCTCTGAGTTGACCAGGTCCAATATAAATACCAGGAGCCTTGCTTTTGTCCTGGTCTGGTCAACTGAACAAAGCCTTCTGTACTGGGTCAGGAATCTCCAGTTCAAGCCTCTGGAAAGGCAAAGTGCAATTTTGACAGCTATGCCCAGCCAAAGTGTCACTCAACATCTGGGACAGTTGCCTCTAGAAGGTGTTGTCAGCTGAAGATTTTGGGGGACACTGCCAAAAACATGTGCAAAACCCTAGATGGTTGTTTTTTGTTTTGGCCCTGGTGATAGCATGGCAACAATCCTCAGTTATCTTTGGGATAATAGTTGAGAGTTATCTTTGATCAAATGGAAACCACGAGTGGAAAAGAGTAGAAGAAAAGTTAGTGATCCTGGAAGGAGAGGGAACAGCCATCAAATCTCTCTTATTTTGCTTAAAACAGCAAAAGTAAAATAAAATAAATATCTGAATGGGCAAATTGCGATGTCAAATTCAGCTGTGTGTTTTTTTTAGAGAACATTAGCTAGAGAAGCACTAGAGGGCTTTTTTGGTTCTATTACACTCGGAAATTAGAGGACAGGTCCTCTCGTGGATTGAGAACTGGTTGGAGGCCAGGAAGCAGAGAGTGGGTGTCAATGGGCAAGTTTCACAATGGAGAGAGGTGAAAAGCGGTGTGCCCCAAGGATCTGTCCTGGGACCGGTGCTTTTCAACCTCTTCATAAGTGACCTGGAGACAGGGTTGAGCAGTGAAGTGGCTAAGTTTGCAGACGACACCAAACTTTTCCGAGTGGTGAAGACCAGAAGTGATTGTGAGGAGCTCCAGAAGGATCTCTCCAGACTGGCAGAATGGGCAGCAAAATGGCAGATGCGCTTCAATGTCAGTAAGTGTAAAGTCATGCACATTGGGGCAAAAAATCAAAACTTCACATATAGGCTGATGGGTTCTGAGCTGTCTGTGACAGATCAGGAGAGAGATCTTGGGGTGGTGGTGGACAGGTCGATGAAAGTGTCGACCCAATGTGCGGCGGCAGTGAAGAAGGCCAATTCTATGCTTGGGATCATTAGGAAGGGTATTGAGAACAAAACAGCTAATATTATAATGCCGTTGTACAAATCTATGGTAAGGCCACACCTGGAGTATTGTGTCCAGTTCTGGTCGCCGCATCTCAAAAAAGACATAGTGGAAATGGAAAAGGTGCAAAAGAGAGCAACTAAGATGATTACGGGGCTGGGGCACCTTCCTTATGAGGAAAGGCTACGGCGTTTGGGCCTCTTCAGCCTAGAAAAGAGACGCTTGAGGGGGGACATGATTGAGACATACAAAATTATGCAGGGGATGGACAGAGTGGATAGGGAGATGCTCTTTACACTCTCACATAATACCAGAACAAGGGGACATCCACTAAAATTGAGTGTTGGGCGGGTTAGGACAGACAAAAGAAAATATTTCTTTACTCAGCGCGTGGTCGGTCTGTGGAACTCCTTGCCACAGGATGTGGTGCTGGCGTCTAGCCTAGACGCCTTTAAAAGGGGATTGGACGAGTTTCTGGAGGAAAAATCCATTATGGGGTACAAGCGATGATGTGTATGCGCAACCTCCTGATTTTAGGAATGGGTTAAGTCAGAATGCCAGATGTAGGGGAGAGCACCAAGATGAGGTCTCTTGTTATCTGGTGTGCTCCCTGGGGCATTTGGTGGGCCGCTGTGAGATACAGGAAGCTGGACTAGATGGGCCTATGGCCTGATCCAGTGGGGCTGTTCTTATGTTCTTATGGGTCACATTCTTTTTTTTAGGTTCCAGGGAGCCAGCCATGCTAGAATTTCTCCAAGCGAGCTCAGAGCTTGCAAACGTGGCCACCTCTGTGCCTATGTCACTTTCTCCTATTTTCCCTACCTAAAGAATGGAGGAACCTGTCAAAAACACAGTGAAAATACATGGTGACCTCCATACAATTGATTTCAACGAGGAGATGCCATTTTGTCATTTTTTTAAAAATAACCGTGCTGGAAGCATGCTAGCAGCATGTTGGAACATAACTTCTGAATTTTTCCTAGGTAAAAACAAAATGCAGCCTCCGTTTAGATTCTTCTACTGGAAAAAAAATGGGAGCATTTCTCAGGAATCCCCAAGATATGTGTCTCATGCTGCCCACCTCATCAATTTTACATCAGAGAGTGTTTCCACTCACTATTTGAAAGGCGATGCTCACCAGCCTCAGAACTACCCAATTTCATTTGTACTGTACTGTATATCAAATGCACAAATACATTTTTATACTTGCATTAATCATTTCAAAAAAACAAACCCAATAGCTTCAAAGTGCCAATGGGAGCTCTGAAGATGATCAGCCTCAACTTCACGTAACAAATTCCATGTAACCAGGGCTGACCCAAAATTTCCCAGCACCTCTGGTGGTGTGCCACATGCTCCCCCCCACACACACACACACACACTTGGTGACATGCCAGACTTCACCTTTTCGGCTCCCTGGATTGAAAAGGGAAAAAGGGGGTGGAGCAGAAATGGAAGTCACGGAACAGAGGTGGGCACCTCTGCCAGTCTGCTGCCTGAGGCAGTTGGCCTCTTGGAGGGGCTGGCCCTGCTTCCAAGAACTATCTAATTGGTTGCCATAGGAAACAGGATGCTGGACTAGCTGGACCTTTCAGCCTGATGTAGCAGGGTACTTCTTGTGTTCTGTCAATATGGCAGAGTAACTGTGCCAAAGCAAAACCGGTTTGGGAGATTGCATAGAAACTCTGAAGAATGAGTTCCATGAAAAAGGGAGCAAAATAAAGAAGAGCAAATAGTTGCTCTTAGTGTTGTATCTATCCAGAGAAAGGAGAATCCCCTGTAACAACAGGTCCTAACTTGCTGGATCTGGTGCACTCAGGGTCGGCTTTAGGCCAATTGCTCCCAATTGGATCTTGCACCCAAGGGACCCCTGCGCTAGGTAATTTATATTAAAATGTGCTTTGATTCATTAACTTACCTGCACTTTTTAAGCACACATTTTGATTGATTTCCAATCTACCATAGATATAAAGACTATAAGAAATTTTATTTCCCTGCTAATTTCCGCTGCTAATTGGGTAAGAGGCACTTTTTCAAGTGGGTGCTCCTTTTTTAGCAGGGGGAGAGTAACGGGCCCACCTCACCCCAGCACTGTCTGTTCTAGCGGCTGTCTGCTGGTATTCATTTGCATCTTTTTAGATTGTGAGTCCTTTTGGGACAGGGAGCCATTTAGTTATTTGATTTTTCTCTGTAAACCGCTTTGTGAACTTTTAGTTGAAAAGCGGTATATAAATACTGTTAATAATAATAATTTGTATCTACACGATTCTACAGACTTTGAACTTGGGGCCCTGCAAAAAAATGTTTCCAAGTGGGCCCTGCAACCCCTAAGGGTAACCTTGCGCTCAGTAGCCTTTTAGCTCATGGAGGAACATCAAAGAACATCTCTGAGCCAATCAGGTATCCCAGCAAATCCAAGGGTTTGACAGCACACAGGCACCTCAGCTCAGCTCTTTCCATTTAACTCAATCACTGCCATTCATGGAAGGAGCGCTTCCCTCTTGCCTTTTCTGGGGAAGGCACAAAGCACCAACTGCAAATTGCTAGTTTAAAAGACTTCACAAGAGCCACAGTGAAAATCCAAAGTTTTGAAAAAAAATAATAATTTTTTATAAGCTGCTTTATTAGATATGCTAATACTATATTAGAAAGGAACCCATTTCCTACTGTAACTAATAATGCAATCCTATGCATGTTTACTTAGAAGTCCTGTTCTGTTTAATAAGCCCCTGTACCTGGGGCTTATTCACAGGTAGGCATACAAAGGTTTGCAGCCCAAGCTTGTGCACACTGAAATCATTGCACATCCTTCCCCTGCTTAGCCTCCAACTTCATTTTCTTTCCCCATCCTCTGTTGCCACCCTTGTGTCAAAATTTAGATTGTAAGCCCTTCAGGGCAGGGACCTGTCCTTTCACTCTTGTAAACTACCATGCTTGCAGATGGCACTATATGCAAAAGGAATTATTTGAGAGTTTGAATCTGTTAGTTCATTTTTCTTTTTTTGCTAGCAGGGTATGAAGAAGGTAACCGTGCCCTACATTGTAACAGAACATTTATCTATAAGTACCTTTGCAAGATGAATCTTCAGCTGGTTTAGTAGTTTAAAAGAAAGCAATCCCTGGAGAGTAACCTGGATGTGCTCCTTTTTCTTCTCCCAAGCAGAGGAGCCAATTTATCACACGATCTTTATCCTAAGTGGAAGAATTCATCAAGACACTTGCCTCTGGTGGTCAGGCTATAGCATGTCATTTGTATCTTTTACAGCCCACCAGGCAGAATAACAAGCACATTAGTTGCCCGTTATCTGGGTGCTGGGGTCTGCTATTGGTAGGAGTAGGAGGCTGATGGTGTTTTCAAGGAGTTTCATGAAAGATGGAGCGTTGCTCACAAAGTACGTGCTCAACAAAGTCACATCTCTGTTTGCCACTTTGAACCACCTTGACAGTCTAGAAAGAGTTAACACTTTTTTGTGCTTGAAGGGCTTGGTTCAGGGTCAAGGGAACCAAGAGAACAGGAGTGAAATCATCAGTTGAGGGGGGCTGGGGTTCAGGCTGGGTTTCACTCCCTGATTTTCACAGCCTAATTTTTGTTGGCTATACTCAAGAGCAGCCTATCCATGAGGCCACCTCTGTCTGCCCCCTCATCCCCAGTATTCCTCTTACCTAGATTTAAGAGGGAGATGGATAGAGAAGTGTAACACCCCCCCCCCCCATTATCCTCTACTCTGCACTTCCTCTTCTGTTCTGCCCCCTCTTCCTTTTCCAGTCCAGGAAGTGGAAGGAGCAGAAGCTGGCACATTGCAATTGGGGGGATGGGGGAACGCAGCATTTGCAGAGCTAAAGTCCTGGAGAACCAGTATGGTAGAGTGGAGAGTGTATCAAGCTAGGATCAGCAAGGTCTAGGTTCAAATTCCGACTTGGTGGTCTTGGGCTCAGTTACCCTCTCTCATCCTCACCTGCCTTATCAAATGGTTATGATGAAAGGGTGGAGAGAAATGAAAACTTGCATCCTGTCCCAAGCTGCATGGAGGAATGGCAGGATAAAAATGTAAACAATAACTTTTAGTTGCTATGTTTTGAACAAGCTGGAGTTTCCAAGTACTTTTTTTAAAGCCAGCCCAACGCAGGATTACCTGAATCAAACAGAAGGTTGAACTATATGGCCTTCAAGTAACCTTCCTACACTAGGATTTTTGGGTTTTGGTGTCCTGGATGTTAATTTGCTCAGAAAAAGCAACAATTAAAAAAACTGGACCAGATGGATCATCAGGAACCCTCCTGACATTTCCCATATACCCATCTGCAATTGTTCTCCTATGCTTTCTGCCCTTTCTAGGTAAGCCTCAAAATGTTATCTATGTCATTGGTCTTCGTGACAAGTAAATATGTAGCCTTGCAGATGAACTCTCTCTTTTCCTCTATTCTTTCTTTTTTAATGGAGCTGGGCAATTACTTTTAAACTCTGCTAGGAGGAATTATAGTTCATTTCACAAAATCAGCTGTAAATTTCCTGTTAAGTCTTGGGGGGAACCCGCCTTGGAGCATTCTCTAGATTAATGATAGGTTACACTAGAAAAGCATGAAACAAGTCTTTCAATGAAAGAAAGCAAGAATCTGAGGGAAGAAATAGGAGCCCTCCAAATTGCGGAGCTGAACACAATTTTTTTTTTAAAGGAGAAAACCTCTAGGTGTACTCTAAAAAAAGAAAAAGGGGTTGGGAATGCACACAGCTGATCAACAGCAAGGAAACTAAGTAAAAAACTTACCCCCTAAAATTAAGCTAAATACAACCTTCAGAAAGATAATATTCATCGCCTTATTGTCCAAGAGACAAATTGAGAAGTAACAGGTGCAGGTATTGAGAGAGGGTGTCTCACTGCTAAAATGATTATAATGATTCTGGATCACCAAGGTGGGGTAAAAAAGAACTAGCAGTGAAGACAGTCTTTTAATTTAAGCGAATTTGCCATGTGATCATTTCTATTTATAGGGAAGACTAAATCCATGCTCATTTACAGTTATTTCTTTTTTCTATTAAGCTTGAAGTTTTTCTTCATCTCTTTCACACGGTGGGTAAATACAAAAGCAATTGGTAAACATCCTTGATTCCCATCCCCTTTTGCCCATTTCCCTCTATTATTGGAGACTTCCAGGACCCCAGAGGCTTTTGCCATGTTTCAGCCTTCTGAACCATGTTACCAAGACATCCAACTGCAAGGGCCTCTTGGAGGTCAGTGCCATTACAGAAGAACTAAATGGCAGAGCTGCCCTGTCAGGGTGTGCTGTTTTCACTTCCTAGCTTTTCCAACAAAAATAGATCTCTGTTCAAGGTTATATTTTGATTTGGAATATTCACACACACAAAGAAAATTAGGGCACACTTAAGTAGTAATCCTAGAGGACAAGTAAGCACCAATATATTGTGGCTGAAAATCAAGTCTGAATGCTGACAATCAATGGGAGTTTTTAAAATGTTCTGCGGCCGCTGGGAGGAGAACTTTAAGCCAGAATAATAAGAGAACCAAACTCACTCACCAGGATCTATTTATTTATGCGGTCACTTTCCACCCTTCCTGGCAGAATCACAGAGCTGAGCAGACCACAGGTCAACAACACAAACAACTCTCTTCAGGCCATTGTCAGTGCCAATTGATGACTTTTTGACCAACTTGCAAAGGCTAATGTTCATGTGCCAAGATTTACAAGTGCCATTGCGTGACTATCGCTTTAGCTGTGGGATCTGCACAGTTGAATACAGATCTACCAAGTCCAGCAGTTTCGGGAGGGGCTGTTTGGGTTGGCATCATTACCATCAGCTAACCCCCCTCCCATCCTGTCTACTTCCCCAAGTGGAGATCAGCACTTGGATGGCTATATCAACAACTGCCAGGAACTAAAAATAGCAGATCACAGGGTCTGTTTCTGTGGGCTGCACCTTGATCATCACCAGCATCGTCTGCCACCTCCCTTTGGATGGGGAAGCTTGGACTCTAGACTAGATAATCAAAAACTGAACCAAAAGACACTACCATAAGCATCACAACATTTGCCACTGACACTTTTTTTTGGTGGACTTTCACAGTAAGCTGTCTTGGAAACCAATCTTGTCTGAAAAGCAGACTATACCATAGGACTATATCCAAAGAAAGTCAGTCATGACTAAGAAGCACTACTGAAAAGAATGAGACCAGTTAGACGCGACTAGCTGAAATTCCATTCAATTCCATGGGGCTAACGGCCCACTCCTAACCAAATCCTAGCTAAAACGGAGCTGATGTATCTTGCTTTGGCAGAGAGACTGCCGAGATCTAACTGAGATAAGGGCACATTTGTTCCCTTACTTTATGTTGAATCCAAGCAGCATGTGTGGGTCTACTCAAAGTCACGCCAGCTACATCACTGGCGCAGAACCAAGTAGACCCGTGTAGGGTTTTCAGGCCTGGGACAAGGGTCAGGATGTACTAGAGGTCTCCTCTACTGTCCCCGGGCCTCCAACCCTCCTCCCTGCCTTCTCCTGCCCTGAAACACCTCCCATTCCCCTTTCAGCCCTCCCACTGTCTCCCCACAGCCCACCATTGGACTTACTCCAGTCAGCAGGCACTGCTCCCCACTGGTGTCACTGGCCTCAGCATGGTCAGAGTGTGCTTTACCTGACCCATGCCCATCCCACTGGTTCATGTGATCGAGTGTGAACCCCATTTCAGTCTTATGCCTGGCCTAGAAGTCCCTAACTGCACCTCTTGCTCTCCAGTTCAGCCTTCTGGGTGTCCTGGAATGACTGGAAAGGTTTGGGGGAAACTGTCTTTGATTAATAAAGGTTGCTAGAAACTTTACATATGGTATGTGTGTATGTAGACATTTGCTAGGCTCTCCCTAGAAACAGAATTCAATCTTATAAATAAATAAAAATGTTTCTTTCTAGAACTTTTATGGTCTAGTAAAACTATGTGGGTCGCAACAGATTGTCATTTTAAAAAGTGGGTCCCAGTGCTAAAAAGTTTGGGAACCGCTGCCTTAGATACAACCCACAATTCATTCATTAGGGCCTTGAGGATAAAGGTGAGAGCATCATTGCCAGAGGATGTGGGAAGTAGAGAGGTTGGGGAGGAGAGTGGCTGGGAAAGAGGATGGACTGGTTAATAGACTAACTAGCTGATGGACTAACTGAATGGAGACTGCTTGAGGCTGGTGTGTGGCTGCCCCATCCAGAAGCTGCTGAGAACAGAGAAACTCTAGAGAACAGATTTGACAGGACAGTCATGACCCCACCAAATGGCAGCTGGGGGCTCAGCTCAGTGGTCACATACATGCTTGTACTTAACACGCAGAACATCTCAGGTTCAATCCCAAATACCTCCAAATACCTTTTCCCTCCCCCCCCCAAAATAACCTCAGAGAGCTGCCACCAGTGTAAACACTGAACTAGATGGGCCAGTGGTTTGACCTCAGCCTCCCAAGAGCACAGCACTCATGTCATTTATAAACACAAACAGGCTCAAAACACAGGAAGGAAATAGAATGCCATTCTAGCAATAGTCTCTTGCAAACCAGGATCCTGACAGCTCTGTAATTATCTCCATCAAGCCTGTGAATGCTGTTTCCTTATTCCCATTGGTGTCATGTGGTGATTTTGCCCATCCTCAATCTTCCCTACTCAACTTTCAGTCTAGAATGTGATCAGCTCCATTCAGTGAACATATGTGGGCCACCAAGTAAAGGCCAGGCATTCCAAGAGGAATTTTATCAGGGGGTGCAAAGTTTCTTTTAAGCAAAGGGGGAGGGGCAAAACAGCAGGGGGGCTGGTGATGGGGTGAACAGGGGGCAAAATAAGGCAGAGGAGGGTGGAAGCAGCTGGAATAGTCCTTGGGCCCAGGTCTACCAGGCTTCCTGATGCGGATCCCAGGTCTACCTGCCTGCACAGCATCAGCAGCTAGAAAACCAAATACACCCCTAAGTCTTTCTAAAATCTTTTAAATATACTGTAGAAAAATCATTGCAGAAAATTAGCATCATTGTGTTTGGCTCATATGAGAATGGAAAGTGTCCTGTTTCCACCAAAAATTACTTCTGCAGCAGCTGTAGGCCGACAGTTGTGACCCTGATCTCCTACACATTCTTTCATAGTAAGTGGGTCCACAAGCCACAGAACTACTGCAGTGGGTCAGTTTCCTCCCAGGTTTGACATTGTGTTAAGAAGTGTCATGCATTCCTTGGTCTGGTGCCTATGATTTGTGGCAGTAGCTGCCATGCGCTCACATTAGAACCCCCAGCATCCCACAGGGCAGCAGGTACAGGTGAGTTGGGAAAAAAATGTAAGATCCCAATAAATTTCTCGCTTTCTCAAGATCCCAGGACATTTCTCCTTTGGCTTGTGGGCCCCCTTTTTGACCCTGGGTCTGGGTTTGACCCCCTGTACCCCCTCTCATGGGCCCTGAAAGGCACCCTCTGTGTTTCAAGAGTAGTGTATGATCACTCTACCCATCTAGGAAGCCATGGGTTGAACTAAAGAAAGAATAAAAGGGGTGAGAGCATTTGCCCTGGTCCGTTAGCACTTCTTCTCTCCCTGCTATAATGGTAGAAGTGATGCCTTTCCAGGACCTACATCTAGGACTTGATAGGCTTGACATGTACCATCCAAGCAAGAAACCCTGTCATTGGGGCAGGGAGACAGAGCAGTGATGCAGAAGCTAAGACCCAAACCAGTGCAACATTCTCAGAAGGGAGCTGCCAGGCATAAGGTAAGTTTTTTCAAGGTAGCAAGCATATCATTTTATTTGTTCTGCCCCACAGCACTGCAACACAAGTGAAAGTAAGATACACTCTACTCTGTTGAGAATAGCAACAATGAAAAGGAGTTCCCAAAATAGACACACACACACCCCAATTCATTCTGGGATGCATTTGTTCGGTGGGGGGGGGGGGGGGAGAAACAGAACTGGATACAAATAGGGCCCAATCATGTCAGTTTCTATTCATTCTGAAAACAAGTGCACATGCCTGATTCATCCTCACAACACACCTGCAATGACTTGCCCAAGGCCACCCGCTGAGCGCCATGCCTGAGGAGCGGTATGCACCCGAGTTGTCCACTTGCAGCACCCAGCTGATTTTGAGACCTCACCCTACTCACACCATGAAGTGGAAAATGCCATGTTGAATTAAAGCTAATTCAAAAGATTTGCACTTCCTTATAGCACACAGTAAATTTAGCCTCTCCCAAGAAAGGACCCGTATTGTCATGGGCTGAGGCTTCCTCAACTGACTTTCTGATTAGGAGAATAAAGGCGGCTGCTTTTAGCTGCTTTGTAGCCTCTTTCCCTGCTGACAGCTTTCAAGTGGCAGCGTATTATTTGGCCTGCGCGCCGTACAAAGCGTCTTAATTAAAGGTTGTCTAAAAATACAGAACGATTTCTTCCCCCCCCCCCCCAGCCACATCTGCCATTAACTCTTCTGACATTGTGGGGAAGCATTAAGCACCAGAAACATTCCTGACAAGGAAGAATCCTGCTCTGCCATAGCAATGTGGTTATTTGGGGGGGGGGGGGGGAGAAGACAGACCCAGTTCCTTCCTGGTGATGTTAGCACAAAGCAATCCACAGCCAGCAAGAGCAGAGTGTTCTTGCTGCTCACACTATGAACCAAGTCTGAGCAGGAAACCATTATAAAGATAGAGGAGGACCACCTGACCTGCTCTGGTCTATTGCTGTAAAGAGGCTTTCTCATTGATAAAGCTGGACTCTTTGCTGTTGCCTCCTGTTTTGCCAAATTTCCTTTCCAAACTTGGTCTACTTATGCCCACTTTAAGCTCATTCATCCCCCAGCTCAAACACAGCTAGCTCTAGTAGCACACAAAACTACTGCTGAACCCTAGCACCAATAGGAAGCTTACCAGTAAGTAGATTGCCTTTGGGGCTGCAGAAGTCCCTCTTCCTCCCTGCTCCAGCCACAGCAGCACCTTAGCTCTCAGAAGCCCCTAGGCTAGGGAGCCACACTCCAGTCTCCATTCAGCTGATTAGTTTCCCATGAGCCAGTTTAGCCCTCCCTCCAAACTTTCCTCCTTCTGCTACCCACAGTGCTACTTTTATCCCTGAGGGCCTTGTTGCCTCTAACTGGCTGCAGCTGTGCAGCACCCTCACTACAATCTAAGGCCCTAGTGTTAACCCCATGCTTCCCAGACCTGTCAGAGCAAAGGCCTACTGTTGACACCACACCCTGACTCCTCCAGAGATCTTGCACTACACCTCCTCCGATCAGAACTGAATGGTGGTGCGCAGAAACATGGCATCTCATAATGGGGCCTCTCAAAGGCTCAGTTCTGATAAAGACCCCAAACTGCATTTTCACATGCAGTTTAAACATGAGGATAAACATGGTAGCTGAGTTGGACACAGTGATGTTCTTCCAATGCAGTTGAATATAAGAACATAAGAACAGCCCCACTGGATCAGGCCATAGGCCCATCTAGTCTAGCTTCCTGTATCTCACAGCGGCCCACCAAATGCCCAGGGAACACACCAAGTAACAGGAGACCTACATCCTGGTGCCCTCCCTTGCATCTGACATAGCCCATAATGGTTGCGCTGTTCTGACAACTTGGACTCATGGGTATAAGACAATGGTTCTCAAACTTTTTTTAGCCCAGGACCCGCTTTTTAGAATGGCAATCTGTCAGGACCTACCAAAAGTGATGTCATTAACCTGGACGTGATGTCATGGCCAGAAGCCATGCTGGAGGGGTAGACCCTTGACTAATGTGTACGTGGGAAGACCTTAGGCAGTGATATGAGTATAGAAGCATTATTTAAGGCTGCAGTACTGGAATTTTCCTGGAAGTAAGACTTATTGAATGGGTTTTTAATGCGTGTGCCTCTAATTCTGCCCCCCCTCCCCCCACTGGAGAGTATGTTTTGTACATCCTTAATTTAGTTTCAGCTCTTGTTTTCAAACAGGGAAGCAGGGTGCTTCCTCTTCCAATATATTAATTAGCAGGTACCTTCCTTTTATCCCAAAAACGAACACAGCAGCCTTTTGGAGGAGTCAGTTTGAACAATTACATATACACCTCCAAGTTTACTCATTGCTAATAATGCTCCTCAGTTGTTTTCAATTAAGATAAATGTCAGATACACAATGGCATTACGATTGAGCTGCGTTCGGCTCCATGTAAGTGGATTTGAGCCGGAAGCCGACCGTCTTTTTGAATCTGAAACTCCGTACTGGAACCAAATGTAGCTCTTTAATCTAATTTGGTGCGTATACTAAAGTTGCTATGACTTCATGAAGCCCTTTCAAATATTTATATATGCCATCTCATTGTATTTATGTGGTTCCTGCATTTTCTCGCAGTGGGGAGAAAAGAATTTTCAACTTTTTAAACTGGTTTCCCCACTATCACCTCTTCCCTTTATCATAAAAAAACAATTAAGCACAGTTGTTTTTCACATTGTGATTCAAGGATGCTGTAGTTTGAGGTATCTGTGAAAGCATACCTTTCCCAGTCCCCTCCCCAAAAGGAAAAAAAAAGACAATTAGTACCTTGAAAAAATCTTACAATGTTTAAAAAAAAAAAGTTGCCAAGGCCCACAGTGGATCACCTGTGCCAGATCCACTCTCTGTGCCAGCCAAGGGCCCAATCCTATCCAATTTTCCAGTGCCGGTGCAGCCCTGCCAATGGAACATTTGTTCCTTTGCCTTGAGGCTGCATTGCAGCTGCACTGGTGCTGGAAAGTTGGATAGGATTGGGCCCCAAGGCAAGTAGGTTTGTGTTGAGTGGCCCAGGGGATGGGGGAGGGTGACAGGAGAGCATTCCGCACTGGGGAGGGGGTCGTACTGGGCAGGGGAGGGCAGAACAGGGGGCATCAGGCCCAGGAAGGGGGCCGCAGTGCATGTCATATCCTAACCCCATTCCTGGGCCTGGCAGCCTTACACAGGCTGCTCAGTTTTGCACCAGCTAAATAGCTGGTGCAGATCCAAGTAGGCCCATAGGAATGGCTGGGGCTTTACATGGGGTAAGGGGAAAAATTTCCCCTTACCCTGAGGTGATCTCCAGCAGCCTCCCAACCTGCACTGGATACAGTGCAGGCCACTGCAGCCTGGCTGTACTGGCACAGGTTAGGTTTGCACCCTCATCCATACAATGTCACAAATATATGACAAACTTAAACCTCAAAGTGCCATCCAAACTCTGCGTGTCCCCTGAGACAGTTGTTGGCAACCTTCAGTCTCAAAAGACTATGGTATTGCGCTCTGAAAGGTGGTTCTGGCACAGCGTCTAGTGTGGCTGAAAAGGCCAATTTGGGAGTGACAGTCCCTTCCACACTGGGAGCAAATGCAGTCTGTCCCTGGTCTGTCTCCCTGGCTATGGGCCTTCCTTCTTTGCCTCTTAGCCTCAGACTGTTGGCCAAGTGTCTCTTCAAACTGGGAAAGGCCATGCTGCACAGCCTGCCTCCAAGCAGGCCGCTCAGAGGCCAGGGTTTCCCACTTGTTGAGGTCCATCCCTAAGGCCTTCAGATCCCTCTTGCAGATGTCCTTGTATCGCAGCTGTGGTCTACCTGTAGGACGCTTTCCTTGCACCCTGAGACCACTCTGCAGAATTTGCTATGTCAGACTGTAACCTTCTTGGGGCAGTAACCTGTCTTCCTATACTTTGTACATAAGAACATAAGAACATAAGAACAGCCCCACTGGATCAGGCCATAGACCCATCTAGTCCAGCTTCCTGTATCTCACAGCGGCCCACCAAATGCCCCAGGGAGCACACCAGATAACAAGAGACCTCATCCTGGTGCCCTCCCCTGCATCTGGCATTCTGACATAACCCATTTCTAAAATCAGGAGGTTGTGCATACACATCATGGCTTGTACCCCATAATGGATTTTTCCTCCAGAAACTTGTCCAATCCCCTTTTAAAGGCATCTAGGGTAGACGCCAGCACCACATCCTGTGGCAAGGAGTTCCACAGACCGACCACACGCTGAGTAAAGAAATATTTTCTTCTGTCTGTCCTAACCCACCCAACACTCAATTTTAGTGGATGTCCCCTGGTTCTGGTATTATGTGAGAGTGTAAAGAGCATTTCCCTATCCACTCTGTCCATTCCCTGCATAATTTTGTATGTCTCAATCATGTCCCCCCTCAAGCGTCTCTTTTCTAGGCTGAAGAGGCCCAAACGCTGTAGCCTTTCCTCATAAGGAAGGTGCCCCAGCCCCGTAATCATCTTAGTCGCTCTCTTTTGCACCTTTTCCATTTCCACTATGTCTTTTTTGAGATGCAGCGACCAGAACTGGACACAATACTCCAGGTGTGGCCTTACCATAGATTTGTACAACGGCATTATAATACTAGCCGTTTTGTTCTCAATACCCTTCCTAATGATCCCAAGCATAGAATTGGCCTTCTTCACTGCCGCCGCACATTGGGTCAACACTTTCATCGACCTGTCCACCACCACCCCAAGATCTCTCTCCTGATCTGTCACAGACAGCTCAGAACCCATCAGCCTATATCTAAAGTTTTGATTTTTTGCCCCAATGTGCATGACTTTACACTTACTGACATTGAAGCGCATCTGCCATTTTGCTGCCCATTCTGCCAGTCTGGAGAGATCCTTCTGGAGCTCCTCACAATCACTTCTGGTCTTTACCACTCGGAAAAGTTTGGTGTCGTCTGCAAACTTAGCCACTTCACTGCTCAACCCTGTCTCCAGGTCATTTATGAAGAGGTTGAAAAGCACCGGTCCCAGGACAGATCCTTGGGGCACACCGCTTTTCACCTCTCTCCATTGTGAAAATTGCCCGTTGACACCCACTCTCTGCTTCCTGGCCTCCAACCAGTTCTCAATCCACGAGAGGACCTGTCCTCTAATTCCCTGATTGTGGAGTTTTTTCAGTAGCCTTTGGTGAGGGACCGTGTCAAACGCCTTCTGAAAGTCCAGATATATAATGTACACGGGTTCTCCCGCATCCACATGCCTGTTGACCTTTTCAAAGAATTCTATAAGGTTCGTGAGGCAAGACTTACCCTTACAGAAGCCATGCTGACTCTCCCTCAGCAAGGCCTGTTCGTCTATGTGTTTTGAGATCCTATCTTTGATGAGGCATTCCACCATCTTACCCGGTATGGATGTTAGGCTGACCGGCCTATAGTTTCCCAGGTCCCCCCTCTTTCCCTTTTTAAAAATAGGCGTGACATTTGCTATCCTCCAATCTTCTGGCACCGTGGCCGTTTTGAGGGACAAGTTGCATACCTTAGTCAAGAGATCTGCAACTTCATTCTTCAATTCCTTAATAACCCTTGGGTGGATGCCATCAGGGCCCGGTGACTTATTGATCTTTAATTTATCAATGAGGTCTGAAACATCTTCTCTTTTAACCTCTATCTGACTTAACTCCTCGGTCAGGAGGGGCCGTTCGGGCAGCGGTATCTGCCCGAGGTCTTCTGCCATGAAGACAGATGCAAAGAACTCATTTAATTTCTCTGCCATCTCTAAGTCTCCTTTTATCTCCCCTTTCCCTCCCTCACCATCCAGAGGGCCAACCGCTTCTCTGGCGGGTTTCCTGCTTCTAACATATTTGAAGAAGCTTTTATTATTCCCCTTAATGTTGCTGGCCATGCGTTCCTCATAGTCTCTCTTGGCCTCCCATATCACCTTCTTACATTTCTTTTGCCACAGTTTATGTTCCTTTTTATTCTCCTCATTAGGGCAAGACTTCCATTTACGGAAGGAAGCTTCCTTGCCCTTCACAGCCTCTCTAACTTGGCTGGTTAGCCATGCGGGCACCCTCCTGGATTTAGTGGAACCCTTCTTTCTTTGTGGTATACACCTCTGCTAGGCCTCTATTACTGTTGTTTTAAGCAGCCTCCATGCACTCTGGAGAGACTGGACTCTTTTTACCCTCCCTTTCAACCTCCTTCTAACCAGCCTCCTCATTTGGGGGAAGTCCGCCCGTCGGAAGTCAAGGGTTTTTGTTAGAGATTTGCCTGGTATTCTTCCCCCAACGTGCACGTCAAAACGGATCACAGCATGATCACTGTTCCCCAATGGCTCAGTAACGTTTACATCTCTAACCAGGTCCTGCGTACCGCACAATATTAAATCCAGAGTCACCTGTCCTCTGGTGGGCTCCGTGACTAGCTGATCTAAGCCACAGTCATTTAGCACGTCAAGAAACCTGCATGTTGATAGTCTAATAATAGGTGCCAAATGTTCAGTGCAGATTTTTTTTTGTTTTAAAGTACATTTAGAAACCAGGTAATGTTCTGTATCAGATCTGTCCTGGAAATAGAAGAAAGAAAATTGAATGCAACGGCATACCTAGAGGGGGTGCAAAGCACTAAGTTTTGCAGGGAGTCTCACCACAGCATGCAGGCAGCCCTCCCCTTTGGAACCATGGGGGGGGGCAAAATGGGGGCATCTACCTCTTCTCCGGCATTTGCCTCCATTTTGCTCCCCGTGCCTGAAATGGCACCGCAAGGAAGGGGGAAGGGCCACAGGTCACATGCACGCTGTGGTGAGGCTCCCTGCAAATCTTAGCGCTTTGCACTTTCTCTAGCTATGCCACTGATGGCCTGTACCCTTCTTGTCTGCAGCCCCATTTCTTTCCTTTCTCATGCACTCTAGTGAAGTGCTGAGATAGGTGTCAAGTCAGTGTCATTCTGAAAAGGTGAGAATGCCAACTTCTTTATACTTCTTGCAGTGCTTTATATTGACTGACAACAGTGCTCAAATTATTTTGAAGGGAGCACAAGGATTTTTTTTTTAAGGCCTTCACCTCTCCCCTTCCCCTCCTAATCCAAGCACTGAATGATTGTCAAGTTTCCCATCAACAAGGACAAGAAGACACAGAGCGAGGCAATCCTCTGAGCATACTGAAGCAACGTGCTGGAATCCCTAGCATGTATGCACTGCTGAAACAGAGACGCCTGCGTTGGCTCGGTCATGTCGTGAGAATGGATGATGGCCAGATCCCAAAGTATCTCCTCTATGGAGAACTCGCGCAAGGAAAGCGCCCTACAGGTAGACCACAGCTGCGATACAAGGACATCTGCAAGAGGGATCTGAAGGCCTTAGGAGTGGACCTCAACAGGTGGGAAACCCTGGCCTCTGAGCGGCCCGCTTGGAGGCAGGCTGTGCAGCATGGCCTTTCCCAGTTTGAAGAGACACTTGGCCAACAGTCTGAGGCAAAGAGGCAAAGAAGGAAGGCCAATAGCCAGGGAGACAGACCAGGGGCAGACTGCACTTGCTCCCAGTGTGGAAGGGATTGTCACTCCCGAATTGGCCTTTTCAGCCACACTAGACGCTGTTCCAGAACCACCTCTCAGAGCGCGATACCATAGTTTTTCGAGACTGAAGGTTGCCAACATACTGAGGCAAGAAGAATGTGTGTGTTCTACTCCTAAAGACATGCACCAACAGCCACTGTGACACCAGGGGTTTGCTCATCTCATCTTCATATGCTAAGAAGCCAGCATCTGAACTGGTTCCACTAGTAGGGATGTGGCCATATCTCAACAGGAGAACACCTGCTTTGCATGCAGATGGTCACTGATTCAGTCTGGCTGAGACTCCTCTCTTTGCAATACGGAGAGCCACTTTCAGTCATTGCAAACAATATTGAGCTAGATAGAGCAAGAGCTTGGCTCACAGCTCACTCCTACCTAAATCTCCATGTGGCAATGCAGAGGTGCTGGCACGGCTTCTGCTGCATCCCGATGGGGATTCTCAGCTGCTGGGGTAAGGGGACATTTGTCCTCTTGCCCCACGGGTAAGCCCCAGCAACTGCTATAGGGCAGGAAGGTCTCAACTCATTCTAGTATGCTGGGACTAAAGAGAAATTCAGGGTCCTTTGAGACATGCTGTAGATATTCCAGCGACGGGAGCAACTGATGAAGTCACTCAAAAGATTACAAATTCCAATGGAATTGTGAATGAAGGGGAGAGAGTGGGAAAAGATCCTCCCCCTCTCCAGGCTGCTGCCATCACTGCAGTGGATCATATCGCTGCTCTTGACTGGTAATTAAAGGGAAGACGGAAGAGTTGCTGGGGGGGGCAGTAGGGGTTGACAGGAAGGCTGCTGAGCCAATTTTAACTCAGTTTTTGAAGGGGAAATTACTTCTATTTTATTTTATTTTATGGTGGCTGCCATTTAGCCCAGAATAATTAAACACATTTGTGCACCAGGGCCCAACCATGTGAACATACTATGTAGCTTGACCATATTATGCACTGGAAGGATAGAGTGGATAGAGAGATGCTCTTTATACTCTCACACAACACAGAACCAGGGGGCATCCACTGAAATTGAGTGTTGGGAGAGTTGGGACAGACAAAAGAAAATATTTCTTTACTCAGTGTGTGGTCGGTCTGTGGAACTCCTTGCCGCAGGATGTGGTGACAGCATCTGGCCTGGACGCCTTTAAAAGGGGATTGGACAAGTTTCTGGAGGAAAAATCCATTATGGGTTACAGGCCATGATGTGTATGTGCAACCTCCTGATTTTAGATATGGGCTATGTCAGAATACCAGATGCAAGGTTGGGCACCAGGATGCAGGTCTACTGTTATCTGGTGTGCTCCCTGGGGCATTTGGTGGGCCGCTGTGAGATACAGGAAGCTGGACTAGAAGCCTACGGCCTGATCCAGCAGGGCTCTTACTTTTTTCAAACAGTTCACACCTTCAGCCAAGGATTGAATACCAAGGGAACGAGACAGCAAGTGATGGTGCATCCATGTGCGAAACAGCCCTACCATCACCCCTATTTCTTTTTGTTATTCTTTTAAATATCGTTCTTGTCAAGCAGCAAAAGATGGAATCGGAGATGCTAACCCCCATATACAGGAACAACTTGATGATCAATCCGATTGTGAACTTTTATGGAGAATTAGCTAGCATTGTAATACATGTTGGAAAGTCTCTCTTTACTGGCAAATGCAAGGTATGAGTGTGGCAAAAAACAAAACAAAAAAAACCACGGAATTCCAAAATGGTTCAGAAGGCTGTAATAAGCTCATTTAGTTTCAGAGTAAAATGTAATAGCTAATTACATTTTAATTAACTTTCTTCTAGCAACAGCTGTTTTAAGGGGTCTTTTCAAGCTACATTTATTTTTAGTATGTTTTTTAAGATCCTATCACTGTGTGTGTATATTATTGGCTTTCCTCCCTTTGCCTCCATTTCTCAAAGAATCGGCAGCAAATGATGTATGTTGAATATGAAAGGTCTGTTCACAGAGCTGCCTGCAAGTCCCATGAGGATTAAATGGAAAAAGTGGGTGGGTTGCCAGCCAGGCTGGGAGCGCTTGGAGCCTGTTGATGAACTGGGACCGGTGGCAGCCCAAGACCCCCTGGCATCTGAGTCAGCATGCCAAATGCTGCCCCCTTTTACCTGGTGATTCACCAGCTTCAGTTCCTCCCACTTCCTGGCTTGGAAAGCGACGAAGTAGAAGTAAATCTGTGCAGGAGATGAGAGTACAAGCTAGAACTTTATTTTCCCAAAGCTTCATATGGACTAGAGCAGTGTTTCTCAACCAATGGTAGAGGTATCACCTGTGGTACTTGAAGTGGTGGCTGGTGGTACTCAAAGGACGCCTGGACACCTGCCACCCAGCAGCAAGACCACGAATGCAACACTACAAACAGCAGTAGGAGCTCAGCTTGGCAAGCAGAGCTCCAAAGCATGATTTTCTGCGCTTTGCAAGCACCCTTGCCCTGGCTTGCAGAAGCAAATAGTTAGCTGAAATGCTATGGTTGGCAACCTTCAGTCTCGAAAGACTATGGTATAAGCCTACAGCACCTGGTATTCCCAAGAGGTCTCCCATCCAAGTACTAACCAGGCCTGACCCTGCTTAGCTTCCAAGATCAGACAAGATCAGGGATGTGCAGGGTAAGTGCTGTGCTAACCTGTGGTATAAGGTCATCCTCATACCCCCAAATTAAAATGTGACATTTTCTGATTGTCTCTAGTAATTGGTGTGCTGTAGATCATGTATGAACCCAGTCACAGCCTTTTGTCTAGCCTGGAAGTCCCTAACAGCAGGTCTTGCTCACAAGTTCAGCCTCTGGGTACCCTGGAATGACTGTAAAGGTTTGGGGAACAACCCTTAGGGAGTTTCCAGGGACTTCATTTCTAGGAAGAGTCTAACAAACATTTACACACACACACACACACTATACGTAAGGTCTCTAGCAGCCTCAGAAACACAGAACCTCAGTTATTATTAATTAATACGTTATTATTAATTAATATTCTTTACAGATCTCTTCTTTTTTTGCCTATAGATTGTCATTCTAAAATGTGGGTCCCAGTGCTAAAAAATTTGGGAAGCACTAGACAAGAGGCTGCGGTTGAAGGTTCTCCTTAGGTTGGAGGCTCAGGTATACCACTTTGGAGTGCTGCTGGATCTGGTAAAGCAGTCTGTAGGACTACTCTAGTTGCAAGTTGCTCAGAATATGGGCGCTCGAAGCAACAGGTCCCTACTGACTCCCCAAATCATCTACTGCTCCAGCTAGACTGATGAGTTGTAGTGCATTTTCTAGCCATTACCTGAGTGCCACCACAACACAAGGAAGATTAATCCAACAATTGCCTCTGCCTGAGAGCTGTCCCCAGGGATGAGGAAAGTGGCATCTTCCAGAAATTCCTGCACAGCTAAGAGCACAATTGCCTGCTTTACAGCTGTTCACTCTGGTCCATCTCACTTCTACTCAACATATTCAGAAGTGCTTAAAAGGCCAGGCCAGATGGAAGGTGGCGCGTGTTATGAGACCTGGCAGAACCGGCTGTCAGTTTCAGCTCTGCAACCACCTCTCTCGACTGCTACGAGGACAGAGAAATGGGGGCATCAATAAACATGCCACTGTGAGATGGGCAATGACTGAAGCAGCATGAGGCCCATTGATTTGTGAGTCTCTTGGAGGCGTTCTTAATGGCTTCCTATTTCTTCTCCTTAGCCGCAGATTGAATTGCATAAAGCTGAATTCCAGGAGCCGAGAGGCAGCTACATGGAATTGTATTCGGAGAAATACTAATCGCGGCAGGATTACTTTACAGATGTCAATAACGCACACCATAGACCAGCATCTGTCATGCAGGGAAGTCACTTATTTTCACTTTCCACCAAGGTACAAACCCTGCAGTGCGATTCGAAACAAAACCATTTTTCTCCTCCTTGCTGGTGTGGCTGGAATCCTCTGCAGAGGCGGACTGAGTGCAAATGAGGAAAGGGATTCTGTCTCTTCCATTAATTTGTATCTTACATTTGTATACTTGCCAGTGGTGTCACTAGAGTTTCCATCACCACATTCAGGAGGCCATGATGGACCTCTTCCCATGCAGTGGGTGGGGCAACACCCTGGGTAGTGTGCATGGTGATTGTCCCGCCCCACTGGTTTTTTGGCTATAACTTTTGATAGCATCGAGCTATTCCAATGAAGATTGTTTCATTGCATTCCTTATGAAGTTACATATCAATTAATATATAACATGATGGTATTATTCAAAAATACAAAGATTTTAAACATTTTGGCAAGCAGCGGTGTCACCCCCCCCCCGGCCCGTCACCCCTCTAGCAACACATCCTCACCTTCCTCCAAGTTGCTCAGGGCAGCATGTATGGTTTGCTCCCATTCCAGTTTTATCATCACAACAACCCTGTAAGGTAGTTTACCAGAGAGATGGTGACTGACTGCAGATGAGCTCTGAAACCAATCAAAGATTTGGCTCTCTTCGTCCAGGGTGACTAGATACAAAGGCGGACAGAATGCCTATACCTTTAACCATTGTATAGAAGAGGGAATTTTGGCAGGTGCAGCTTTTTAAACCACGTTGAACTGCACCTGCCAAAATTCTCTCTTCTATGCAATGGTTAAGGTACAGGCACTCTGCCCCCTTTATAGCTGGTCACCCTGTCTTGGTCCAAGTTTAGCACTATTTGGCAACCTTCAGTCTCGAAAGACTATGGTATCGCGCTCTGAAAGTTGGTTCTGGCATAGCATCTAGTGTGGCTGAAAAGGCCAATCCAGGAGTGACAATCCCTTCCACACCGGGAGCAAGTGCAGTCTGTCCCTGGTCTGTCTCCCTGGCTATGGGCCTTCCTTCTTTGCCTCTTTGCCTCAGACTGTTGGCAAAGTGTCTCTTCAAACTGGGAAAGGCCATGCTGCACAGCCTGCCTCCAAGCGGGCCACTCAGAGGCCAGGGTTTCCCACTTGTTGAGGTCCATCCCTAAGGCCTTCAGATCCCTCTTGCAGATGTCCTTGTATCGCAAGGTTACAGTTTAGCCAAACTCAGTTTAGCCAAACTGAGTTTGGGGGAGTTGGTCCAAGTTTAGCACTATAACCACTACACAACACCACAGTGGGTCTCAGTGTAGAAGAGTGGATATTGGCAGGTGAAGGGAGCAGTAAGGCTGTCCCAGCTGAAATTTCCAGTTCTCACAACACTTAAAAAGCACAGAAATCCCATCTACAGGACCAGTTTCCTCCAGGGATCTCACAAGGCATTGCTCACATGCTTTCAAGTTTTTCTATGCAGTCAGAAGGTCTCTAGAAAGTTGCTCAGGGATAGAAACTTAAAACTTCATTTCTCTAAAATAAAAACAGATGTTCTGAAGAAGCTGAACTCTGTCCCTTATTACTAACAGCCCAATCTTATGCATATCTACTCAGAAGTAAGTTCCATTGTGTTCAATGAGATTAATTCCCAGGAAAGTGTGGATAGGATTGCAGCCTTAATTTCTGTGTTTGCAGTGTGCTATCGCAATATTTTGCAAACAAAACAGAATTTAAAAAAAAATTTAACCCTAAGCTCTGTCCTCACATAACTATGGAAAACCATTAAAAATGTAAGTTTAGGTCAGATTTTTTTTTAGTATGAAAATGTTGCGGCAGCAACCAAGGCTGGAGCTAGATAATTATTTCAGAGAGGTCACAGGACTTTGAGAAGGGATGTCCACTGTTGCTATGCTTGTCTCACTTTTGCCTCTGTGGACCAGGTTTTGCAACAATTTGCATTAACCTGAACACTTGGAACTCTTGTGGAAAGTGAATCCTCTTTCAAACCGCTTTAAGGGCCTCAACCAGCAACTTTCAACAAGTATACCAGGGCACACTGTGTGCCACAAATGGTCCACAGGGGTGCCATGGGAGTTTGGGGGAGGGTAATTTATTAATAGGGCCATTGGGGATGCAAACCCCCCACTGGCAGCATGGTGTGCATGGTCAATAATCAAAAAACTGATGGTGTGCCTTGACAATTTTAGCACCTTGTCAGTGTGCCATGAGATGAAAAAGGCTGAAAATTGCTGTCCCAAACATTGGTTTATCTTCAGTCTAACTGATGCAGGCTACAATCCTATACACACCTTCCTGAGAGTAAGCCCCATTGACCAGAATGTGATTTACTTCTGAGTAGATATGCATAGGCTTGCACTGGCAAAGTATTTTTAACCCTTGCCTTTATTCGTTCTGCTTGAGAAATAGGGCATGCAGCTGGATCCTGCATTTCCTCAACCCTAATGCCACCTGCTTTTTCTTTTGACAAACATCTGTCCATCTGCCTACCTAGAGATTCTCACACACACACACACACTTTTTTTTTCTTTGGCTGCCCCAATAGGCACACTATCACCAGAGTTTGCTGTTGATATACAAGAGTGCCATACGTTAATTGCTATAATGTTGATAACATTATTACATCAACATCTATTTACTCCAAGGCTTGTGGAATCTGAAGGCAATGAGTCGATTTATCCAAGACTACTACCACCCCTATGTAGACCTTCTGAAGAACAGAATGTGATCCCTGCAGGATTAGACCAAAGGCCCAACTAGTTTGGTATCCTGTATCCCACAGTAACCAACCAGATGCCTCTGAGAAGCCCATAAGCAGGAGAGAAAGGCAGACCTCTCTCCTGTCATATCCCGGCAGGTGGCATTCAGATACATTAATGCCACTGACCCTGGGTGTCAGTCCATCTCATGAAAGCAACATCCCCTGGCATGATGCAGGTTCTGTGGGGAAGACCCATCCAATCAACCTCCATCGATATGGTTGAATCATTAAAACATTATCCCAGCCATACAAGAACTCGTCCCAGATAAACAACTCAGACATGGCTAGAATCACACCTGCAGAGCTCTATGCTGTCGTCTCGATCTGCCTGTACTTGTATACAGCTAACTGCACAAAGTTCCTAGTGGCCTTGCAGACCCACATCCCCAACAAAGACCCACCCAGACAAATCAACAGGCTCTGTAATGCCCATGCAGACAGAGCTTGCTCCAGGGTGCCACTGCAAAGACCTTCAGTGGTCAGTCCAGCATTCCCTTGAGTGCTCCTGGCTGGTGCAATAGCCACCAGTACCGAGGGCTCAGAAGTCAACATGGCCAGGTTGGCAACCAATGGGCATAGACACACAGGCAATGTGTGACCTGACTGACCTCTGACACCATCTCTAGGTGCAGACATGAGTTTTCATCCACATTGGGCATGGGAGTATATGCGAAGGGGGTGTCCGTTCTAAGCAATTTATTTATTTTGGTCATCAGGAAGAAGTTACACAAACAAGCAATGACTGAAAGACAAACAGATCAAACCAGCGAATCAACAACATTGAACACGCATAAATATTCATTACAATGTTCCAGCTCGTGTTAAGATAGCACTCCGCTGCCAGCAGCCAGGTTGCAAACCACAACATGGAAAGTAAAAATAAATGCTGTTGTTATTGCACTGGTGGTGTGCAGCTTCTGGTGCAAGAAGCACTGCAATTCAGCGTGATTTCTTTGGCCTTGTTGGCCAAATGAATTCTCCTTTTTGTTTTATACGTGTTCGTGATCAACCAGCAGCCTGCAGAAAGAAGTGTGTCTGAGTAGGTATCCTTTTTCGTATGGCTGGAGCTGATAACCCATGAGATTACAGTACTTTTCAGTTCCCTGGTTTTATGTTAGCAGAGCACCTTGGTGCATTCATTAGTGGTCAACCCAAAAAATAAAAATAAAAACCTAACAGCTGAAGATGATTTAAATCACACAGGCAGGACTGTGGGTGCTTGGGGGTGAAACGATCAATGTTCTGAACTACGTAGGTGAGCCTGAATGCAACATTATTGTGTGTATGAATGGGTGCAAATTAATGGAAGCTTTTTGTTTAGCACACTCAATCTGCTTCTGCTAGTCAGGGGGACGGGACACAAAGATGCTATGCCCTAGAAGAGCCTGCTCAGTATCCCAGCCCAAAATTGTGCCAGTGGGCAAAGCTGACTGAAGTGGATGGCAGATTAGCAGTGTTTGGCACAGGCTACAAGCCTATACACAATTTGCTGGGAGGGAGCCCCACTGAACTGAATGGGACTTACTTTCGAATAGACACATGCAGGATTGCACTGACAGTGTCTCACTTACCAGGGGGTTTGGGATCATTCCCTAGAACTCCAATGGAAGCTATTCCTGGAGATTTTTACTTTTTCCAATATGATGTCATATTGGAAATATCTAGGGATCCTGCTACAAGGTCCAGGATAGCTTTTAGTAGTCACCTGGAGATTTATCCCAATTCCTGGAGCCTCCATACCAAACCTGGAAGGCTGGCAACCCTTCTTACCTCACTCTTGGGCAACCAATTTCATTTGTCTGCTGAAGTTCACAGCTGCAAATGTTTACCCCCCCCCAACATGCTGCACTATCAAAAATTTTGATTGTAAGCTCTTTGAGGGCAGAGAATGAGCAGTCTCTTTTGCTGTGAGAGGCTGCAATCCTATCCACACTTTCCTGGGAGTAAGTCCCATCGAACACAATAGGACTTACTTCTGAGTAGGCATGCATAGGATTGTACCCTGAGTCTGTTGTATATATTGATGGCACAGGGTCAACAACAGCACAAAGTCATGTATTTTTCAGCAAGGGATATTGAAATTGGCTATCAATCATTGATCAATAGTTTTCTGCATTTCAAATTTCTAGGAGCCCAAAACCAAACTCTTTAAGAACCAGACCAGAATTACAGACTACAAGGAAAACAAAAGATAAACTGACATTTATGGCACAAGCTGCATTACTGAATGATACCAAAAGTGTATATTAGGAAATAATTTAACAGCAGGCAAAAGTGTTTCTAGCTAAGAAGTGGAAGAACCAAAATGCCTTATGGTTAGAGAACTTGGGCATGTGAATGCTGAGGTGTGAAAAGACTTCATACTACAAATGCAGTACAGGCAAGCTAAGGCTATGCAATTATTTGTCAACAGATGGCAGGTGCTTATTATTTATTAGGAAAGGAAAAAAGTTTTGAGATAGCGTATTTGCACAGCTATCACAAAGGCTTCAATGAAATATTACCTGGCTGGAATAATAGAACTAATTGAGCATTTAGAAGAGAAAAGGTGCAACACAGAGACAAGGGGAAAGCAGGGGAAAAATGTTACTATTATTTATGTAGTGTCATTTTTATGCATTATACTTTACAAAGAATGAGCAGATAGGTCTCTGCCCTGAGGGGCTTGCAAATCTACAAAACAGATACAAGAAAGACAGAAGGTTGTTTTTGTTTAAAGGTTGAGATATGTGTTAAGTCATAAGAACCAGTTTCAAATGTTTAGTTAAAAGACCTACACTGGACTGGAAACCGATGGTGGCTTTTAAAAAGTCTGCTGGTCTTGAGATGGATCAGGGCAGCAGTTTGAAGGCCCAATCCTATCCAATTTCCCAATGCTGGTGCAGCCACAGCCCAGAGGAAAGAGAACAAACATTCCCTTACCTGGAGGAGGGCTCCATGACTGCCCCCCTACTGCAGGATGCAGCCCATGCTATGTTGGCATGGCTGCACCAGCGCTGGAAAATTCCTCCTGTGCCTCAATCCCAATTGTAATTGGGAAATCCACATTTTCCCCTCCCCCAACAACTCTTATAGTAGCTACAAAATGGGTTGCCAGATTGGATGCATCTAAAAAGCTAGGATTTCTGATGGTGAGCCTGATTATGCCACATTGTGATGGCACAAACTGGTCCATCCTTGAAAAATTGGGAGAAATGTGGTCCAAAAAGAAGGTCCCACCAGAAGCAAAAAAATGACTTAACCTTTGTCTCCCGTCCACCTGAGAAAAGAAGAAAACCTGGAAAAGTAGGATCTGTTTTGGTAAAGCGACACAACCCTTGCTTAGTGGGAAAAACTTTCAGAAGCATAATTAACCTTATAGATTTTCCCTTGTACAACTTAACTACAGCAGCTTTGGAGAGGGGGGAATCTAAGACTTGGAAGTAAATCCTAATTGAAGTCAATGGAGCTTGCACCAAAGTCGGGGTATATAAAATTACAACCCGTGGCACGCAGCATGCATAGGATTCTGCTTTTAAGCAGTTAAACACAGAGCTGTAGTGGTATCTCTGTAAATACAGAGAAAGAAACAAAATGACAGTTCACACATTTTGGCAGCTGTTTAGTATCAGAATTGGTGCAGTTCAGTTTCAATGAGCTTAAGCAGGTTTTTGTGCTAATTGTGTCAGTGTATTTCTACTGCTTGACAGAGATCTAGGGCCACATAGGGTCCCAGCTAAGAGACTGAGAGCCCAATCCTATGCATGTCTACTCATGAGTAAATCCCATTATAGTCAATAGAACTTGCTCGCAGGTAAGTGTGGATAGAATTGCAATATGACAGCCTAACCTGTGCTGCACAGCCACACCACATGGCCTGCACTGTATCCAGCACAGGTTAGGAGGTGACTGGAAGTCTCCTCGAGATAAGGGAAGAGATATTCTTCCCCTAACCCCATATCAAGCCCTAGCCAGCCCTATGGAGCTTCTTGGATCCACATGAGCTATTTAGCTGGTGCAAATCTGGAACGCCTGGTATAACACCAGGGCAGCTAGGAAGGGGGTTAGGATACAACAGAGAAGGCCTCCATCCAGGTCAAATATGCCCTCATTCTGCCCTCCTCTTGCCCAGGAACGCTCCCTCCCCACTCTCCTGCTCTGACCAGGGTAGCTCTTAGATGCAGTGCTGGCACTCCAGGGTTGGACTTTGAGCTGGCACTGCCAGCTCACAAGTAGTCACAAACGTGCTCTATGGCTGCGCTGGTTCCAGCAGTGCTTTGAATTGTGCTCTGAGCAGCAAGTTCCTAGTTCAAATTTCACCTCTACCACAAACTCACTTTGTGAGTCCAACCCTAACCAACTTACCAGCAATGATGCAGTTTGAAGGGAGCAAATGTTGCCTTACTTTGAAGAGGCCTTCTGGACTGCCCCACCATCACAGGATGTGGAGCATGCCCCATTAACACGGCTGCATGAATGCTGGAAAATTGGATAGGACTGGACCCTCAGTGACCTCAGTCTATTTACTCCCTCTCAGCCTCAGTTACAATATTAATTAATTAATTAACAGTATTTATATACCGCTTTTCAACTAAAAGTTCACAAAGCGGTTTACAGAGAAAAATCAAATAACTAAATGGCTCCCTGTCCCAAAAGGGCTCACAATCTAAAAAGATGCCAAGGAATACCAGCAGACAGCCACTAGAACAGACAGTGCTGGGGTGAGGTGGGCCAGTTACTCTCCCCCTGCTAAAAAAAGGAGCACCCACTTGAAAAAGTGCCTCTTACCCAATTAGCAGGGGTTGAATAATATATGAATATGGGAATAATATTCACCTCCAAACACAAGGAAGACCCTGCTGGATGAGGCCAAAGCCCCATCTAGCGCAGCATCCTCTTTCCCCACGGTCGCCCACCAGCTGCCTTGGGAAGCCCACATGCAGGACAGAAAGACAACCCCCACTCCCATCCCTGCTTCTCTGCAAGCAGCTTTCAGAGACAGACTGCCACTGAGCTATAGGTAGCGCACAGCCATGATGACAGATCTGCCCTCCATGAATTTGCACCTCCTATGAAAGCCAACTATGTCCTAGAACTTCTCAGTGCATGTGAAGCCTGCCTTACTCTCAAAGCTATGCTGCAATCTCTGTGGGAACATAAAAATAATAAACTCCCCTTATGGTATTGGCTATGGGAGTTCATTTCTTAAGCATTTCCATCTTCTGCTTTGTTTCTTTAAAGAGAAAACCAAGTTTTGTAGCCCTTAAGGCTGCAAAAATACACTTGAAATTGTGCAGGCAGTGAGAGCTAAACTTGGGCAGCCCAATCCTAACCCATGCTGGAATAGGCAGGCCAACTGGCTGCCATGCAACTAGGAGTAATGGGGAATATTTCCCCTGACCCCATGTTGAGATCACTGGCGCAGATCTGAACAGCCCGGTGTAACATCAGGTTGGTCAGGAGGGGGGTTAGGATCTGGCCTAAGTGCCAGAGGCCAGTCCCACCCCCCTCCTGAGTCTGATCCACCCACCGTTCCACCATCTATTGCCCTGAAATGCCTCTGTCCCACCCTTCCACCACCCTCCCTAACCCCCTGTGCCAGCTGCCCTCAGCCATAAGAACAGCCCCGCTGGATCAGGCCATAGGCCCATTTAGTCCAGCTTCCGGTATCTCACAGCGGCCCACCAAATGCCCCAGGGAGCACAACAGATAACAAGAGACCTCATTCTGGTGCCCTCCCTTGCATCTGGCATAGCCCATTTCTAAAATCAGGAGGCTGCACATACACATCATGTCTTGTAACCCATAATGGATTTTTCCTCCAGAAACTTGTCCAATCCCCTTTTAAAAGCATCCAGGTCAGACGCCATCACCACAACATGTGGCAAGAAGTTCCACAGACCAACCACACACTGAGTAAAGAAATATTTTCTTTTGTCTGTCCTAACCCTCCCAACACTCAATTTTAGTGGATGTCCCCTGGTTCTGGTGTTGTGTGAGAGTGTAAAGAGCATCTCTCTATCCACTTTATCCTTCCCATGCATAATTTTGTATGTCTCAATCATGTTCCTCCTCAGGCGCCTCTTTTCTAGGCTGAAGAGGCCCAAACGCCATAGCCTTTCCTCATAAGGAAGGTGCCCCAGCCCAGTAATCATCTTAGTTGCTCTCTTTTGCACCTTTTCCATTTCCACTATGTCCTTTTTGAGATGTGGCGACCAGAACTGGACACTGAAGCCTGGATCTATCCTTGAGCCAGCCTCCCTAACTCCAGAGTAGTCGTGAACATGCTTCGTGGCATGTTTGCAACAGTCCCGGGCTCGCACAAGAGACTTACACCAGCCAAGTGCAGAGTTAGGATGGTGCTCTAAGGCCCAAATCCTAACCAACTTTCCAGCACTGGCATAGCTGTGCCAATGGGGCATGTGTTGCATCCTGCAGTTGCATGGCAGGCACAGAGGCCTCCTCTGCATTGTCCTTACTTTGGTGCTAGAAAGTTGGTTAGTATCGCAACCTAAATCACATTTCTAGGGCTTGGGGTGAGCTTTGTAAGCCCTGCATAGACCTTCCCCTCAACCAGAAAAATCAGAATAAATTATGCACAATTCTAAAAACTAAATTATGCAAAATAGGTGGTTTGGATAAAGTTGCACCAATTCACATAATTCATCTCCCTTGATGCAGAATTTTAAAAGTTTAACACAACAGCCCTGCTTATACTGCTACCTTGTAAGTAGCCCCAGATAACATTTGCAGGGCATGAGATGCTGCTAACTTGCTAAAGCTAAAGAGAACTAGCTCTGGTCAGTGTCTGGATGGGTGACTCTATAGAAAATCCATCAATACCGCTTTGAGTTCCGTGATGGCAAGAATGTAACAAAATTGACAGCCAAATCCTATCTTCCACCATGCAACCGCACTGACAGAATGCACCCTGCATGCCATTGGGGGTGGGGGTGGGGGGGTCAGATGGCCAGCAAGAAAAAAGCAAAACCCTTTTTTGGTTACTTCCCAGTGGGCCACCTTCTCAGATCCAAACCAGCTATTTTGCTGGAACAAGTCTGAAAAGAGGAAGGGGGAGAGGCGAGTTGAAAAATTGGGAATAGGGTCTGGCTGCGCTTTTGCCATAGAGATCCACCCTTTCAGCCTGCTCCCTGCCCTCTTCATCCCTGCCATGAACCCCCCAAGCCACCACCAGTCTGCCCCCCACTGTCAATTTACCTGGGCCAGTGGACATCTGGGTCAGTCTAGTGTGGGCATGGAACCACTAGTCATTTCCACCAATGGCTCCATCGCACAACAGGGCCTATGGCAGTGGATCACAAGATCCACTACCCTGGGCCCTACGCAGGATCTGCCCATTAGCTCTGCATTAGAATGACATGCCAGTCACAAAAGAAGAAAAAAAAAAACACTTCGACAAAGTACTTTCTTAGTGTTGAATACAACAGATTTCTCTCATAACAAAACTTAAATGCAGAAGCATTTGACCCCCTGCTACAAACAGTAACAGGGAAGGCAACCATTGCTAAGAGCCCAATCCTGAGCTTCCCTAGTGCTCAGGGCTACAGCAGTGCCAAAATGGTGACCACTGTATCCTATGAAGTAGAGAAGCAGCACCAGGTATCCTCAGGGTAAGGGAACAAATGTTCCCTTACCTTGTGTAGCACCCAGGAGGCCCCACTGGCTCTCTTCGGATCAATGCCAGCTATTGAGCTGCTGCAGAACTAAGGAGACCCATGTCAGGTTTCCCAGGCCCATTCCTCTCCTCCCCCCACCCAGTTCTGCTCCCTTTCCACCCTCCCCCACCCCAAACAGCCCTGCTTACCACCAGGAGCTCACGGCGCTATCTTCCAGCACTGACTAATGCTGGGCTCAGCATCAGAGGTACATCAGTACTTCTGGTGCCAAAGTGCTTTATGGCACTTTTTGTGACAGCCAGGTCAGGAGCACCAGCAGAGCACCGGCACCACATCCCACAGGCAAGTCCACAGCCCAAAGGACTGGGCCCACAGGCAAGTTATGGCACCTGCTCCTTCAATTCTTGCTTTGTTGAGTTCTGATTCTGCAGGAGCCAGGCCTTGAGTAATTGCTCACATGTTCAAAACCAGCTGAGCCCTCAAAGCTCATACAGTCAAGATATTTACACACAAAAAAAAAAGTATACGGTAACTCCTGAACTATCCTTCAGAGACCACCTACACTGCAAACTGCAGCCTATGCTCCAAGTTAATGTTCCACATTGCAGACCAAGTCTGAGACTCCAACAATGCACACGGGGAACAGAATGTGCATTAGCTGTGTGCACCTACCTGTGATTAAAGGTCAGCCCCATTGAGTCTGCCAACTCAGATCACCTGTTTGGGGGAAGAGATGGAACTAGAGTCAGCTCCTTCTACTCTCAAGCAAGCAACAGGCCCTGACAGAGTTGACAAGGCTGACCTTCAACACCAGTTCATTTAGCAATGGTAACCAAGCACACTGCACCTGGGCCTTGGTGAAAAAAAGTTTGTGAAGATGAATACAATTAAGATACAGGTACATTTCATATATTTACAACAGATATTTGGGGGTGGAAATGTTTTCATGTTTTCAAATGAAATATATTTAAAAACATCAGGCCGGGAGAATAAAACTACTTTAGTCACTCTGGGACATTTTATCAACTTCCAACTCATTCCATTAAGGTCCAACATTTACATGAATGGCAGTAAACCAGACTTCTATAAGACCACTGCACACATTACGTTTTTAGACACCAGACTTATACGTGCTTATCCAGAAGTCCTACTGGACTGACATCCAGATGTCAACAGGACTTAGTCCTATGTAAAAATGCATAGCATAAAAATACACCCAGTTACTAGAGAGTTCAAAGTATCCTGAGTATTTATGCAAATTATTGTATTTTAAGTATATACACCTTTGAGTCTTAAAATGTATAGTATAGCAGAAACTGCAAATATTGTACACGTGTCGTAAAGGAAACTTGTCAGAGAACCAGGACAGGGGCTCCCTGCCAACTGTGGCAAACCCAGGTCTGCTGTCATGTAATGTGTGAAATGGCTCTTACAAAGATTTTCAGAAATAGTCACACAACATTCAAAAAACATTGCATTTGTCCATCACAACATGACAAAAGGAACTCACAAACACATTCAATCACAAAACACCAGACTTTTCTGTAATATTTTATTTATTTATATAGAAATACTTAAAAAAAACATGAAGTAGCACCATTACTTAAGTTTTACCTTTATTATGTAGAACTTTAAATGTCAGAAAAATAAAACTCTTGATACAATTTCAAATCTTGTCTCAGCAAATATAATATTAGTATTTGACCATGAGGTTAAAGGCCCTTTATCATAAAATAAAATATACTTTGTTTTTAAACTTTTTTTCAGTAAAGTACATTTAAGATCAAGTAACGTCACCTACATATACATAAACAAGTGGTAAACAAATGTATTAAAATAGAAATACTAAACTATAGTGGTGCAACATAATTTTTTGTAATTTCCACTGAATTCTATGTATACAAATGTTAGAAAGCATCAACAGTTCTTTTTGACGTATGCTTAAACATTTCCATTTTTTTGTAATAATATAGAATAAAATATGCTTTATATCACTGAATAGAAAATATGCTGGGTGAAGCAGATTTAAAAGATTTTTTTTTTGAACATATAAAAATCTCCATCCCAACAGAATACTGTTCAAAGTATTACACATTTTATGGTTTTGCAATTCCATTCACAATTGTGTGATATTAAAATAATACAGTGTTCTTTGCCATAAGGCCATACCAAAAAATAAAAAAGATTTAACCCAGCTACAAAAAAGTTCACTGAACTTAAATTAAAATACTTGTAAACATCTTTGCAATATGAAATATAATTTTTCAAGTCAAAAAAGAATAAAATACTTCAATCTGTATTAATGCAATTTATCTTTAAAACCTTTAAACGTTTTATATATATATATTTATATATATATATATATATAAGAGATATGTTACAGTTTCCTTTTTTTCTTATTTTTTCTTTGATAAAGCTGCAGTATCATAGTATTATTATTATTATTTTCACAGGAAAAAAAATCTTCCCCTTTCAAGAACATTCAAGAAAAGTTATCCATCCAAAGATTTATGTCTCAATAAGCAACCTAGCAACTACCAGCACGTTATATACTTAACTGTTCACACGTCATCATAATCCATCATAATTTTCTAAATACTTTAATTTAGAAAAGAGAAAGAGAGAGAAAGAGAGAGAAAGTATTTTGGAAGCTTGGCGTTGAAGATTAAAAACTAGTCTATTACTAGCATGTCGTTCCTTAATATTTATAGCATGCACAATGGATGTTACAAATATTCCCCTTAACCCATCCTAGCTACAGTACAGTCAATGCAAAAATAAATTTAAAACTCAAATGGTTACCAGCCTGCAAAGTCAGGCCACGCCCCCTTTTGTTTGTTTGTGTGTTTATTTTTTTTCCCCAGGGATGTGTGGATACTGCAGCTTTAAAAGCTCAACATGGTTCTTCTATGTGTACATACACAAGCAAGGAGGAGCCCAATTCTATGCATGGATACTGAGAAGTCAGTCCCATTCTAGTCAATTGGGCTTTCTCCCAGGGAAATGTGGATAGGATTGCAGCCTAGAAGACCTTAGGAGAGGAGGTTGTCTGAACGCTTGTGAGCCCAATCCTAGGCATGTCTACTCAGAAGTCAGCCCCATTCTAGTTCATAGGCCTTTCTCCCAGGAGAATGTGGATAGGATGGCAGGAGGTTGTCTGAATGCGTGTGTGCATCCTGGTGTAAGCCCAACCCTAGGCAGGTCTACTCAGAGGTCTGTCCCATTCTAGTCCACAGGCCTTTCTCCCAGGAAAATATGGATAGGATGGCAGCCTAGAAGACCCTAGGAGAGGGGGTTGTTTGAATGCACATGTGAGCCCAACTCTACACCTGTCTACTTAGAAGTAAGTCCCGCTCTAGTCCAGAGGCCTTTTTCCCAGGAGAATTTGGCTAGGATGGCAGCCTAGAGGAGGAGGTGGTCTGAATGTGCGTGTGAACCCCACCCTGCGCCTGTCTGCTCAGAGGTCTGTCCCTTCTAGTCCAGAGGCCTTTCTCCCAGGAGAATGTGGACAGGCTGACAGCCTGGCAGACCCTGGGAGAGGGGGTGGTCTGAATGCACGTGTGAGCCCAACCCTGCGCCTGTCTGCTCAGAGGTCAGTCCTGGCAGACCCTGGGCAGGAGCCCAGCCCGGCTGCCCTAGGAGAAGATGCGGATGGCCTGGGTGACGGCGCTGTGGCAGACGGGGCACTGGGGCTCGGTCTTCTCGCAGATGCGGTTGGCACACTCCATGCAGAAGAGGTTGTGCCCGCAGGGCACGAGGGCGGCGATGACCTCGCTCTCGAAGCAGACGGAGCAGTCGCGGCTGCCCTTCCTGCGCAGCCCGCCGGAGGAGGAGCAGGACGAGCTGGAGGAAGAGCTGGACGAGGAGGAGGAGGAGGAGGAGGCCGAGCAGTCGGAGGGCAGGCCGGGCAGGTGGCAGCCCAGCCCGTTGGCGTAGAGCGGGTAGGAGGAGGAGGCGGCGGCGGCGGCGGCCACGGCGGCGGCGATGAGGCGCCCCCCGGGGTCGCTGCGCACGCGGCGCGCCAGGGGGTGCTGCTCGGCGGCGCCCCCCGAGTGCAGGGGCGGCGAGAGGCGGGGGGGCGGCGGGCCGGCCCTGCGGGGCGCCCCCGCCCCGCTCACCAGCAGCGCCAGGTTGGCGTTGGCGGGCGCCGCGCCCCCGGGGTAGGCGGCGGGCTGCTGGGGCGCCCAGAGCAGCGGGGCCCCGGGGGGAGGCGCGGGGGCCAGGTCGAAGCCCGGCGGGGGCGAGTCGAAGGGCTCGGCGGGGGCGCAGCAGTCGGGTGAGGGCAGCCCCTCCGGGTAGACCCCGTAGCCGTTGTTGTTGTTGTTGCCGTTGTGGTGGGGGAAGCTGAGGGCCGGGCTGGGGGGGCTGTAGTCGGCCAGGCGGGCGCCGCCGCCGCCGCCGCCCCCGAAGTAGGAGTCGGTGGAGGCGCTGCCCAGCGAGCTGGAGCTGTCGTGGCGGTAGCTGCAGAAGGGCTTGCGCCCGGGCGTCGGGGGGATGCTGGAGGAGGAGGAGGAGGAGGAGGAAGGCGGCGGCGGGGGCGGAGGGGGCGGCGGCGGGGGCGGGGGCGCCGGGGTGGGCTTGCTCCAGAGGCTGCCGGGGCCCCCGGGGCCCAGCTCGAAGCCCACGTCGGTGCCGTTGGCGTGGAAGTCGTTGTCGTCGGTGAGCTCGATGATGCCCCCGGTGCGCATGGCGATGTGCGCCTCGATCTCCTCCCGGGCGCGGTCCACGTTCTCCGGCATGCCGGTCACTTCGAAGACGGGCTCCTTGTCCCGGCTGGGGGTGACGATGTAGGTGTGGGTCTGCTGCTGGATGCGCTTGATGGTGGCCCCCTTGGGCCCCACCACCAGCCCCACCACGCGGTAGGGCACCCGCACCTGGATGGTGGTCTGGCCGGGCAGGTTCGGGGGGCTGGGCACCGCGCCCCCGTTCAGCACCGTGTTCTTGTTCCTGGAGGCGCGGATCATGGAGAAGTGCTCCGCCGCCGAGATGATCTCCCTCCGGGCCATGGCCACATCTTCCTTCCTGCCCGTGACGACGAACAGCGGCTCCTCCCCGCGCACGGGGGTCTTGATGTAGGTGTTGGTCTTGGCTCGCAGCGCCTTGATCTTACAACCTGGAGGCGGGCGGGGGAGAGGAACAAGCAGCAGTCACACCTCCAGGTTTTTGGGTGCAACAACGGGGGGCCAACAACAAAAGAACCCTGTAACCCCCCCTCCCTCCCTCCCCAGTCCCACAATAAAAACACAAGCCAGCTTGTGCCCCCTCCCACACACACCCATCTTGACACTCCAAAGGGGGGGGCTGAAAAAACATCCCTTTGACACACACACACACACACACCCTAAAAGTTATCTGCAAAAGCCCCTGGAACAACGAAGACAATAAAGGGGGAGGCTGAGAAAACACCCCGAGATATACCAAACAAAGCAACACAAACACCCCAAAATGTTATCTTGCAAAGGCCTCTGGGGCAATAAGGACAATAAAGGGGGGCTCAAAAGCACCCCAAGATCTGCAAAACGAAGTAACGCACACCCCAAAATGTTATCTGCAAAGGCCTCCGGGGTAAGGAAGACAATAAAGGGGGAGCTGAGAAGATTTTCAAAACAAAGCAACACACACACATCCCTAACACACAGATACACACCCCAAAATGTCATCTGCTAAGGCCTCTGGGTCAATAAGGACAATAAGCTTAAAAAATTGCTTTAAAAAGGCTGAAAAAACATCCCAAAAATTGCAAAACAAAGCAACACATGCACACCCCAAAATGTTACCTGCAAAGGCCTCTGGGGCAATAAGGGCAGGGGGGGGCTGAAAAAACATCCCAAGATTTCCAAAACAAAGCAACACACACCCCAAAATGAGATCTGCAGAGGCCTCTGGGGCAATAAGGACAATAAAGGGGGACTGAAAAAAACACCCCAAGATTTGCAAACAAAGCAACCCCCCCCCCCCAAAAAAAAAGAATGTTATGTGCAAAGGCCTCTGGGGCAATGAAGACAATAAAGGGGGTGCTGGAAAAAAAAAAAAAAACATCCCAGGATTTCCAAAACAAAGCATCACACCCCCAACCATGGGGCGTGCCAACACGCAGCCCTTGGCCAAAGTGGGCAAACCCCCAACGTGCAACGCCCCCTTGAAAAAAAATTTATCACTGCACACTCGTGTTCAGCACATTGTGCTGGGGAATAATAATAATAATATCGGGGAGGGCTGCTGAAAAGCGCTAAAGGGGCCCCCTTGTTGAAACAAAGGAGCCCCCAAAGAGGCCGGGCTGGCTGGCTACTGCGGATTCTCTGAACCACCCCATTGTTCCCACCGCCTCTTCGCCTGCTCGGGAAAGGAAACACCCTCCGGACCCCCTCCCCGAGTCTTCGATCCCGATCAGGGCTGGCGCTGCAGGGGCGATCTCTGCCTGCAACCCTTCTCCACATCTTTCCGGGGGCAAGTCCCACTGGACTTACTCCTGAGTAGACCTACCCAGGAGCGTGCCCCTGCCCCGCTCCGAACGCCTGCGTTTTTACGGTGCCACCTGAAAAGGAGGCGCACATCTGGCCGGCCCCGGATGCGAAGCGCAGCGCTCCCCCCTCCGCCTCTCTCCCGGCTTCACTTTCTTTGTCTCCAGCGGAGGCGGCGGCGGCCGGCTCGGCCACCGGGAGCCTGCAGGGGGGCGAGCCCTGGTCTCCCCCCCCCCGCCCAGAAGCCGAGAGGGACCCACCTTGCCTGCCCACGATCTCGGCGACATGCTCCGAGCTGGGCACGGGCACGCACTCGGTCATGTTCACGCTCTTCTTGCGCGGCTCGCTGTCGTAGAGGGAGCCCGTCTCGTCGTTGTCCAAGCCCAGCAGGGAGAGCTGATCCAGCGCGATCTGGAGCGCCCTTTGGTCATCCAGGGTCTCTCCGCCTCCTCCGCCGCCGCCGCCGCCGCCTCCGCTCCCGTTCCTCTCCATGTCCGCGAACAGCGAGCTGGGCATCGTCCCGCGGGGTGGATGTGCGGGGATCGCGCCCTCCTCCTCCTCCTCTTCCTCTCCCCGATCAGTAGTAGGGGGGGAGGAAGGCAGACACAAAGGAAGAAGCTCCGGCAGAGGAGGAGGAAGGAGGCTGGAGCGCCAGCGGGCGAGATCCTTGACAGCTGGGCGTGTGTGTGGTAGTTTCCCGGGGGCTCCGAGCCGGCCCCCCCTCCGTCCGTTGCAGTGCAGTCCGGCGTGTGAGATGCTTTCCAGGACTCCCCCCCACCAAGTTTTTTCCTCCTCCCTGGCCGGCTGGGGGGGGTGCGGGGCTGGTGGGGGGGCGTGCAGAGACTGGAGACGGGCGCCCCCGCGGCCGCTTCTCCCCAGCCCCCCCGGAGCCCTGGGGCTGCTGGCCACAGTGCCCGGCGATGGCAGCAGCCGTGCTTGCAGGAGCCCCTCCCAGCCTCCTCCACTCCGCGGTCTTCTCCTTCTCCTCCTCCTTTCTTGGCCTGGCTTCTCTCCTCCTCTTTTTCTGTCTGCTGCAGCCAGACAGCGCGCTGGGGGAAGGGGGAGAGGGAAGGGAGGCAGCCCAGCGCCGCCGCAGCGTCAAGCCACCCGGGCTCCGAGAGGCACCGACAGCGGCCGCTGGGAGACGCGATTGGCCGCGCACGGCGGAGAGGGGCCGGCGATGTGTTGCCTGGCCCCGCCCGTCCTCCCCTCCCCTCCCCGGCAAGGTTCCTCTTTGTTGTCTAATGCGGGGGGGGGGGGAGAGACCCGACGAGAAAAGGAGCCCCTTTCTCCTTACCCACATCGAGCATCAATTCTCCGCCTGCACATGGCGCATTGGGGAGCATTGCACATGAGCCGCCTTTAAAGGGGGGGTTATTTTACGCTCTCACTCACTCATCCCCCCCGCCCATTTAGCTGGGAATGATACAAAGGATCCATGCTGCTGGAGCATGGGAGCGCATGCATGCGCCTTCAGCGGAGAGCCGCCACGCGCGGCGCTTTCCCATCATCAATGACAACAATACGAGGGTGTGTGACTGACTGGCGAGCTGGCAATGGCTCCGAAAGGGTGCGCGCCGCCTCCCCCCTTTTCCATGCACCCTTCAGAGCTTTGAGGCTTCATTGACTATAATGGGACTTACTTCTCAGGTGACATACCTAGGATGGGGTTCTTAGGCTGCAATCCTATCCATGCTTACCTGGGAGTAAGCCCCATTGACTACAATGGGACTTACTTCTCACTAGACATGCCTAGGATGTCTTAAACTAGCGCAACCAGAGGGTTTGTTTCAAGCAGGGCTGGGGCACCCAACCTTCTCCATCGTCCCATATACATACATCCCCGTTCTCTTTTCAGCGTTCAAGATATAACCTCTGAGCATGTGCAGAGAGAGAAGGAGAGAGAGACCCTTCCCTGACCCCTGCCAGACATAACCACAAGGCTCACCCTCTGCTCCCACACTTGGCAGAGTGGGTGGCACAAAGGTTTCCAGGTCAGCAAGGGGTGTGGCTTCTCTCCAGGCAGATTTGGGATTGGCAAATCCCAGCTGCGATGCAACCACAAAACACACGCAGGCACGGAGGACCGCAAAGCTGCGGTACGGATCGCGTGTCCAGGCTGGGAGAGCCCGGCTCATGACACTCTCCAAGAACCCCATTCCAGTGGCGTAGCTGGTGGGGGGGAAGCACTAAGTTGTGCAGGGAGCCTCACCGCAGCAAGGAGCCCCTCCTCTTCGCAGGCGGGGGAAACCAAACGGAGGCATAGCTATAAGTTGTGGGCAGGGAGCCTCACCGCAGCGAGCAAGGGGCCCCTCCAGAGCCATTCCAGGCAGCGGCAGCAAAATGCGGTGAGGCTCCCTGCAAAACTTAGTGCTTTGCCCCCCCCAGCTACGCCACTGCCCCCTTCCAGTCCTTGCAGGCAGAGACACACCCTTAAAGTCCCTTTGTAGGCACCTCAGGCTGAGCAGGAGAAGCCCACTGGTCGCTCCCGGCAAGTGTTTCTTTGTTGGGAGCAACAAAGATTCCCAGACCCGGAGTGACAAAGCGGGGGGGGGTGAGCACAGCCCCCGTCGCCTGATTGGAAGAGCGAGGTGTGCGCCTGCGCCCCTGGCTGGCTGGGCTGGTGCCGGCATGCGCAAAGCGCGCGCCTCCTTCCCATTCACTCGCTGCGAGCAGCTGGGCTGCTCCGCCTTTTGGAGCCACGTGCAAGCTGCGCTGGGAGGAGGAGGCGGGTCGGCGCTGCAGTAGCAGCCCGGCGAAGGGGGCGGTTTGCAGGGAGCCTGGAAAAGACAAAGGAGGCGAGAGCGCGCCGGCTTTGCGCGATGAGTGAGTGGAGAGCACAATAGCTGGTCTACTCAGAAGTGAACCCCTTTGTCTTCTATGGAGCTTACTCTCAGGAAAGTGTGCACAGCCTGAAACCCGATCCTTTCTGTATCGGACTCACAGCCCAATCCTAGCCACACTTTCCCGGGAGTAAGCCCCATTGACACTAATGGGACTTGCTTCTGAGTATGCATGCCTAGGATCGGGCTGTTGATGAGCCCCATGCGTGTGATCCTCCTATGGGTGCCTGGTAGCGCGCACCCCACTGTCTTCAGTGGGGCTTCCCTCCCCAAGCTAAGCCTCTTGCACCAGATTGACTTCTGAAAGTAAGAATAGCCTGCTCTCTATGGGCCACCCCCCTTGTCATTGGCGTGAGACACCCCCCAAGGCACACCTGGTTGGAAAGAGAGGAATCCAATGTGGTGATTCATGCAGGGGCACATAAGAGTTGGGCTTCTTCTTCCCCCAGTCTGGGGAACCAGACTGTGGGCCCAATCCTATCCAACCTTTCACCACTGATGCAGTTATGCTAACTGGGGGCCCAATCCCATCCAGCTTTCCAGCAGCGGTGCAGCTACCATGCAGCTCCGAGGTAAGGGAGCAAATGTTCCCATAACTTGAGTTCTCTGTGACTGCTTCTCCACCACAGGATGCAGTGCAAGCCCCATTGGCAGGGCTGCACCAGCACTGGAAAATTGGATGGGATTGGGCCCTGGGTGTATGTTGCATCTGTTGTGGGAAGGGTAGTCATGGAGGCCTCCTCAAGGTAAGGGAAATAACCTAAGGGCTGCATTGCAGCTGGAAAGTTGGATAGGATTGGGCCCTGTGTCTCTCTGCAATAGGAATGGTCTCCTGCAGGGGTGTGGCACCATTGTGTGGCAGAACTGATGAGAAAGAGGTGATTTCTGCAGGGATTCGAGCAGTGACCCATCAGGGAAACTCCTTTGGAGAAGAAGGGATGCTGCTGTATCTCTACTTCACAATTATTTCTGTTAACCCCATGCAGAGTTGCGTGTCCGTGATTGAAACCGACAGGAGGGAGGTGTGATCAGAGCAGTGACTCCTGCATTCATGCAGAGACCCACCAAGTAGACTCCTGCCTGAGAGTCCCTTGGAAACTTGTGTTTCCAAGCAGAACTGATGAGAAAGAGGTGGTTTCTGCAGGGATTTGAGCAGAGACTCATCAGGGAGACTCCACTGAGAAAAAGGGATGTTTGTTTCTGCCAACCCAATGCAGACAAAGTAACCTGTCCTGGATAGAGACTGATAGGAAGGAGGTGAGATCAGAGCAGTGACTCATGCAGGGACCCATCAAGTAGACTCCTCCCTGAGCAGCACTTCTGTCTGTACTGGGGCAGAATTTTTGTACCCAGGGGAGGCTGATTAGAAGGGGGAGAACTAAGAGCAACGAATCACAGAGCAGACAGCCTCCTCTGTGGGCGGGCACATGCCTTGTCTCTCACAGGAGCCTTTAATTACTTAATTTATTTTCTCTCTACACACTAGCAGCTCTCTCTAGTGTGCACCAGCTAGCAGTTTGGGAATTACTGGTGCAATGAGCTAATATATAGCACAGTGTCTAGTTTATTTTTTTTAATTGTATTTGTTTTTAATTCATGCCCTGAGTTTTGGCCAAGAGGTCTTCAGAGCTGCAAACATATAAATAAAATCTGCAGTGCAATTAAATTCAAAATTAAAAACTGTGAGACCAGCTACTACAACTATTTAAAAGCAGGTGACTGAGATTAGTTCTTATGGCAGTTGTTTACAACTCAAAAGCCTGAGGACAAAATAGTGGTTTTTATACTGCCCTCCAAGAAAGGCTGATGAATAGACTTGGCAGTAGAGAGTGTCGCAAATGGGAGGGTTGTTGAGGCTGAACCAAAAAGTTCTCAATTGAAAACTTTAGGGCTGAAATTGGGGGGAGGTAGAGAGGGGTTGCTAAAGTCACACATACCCCAGTTTACTTCCACCTTTCTTTTGCAGTGGTAGAGCTGCTCTCTGCTGTACCTTTTTTATGTCTCAGAATGCCCCAGTGAATGATACTACAAGGGTCATGGGGGGGGAGTGGTACCATCATCTGAAAGCAGTCAAGAGGAATGTTGGTGAGTATTGCCCTTGATCCCTAAAAATCATGCTTCCACCCCAAAATCCCTCCTCTGTCCAGTTTTGCAGGCCGTGAGTTGGGCTGCAAAATGTGGAGAGCATTGTAACTCAACCCTACGTTATGCGTTGTTTCCAGAAAGATGACAGCTCTGGCTCCTGGAATACTAGTTTTCACATTTCTTTACTGCTGGGAAATGTATTTTCCAGCCTCAGATTTGTAGCATTAAGTTTCACAGGGAAAGGCTGTGGGTGTATTTGGTCAGCTGCCTGTATGAGTAAGCCTAAGGCAGTGGCAGGTAATTGTTGGCAATGGTGGCAGCCTCCTGTTATTTCCTCAGGATGTTGTCATGCTTTACAAGGTTCCAGTTTGATGCTTTCTAACAAGAACATCACACTGGCAACAGTAAACAGGTTGACCTTCTCCTGCCCCCTCTAGCAGGTTGCTCTGGAAAATTCTAGGATCATCTTTAGTTAAATGATATTGTTTTGCACATTTGCAAATTGTGTACTGTGGGGAAAATTGCAATGCTTAAAAAAAAAAAACGTTCTGTAAAATATATCCATAAAGAGAGAGGATGGTGACTAATGATTTTAATTCTAGGAAGCACCCCTCCTCCCACTATTTGAAGCATTTTCTGTCCAATGTTGCATATGCACAATAGGGACCAAATATGTACACCTGTGGGCTGGGCAAAAATAAGTTAACAGAGAATTTACTGTCTCAAGAGCAATGTATATGGGTAGCCAAATTGTAGCACAGGATGCCAAAATGCATGTCCAGTCAGGTGTAAGCCCCATTGAGCCACACCTGTGGGCTGGGCAAAAATAAGTTAACAGAATTTGCTGTCTCAAGAGCAACGCAAGGTGACCAAAAAGTAGGTGGAATAAGTGTTATCATTTACTGTTCACCTACTTTTGGGTCACCCTGTATATATGGGTAGCCAAATTGTAGCACAGGATGCCAAAATGCATGTCTACTCAGGTGTAAGCCCCACTGAGTTTAATAGGACTTGCTCCCAGGTAAATGCATATAGGATTACTGCCTTGTATAAATTGTTTGAACATTGGTTCTGGTCTGCAGCAAAAAACCACCACTATAGGCTTAGCTTGAAGCTGGCAAAATGACTCTCTCAGTTTAAGAGCTCAGTTTCGGAAATTACCTTAACCAAAAAGACCTGGTCCATCTCCACTGCTTCCTGCTATAGATATGCTGATAATCCTGCAAAGAAAGCTTTAAAACTTGTTAGCAGCTCTGAGATCAAAGCCACCCTTGGTGAGAGAGGGCTTTTGTCTTTCAAATAGTCATTTAATATGGTCTTTCCAAGAGGTGGTTGTTTTTTGCTTCTCTGGTGCATGGGGGGGCTTGGGCAATGAAGTGTTACTTTTTTCTTTTTGCAAATTACCCAGTCAATTTTCCAGCTTGTTTCACACAATTTCCTGAAATTGACTTCTGAAAAGCTAATTGCTTACCATGCATTAATAACTATCCAGGTGACTTAAAGGGTTTGGTTAGCTCCAAAAAATATTTTGAAAAGCCCACAGGCTTCTCATTTCCCCCCCCACCTCTTCTTCCCCCCCCCCCAACGTTGTGGGCACAATCCAACTCAAGTTAAGCACTTTCAAATCCCCTTTCTAAGTCATTAGGCCTTGAAGTGCATGCTTTAACCCTGCCATTGAAACCAGTGGGTCATAAACAGGCTGAAGTTTGACTGACCATTTGTAGGTGCACTGAGCATCATTCTATCAAAATATTAGTCCCATGAACAGAATCAATAAAGTAAATTAAAAGTTTATAATAAGTATGCTTAAAAATTTATTTAAAATAAAGAAGAACCCTCCCAAGCAGTGGCTGACCTGCTTAAAAATAATTCTCCAAACATCCCAAAGGCTGCAATCCTATCTACACTTACCCAGGAGTAAGCCCCATTGACTATCATTGTCAAAAGCCTATATATGGTAGCCTGTTAAACGTATAGTTCTGTAACACTTCCCCAAATGCAGTCACATACTGCGATCACATAAAGTTTTAATATATTCAAAATAACACATTGAAACAAGTGGGGACCCACCTGAAATTGGCTCACTACCCACCTAGTGAGTCCCAACCTACAGTTTGAGAAACACTGACCTAACATACTTGTTAAAATCAATAGATAACAATATTATGTGCAAGATGCTAAGGTGAGCAAGTATTTTTAGCCCCTTCTTGCCTAACCAGATCTGTAACAAATGGATGTTTGTGCTGAGAAAGTTTCAGTTTGGCTTGGCTTGCCAAACCTGTAGCTACAATAGCCCTTACTCTCAGTATGCTGTAGCTGTATGTTTTTCATAATACACAAGTCTTATGAAAATATTGCCTACATTTGGCAGACTTCTTGTCCTTTAGAGCAGGGATCTCCAAACTTTTTGACCAGAGGGCCACATGAAATATCTGGCGCAGTGCTGAGGGCCAGAAAAGAATTTAAATATAAAATTTAAATAAATAAATTAGAGATGGAACTTAGATGAATGAATAAATGAATGAATAAATAAATTAGCAGTAACCCCTGCTAATTGGGTAAGAGGCACTTTTTCAAGTGGGTGCTCCTTTATTTAGCAGGGGGAGAGTAACTGGCCCACCTCACCCCAGCACTGTCTGTTCTAGTGGCTGTCTGCTGGTATTCATTTGCATCATTTTAGATTGTGAGCCCTTTTGGGACAGGGAGCCATTTAGTTATTTGATTTTTCTCTGTAACTGCTTTGTGAACTTTTAGTTGAAAAGCGGTATATAAATACTGTTAATAATAATAATAATAAATAAGTGAGTGAGTTCATTCACTCAGCTTCTCTGACCCTCAGAACACCCTCCAGATGTAATCAGAGCACAGCTCTGGTCATGTTCAGTCGAGTGGGCCAGAGGCTTTCAGGGGACAAGAGGCTGGCCGTGGGCTGGATAGAGGCTCACTGCAGGCTGCTTCTGCCTCCCGGGCTGGGGTTTGGAGACCCCTGCTTTAGAGAAAGGACTGGAGATTTTCCACCAGTGTATGTGAAAAATCTGCTTAGTCACATTTTTACATATGTTCAATCAACAGATAGGGAAGCTTCAGCCATAGAGTTAATCTATAGACTAAACCACAGCAAGCCCCAGAACAGTGGTAGGGTATATATTTACTTGCAGAAGGTCACAGGTTCCACACCTGGTATCAGCAGCTAAGACTGAGAAAGACTCCTATGGGAAATCTTATGAAGAAGCACTGCCAGTAAGTGCAGACCACGGGTGACTAACCCACAGCACACATGCCACTAGTGGCACGCAGACACTTTCAAAGTGGCACTCACTAAGTCACTTGACATGGCCATGCACATTTATGCAGGACTCCATGGCTGCAAGTACGCAGTGTTTTTCCCAGTTCAAAGCCCAGAAAGAGAGCAAAAAGGACCTGGGCAGAGCAGAGATGGCAGGGTGGAGGCTTGGCTGATCACATGGGCCAGAACCACTCAAGCAGGGCCAAAATAAGGTGGAGTGGCACATTCAAGATTATGTATGTAAAAAGTGGCATGTGTCCTGCTGTGGGTTGGCCCCTCCTTGCGTCAACAATACTGCCCTAGATCTGTCTTGGATGGCAGTAATGGTCTGACTTCTATGCTATGACATCATAAGTCACCCCACCAACACCACTGAGTCCCACACGTGGGTGCAAGAAAGCTGCTTAATGCACATTGTCAGACCAATGTCAGGGCATCTGGGGGGGAGGAGGGATGTTCATGCCTTCCCAGTTGCAAGTTGCTTGGCAAGAAAAGAGACCGGGTGGTTTGAGACACAATATAAACAGGAACAGATTTCACATGATCTCTGTTTCAAATGCAAAGCCAGAAATAAATCACAATGCCGAGCATGTTTTTGGAACTGCAGGCCTTAATTATGGTCAGATCACATGAAGAACCTTTGGGATTTTTCCCCCTTCACCCAGCATGGTAAGGTCAGGGGAAAATCTGAAAGCATACAGTAAAATCCGCCTCCCGCGTAATAGCATTCCACCCTGTTACAGTTAGAGCTGAAACCAAGCCTGAGGCAGACATAACATCCCTGCTTTCCTAACTGTGGTTAGGAGATTGAGAGCTTGTTGTGGACTGCCATGTTTCCTCTCTTTCTTCTCCCCCATCTTACACAACTCCTCTCTCTTTCCTTAGTTGAGCTGACCACTGATGTTACTGCATCACTCCCTGCTGGTTTGTTTCTGGGCCAATTCAAGGTGTTGGTTTTGACCTTTAAAGCCCTTTTCATGTCTTGGTACCAGTGTATTTGAGAGACCACCTTCTTCTGTATAGTCTGGTCCGTTTGATCATCTGAGAGGGCCCTTTTGGTTGTGCCATCATTAAGAGAGGTTAGGGGGGTGGCAGCAAAAAATAGGGCCTTTTTGGTGGTGGTGTCTGTACTGTGGAATTCCCTCTCCTTTGAGCTGACCTTCCTCATTGTTTACCTTCTGGCGAGGCCTGAAGACATTTTTATTCCAGAAAACCTTTGATGGCGTGTAAGATGGTGTGATGGCTGCCATTTTAGTAAATAATGTTTTAATTGACTGATTTATTGCTGCTGCTTTGTTTTATTGTCTATTTTGTAGTTTTATTGTATTTTATCTTTTGTGTATTTTAATCGTTTTAGCCACCTTGTGTGCCCTTCGGGGGAAAGGGAAGGGCACAAATAGAAAAAAATAAAATTATAATAAATAATATATTAACCTAAGAAGCTGCCGCCTACTTAGGTGAAACCATTGGTCCATCTAACTTAACTGTCTGCACCGACAGTGGCTCTCCAGGAGGGCACAAGGGAGAGCACCAGGATGCAGGTCTCTTGTTATCTGGTGTGCTCCCTGGGGCATTTGGTGGGCTGCTGTGAGATACAGGAAGCTGGACAAGATGGGCCTATGGCCTGATCCAGTGGAGCTGCTCTTATGCTCTCCAGGGTTTCAGACAAGGTTATTTCCGATCTCTGCCTTCTGTAGTCAAAGCAGGTCTCTATCACTAAACTATGACTCCATCTCTGATAATACTTTCCATATATACAGGTGATGCCTTTGTATCTGTGAGGGATCTATTCCCAGACCCTCCCACAGATACTGAAAACTGTGGATAATCAAATCCGCAGTTTTTGGCCCACGTTGGCTCTGAACAAGACGCTCTGGTCGTGTCCGGAGCCCTTCTGAGTCTTTGTAATGGAAGATCAGTAGATCATCAGGTGGATGATGTGGTGTTGACAGCGATTCCCTGTTTTGACAGCTGTTTGACAGCTCTGGGAAGGGCAGGGCTGGCTCCACAGCTGTAACCAATCAAGGCCAATGGAGACCTGGATGGACACCTGAGCTTCATTTGACCTTGATGGGACTTTGAATGGGCATGGACTGAAGGGATGGCTCACCTGAGCCTAATTTGGAGCTAATGAGGTAGCTCACAGCTGAGCTGCATTTGGATCATGAGACATCCAAGGATAAAAGGCAGCTTTGGAAGGAGACAGAGCTATCCTAACCCAGGACCAAGAGTGGGATGCTGACCCAGCTGGAAGCTGGATCCTGACCCAGAGGGAGGAGCAGGACGCTGAGCAGAGGGAGGACCCTGACCCAGAGCCAGAAGTGGGATGCTGACCCAGAGGGAAACCCGGGCGGACCCACACTGGGAGAAAGGGACTGCCAGAACTCTGCTGGAGGACACAGAAGAGAGGATTGCCAGGACCCTGCTGGAGGAGACACTCTGCTGGAGAGAACACTGCTGGAGAGGAGGAACTCTACTGCAGAAGACTGGACTGGGAATACTGGACTGGGAAGACTGTACTGTGCTTTGGAGACTGGATTGGACTTCTACTGGAGGCTTCAGACCTCTACCCACTAAGTTAAGTGGAGTTTTGGGGAGGGAAAGCCTCTGGACAAGAGGACTTGCAGGGAGTGTATGTGTTTGTAGCAATAAATTCTTGTTAATTGCTTGTTAACAATAAATCTTGTTAATAGATAAGAAGTTCTGTGTTCATTCCTTTGCACACCACAGCTGTGCTTCTTGGAAAAGGGGTGTGTTAATTAGCCAAAAAGCAGGCATTAGAAGGGAGTTGGGATATTTGGCAGAACAGTCTTGGAGAGGCCACATGTGGCCTCTCCAAGGCTTAGAATGCCTCCCAGACACCTCTGGAACAAGATTCTCGTTGCATCTGGGAGGTTTGCAGTAGGGGGGAATCCAGGGGTTCAGTATCCATGGTAAGGCAAATCCATGGATACCAAATTCACAGATAAAGGGGCCCCACTTGTATGTCTGTTAGATGGGGGACCAATCTGTGGAATAGTAAAACTATATCCATGAATAACTTTTTAGACTAGCCATAATAATATCTGGAGAAAAAGTGTAATTTTCCCCCAAAAAGGGAGTTCAAGTTGCACAAATGGGAGAAAGGGATAAAAAAAACTTGTTGTGCATTAGTCTTCTTGAAAACTGTCTCATACTACTTGTTCATTGGTCTTTTGCCCCTTGGAAGCTAAAACAGATCTATCCCAAGGCATGATCAATTTGCCAGTGAAGGCAGAGCAGATGCAATGCGCATTTGCTGGACATGTCCATATAACAGGGTTGACCAAACTTGCTTAATGTAAGAGCCACATAAAATATTCTTCACATCTTTGAGAATCACAAGAGAGATGCTTGCGAGACCACAATATTTAGCAATCATTAAAATTTTTAAATTGATTTACTCACCATGGACATTACATTTATATTTTAATCCAGTTGACTCATTTTATGCCTGGTAGGTAATTATAAAGCCTGAAAATTTCTTATTTACTTTTTATATTAATTGTGATGCAAAAAGGAGCTCAGCCAACATATTTCGGAGAGCTCCACATTATATTTGAAAGAGCCACAGTTTGGTCATCCCTGCCTTATAGTCAGGCTTTTTTTTTTTTTTTTTTTTACCCAAATAGCAGAAAGATTCCTGGTGTCCTTGGATCCAAGGTAGTGGCGTCACTAGAGAGTGTGGGGGTGCAGGCCACACTGTGTGACGCACACAGTGGGGTAACACTACTCCTCACCAAAAATTTTAAAATAATGGTATTTTTGAATAATATCATGTTATCAGTCGATGTGTAATTTCTTGTAGAATGCAGTGAAACAAACTGTGTTGAAATATCTCTATTCTGTCAAACGTTATAGCCCAAAAACCAGCAGGGGCGGGTCAGTGGTACTTCACCGCACCCACTGCTTGGGACGTTGTCCTGTCCATTGTATGGGAGGAGGTCCATCATAAGGGGTGACACACTGGCTTCCTGCATTGGGTGTTGCAAACCCTCGTGATGCCACTGATCCTAGGGTCTTAATATTGAGATACTTGGAAGAACTGGGTTTGAAAAACAAAACTGAGCTAATATTGCAAATACAGTGATAACAACTAGAGTAGTCGTCTCTTGTGTTCCATGGAATTTACCCAGGGAACTTAATTCCTGTGTTTAGGATTATGGCTTTTGTTCTCTTGCCCCCATGCCTTTTCCTCCTTCTCTAATTAGACACTCTGCCCCCTCTACTTTGTGCCCTACGCCTAGCTTACTGGAGTTTTATTCCCATTTCTTGACTTTTAAAACATCTGCATGTAAAAGCATTCCAGATTAATGGAAAGCAGAGACCTGGAAGAGGTACTGTCTTTTTATACCAGCCTTGTCCATGTGTGTTCTACCAGCAGCTGAAGAAGCAGAGCTGGTGAAGCTCTTTTTTTTTCAGCGATGGGAAAAGTCACACTCTCTTGATGCCTGTAAGTCAGGATGCTGTTAAGAAGCACAGGAGCAGAGCCAATAAAAGAACAACAAAAAGCAACCAGTCTCTTGTGACGCTCTTTTTTTTTTTTTTTTTTTGGAGCCTCCACTAGTGGTGAAGCCTTCAGATACTGTTTATTCTACATAAGCAAACATGACCAAATGCCAAACCTCTTTTGTCATCAACTTTCCACTTCTCACTGCTTGGGCTATCATCTTCAGAGGCCCTGCCCACACAGTTTATAGCGGAGGCCTGTGATTCATGCCATATGATTGGAGATTACCCAATCAGGGGGTGCTTGGATGCAGGGAATTTTGCAAACCCAACCTGTCTCTACCTGGGCTTCTTTTCCCACAGCAATTTTCAATCTTTTTTCATCTCGCACATTGACAAGGTGCTAAAACTGTCAAGACACACCATCAGTTTTTTGCACTGCTGCTAGGGGGCTCACATCCCCCATGGCCCTACTAATAATTGACTCCCAAATTCCTGTGGCACACCTGTGGATCATTCATGGCACACCAGGGTCCCTTGGCACACTGGTTGAAAACAGCCGGTTTACACAGTTTTCAGCAGATTGGGAGAGGGGTAGTGTATTCTGCAAAGTTACTGTAACAAGCACTGTGGCCTTATTTTTAAATGGCAGAAGATCCATTATTTTCTCAACATTGAATAGACTTCAGTAACCAAGTTGGGCAGCCACTTGGATTTAAATTCTAGCTGTTCTGCAAGGAATGACCTGCTAGGACTTCTTGCCACAAAAAGAGGCCTCCTTGCATTATTGATCTTCCGGTCTTTCCTTGCTGGGAGGCAGGGGTGTAATTCTGCCATCTCTCTGCTTTGAATGTGACTGAGTGTTTCAGTCACCGCCAGTGTAGACATGCAGCAGAATTATCTACCCTTAGAGACAGAATTGCAACTCACACAAGGAGTTCTTATGTTTGCAGCCACAAAGCACAGCACAGTATATGCATGAACAGGTCCCTGTACACCTTTCCATGTGAATGACTGTACCTGTGTTGATTTACATGCCAACACTGAGATTGGGACCCTGGAAAATGCAGAGAACAGTTAGTTGCATGTTGCATTAAATGGGTGAATAACTTGAGTGTTTGTGCAAATCAACCACTATGCAGGTACAGTCCACTGACTACACATGTGAAGGATGTCAAATTTTGATAGGGTTTAAGAATAAGTTTTTCAGATGTAGCACTAAAAGTATGCCTAGAATTTTGACATGGAACCAAATAAAAGTGCACCAAGTATTGGAAGTTAGAAGATACTTAACCCAGCCTTGCTTTTGTCCTCCCTCTGTAAAGATGAAGAAGTTCAGCACAGAAATTGTAATAGCTACTAAGTTAGAATGGGAGGAGATGATCTGACGCAGAGTGAGTAACAACAGTGGGACGATTTAGGCAGTGGGGGAGACAGAGTGATGGTTAGGGATGGATTCTCTAAACATTTACTTAAGCTTTGTGTAGTCAAGGGTTAAAGGGCAGGCAGTTTTCACTCTACAAGAAAAATAGAGGAGGGTTTTTGTTTTCCTCTCTTACATGGGAGGAGAGAGCAGAGTGTACCAGAGCTTTCAAGAGTAAAACTGTGCTGACTGTTGGAGAAATTTATGATGGCAATGAGTTCAGGAGCGTAAACATCTTTACCCTAACTGAGATATCATTTCTTTGCACCCTTATGTCAGTTTCAACAGCCTGAATCATAAAACCTGGATTTGAAATGGCAGCTACCAAGCAAAGGAGCTAGGGCTTAGTCATTTTAGCTTAATCATCATAAACTGCAATCCAGAGTCAGGCCTTTGTAGTTTAAATTCTCTGCAAAGCAGAGAATGTGGGTATCTCTAGAAAGGGAAGTTGTTTAGACTGCCATCTCCCTGCCAGCCCTAAGTAGATGTCTTTTGTTATCTCCTCTGCCTCATTCATTCTGCCTGTTCATGCTCTCCATTTTAAAAACAAAGTTCCTGGGAAGAGAAAAAGGAAATGTATAGAATAGACAGGTGTTCTAGAACCAGGAGACCCTCTAGGCTACCACTCTTCTCCACACACTTCCTTTTCTGCTTCCAAATCTCTACATTTTAAAAATTGAGTGTGAGGAGGAGAATCTAGGGTGATAGAGACAGCAGTTAGATGCAGGCGGGCACATGACACCAGCCACTAATCCAGCACCAGAACTGATCCCTTCACCCACCTGAATTGTCCTGAACTGAGGGCTAGACTTCAAGGCATTGTACCGACATATGCTTTGTCACCAGGTTAGCCCTCCACAGGGTTGTACTGACTGGGGATGGCTGATTGGGCAAGTCTCTAAATCAGCCATTTGCAGCCAGTGTGCTGTGGCACATTGGTGTGCTGCAGATAGTTCACAGGTGTGCCGTGGGAATTCATTAATTATTAGGGTCATTGGGGGATGTGAACCCCCCCCACCCGCAATGTGGTGTGCCTTGTCAATTGTCAAAAAAACTGTTATTGTGCCTTATCAGTGTGCTGTGAGATGAAAAAGGTTGAAATTGCTGCTCTAAACTCTTCAGGTTTGCAAAAAAAACAACAGTGAAAGCAGCAATAAATTATCCCATTTAATAAATAAAGAGAGTAATTATTTATATCCCATTTGTAGGGACTCTAATTGGTGGCTTGGTGAGAGGGTAAAGCATCCGTTCCTCATTCTTATCCACTGATTCTCCCCTACAAATATTCCCCATCCTCTTGTCCTGCAATCACACTATCTCAGCAAATGTGGGTCTGGAACACTGATTTGCCAAGTGGCTTTGTAATTCTGTCTTCAGACTGCAGCCCTAGGTGTACTTATTTGGGTGGAGATCACATGGAACTAAACAGGACTTACTCCGTGTCAGCATGCATAGAATTGAGTTGCAAGATCTTCACTCTCTTTTTGCGCTGAGGCTCTTTCCAAAAAGAAATAAATCCTTGCAAACTGATCTCAGGTTTTACCAAGGAAAGGGTCGGTTTTCTTGTTGCTTTCCTAAGGACAACTGTTAAGAGGCTCCTGAAAAATTTAGGGCATATAGTCACATGATTTGAATATTCAGGAAAAAAGAGCCATTTATCATTTGATGCTGGACAGATCATATGAACTTTTAAAATAAAGTCAATAGAAATTTGCAGGCCAGGACGCAAAGGACACCAGGCGCCAGTGTTTCACTACGGGCTGTGGACCGCACCTTGAGAGGGTGACACCTTGAGAGGGTGGCCAAACTTGTGAAATTCTTGGTATTTTCATGTTATGTTTAACCATCATGTTAGATAGCATTTGACGGATATTTAATGCATAACGCAATGAAACAAACTGCACTGAAATATCTGTATTCTGTGAAAAGTTATAGCCAAATAACCAGAATAGGAAAAACATACCTGCCTTGTGTAACAAAAACTGGATTTACTCAACTCAGCTGACCAATGAGACTGATTGTTCTGAGAGCCAATGAGGTATTATTAAGACATTGCAGGGAACCAATGGAGACTGAAGGTTGCCAACTACTACTTGCCAACTACTGATTTGTTGGGTGATCTATACTGTCATGTATTTAAATAAAGAAATGAATAAAATTAATGGGGGTGACACCAACCCAAGTGATGTCACTACATTTAGGCTGTGCATATAATGTAATTTATTCTGTATGGTCTGGTATGGGAAGAGGTTTACCATGGGGGTGATTCAATGACTTCTCGCAACAGGTGCCACTCCCCCTAGTAATACCTCTGCCAGGCGTATCTGTCACTACAGCTGTGGCATTGCAGTCTAATCCGTTTATAGCTGGAGGAGGCAGGAGAGAGACCCTGACCAAATGACTGGTCAGCTTACTGTAGAGTTCGTGTGATATTGAATCTCCATTGAGCTCAATGAATGTAGGAAGCAGGGCCTACCAGCCCAATCCTTTTCCTTCCATCTGCGTTTTCCTTGCCCAGAAAGTTCACGTAAAAAGAACTTCCATTGTATTATATCAGGCACATTCACTTTCTCCTACCTTGCTTGCTCTGGAAATAAGCTCTGTAGTGCAATCAGAACCGACTTTGTTCCAAAGGTAGGTTCAGCCAGTTACCAAACCGGATTGACTTCAGGGTACAGCTGAACGATAATATTTCATGGTTCAAGTAATTGCTTTGAATCATTTGCTGAGTGGGACTTTAAAGCACATCTACAACCACACAATTGCACTGGGGTCTAAATGCCTCACAAAAGGTTATAAAACTAAGTTGGTGTCAAAGCCGAAAGCTAAAGCCATCTTTCTTTCCGAGAAAAAAAGAAAGTGCTCCACAGACCGTAAACTTTCAAGCAGTGCAGGGCTTTCCCAAGAGAATGACATGAAACGGAAATGTGCAAAGTTAGACCTTTAAGCAAAGCAAGAAATATGTACCATTATCAGCTTGTTCTCTCATCCCCCTCCCCTTTTCATTAAGAAAGGAGGGAGAACATTAACCATTTAAATTCTGCATAGAATCAAATGGATAGAGCTGTAGATTTATCAACACCCCCTCCCCAAAAGTGAAGATGTCAGACAATTTAAATACAGGCAATATTTAACATTTGTGAACATACACTCTCCAGTTCAGAGAATGTTAAGTCACATCCAAGACCCATTGAATTCAAATAAGAAGCTGCCTTGGGCCACTGATTAGGTAGTGCTTTCTGTTCCTTTGCAAAGATGACACCCCCAAAAATTGACTGGGATGTCATTTAATATGCTTTTTCCAAGTGAGAAACAGTCAGCATATCCAGAAGAAGGTCTACCCCAGCATCTTCTTTGCAAAGGAGCCAGTGATGGAAAAGACTCACCTGAAGAGCACTAACCTGGAGGAATCAGTGGCCCAAGGCAGCTTCATATTCATGCTACCACCTCAGAATTTTCCTGCCTCACTCTGCTGCATGAGTGCATTAGGCTTAAGTCCACCCACATAGAAAGCCACAAATCATTAAGGGTTGGATATCAAAGTGATGGGGAAATCAAGCAATGGACCTCATGAGTGAACCAGCCCAGACTTTCCAAGTCAGGACTTTATTCTGTACAAAGGAGGAAGGTTTAGACAGCTGCCAAGTTTAGATTGTTTGTTTGTGGAAAACAGACCAACAGCTTACTAGAAAATCAGTGGATGGAGGAAATTCCAGAATTCATGATTATGTACAAGCTAACGCAACAAGGTAGGCAGGCAAGGAACATAACTCTAAATAGGAATACAAAAGCCATTTGATTCACCTTTAGTGAATAGTGATGTGCTTTTAATCTTCCCCAGAGCAAGCAAATAGAAATGTGTACATTTCTAATTGGTTACAATTAGCATAATTCTCCTTGAAGGTATGTTTGTCTTATGAGACTATCCTTTCTGCTCTTCCCCAGCAGCATTCATTGCTTTTGGTACCAATCAATCAATCAATCAATCAATCAACAGTATTTATATACAGCTTTTCAACTAAAAGTTCACAAAGCAGTTTACAGAGAAAAATCAAATAACTAAATGGCTCCCTGTCCCAATAGGGCTCACAATCTAAAAAGATGCAAAGGAATACCAGCAGACAGCCATTGCTGGGGTGAGGTGGGCCAGTTACTCTCCCCCTGCTAAAAAAAAGGAGCACCCACTTGAAAAAGTGCCTCTTACCCAATTAGCAGGGGTGTTCAGTTTTGGGGTCTCCCTAATTTTACAACAAACCTAAATCAAGCCTTAGAAAGGAATATGAACAGATGCCTCACTGCCTTCTACAAGAAGTTATCCCGCTGAATCACACCAGGCTGCATGTTTTAGACCTGTCTACACATGCAGCATATTGAGGTGTTGGAGTGGAATTTCAGACTGCAGGTAGGAGCCCCAGTTTTGATTGCTCCTCCATATGAAAAGCAAACTTCCTGCAGAGTAAAAAAAAATGGCATACCAGGCTGAGGGGTTCTAGACCAGCTCATTCTCTTTTATTGGTGACTTTTACTCTTTGACTCTCTTCTTTTATTGGTGGTCAGCTTTTGGCATGTTCAAAGGTGTAATTTCTCCCATTCATAGTCTGAACTGGTGCTGTCTATCCCACCACCTCAGAAACTCTTACTGCCAAGCTGAAGCCTTTTCTTGAGGTGGTATAATAGATTGTGCCAGGACCAACTGCAGGGGTAGAATCAGATTTGTTTATTTATTGCTTTTTTATCTTGTCTTTCTCTCCCTGAGGGAACCCAAAGCAAAGCATTTATGAATGCTCCCTACATGGTGCTGCTGTTGGCATTGTTCATTTCTGAAAGCTCCCTGCATTAAAAATGAACAATGCCAATAGCAGCACCTTGCAAGCAGAAAACTAGCACAAACTGAACCTAAAGTGTTATGTTTCTACTTGCAGGGAAGTTGCTACAGGAGAAAATTTTTTAAAAGCGGCACAGTTCACCCTTTCACCTCAGGGTTCCACCCACTCATCCTGTCGCATCTGTAAACTAAGTCCAGCATTCTGGACAGACGAGTTCCTTTTGAAAACTCACAAGCAGGATATATTGGAGATTACTATCTCCTCTTCTTTGCCTCCAACCTCTGGTAACCAGGGGTACAGTGCCCCTGAACATGGAGGTTCAATTTAGCTCACTGGTTCCCAGCCTGAAAGCTCACCAGCAGGATATGTTGGAGATTACGATCTTCTTTGCCTCCAGCCTCTGGTAACCAGGGGTACAGTACACCTGAACATGGAGGTTCAATTCAAGTAGTGCGAAATAGGTCCTCAGGTCTTTTGCCTCCAGCCTCACACAGATTGCTGACTCAGCAGTCTGCAAATGACTCGGCAGTGTGCCCCATTCTGGTTGTTTGGATCAGATAAAATGAGACAGCTTAATAGAGAGCAGCCTCTCTCCCCCACTCCAGCACTTGTACACTGCTTCCTTTTTCTTCTCCCTCCCCACAAGTGGAGACGAATCAGCGAGATATTCTACAAACACATGGAGCTGAAAGTCAGGGATTCCTCTTGTTTCCCTCTCATTTCCAGATTCCTGAACAGCTTCCTTTTGATAATTGTCTCTCAGTACTGACATGGCTCACAGTCTTCTGCCTCTCTCTCTCCTCCCCCTCCCCCTTCTCCTCTGTTTCCCACAGTTCAGCCTGGGTCCCATCCACAACAGGAGTTAATTCACCGAGGACAAGATTTTAACGATCGGCAGAGCTGATGGGGCAACGTGATGGGTTAAGGCACATGCAGCAACTGTCGAAGTCAGCCTTAATCATTGCCACAGACTGAGTAAGCGAGCATGAGTATGAAGGTTCCCCAGAATGCTCATTACGCATTATGTAATTCTGTGTGTGGCCTTTTAACCCCACTTCCTGTTTCTGGAAGAAATGACAGCATCAGCAGTCAGCATGTCATAGAGACACAGATGCCCCTGGAAAGCTCACAAGCTGGGCAGGCTGGAGATCACTGTCCCTCCTTGTTTGCCCTCAGTATCTATTAGTCAGAGGGAAAGTGCGTCTGAACCATGGAAGTTTCACTGAGCTCCACAAGTTTCTAGACCCTTTGACTTGCATTGTAAATTGATTACTAATATAGCATCCAGCCAATGCAGCAAAGCTTCTACATGATTCAGTTTTTGTTGCCTGTTGAACGTTGAATCCAGGCTTCACACAGATGCTGAGAACGTCACCGATTGCCTTACAAGATTCTATACTATATGGCAGGACTTCTAACATAAGCTGGCACAGATTTCTCTCAGCCTGACAAGAGGGAGCATTGAGGACAGGCTGTACTTAAAGGACGATTAAATCTTTTTTCTTAAAAATATCTTCTCTTTTAACAGCCTGAGTGATTTCTTTTTCCAAGAGCCTAAAGTTAAGTATATGAATATTTGTTTAGGGCTGAAAACAGTTGTTTGGTCAATTGCAAACCTATTGAGCATATGAAGCTGCCTAGCTTGCCTTATAATGAATTCCATCATTGGTCCATTGAAAGTGTAGTGTATCCCGGTAGTCTTAAGAGCTGAGACCCACCCCAAACGCCAGCCTGCCACATGGGGTCCACTGCCAAGAGCCCAGCAGATGGAAAAGAGTGTGAGCTACTACCCTTCCTTTCTTCCTAGGTCAGTTGGGAAGAGAGACGGTGCCAAAGAATAGCACATCATTAGTGTGCACTCAGTTTTGAAAGGCAGAGAAAGAGGAGGTGAGGCACAGCAGACTGGAGAAAGTGTTCCTCCAGTCTAGTGTTGCAGCAGGGAAGAGCAGGCAGACTGGTGAGAGGCTGAGGGGGCCACTGAAGACTGGGGAGTGTGACCAGAGCAGCCCTTTCAAAGTCTCCAGTGAGATTCAGCTCACCCAAGACCCCTAGCCCTGGCTACTGTTCAAACTGGTGGCCAGAGCCTCAAAACACGGTGGTGATGGTGGTAATGCTCTAAGGTCAGGTCATGACCCACATTTGGGTCTTCACTCACCTATTGAAAACTCTCGTGTACAGTGGTTGGCAGGACTCCCCAAGGTTCCAGACGGGTCTTTCTCAGCTCTATTTAAGATACCTGGGACTTTTCAGGCAGGGGTAGCAAAATGGAGCCTTTTCAGCCATTTCAGGCAGGGGTAGCAAAATGGAGGCATAAGCCTGGCTCCGAATAGGGGGGAGGGGCCCTTTGCACGCTACAGTGAGGCTCTCTGCAAAACTTAGTGCTTTCCACCCCCTCTAGCTATGCCACTGCTACCTGGGAGGTGCCCTTTTGAAAGGTGCACTTTTGCTCGCACCTGAGGGATTGTCCATTCTAAGTTGTAGCCGCTGTGAAGTAAACAATGTACAATATGCCTATTTCCTCCCTGTAAATCTATTGTTTTTCTGTCCAGACTTGTAAACAGTCACTTGCCTTGTATTGCTGGAGCAAGTAAAAATTACCATCAGGTGACCAGATGGGGAATTTTGATAAAAGTTTGCTTCCCCTCTCAATTCTTAGGCCATAAACGGTACAAATCCAGATATTCATGGCAGATAAGACAGTAACATTTATGTGGGGCTTTAACTTTTGTAGACCACTCTCAGAGCTGTTATATGCAAATGTATGCAAATTTAATCAATTGGTTTACACTCCTAAGGTTATTTTAATCAGCTGATGGCATTAATAACTGTAAATGTGTCCAAGGAAACCTCAAAGCAAAGATAAATCCAATCAGCCCTAGAACTACAGCATGTGTATTAAATATAACAAGAATGCTAAAAATAGCCATTCTCAGTTTAAAAAAGGCGCACGATTAAAAACACACAAATTGAATCCTTGGCAAGGACCGTCATTTTTAACTTCCTATGCATCACACTTGCCGTTTTCACACGCTTTACGTAGGAGGACGTGCATTTTGGTAAAGGAGCAGCCAAGAGGTGTTGTCCCACCTGCACCCATTACCAAATTTATTAATTTCCATTTAGTTTGGTTAATGTGGAGTGCATGCCCTCTGCTGGCACATCTCTGCACTTAAAAATTGTCTATCCTTAGCGTGTGCTTAATAATAAAATATTATGTGACTATGCAATAGACCAGAGAGTCTATATTATGTGACTATGCATAAGACCAGAGAGTCTGGTCCAACAAGAAGCTGACGGAACATACCAAGATCCAGGTCTACAGAGCTTGCGCCCTGAGTACACTTCTGTACTGCAGCGAGTCATGGACTCTTCACTCACAACAGGAGAGGAAACTGAACGCTTTCCACATGCGCTGCCTCCGACGCATCCTCGGCATCACCTGGCAGGACAAAGTTCCAAACAACACAGTCCTGGAACGTGCTGGAATCCCTAGCATGTATGCACTGCTGAAACAGAGACGCCTGCATTGGCTCGGTCATGTTGTGAGAATGGATGATGGCCGGATCCCAAAGGATCTCCTCTATGGAGAACTCGTGCAAGGAAAGCGCCCTACAGGTAGACCACAGCTGCGATACAAGGACATCTGCAAGAGGGATCTGAAGGCCTTAGGAGTGGACCTCAACAAGTGGGAAACCCTGGCCTCTGAGCGGCCCGCTTGGAGGCAGGCTGTGCAGCATGGCCTTTCCCAGTTTGAAGAGACACTTGGCCAACAGTCTGAGGCTAAGAGGCAAAGAAGGAAGGCCCATAGCCAGGGAGACAGGCCAGGGACAGACTGCACTTGCTCCTGTGTGGAAGGGATTGTCACTCCCAAATTGGCCTTTTTAGCCACACTAGACGCTGTTCCAGAACCACCTTTCAGAGCACGATACCATAGTCTTTCGAGACTGAAGGTTGCCAACCACAATGTGACTATGTAACTGAAAACATTTTCACCCCATTCCACGTGCCAGTATTCAAGGCAGCTTATGAAGAGAAGAACCATAAAAGCAGTTTAAGTATAAAATCTGCAAAAATTTAGCAGACCAGGAATGCTGTCCAATACTGTTTTTCAAAAAGCCACCAACAGGAAAGAGGAAAACGTTTACTTATTTTTTCACATTTAATACATCACTTTTCCTTCCAATAGTCAGAGTGGTCTGTCTTCCCCCCCCCCCCACTTTTAGCCTCACAACAACCCTGAGAGGTAGGTTAGACTGAGAGATAGCGATCAGCCCAAGGTCACCCAGTAAACCCAACACACCCTTTGTGGTCTGAGTCCACCATTACATCATACGTGTCTGTGGTGTTCATGAAAGTTGACTGTGTTCATGAAAAGACCCAGGAGGCTATAATAATTGTATACTTGACACTTTAGTGATCGATGCAACAAGGGAAGTCCAGCAGAAAGGAATTGCCACAGAGAAGGCTAGTCACCCGCTGTCTGTTTTGGGGAAGATCTGTAAAACCTTCACTGGTAAGGCTTTGGGGCTGTAGTAAATGATGTAGTAAATGATGATGAAGTAAATGGGAAACCAGTGGTTTCCTCCTATCCAGTAGAAATGTATTTTTTTAAGTTCAAAAGTGTTTATCTGTTGATAATATACACCTTTCTCCTGTAAATAATGCCTTGCCTTGCCATGCTCACTGTCGCACAGCTGAAAAGAGAGATTTTCAGATAAACTGAAACCTGAAAATAAGTCATGGTTACCTTGGAAAGGCTACACTGAGTCGGTGGGAATCTTGGCTTTAGAAAGCTGGGCAGGTCAACCAAATGGCGTTTGGAGCCCTGGCTCTTTTGGGAGGAGATGTGGATGGTATCGGTCAGTTCTGAATTTTTAACTCCAGAGACCTTTGAACTATGAAAACAAGCTCTCCTTCTTTAAATAGAAGCTATCATTTCAGAAATTATTTTAAAAAATGTCTTAGAAGGGCAAATCAGTATAAGGGGCAGTGAACCTTTTGACTTCACTCTGACAAGCTGTGCAAAAGGAACCTTTAAATTGGTGTCCTCTTATATTTAGCAAGGAGAGAGTAACTGTCCCTCTTCACCCCAGCATGGCATCTTTTCCAGTGGCTGTTACTGGGGATTCTTCTGCTTCTGATTTTAGGCTGTAAGCCCTCTTCTGCTTCTGATTTTAGGCTGTAAGCCCTTTGGGGACAGAGAACCATTTATTGATTCAGTTTGCTATGTTGCCCACTTTGTGAAATACTTTTTTTTTCAAAGCGGAATATAAATACTCTCAATTACAAAAATATTTAAATCAATTGAACCTCAATGCTTATGAATCAGCTAAGATTTATTTAACTGGCTCTGCTTATAAATGCACAAGCAGGAAGTTCGAGCAGCAGGAACAGCTGGAAAAGGAAGCAATCCTGATCTTAGTAAGCATTGCCTGAATACAAAGGCCGAAGAAAGGCTGTAGCAGGAGCCCCAGTGTCTAAATGCAATTCCTGGCTGACTTTTCCAGTGGGTGTCAGTAGCTCCACATAGCCCAGAAACCACAATCCAGCAAAAAGGCTGCCAGGGAGGGTTTAACCACAGCTTGTTGTAAAGGGCAGCTCAGGGCAGTTGCCAAGTAAAGTGCCAAATTTAGGATTAAGAGCTGGCTTTTGAAGGATCCACGGAGATAGGGTAATGCTTGCTCAGACTTTTTGTGAATCAGATCACGGGTAGATGAGGACAAGTGAAAAAAAACAACACAGGCAAGTAAACTCTTATTCGAAACTTGACGGATATTAGCAACAGCGAGAGGCAGAATGCTGAAGCTATGGGCTGAAAAGACCTTCTAGTCCAAGATTTGGTTAGATTTGAGTTTCCCAGACCATCAGAACACATTCTCCATCCCCTGTTCCTCTTATTATTTGTGCACTTCTCAAGTTAAAAACCAAGCCTCAAATTCACAAATAAATATGTGAATAGTGTTCACTTGTGCATAGAAATACTCCTCTTGCAGCAGTGCTTTTTCTTACCAGGAAGAGTCAAAAACCAGAACTCCTGTGAAAAGTTTATCTGAGAAATTTTAATCCACCCTATGAAGTAGATCTACGGGCTAGTAGTTCATCAAAGAACCAATGAATCAGTTGCCCTGTGGTCAGAAGCTTCCAAGTGACTGTAGCAGCTATTAACTCTGAGAGCTCATACAGGCATCTATACAATTCTCTCTCTCTCTCTCTCTCTCATACTACTGCCTACTCACACAACTCATTTGTTTTGTTTCTGACAAGCCTGGTTTCTTCTTGAAAAAGAAGATCAATGAAGAAGCCACAAAAGTCACAGGCTCCTGGAGGCCTCTGAGCATTGAGACATTCATTCATAGCCTTGCTGGGTGAAGCAGCACAAAATGGCTTTATTCTGTAAGATTATCTTCATTGTTTGGTTATTTCAGAGGAGCACACCTAAGTCATTACAGCAAAACAAGCTGCAGATGTGACCATCTAGAGCAGTGTTTCTCAGTGTTTGTCCTCCATTGTACCACTTCACAAGGTCCACCTATCTGAAGTACCATGGGAGGTAACTGGCAATGACATCATTGGGTTGGGAGATCAGATACCATACAACAAACACCAGTAGGAGGCTCAGGGTGGATGGGAGGGCTTTTTCGAGTGTGGACAAGTATGCTTTGGAGCCTCCTACCACTACTTGTCATGTTGTGTTCTTGGTCTTGTGGCTGAGCAGCAGGCATCCCACAAGTAGCACCTGATATTACCTCAAGTACCACTAGTGCCACTGGTTGAGAAGCACTGTTCTAGAGCAGTGATCTTCAATCTGCCCCCATCACTGCCCAGAACCCTCCACCATAACGCCCTCTCAGCACTATTCATTGTAACCAAATAGTCTTATTAGAGAGAGCAGAAAAAGTTACACTGAATCCTGACACTAGTAAAAGCTATTTTAGCATACTTGCTAAGAACCTAAGCACGACTGGGTCACAATCATCTGGTACCTGAAGGGGTAAACCAGGTGCCCCCCCCTTTGCCTAATGGTGCTCTAGTCCAGTGGTATTCAACCTGTTTTATTCCTGTAAGTTACCGTGGCTCCACAAGTGAGGCTTCTCAATCCCATTAGGGTCCCAACCCCAAGGTTGAAGAATATTCATCTAGTGCATGTGATGGGTGCCTCACAGCCCAATTCTATGCTGACTGGAGCGCAGGACTGCTGTGGCACCAAAAATGACTGCCACTGCATCCTGAGCACAACTGGGCAGCCGCTCCATGGGGGAAGGGGACTTTTGTCCTCTTCCCCCAGGTAAGGCAAGCAACCCTGCAATGGGGTTACGTGATTCTGCGGCAGCCCTTGGAATCAAGAGCCGCAGAATCAAGAGCCAGTGGCCCAACACGGAGGCTCTGGATATGGAGGAGCAGAGTTCCTCTGGTCCCGCCTCCCTCCTGCCCCGCTCCCTCCACCAGCAAGCCTCCTCCCCGCCCTCCACCTGCTTCCCCCACTCCAGAACACCTCCTCCCCCCATACCCTCATCTACCTCTCCACCACTCAGCAGTTCATGTGTCCACCAAGTGGCGGAGCACTGGTGATCCACCAGCATGAGACCAGCACAGCACTAAGCTAGCAACTTTTGCTTTTTATCCAGCACCTTTGAGGTGCTGGACCAGTGCTGAGGGCCACAAATATGTTTTACAGCACAGCTGTGATACTCACTGCTGGTGGAGCAAGCTCAGGATTGGGCTCTTAGTCTCTCTCTCTCTCTCTCTCACATACACATATATACCTATCCACCCACAGAACAACCTTCCACCTACCCTCATCTCCACATTGCTACATCTCAAATGACTTTTGAAGTCTGTACTACAGCATAGAGAAGGGCTGGGTCTTTCTTTCTTTCCCCCCTTTTTGGAAAAATGACTTGAACCCATGAAGGAGCTGGTTCCTGTTACGGCCTCCAAGACTATTTCAGAATTTTATATCACTGGTAGTAAGCGCATACAAAGGGCTGTGTTTCAGAATGAACTAAGCACTCTCTTGGACTGGAGAGAGAAGCAGCTCCTCTACAATGACAGTCATCTCTTGTTCATCATGGCCTCTTTCCTTCCTCTCCTCACTTGATTTGTTTGTGTTTCTGATTCCTTTCTTGTCTTCTTCACTGTTGAAATTAAAATTGTAAGTGCCTTGAGACACAGACCATTCTTTTTGTTGCTTATATTACTCTTTGAGAGAGAGTGAGAGAGAGAGCAAGAGAGATCTTTAATTCAGGAACAGCAGTTGATCCCTTTTGACTTTCCAGTATGTGATCTGGCACTCCAAGTCCAAACACCTTTGTCCCTTTCATAACTACTGATTTGTGCTTAAGGTAGTTGACATAACAAATGGTGAAGGATATATTATCAGCTTTCCTCTGATGCCAAAAATTCTGGTAAGCCTTGGGCTGTGGCAGCTGCTGGCTGGCTGGCAGGCAGTCCAGGCCTGAACTCCATTAGTTGTCACATTTCATATAGAGAGACAAGGTTCCCGTCCTATGCTAACAGCTGTCTCTTTTAATAGATTGCCCAGTTCCCAGCCATCATCCCTGTTACTTATTGATTAATTTTACTTTTTAATGTCTTTCTTCTTACATGCCTTGTATCCAGTCAAAAATATAAGCCTTTGAGGAAGAAGGGGGCAAATTCTAGATGAGTAATAGGAGACAAATAAAAAGGACGGAATCCAGAGAACTGTTTTGAGAACATGCAAATGCTTGTATGTACTCAGTAGGATTCTTAAAAATCTCCCCCTCAGCTTTGAAAAGCAACCATCTCATCAACTTTTGAAACATCCTTGAATTTCAAAAGCAGTTTGCTGTTTAATGGGTGAGGGCTGCTGTCTAAGAAACACAAGTACAAAACCATCAGCCAAGGCTGTATGTTGGTAACCCGGTAACACTCAGGGAGAGCACCAGTCAGATATTCAAGAGCAGCATGTATATCCTTCCTTCCTCTCTCTGCTGAGCAACTGATCTGCACCACTGGAGAGTATCTGATCTGGGTTAACAGTGGTTCCTAAACTGTGGGTCCATGGACCACCAGTGGGTCATGACACAATTGTTGGTGGGTCGCAAAACTGGCAAGGCAGGTTAAGCTATGTGCATCAAGGGTTAAACAACCTGCTACTTGGGGGGAGCATTGCTGTTCAATCACCATGATAGCCACAGAGGCTTGAGCGGTTGGTAGAGTGAAACTTTTTTTAAGTGGGTCTTGATGCTAAAAAGTGTGGGGTTAAACATATACCAGTAATTTAATCTGGTTCACTACATACAATTTTCAAAGGAAGATTTTATTTTTTAAAAATGGGATGTACCTCTGCCCAAATTGAGCAAAACTGAATTCATGAACCACTGCTCACCATGAAGTGTTTCAGTATCACTGAGTGCAAATCTGGTAACAGAATGCCAGCATGGTTAAACAGAAGAGTCATGAACATCAGGACAGCTGAGACTTCCCCCTTTGAAAAGGGAAGGAAACGAAAAGAAACACAACCTCTGGCTCAACAAAGTAGGCCAGAGGCAGAAGAGGGCCATTGCCAGGGCTGGACTCAGATTGGTACCTTAGGCTGCTAGTTGATGGTTTGTGTGCCCTCCTCCTGGGGAGAACTCCCACTTACAGATGGGATGACAGCACCATCCCCAACATGCCTCCTCTTAGTGGCTGCTAAGGAAAGTTCTTCCACAATGGACTTTGGGAGTTATTGACCCTATCAGTCCTGGGGGCAGCTCTTCATCTTCATGTCAGGCTTGGAGAATCTTGTAGACATTTGGCTGTCAGTTATGGATACTGAACTGGGTGGGCCTTTGGGCCAAAGGGAATTCTCATATTTACTATTGCCAGGGCTTATGTCCGTTCACCAGTTAACTTAGAATCAACCCCAACAGATGCATAACAGCTGAGACCCTTATCACTCTCATCTCCCTGTGATAAGGAGACAGGCAAGCACAGTCGAGTTGCCTATTCTGGTCCGGTTAATAGATGTTTACGATGCTTTCTGCAGGACATGCAAACTGGCTTCTAGTTGCAGGTGCGTCTCTGATGTGGGCACAGGAGGAAAGCAGTAACCGACATCCTTTTACTAACTCGTGCTCAGATAAGAGCATTTGTGATTTAAAGCAGGGCAGCTGAAGCTCCTCGTGTATAGAAACAACTTGGGGCAGGGGGTAGAGAAAGCCCCAGTACGCTGTTAAACCAGAAAGATAATTACATCTCTGCATACAAACCCTTGAGATCTGGCTCCGTTTCCTTCTTAGGGATGTAAATGTATGCAGGGACTCATGCTTGGAAGACAAAGTTATATTTTCTGATATTAAAAAGCCAAACAAAACCCCAATGCCTTCTTTCATTAATCTTTTTGATCCCTCTCCCCACACAAGCTGTTTACAATATAAAAACTATTTGCCTTTATGGCTGTGGCTGATCTGGAAATAAAACTAAGAGGAACTTTAAAAAAAATTTACAAACCTAATTAAAACCACTGCAATAAACAGCAAAACCTCTTTGCAAAATTCAAGCCAAAGAAGAATCCACCACTGAGAGTGCCTTGTGAGCAGTGGTGTAGCTAGAGCAGTGATTTTCAACCTTTTTTGTCTCATGGCACACTGACAAGGTACTAAAATTGTCAAGGCACACCATCAGTTTTGGGACAATTGACAAGGCACACCTTGCTGTTGGTGGGGAAATCATATCCCCAATGGTCCTATTAATAAATAACCCTCCACCAAACTTCTGTGGCACACCTGGGGCCCATTTGCAGCACACCAGTGTGCCACGGCACAGCGGTTGAAAACGGCTGAGCTAGAGGATGTGCAAAGCACTAAGTTTTGCAGGGAGCCACCCCAAAACAAATGCCTCCATGTTGCATCCATGGTGTGGAATGGCTCCGAAGGGGATGGGAAGAGGCTGCTTGCACGCCGCAGTGAGGCTTTCTGCAAAACGCAGTGCTTTGCACCCCTTCTAGCTGTGCCACTGCTTGCAAGTCAGTCTTCCTTGAGCCACCTTCATTTGAGCTAGACTCTGGTGCCCAACATGCCTTTAGTTTAACCTGTGCCTCATCAGGCTCCTTCCTCAACCCTATTGCAGTCCATGCAGTTTGCTTCTTCTGAAAACTCCTAAGTTTGGCTTAGGAGGTAAACTGAACAGGTACACTTGCAGCACAGTGACGAGTGCAACTGGCAGCCCAAGCCTAACCAACTTGTCAGTGTCAATGAAGCCATGCCAAGGTGGTGCACGTTGCATTTTATGGTGGAGGAGACACACACAGTCATGGAGGCCTCCTCAAGCTAAGGGAACATTTGTTCCCTTTCCTTGGGGCTGCATAATAGCCTCATCAGTGCTGGAAAGTTGGTTTTTGGCTGTATGGGCACATAATTGGGTACATATTTACTGCATTCACATGTCGAATTTTCAGACACTCTTAGGTGCCACCAGATAAATGTCACGTGTAAGCAAACCCTACCATGTATCTCCATATTATTATTATTATTATTATTATTATTATTATTATTATTATTATTATTATTAACAGTATTTATATACCGCTTTTCAACTAAAAGTTCACAAAGCGGTTTACAGAGAAAAATCAAATAACTTCACACTTTCCTACTTCATTCCTTTTCTCTCTCGTTATCACCAAATGATCTTCACTTGTCTTAGTAACTGGATGTTTTCTACCTCCGTTTCCTGAATTTTACCTTAACTGCTCTGTATCACCGGACCGTGTGTTGGCATCCTTCAGTCTCAGAAGACTATGATATCACGCTCTGAATGGTGGTTCTGGAACAGAGTGTCCTCTCCAGTGCGCGAAGCCTGGGTAAAGTAGGTATGGAGAATAGGCTGTTACCCATGCAGCAAATCCCCCCTCTCCACGTCGCTGAAACGGTCCAATGGAAAGGCAGAAGCCAATACGGTTGGTTCCAGCGGCATCGCAGGAGTTGCCAGAACGTGACTGTGTTCAGCCATGAACTGCCTCAGGGACTCCGGCTCCTGATTTTGCCTCGAGGTTGACTCCTGAAGCCTTTTCCATAACTGGATGTAGCCACAAGGCAGTGGAGGTTTGAGATCAGAGTTTTCCTCCTCTCAGATGAGCTGCCTTCTAAGGCTAAGGAGTCCCGGTGGCTGTTTAGTCGCCTCTTATGACAAGTACAGCCAAACTGAGGGCCTATTCTTATCCCAGACCAGACTACAGCGTCCCAAAGCCATTAGCCTCACTCAGTCCATCACCTTCTAGAAAGAGTTCAAGGCCCCTCTTTTTCTCAGGCCTTTCCCATAGCCAGAATTCCCTTCTAGTCTCTCTTTCATTTCTTGGTTCTTTTTTTCACCTGTGAAGCCTGTAAGTAGGGAGTATATACCTTGAATCATTGTCAGGCAACCCAAGTGGCATCACTAGGGTTTGCCGCACCTGGTGCAGGAGGCCAGCATGTCACCAATATGATGGACCTCCTCCCATGCCTTAGGTGGGGCAATGCCCTGGGTAGTGGGCATGGTGATGTACCATCGCCCTGCTCCTGCTGGTTTGGGGGCTATACCTTTCAGTAGAATAGAGATATTTCAACATGGTTTGTTTCATTGCATTCTGCATGAAATTAAACACCAATTGATATATAACATGATGGTGTTATTTTAAAAGATACCAAGATTTAAAAAAAATTGTTGTGTAGTGTCACTCCCCATGCTCATCACCAGCTGTGGTCCACACCCTGTGCACTCCCTTAGCAATGCCACTGGGCAACTCTATGTACTGTGCTGTGAAACAACAGCATATTGATAATACAGGTAGTTACAGACATCCAACTTTTGGATGTCTGGACTAACAGAGAGCTACATGCATGTTCATGCAAGCACAGTCTGTCCTGCCTTGCGCTTTCATGCTTGCTGGAAAGAGCCAGTTGGACGGCCGCGCTGGTGCTTTTGTGCAGGTGTGATAGTGCTGTTCTAACTTACATCGGTTACTACTTCCAGACAAACGTCCAGAACGCACGTCCAGGATGCACATGAAAGACTTGCTGTAGGATAATATCTTTTGGTGACATGTACTGGCAACATGCTTTGTGTGCAAAGAGGTGGAGATTATGGCACAGGGATGTGCTGATCCTCCACAGAGAGACTCGAGTTCTGAGCCCCCTTTGACTTGACTTGTGCACAAATCTTAATGGACGACTTTCAGGACTCGACCAGAGCCTTTTTGGGATTCTGTTTCCTCGAGTCAGAGTCTTTTTGATAAACAAATCAGGTGCATCTCCACAGAAAAAAAATGGAGCTGTTGGTGGTGTGTGTGTGTGTGTGTGTGTGTGTGTGAGAGAGAGAGAGAGAGAGAGAGAGAGTTCTCATTTAACACTCCCCTGATGTCCCCATCCCATCTGTAAACAAAAGCCGTGCTGTTCTTCAAGTGCAGCAGTACACAATGCGCCAATTGGTTCTTTACAAAAACCAGCAATGAACCGCACACCCACCCAACCACCCCTGTTCACATCAAGTTTCTGAGTCTCCACTTGCTCCCGATAAAAAGTCCCAAGTCACTTCCAGTTTCAAAACTTGTGTGTCTTGAGTCTGCAAGAGTGCAGGAAATGTGTGTTTGGTAACTCAAGTTTGAGTCTTACAAGTGAAGTAGCCCATCCCTGGAATGGTACCCTATCTTTCATATACAGGTGGCTCCCCCCCATTTGTGGTTTTGCTTATCCGTGGTTCACAAATCCTCCCCACTGTTCAAATGACCTGATATCTGATTGCAGCCCTCCTGTCACTGTCTTGTAGGGTTTGCCCATAAACTGAACACAGGAAGATGCCTTACATCATCATGCCCTTGGCCCATCTCACCTAGTAAAGTCTATTCTGCCTAGTAACAACTTTCCAGGTCCCCAGGCAGAGAAAGATCTTTCCTAGCCTGCTTCCTGGAGATACCAGGGATGGAACCTGGAGACCTTCTGCATGCAAAGCATGCACTCCACCGCTGAGCTATGGTCCCTGTGGATAAGTGAGCTACTGCTTCAGACTGAAGTCTTTCAACTACTAAGGAAGACGCCATTGATTTCCTTTTGCTTTAACTATTCATGTTTCTAGGGAAAGACGAAATGCTAAAAATACTACCAGAAGAATATGAAGTATAATGTTAAGATGTCAGGCACCTGATGGGAGAGGCATTAAGCAGAGCAGGAATTTTTTTTCTGTATTGGAGGAAAACCTGACGCAGATGTGGGCGAGGATGCAATTCACATGAATAACTAATCTCTTAACATCTTAGGAGTATGTGTGTTTCTCCTTGCTGAGGCTCTGCAGAAGACTTTACAGGTCACGGAGAGCACAAAGCCTATAGCTGGAGATTGAAAGGCTATTCAGTCTAGGCTTCTGAGGCTCTTTGGGGAAGCAAGGAGAGAAGTTAGCAAAGGGGAAGGGAAAACACAGTATAAAGAGAGATAACTTCTTGTAATTCAAGTATATTGCACCTACATATCTTCATCCCCGACTCATTATTGCCAAATTGGGTGAGTAGAGTACATCCCTTATCAAATTCTGGTGAAATGCTTGTGGGAAAGACCAAGGGGGTCTTTGCTGTACTTTCCTGATTGGCAGGCGTAGCCACATAAATATGTCTGGGACTAGCTGCTTAAGAATTAGAGAGAAGTTCTCTAAAGGTACAGAGATGGAAGATGGAGACCCAAACAAGGTGTAACAGCCCGACTGAGATTGTAGTGAATTCATATGAGGTGCGTAGAAGTAAATGAAGAAGGGCACTAGGGCTGGACAGCCTTCACCCAGTCCTGCTAGCTGGAGGGACTCAGCATCACTGCTGAGTGATGGTCCTTCTTCACACAGATTCATGACTTATTGACCGATACTTTCACACATTCGGGTTAGCAAGTGAGAAGTGCTGTGTCAAGTGGTAGAAGTAATAGGCAGGCTAACCCTTATTATGTACAGCAAAGGGATATTAGATTTCATCCTCTGTGAACTGTTTATAGCAAAACCTTCCAGCAGTAAGGGAGACGGGTTACCAATGCTAACAGCCCAGAACTGAATGGGAGGGATTCTAGAGACAGATACCCAGGAGACAACCCAGGGGTCTTTGGTTAAATTACACAGCAGTAAATCAGGGCTCGCCACCAAACGTAGCTTGATGAAGCTAAAGCCAGTTCTGATAGTCTGTTCTTCTGAGAGCCCTGCTGGATCAGGACAAATGGGGGCTCATTGAGTCCAGCATCCTAATTTCCAACCTGGCCCACCGGAGATCCTTTTAACTGAACATTCTGGAAATCAAAGCCAGACCCTTCTGCATGCAAAGTATATGCGCCCCTTCTAATCTGTGGACATCTCCCCAATTGGCCCCAATTGGCCCCAAATATATATATTTAGGTGCACACTTAAAAAAAAAAAAGACATACAAAGTAGTCCATGAGCAAGATAGAAAGTAGTTTGCTCTCTCTTCCTGTTGACAGCATTTTCATGTATTTACTGCCATTGTTTTGCACTTTTCAGACCCTTTCCCTCACTCCCGAGCCCAAAATGTTGCTTTCTTTGCTGTCATACAAAAGCAGCCAGGACGTGCTGTGCTGTCAAAGAAGACCCGGATGGCTGAAAAACGGAAGCAGAGAAATGTTCATTTCCTCTGCTCTAACCTGATGGCTGCAAGAGCCTCAGCTACTGTAACAATGGTAGGAAAACCTCTGCCAGACAGGAGCAAGCACCAGATGATGGGGGAGGGGGGTGAGACACCAGAAGAGTAGCAAAGAGGTGCACAAACCGGCTTTGAAAAGGGGCAGTATTGCCGGGGCTTGTTCCTTTTCCCTTATTTCTTCAATCGAGTGGCAGCTCCAGCTTTGGGGAACTCTGGGGGGGGGGCAAAAGAACCATGAAGGCCCCCCACAATGGTCCCAGACCCAATTGTTAGCATCTCCAAGTAGGGTTGGAAAGACCAGCCCGGAAAGCCACTGCCAGACAAGGTACATCAGCAATTTTCAACTGATGTGCCACAACACATTGGTGTACCGCGAATGGGCTGCAAGCGTGCCACAAGAGTTTAGGGTCAGGTAATTTGTTAGCAGGGCCATTGGGGTGTGAGCTCCCCCACCCACAGGCAATGCAGTGAGCCCTGTCAATTGTCAAAAAACCGATGGTGTGCTCCGAAAATATTGACAACTTATCTGTGAGCTGAAAAGGGTTGAAAATTGCTGGTGTAGACAAGGGTGCACAAGCTGGACCGATGATCTGACTCAGCAGAAGACACAAACCTATCTAGTCCACGTGACCACCTTCAGCACTCTAGAAAACTGGTACAGCCTTGGCTGCATGATGCTCTAACAGTGTTTCCCCAGTGGTGGGTCCAAAGCTGATTTTTGGTGAGTCACAGAAAGTTTTTGAAACATAAAAGTCTTTGCAAGCACCCTTGCCCAGTTTGCAGAAGAAAATCATAAGCTGGAATGCTAATCTGTGGTATAATTTTCATAACCCCAAATTAAAATATCACATTTTCTGAATTTTTTGCAAGTAATTGGCATGTTGTAGCTCATGTGTGAACCAGTTTCAGCCTTTTGTCTGGCTTGGGAGTCATTAACTGCACATCTTGCTCCCTAGTTCAGCCTTCTGGGCAGTCTGGAATGACTGTAAAGATTTTTCTTGAGGTTGGGGGAAACAGTCCTTGAACTTAGGGAGGGTCTGTCTACACACACATACTATATGTAAGGTCTCTAGCAGCCTTGGGAACATAAGAGTCTGATTATTAATGATTTATTAATCATTAATGCACAAAATATATCTTTTTAGATCTCTTTTTTGGGGGGTTTTAGTGGTTTGCAATAGATCAGGGGTGTCCAAACATTTTGGCAGGAGGGCCACATCATCTCTCGGACACTGTGTCGGGGGCCGGGAAAGAAAAAGAATTAATTTACATTTCAAATTTGAATAAATTTACATAAATGAATATATTAGAGATGGAACTTATATGAATGAATGAAGGTCTTGCAGTAGCTCAAGGCCTCTAAAAGGCCTTGCACAAAGCAAGGCCAGCCTTTCCTTCACTGCCACTGCTGCATCACAGACATGAAACAGCAAGCAGTGGAGGGAGCCCTCATCCCACAGCTCATGTGAGAGGTTGAACAGTCACCCTCACACTGAGAGCAGTTGCATCAGGCCAGCACAGGCTCCAGCAAGTCTCCGGAGGGCCAGAGGCTCATTGGAGACTGGGGGCTCCCTGAGGGCCTGATTGGGAGTGCCCGAGGGCCGCGAGTGGCCCCCGGGCCGGGGTTTGGGCATCCTGAAATAGATTGTCAATTTAAAAAGTGAGCTCAAAAGTTTGGGAAGCACTGATCTAGTATGACTTAGGAACACAGACACACTCGTTCAGAAATGAAACCCTCCATTTCTCTGCTGCCTCCCATTCCTTAAATATAGACAGAAAACTTCAAAAGCAAAATCTCACTCGAGAAATAGGAATACATGAAAGCACTTCTAGACTTCTAAATAGTGGGGTTCAAAATGATCTCTTGAATGGTTAGTTGAGGGTCTTGCTTTGCATTCAATTTTTTTTTTTAAAGAATGACATAGATCCTCCTGTATCAGCTGTTTGGGCAGCAACTGAGACAGGTTTCATGGACAAAGCCAAGACTCACCGACTACAGTTTACAGAGAGATGATGTCATCCTAAATGTGAACAAGGTTAAAATCCCCAAAGACGCATTACTGTGACAACAGGATGAGATCATGCTGTATATATACATCTGCTCCGGGGGAAGAGGCAGGGCAGGAAAAAGAATACAGTAATCAAACAATCAAAAAATGCAAAATCCCTACTGAGCAATAGGAAAAAAAATCTACAAAAGGCAACATTTAAACTTTATATGATGTCACGGTGCTAGAAAAGGTTTTCCTAGCTCATCTTCACTTTCACTGGTACACTCTTCAAAGAGGGAATAATGCTTTTATGGGCTTATGCCCCACTTCTCTAAGTAATAAGAAGTTTCAGAGTCACTGCCTTACCTGGGTTCTGGCTTCCTTTGATCACTGGCAAGAGATCACTGGGGACTTACGGCGACTCTGTGATGCTTTGTTTACAAATACATGGGTTGAGCACTGGTTGATGCGGTAGCACTTCACACCTACAAGCAACATCAGGCGATGTGTCTCCAGGGAGTTCCCCAAATCCCAAGATGCTCCTCCTCTGCGCTTAGGCTGTCTCGGTGTCCATGCCTTGCCTCTCCCAGATCAAACCCTAGTCTATCTCTGCATCAGCCCCAAAACTGCTAGAAAACACTTGCTTTTCTTACACAAACCACCTGGGAAAGTGGGGTGGGGGGATCTACTTACACTTCTGCCCCTCCCTTCAGCTAGACATTACCTGATGCCATGCTAAACTCCTTTGGAAAAGCTCTGACTAAGAGACTATTAAGGCTCATGCTAACTTCACCAAAGCTATGACCAGCCAGTATTCCTGAGTGGGAATGTTGACCACCAGACACATCACCTGTAAGCAGATTGGCAATGACACACTGACATTGTCACTTCACTGCCAGCTACTTCTGGAATGGCCTGATTTGGGGGCCAGTCAGAAGCAGCAGTGTGCGAGAGGGCCCCTAGAGCTCTGATGCTGTCCCAGCATCTGCATGGAGGTTTACCTGCATGTGAAGTGCTGGTTGCAGGTGACTCACTCTACCTTAGCGCAGGCCACCCAGGCACAGAGCTCAGTTGATCCAATCGGGCTAAAGCTGGCCCTGATTACATCTTTATATTTCTCAGATTCTTCTTAAAACCCGCCTTTTCTGAAAAGACTTTGGCCCAATCCCCAAGTCCAGCATTCTTCAACCTTGGGGTTGTGACCCCAATGGGGTCGCAAAGCCTCAGTTGTGGGGTCGTGGCAACTTATAGAAATGTAAAAGGTTGAAGAACACTGGACTAGAGCACCACCAAGCAAAGGGGGGGGGAGGCATCTGGTGTACCTCTTCAGGTACCAGATGATTGTCGGTCCCAGTCCTGCTCAGGTTCTTAACAATTGTGCTAAAATAGCTTTCACTAGTGCCAGGCTTCATAGTAATTTTTTCTGCTCTCTCTAGGAAGAATATTTGGCTACAGTGAATAGTGCTGGAAGGTCATTATGGTGGGGGGAATGACCTGTGATGGGAAGTGGGCAGAGGATCCCAGGAGGGGATGGGAACAAGAATGGGTCCCCAGTCTCATACGCTATTTCAGGGGTGCCCAAACCCCGGCCCGGGGGCCACTCACGGCCCTCGGGCACTCCCAATCAGGCCCTCAGGGAGCCCCCAGTCTCCAATGAGCCTCTGGCCCTCCGGAGACTTGCTGGAGCCTGTGCTGGCCTGATGCAACTGCTCTCAGTGTGAGGGTGACTGTTCAACCTCTCACATGAGCTGTGGGATGAGGGCTCCCTCCACTGCTTGCTGTTTCATGTCTGTGATGCAGCAGTGGCAGCGAAGGAAAGGCTGGCCTTGCTTTGTGCAAGGCCTTTTAGAGGCCTTGAGCTACTGCAAGACCTTCATTCATTCATATAAGTTCCATCTCTAATATATTCATTTATGTAAATTTATTCAAATTTGAAATGTAAATTAATTCTTTTTCTTTCCCGGCCCCCGACACAGTGTCCAGAGATGATGTGGCCCTCCTGCCAAAATGTTTGGACACCCCTGCTCTATTTATTTGGGTCGTGGCATAAAAAAGACTGCCTTTGTCTGCATAGCCTGCAACTAAATATATGCGCATGAAATAAATTCACCATTTCACTCCACTTTATGCCAGCTCCCCCTCCTCTTTCCTGTTGTCTCTTTAGCTGTTTGCCCTTGGGACCAAGCACTGTGCTCTCTCCTTTGTAAAGTGCCATGTACATAAGATTGTGCGATGCAACAGCAGCAAAGAGTTCATGTCAAGGTTTCCCAAATAATGCTTAAAACACCATTTTGGAAGAATGGGGGATAATTTGAAAGAAACACAAAACAAAGAAGTGTCTTCAAGAACTAATGGGGGGGGGGAACAGTTTGCTAAACATGTTCAGACACTTTTCTCCAAATCTCTGCTAATTAGGAAATGGTCTGTTATCCAAACATGGATTTATATGTTCAATCAAAGGGTTTATTACAAGAGGTGGCAACTTTCTAAAATTGGAGATTCTAGATGGGTCCCTTGTTGCCCACACTGGAAAACTGGAAAACTGGAACAAGTATAAACATCTGGGAACCCGTGATGGAGTTTGACACTCTCGGTGCCTCTGAAGCAAAACCAAAAGACCTACATTGTTGTCAGTTTCCGAAAAAATTACAATGGTGATTCTGCCGAGGCTAGCCTGGCTTCCTGGATGTGGGCGTTCCATTGGCACACGAAGACATCAAAACATATTTGCATGGGTCTTGCTCCAAGCTTCCACTGGGAGAGTTAAACATATCCTACAGCTGCAAGGAAGGGTTTTCTTGCTTTTCACAAACATCCTTCCTTCAGGAAAAGGCCATTTGAGACTAGGGTTTAAGGTTTTTTTAAAAAGAGCCATTCCTGCCCTGGGTTCTCCAGCTTCTGTAAGCAGCCAACAACAGTTAGAAAGATCACTGTAATGCATGAAGTTTTGATGCGGGGGAATTAATTGCTTCATGCAGTTCTCAGGAAATATCCTTAAGCGTTCAACATTTAAAACATTCAGAAACAGCCCGGCAGCCTAAAAACAGTCTTTCTTCACTCCTCCCTCAGTCGCATGGTAACAGGACCGTATTCCAAATTCACCTTTCCCAAGGAGCTTGTGGCCCACCCTCCTGGGCAGCCCAATCCTACCACCATCTCCACTTCTGCACAGGCTCGATCCATCTCTTCCTTCACCCTTCCTCTGCCCACCCCTTGCCTCAAAAATACTCACCACTGGCTGGTGCTGGAAGAGTGCCACCAAGCCGCGCAGCACAGAGGCCCAGCAGCTGCTGGTGTCAACACGGCGCCAGTACTTCCTCCTGTGCCACAAATGTGCTTTACAGCATGTTTGCGACACTTAGAGCCAGTGGTACACATGTACTGCTAGCAATAGAGCCCTCAGGATTGGACTCCTAGTCTCCATCTTAACTGCAACTAAGACAAAGAATGTGACCATGAAATAATTTCCAATTTATCCCTATCACTTCTCCCCCCCCCCCCCGTCTGTCATCTCCCTTGCATCCATTTTAAGATTGTGGCATCTTGGGCAGGATCTACCATCTTATTATTTAAAGTTCCAGGCACGTAGATGGCAGCCTATGCAAGGCAGCAAGATCGCCTTCTTAGTTGAATCTTTTAAAAAGAAAAATATCGATTGTGACAATTATTTTGATTAATCATTGAAAAATTGAGAGCAAACCTATCTTCTAACCTCTCTCCTATGCTGACAGGTTCAACCTAGCTTGAAAACTATTGCCCAGCTTGCCCTAAAGAACCTTGCCAATTTTTGTTAAGACATAATAGAAATAGTAAAAGGAAAGTATTTTTTTAAAAGGTGCCGTTTTGATGTCCTGGTGGAAATTTTTGCATTGTGCAAGCAAGATCCTGCCTTTAAATTAGGGCCGATACCTGATCCCAGAAATAAATTCACATTTGCAAATGGACAAAACTATTTCTGGAGCAAGATGCACATTTCTTTGTTTAAAGACAACACACCTGCGTGCCGCAGCAACATCACACTTCTGTTAAGAGAGTGCTTGCCATTTGCTGTTTTTCCTAGAGTACTTGTGTTTAGTATTTTAAACCAATCTGCCAACCAATTAACTGGGTCACTTTTAAGCCAAGTTTTCTTAAAATTGAATGGGGAGGTGTCCCTTTAAATGCTGCACAAGGAAGGAGGAAGGTACAGAAAAAAATGGTCTGATTCCTGCTTGCTAGAGAAGCAAAGCAATGTGGCCAACACCTTACTTGAAATATTCTTACTTTTCAAGACATGGGGAAGGCCTCCTCCTCCCCTATACAGAGTGTTATTTCTCATATGGAAGGAAATATTTGGAGCAGAGGCTCATTTTAGGGCTATGAACAGGAATCAGGCCAGGCTCTTCCAACCCAGTAACTACCAGCAAGAAATTACCATGGGTTCTATCAGAGCAAATTCATATGTGAGCAATCTTCTCATGATAACTACACGGCCCTCATCTGAAGACCTGAGCATGTGGTTTTGCTGTTATCAGACATAAAAAAACAAACCTTTTTCCCACAGGGGTTAGGCAGGCAATTAAAAAACTGGACTCTCCCTTCCTTCATTAAAAATCCATTTTATTTTCATGAACAGGAGAGACTGCAGACGGAGCAATTTGCAAGGAATGATGAGACAGATGACATCACCTTTGGCAGATGCACAGGAGGCTGGGGTATCCCTCCCCCTTTCATGCTTTTCAACATTTCTGGGCCATTCGAGCACGGCAAGGAAAGCAATCTTTTCAGATAGTGAATGAGCCAGGATGAGCTCAGAGAGGTGACTTGGCAGAAGGGCGAATAATTCACAGCAAATACTGGGGAAATCCAGGCCCAGGTATTGTTAGAATTTTTAAAAATCTAAACCACAGTTTCCCAGCTGAAGCACATGCTTCCCCCCAGAAGCATGGACACATGCTTCTGACAAAGAAAACATGTGGAGTGTACTGTATAACCCAAGAATTAGCTATTCCCAGTGGTTCCCACCCCATTTCTCTGTGCAAGTTCTATATTCCCTGACTGGGAGGAGATGAGCTCTGCACACTGATTCATACAGAGATGAATAGGCAGTCTACTATTTGCATGGATGGGGATTTCTGGTGTAATTTTTATACTGACGTTAAGCGAGTGAACAACCCAATCACAGCCAATGCAGAGACAAGGAAAATTTACCCACCTCCAGAGAAAGTTTATTAGAAGGAGGGAAGTGATTAATTCAGAGGCACAGCAGGCAATCTCATGTATGGGTAGGTGCCTTTGGCTCATGGGAAACCTTAGCTAATTTGTCTGCCAAGTTTATTTTTATTTATTTACAAATTTATATCCCACTTTATCTCCCAAATGTGCATTCAAAGCGGCTTACAAAAAATAAAAAACATAATACAATATAAAATATTAACACTCCAAAAGGATCACTCCAAACTAGCAGGAAGGGCGGCAAAATGGCAGATGTGTTTCAGTGTAAGTAAGTGTAAAGTAATGCATATCAGGGCAAAAAAAAAAAAAAAAAAACACATATAGGCTAATGGGTTCTGAGCTGTCTGTGACAGCTCAGGAGAGAGATCTTGGGGTACTGATAGACAGCTCGATGAAAGTGTCGACCCAACATGCAGATGCAGTGAAGGTCAATTCCACGCTTGGACTAATTCTAAAGGGGATTGAGAATAAAAACATCCAATATTTTTTCTGTCAATCGAATTGGCTGTGCGTGGCAGTTTTTTCGCCTACCGCAGACTCGCGAAGGAGGGACCGTGCTTCAGTAGGTTTCGTGTTTTAAAAATTGGTCATTTGTGTTTAATAAGGTGGCTCAAGTTAAATCCAAGCTGCAGTCTAATGTCTTCATTGGGGGCTGCGAGGGTAAATAGAATGCCAGATGCAGGTGAATGGTAGCGAGATGCAAGTATCTTGTCATCTTTGCGCTCCCTGAAGCATCTAGTGGGCCTCTGTGAGATACAGAAAGCTGGACTAGATTAGCTTTGGCCTGATCCAGCACGGCTCTTCTTATGTTCTTTTGTTTTTAGAAACAAACAGGCATTTTGGTAGATCAAATGCACCCTTTTGGGAAAAAGACCCCACAACCATGGTTAGCTACAATGTAGTGACTGCCAAAAACAGCATGGGCTGGCATTTGCTGGATCCCTGGGTCCTACAGCAAACCCATGCAAAACTGTTTGGGTCGTCTTGTAAGCTGTCCAGCAAGTGGCCACTCAGTGACCATCTTTATTGTGTCAGGCAGTTTATAATTAATCCTGCTTGGTGCCTGCATATTAGAGGGGGAAAAAATACAAGATGAACAGTATGGTTTTGTTTTGAAAAGCTGTTTGTGGTCATTTTAAATGAAGCATTAAATTGGAATGACTGGGGGCCAAATAATTGCCTTAACGCTCCCCCTGTGAAACTGTTTCATGGTTTGCTTCTCCAGCCTGCTTATCTTCACAGTTAGCAGGGGATTTTCAAAAATACTGTCAATATCAAAATGCTCAAGAAAAAACAGATCTGTGAAGCTGCTTTTAGATCTCTCTCTTGGCATTGAAATAACTATCAAAAGAAGTGGACAAAATGAAGGGCATGTTGACTTGCTAGTTCCATTTCTTCTGTTCCTGCTTCAGATCTCATGAACTATATAAAATCATTCTTTAAGCAAGAATGACATAGGGAGGAACAATCTGGCATTTGCTTAGCAACCCTGTGGGTTTTACCTTCCTGATTAGCAACCAAGGTTTCCTGCTGGGCCCCTCTGGAAAAGGACCTGATAGGTGAGAGGCCTCAACTCTCATCCCCTCAGTTGGTCCATGGACAAGTCTTGTCATGTAAACATATGAAGCGGTCTTCTATGGAATTGGGACATCAGTCCATGTAGCTCAGTATAGGTGTCCCCCTGTATCCACGGATCCAGCATCCACAGTTTGAGTTCTCTGTTGTGCCCGCAGATACGGGGGGGGGGAGTTTTCCACTTTTAAAACTGGTACAGAATAAAGAAATCTGCACTGCGGGTTGCCCGGGCAAAAAGAAGGGCCTCCACACAACCTGGAAGAGGCTGCAGGAAGCTTAGAAGACTGCCTGGGGCTCTCAAAATGCAGCAGTCTCACTGTGCAACAGTAGGGAAAGCTATTTTGGGCTTACAGACACACTAAGGCTTCTGTGACTGGATGAGTATAAAACATAAAAGACCACCACTTTCCACGGCTGGTGTATATCATATTCCTTGCGAGTGTGGAAAAGTCTACATAGGGACCACAAACAGGAGCACGAACACCACTGCCACTTAGAACAAAGTGAAAAATCAGCAGTACCAGAGCATGTTGTGAGATGCCAGGGATTGAACCCAGGGCCTCCTCCATGCAAAGCATTTGCTCTACCACTGAGACATGTTCTGTCTGACCAATGCCAACTTTCCCACACCCCTCTCCTACCTCTGAGTTAGCAATTCCATAGCCAGGCAAAACATAGCTATGTTTTAGGAGGCTGGATATGGCATAGAAGCTAAAGCTGAACCCTACTTGCTATACCAAATACTCTGATGAAACTTGAAGATGCACATACGCCAAGATACTTATTCAGAAAAATAATTGACTAAGATATTAGGCACATTCAGCATCTTGAAGATTTGATTTCTTTTATTTTTAAAAAATTCCATTTTCCAGTCCTTCTGGCTGTGAAGGTATACTTGAACACAGGTTGACAACTGAGAGTAGTGGGTCATGCTCCACAGAGAGCCAGTGGGGTGCAGCAGTTAGCAAGCTGAGTGGGGAGACCTCAGTTCAGATTCCCACTGAGCCATGATGCTCACCGGGAGACAGATGAAATGAACTGTCAATCAAGAGGGAAGCTCTCTCCTCCTTTATAATTCTGGAAGGATGTGGTAGACAGAATGAGGCCCTAGCTCTCTAGGAACAGAAAATTGACAGCTAAGGTTAGCTAGCAAAGTTGCTGTTTACAGAGTTGCCCTGTAAAGTTTTCTTTGTTCCTAACACAAGTTCATTGTTTCTTAAGTGTTTTAAGAAGGCTTCTATTTGGACAGAGGTATGAGAATCCATCTATGAAGTTTATTGTGGAGTCCTCTCCCAGAACTCTGTCCCACAATGCCTACTGCTCTTTCAACATGCAGGTAGGAGAGTCTGGAGATTAGTAGTGCTTCCGATCCTACTAGGATAACCCTGTGAATCAGAAAATGATGGCGGCAAATGTGACAAGCAGGCAATGTCACAGTGAACCTAGGCCAGTCACTATCTCTCAGCGAAACCTACTTCATAGGGTTCTTGGGAGGGCAAAAAGAAGCAAGTCTTGTACATCATGCAGAGAGGAAGGACAAGATAATAAAATAATATTACTCAATGATCAGTTATTTCGTTATTCTAACAAAATGAGGATTAGGCAAAATAGTAACCATGGGAAAATTACACAAAGAAAAGCACGCATCTCTGCAAAATGTATAAAGGTTGCAGAATACATAATTTAAACATCGATTTATTTTCATTCAGCATCACACAGTCCTGCCATAAAGAGCCATAATGCAGGTCTGATGAGGGCAGGTCCCTAGAACCAAGTGGAAAGCAAGTTGGAGATCCGCTTATTTACAGGTGCCCTGTGGCAAAGAAGGGATCCTACAATAAAATGGACAGAATAAAGACTTCATGGGAGGCATCCTGACTAGTACTTCTGTGGTTAGAAACTTTCTCTGCAAATGGAAGCTTCCTCCAGGAATGGAAGGAGTGTTCTGGTAACCGAAGGGTCCTTGTGCAAGCTTTTGTTTGTGGAAAGAGCTTCTGATTGCAGAAGTACTAATCAGAATTCCACCCCATGTTATGGGTGTGATTCCTCCCTCCAGAACACACACAAGATGAAAACAAAGGAGCAGTATACACAACCATGCTTCTTATCTAATTATTGCAATTGTGCTACAAGAGCCTGGTCATCTGAAATACCTTTACACTCTTCCCCTGTAATTCCCCCTCCCCCCCCAAAACAACACACACACACAAAACCAGGTAGTAGCCCTTAATGAGATGTTCACCCATGGAGAACTTATCTCTGTTGTGCAAACTGGGCACCCGTCCCAAAAGTATTCCTGAGAGAACATGTCAATCTAATTCTGTTAATTTACTTGGAAGACGCAGGCAAGGTCACTTAAAATTGCAGGACTGCTTGCCCCCTGCCAATTGCAATAAAAAGAAAACCACACAAAAACACAGTGTAAAATGTGGTCAGAAGAGTATTTTGTTCCATTCTCTTCAAGGCCACGGAAAGAGCAGAACAGCAATTGCAAATCATAGCAGCCACCTTGAGAAGAGGCAGACCACAGGGCTGCAGAATCGACTTGGGGTTTTTACTAGAACCCCAAGGGCCACCAACCCAGAGCCAGGTGCAAAACAGTTGCTTTGCAGATTGCAGACCCCACTTAGAATTAAGGAAGACAGTGCCTCTGAGCACATGCTCAGCCCAGTGCTGGAGTTGAACTTGAAACCTTTTGCTCAAAAATCACTCTTGGTTCTCCCTAAAGTTTTCTTCACTTCAGCAGCCTAATTTACAAAAAGTGTCTTTTTGTTGAAGCTACAGCCAAACCATTAGTAGGAAGAAATCAGAGATCAAATCAGACAGCTCCATCTACTTCCTGCCCCACCCTGTTCTAGCTTCAGTCACAGAGGCCTGGATACTACCCTGTATGAGAGTCCACCTTAGAACCAGACCCATCACCTGATTAAAAAAAATCTTTGTTGATTAACTTGTACCAGTTTTAGGCTTCAATCCTATATACACTTAGCAGAGAGTAAGTCCAGTAAACTCAATGGGGTTTACTTCTGAGCAAATATGCATAGGACTGAGCTATCAGTTGATCATCTGCATACATTTGTACTGGGGAAAAAAACTAACAGTTCTAAAGAAAAGCACATTCACATTTGCTTTCAGATGATGTATGCATGTACTGCAGCTGACATCTTCTTAGAAGAGGTGTTCCCTTTGGTGTGTGAGAGAAGGAAGAATGCCTCTTGTAATATGGGAATGGTCATGTGCAGTTTGTGTAACTATTTGCATTAAAAATAAGCATCAGCATTTTAAAAAAAATCCAACAAATGATTCATTGGGTGCACATTTTCAGTTAATCAAAATATGTTTTAATCAGTCAAAGTTGATTAAATACTGCAGCCTGAGTCAGAAAACATCCCAGAATTCTCTACAACACTGACTTAAAGGCAGGTTGAGGTGGAAAGAGTTCTGTGAAGGTAGAAAGTTTGAAAACCAACAACATAAAAAGAAGAGACCCACTGTATATAGTAAAATGGTTGAAAAGGCTTAGGTTTATTAAAACTCAAGCCACAGACAACTCACAGTCAGAAAACCCACACAGAACAGCACATCCAAGGTGACTTTTTCAATCTCTGGAATAGAAAACAATCCACCCGCACTTAACCAAGAGAGTTGAGCCGCAGAAGTGGAGGCAGTTATTTGTTTCTGCTGAGAGTTCTTTGCTTCTCAGCATGCTCCACGATTTTCTCATCCACATAGAGGCCCTTCCGCTTCCTGACGGCGTTCATATATTTGCGGGCCTGGTTTTCAGAGTCCGCTTTCTCCCCAAAGTGCAAATATTCTTCCTCCGTGGTTGGTACCCAAAATGGATCATCCGAAATTACCTAGGGAAAAAGAATTACAGGAAGAAGGGCATTAGTGGAAAGGAAAAAAAGACAGAACTATAATTTTCAACATATTATGAAACCATCAGGTTGAAGTGGCAAAATAGGTAAGGCAGCTCTATTTTCTTTTTAAATGGTACCATTTGGAAAGTGACTAGTTCAGTACAAGAATTTCTGCTTTGACATGTCAACAAGTGAATAAAGATTTCACTGCAGGTATTTGTATTTGTCCAACATTTTCCACCACCCCTTTTTCTGCAGGGACAAAGGCTGCTGCGTGTACTCTCTACTTAAAGACTGGCCCAGCACACACAAGCCAGGCCACAGGCCAGAGGCTCACGCCTGGGGCTATTTTCTTCCTACTTTCCTATTAGCCTATTAAGACATAGAGAGAAAATTTTGCAGGATCTTATCTTGATATTTGATGGCTTATTGGTATTTGGCAAGGATGCAGGCATGCTGCTAGTAGTCATTCATGCATCTATTTTTGTATCCTTCTCTTCTTTCAAGGAGCTCAGAGCAGGGTACTTGGGGTTCGCAGCCTCCCATCCAGATCTGGGCCCAACTCAAAACCCATTCAGTTTCACAGCAATCTCTTTCATCCAGCATGTTCAAGTCATTGAAGCGAGTTGGCCAGCCTAGGGGCAAGTATCTGTTTTCCAGACAGGAATGACAAACTTGCTGTGAAACATGTAGTGGCCACATATTGATAAACCAAAATGTAACAAATTATCTTTCACCCATCCTTCAAGCTCATGGGGAAATCCCAGTTTATTCTCACTTCCGCGATGGGAGGCAGGTTAGTCTGAGAGAACATGTCTGAGGCCATCTCCAAGTGAACACACAAATCCCATCAAGCCCAAGACTATATTCGGCCGATGCAGGGGTCTGGGGAAAGCAAGGAGGTGGCAGGAGGGAGGCATTCTGGGGTGGGCAGAGGGTAGTCCCAGGGGCGGGCAGGTGGGAAGCAGGAGACAGGGCTGGGACCCAGCTGTTATACTGGATTCCAAGCTCGTTCCCTGAGCAGCATGGAGTGGCTTGAAGCTGCTCCATTCTCCTCAGACTTATGCCATCTCCTGAGGTAGCGCAAGTCTGAGGAGATCCATTGGGGCTGTGGTGGCTTACCCAGGGGTAAGGGGAAGAGTTTCCCCTTGCCTCTGGCTGAGCCACTTCTGGGCCCAATCTTGCACTGGATACAGCGCAGGTCTTCTGACCGGCCTGTTCCGGCGCAAGATAGGATTGCGCTGTACATAACTTAGGAACCTTTTCCTCCTTTGTCTGTGAAGTGTTTGTATTATTGGATTTGTAAGGAACTCAGGGCACTGTACCTTGTGTCTATGGGGTTAGGGGGAGGTTTAACCACAGTGATTCTCACTACATCCCTATGAGGCAGCTGATGCCAAATCTGAGATTTGGGTCTCCTCCATCTCAGTCCACTCTAGCCTCTACATTACAGTGGCTTATTCCGAGAGACACTCAGAAGAGTACAGGTCAGTTGTGCAATAGTTAAGGTGCGCTGATACACTGGGGCCAACCAGTGCTGCACAAATGCCTGTAAAGAGAGTGTAGCAGTTAGGGAGATCAAAACCCAGCCACTGTCACTAATTTTACTCAATGTATGGAAAGTATCAGAAGTTGTCCGAGCTTGAGGAGCACAGAACCTGCACTGGAAGAAGTGAGCCAAGTAAAGTTCTGAGAAGCCCATACAACTAAAGTGGATTTTTTTTAAAAACCCTCAAACCTTTGCCAAGATCCCTAAATGATTAACTGTGGCATAAATGGAACAGCTCTTCAAGCACTTCTTTTAAGCAGCCAAGACTTAAAGAGAACACTCTCTGTTGATCTTGGAAATACAGAAGGAAAGAACTGGCATCCCACAGCCTTGTGCTGTGTGTCATTTTTCACTTAAAATTCTTTTTACCAGCTTCCAATATTTACTGCAGTGAAATCTGATGAGTAGAAAATATTGTCTATACGCAGCAAACTAGATTGCACCTCCACATTAAAAGGCTATCGCTTTCTAATCTGTCTTTTTTGGAAACATACACAGGGAAGGAATGCCTCTGCCAAAAGGAAGTCAAGGTTGAGAAGAGAACAAACTTTTTAACCAGTACTAATAACATACATTAGAAGTGATCACATTGGTATCCCACCCTTCCTCCCAGGAGCTCAGGGCAGTTATCGCATTTGTGTGTGTCAGGTGGTCTTTTTTTTTCATCCTGCCATACTGTTCACTATAACTCTAAGGGACACTCACAAGAATATAGAACAGCAGCAGCCATAACGACGATATAAATGAAACCAACACAGCAAAATAGTTAGCAGCCAGCAAAACAATCAGCTTAAAACAGTAGGACAATAAAAATCAATCTCAGATAAAACCTCTCATGAATGAAGGATGAAGTTCTTAGGATCTTCCTATGACAGAGTAAGCCTAACTACTTTTTCTAGGGAAGGTGCTCTTGAGGATAGGTGCCACCACTGAAAAGGCCCTGTTGCCTTGGCCTGCCAAGTTAACTTCAGACTAGGCTGGCACCCAACTCAGAACCTTGCCTGATGATCTCTTGTGGTCATCCCATGTGGAACATTGGTTTATTCCAGATGCAAGGGAGGGCACCAGGATGCACGTTTTGTGTGTTCCCTGAGGCATCTGGTGGGCCACTGTGAGATACAGGAAGTTGGACTAGATGGGCCTTTGGCCTGATCCAACGGGGCTCTCCTTACATTCTTAGTTATCCTTACAGCCACCCTGTAATACAAATATGCTGAAAGGGGTGCCTAGCTCGAGCGTGAATCAACCCCACATCACTTACATCAGAGACTCTGTCCACTACACACCAAGTTAGTTTAAACCACTCTCTTTTAAAAGTCTGAAAAAGCAATCAAACAAACTGGGGGCAGGCTGTTTATTTTGTCCCATCTCTCTGATGTCTTTTGATGGACAAGACAGTGGGTCGCAGACCGTAATTCCCTGGGCTGCATGTCATCTAATCTGCGCCTTAAAAATTAGAAATGGAACAAGAGATGCCTCAAAAGTCTCCGTTCTGTTTTACCCTATTATAAATTGAGTACATCCCTAAATACATCAGTTAAAAAATGCATGCAATAGTAATCTGACAGTATCATTCACATTGTTCTATAATCAAAGCCTTACTGGCATAAAAAGCAATCACACCAGGGACTTATAGTGACATCTACTATCTCTGCTTCAACAATCTTGCTGAATCTATAAAAGTACCAGGAAAGATGTTTTTCTTCTATTTGAGGTAAGCCTGTAAGCAAGTCTGTACCGACATTCTAATATAGCTAAATACGGTTATGAAACAGGACGTTAAAGGAATCTGACAAAAGGAATGGCTACATTCCTTGCCTTCTTATCAAACAGCTCTCTACAGAACATAAGGCAACCAAAAGGTGCTAACAAAAAAATGCATCTATAATAAAATCTGCTGTTTGGGGGTGTGTGTATTTTAAACTATAACAAGGAACAAACTTAGATATTTTTATGCACAAAAAAAGTATGAATTAGACAATATGAAACAAACTCGTCATTGGCCCCGATCTGGCTCTGGTAATACACAACCAGTCATGTGCAACTGGCCCAAGTCGAACATTGTGAATCACTAAATGTATCAGGCCAGAGAAGCAAGATTAAGTGAACACTGCAGCACAGCATAAGATGCACATCCAGATCCATGCTGATTCTACGCATAGACTGTCCTTGTGGAATGGAGTTTAACAGATAAAATTAAAATCCTTGCACAGATTTTAATTCGTGCAGATTCCTGAGAAGATCCTTGGTGAAGTCACACTCTATGATGAGCAATCGTTCCTTTCAGAGCTGCATTTCTATCTAGTGATGAAGAATTTGAAAATGGAGCTCTTTGACAATCCATGCCACATTATGAGTTGAGTCTGGACCCTCCAAACTGGGGCCCAGCTCCAAATGCTGTTGTTGCGAACCAGCCACCTGTCCTTGCCAGTTCACCTTCCTTCCCAGACAAACAGGGATGGTTCACTAAGTGACCTCATAAATATCATCTGGACACTCTTGAGTAGTCTTTGGTACATTGTTTCTTTATGGAGTGCACGGAACGTGTAATTTCCTGTGCTCCCACCGTTCAAATTAGTTGAACTGAAGACACAGAAAACTACAACTCCCCTGCCCCTCTGCAGGAAACGATATTTCTAAGAATACTCAGTCAAGAGTAAGATGAGGCCTTTCCTGCCTTTAATGAGCCCACCCAGCACCAGGGTCGCCCAACAAAATTGATTGGCAGTTGATTCAGTACAGACAATTGAGTGTTTTTCATACAACAACATCACTCATTCAGAGCATTTGCACACGAAGTGGTGAAGATCAATAGTTTAGATGCTTTTAAAAGAGTAGACAAATTCATGGAAGTCTTTTGGTCTTAGCAATGGCTATGGATCATGGCAGCCAAACGGATACATGCTTTGCAGAGGCTGTATGCTACTTCCTAAGGGGCAACAGCAGGGAAGGGCTGTTCCCTTCATTCCCTGCTTAAAATATCCCTGCCAAGTATCCAGTTGACCACTGTGGGAAACATAATGCTGGACTATTGGTGCCTGATCCAGCAGGGATGATCTTTTTACAACAAATCCAGCCAAGCAGTACTGAAGAAAAACACAAGTGTTTTGGTGCTGGCTGAAAATGTCCTTTCTATAAAAGTATTATTTTTGGAAGTTTGAATCTCTTGAAATGTTGAAACCGATATCATGGATCAAATATTGTTTAAATTTTCAGGGGCTCTTTGCAGGTTGATAGCAGCAATAAACTAAATGGCCTGTCCCCCGGTTTCTGAGCCCTGGCTATTCTTTTTAACTTGTGTTTTCCTCCAACCGTGTAATTTACAATCAAGAGCTTTTGAAGGAAAGATGCGCTAAGAAATAGAAAGGAGAAGAAAATTACATCCCTCTCTCTAAGTTGGTTGTTAAAGTCTGCAATTGGTTTCTCTTTTCACAGATCCGAGCAAGGAAAACGCACACTTGGATACAAGATGTTCTCAGCAATTCTTATCATTCAGGGCTCCTTGAAACTCAGAAAGTGTTAACATATTTGCCATCCACGAAACAAGCAAGGCTTCTGGATAATTTTCCTTCCCTTCCAAGATGCTTGAGCAAGAATCTCACTGAGATATATAGAGGCTGTCCAGAAGCAGTGTTGTTAGGTCGATTTCATTCATAATTGGATACACGTAATGATAGGCAAGTAGCCCCTGCCTCAGTATGGACTGGGACACTGCAAACAGAGCTGTTTTCTCAAAAAATCATGAAGAACAGATTGGCTGGTGGTTGTGTCCCGTCCCCCCTGCGCAATTCCAAACCAGGCCCTGTCACAATTCTGCTGTCATCCAGAGTGCAATGACATCAACAGAAGTCCGAATACTTTCATCTGCAAACCCCCTTCCCAGTTACTGGCAGGGAGTCTCAGTGCAAAACCTTCCAGGTGTCAGGCTGCCATCATGCCTTGCTTGTCAGCCTCTCAGAAGCACCCACCTAGCCACTGCTGAAAACATTATGCTGGGCTAGCCTGGTCAAGAATGGTTCTTTCCACTTCCTTAACCATCTAAAGCCTTGGGAAACACTACAGAAATACTTGGAGGCATATATCAGAATGATCAAATGCAGTCAGATGAAGTCTATTTGTATGCTGTAGTTTAGGAGAGAACAAGGTAAGTGTAAGTCTTGACCACCATTTAACCTTCCCCCTCCCAAACTTTTGTTATTCCTTTTTATTTTTTGTGCTGCATCTGCAGGAAAACAGCACACCAAGATAGATGGGAGTGAAAAGGATTTTTTTTACCTCCCAGTGACTGAACACCAGCTGTGGACTGGCCAGGCCACTTGTTCTCTTCCTGATTTCATCAGCGAAACCAAAGCTCTCCGCTACTGGCAGCACGGCCTTGATAATAAACATATCCGTCCCTTCTTTCATCTCCTCTTGTAACACCCGACCTTCTCTCTTAGATAGGACAGCATATACGCGACCTGCAAAAACGCAACACTCATTAGCTTACTGAGCTTGTCACATCCCCTTCAACAGTTCAGATCTATAATTACTGAATTAGGAGGACTAATTAATCTACATGACAACAGACACAGTGAGGGCCTGAGGAGACAATATGAGGAGTTACCATAAAATCATTATGCAAAGAAGTCTTGTATCTCACAATTTATGACGCGAGTCCTTGGGGAAGCCAAATGAAGAGACATAACCTGGAGTTGGAAAAGGTTTGGTTCGTTATGGAGTTGCTCAGGTGCTCCAGCAATCATATGTAGTTCCTCAAAATCACTGAGACAGAGGAAGCTGCTTGGTACGAAGGCTGATCACTGGCCGGTTTTGCTCACTATGATCTGTGCTCACTGACAGTAGCTCTCCAAGGTTCCCAGCTGGGGTCTCTCCCAGCCCTACCTGAAGATGCAAAAAGGTGCTCTACTACTGAGCTACTGACCCTTCCAAAGGAAAGAAATTGCTCCAGATTTCACCGCTATGCAGGAGTGGATTATAATTTCTTACACATCTGAAATAGACGAGGTGCAGTTCAAAGAAATACGTCAAGGCAAGGCTCTGCTCTCAGGTTTAATTTTAGGTGTGACACTGATCACCACCATCATACTGGGTCTCTACACCATGGTGTAGAAGGTAAGTAAGGCGAGGTTAAGTCTCAAAGTTGCCGACAGTATGGGGATCACTTTACTTACCAAGACATAAGTTACCTACTACTCTAAGAGTCAATAGGGGACCACTGCTTTTGGAGAAAGTCACCAAAGAACTTAGAATACATACTGCCCCCAATTAAGACCTATGTATTCACAACATGTATGTATCCATCCATTTGTCTCTTGCAAGGGATATCTGTTTTATTTTTAACCAAAAGGAAGCCACCTCTAGCAAATGTGCGTTAGAAAATGTGGGGCATCAACACCCACTTTTTAGAATGAGAATCTGTCAGGGCCCACCGGAAGTGATGTCATGACCAGAAGTAGCATCATCAAGCAGGAGCTGGCAACCTTCAGTCTCGAAAGACTATGGTATCGCGCTCTGAAAGGTGGTTCTGGAACAGCGTCTAGTGTGGCTGAAAAGGCCGATTCGGGAGTGACAATCCCCCGATTTTCAAGCAGGAAAATCTTTAATAATCCTAGGCTACAATCCTACCCACTCTTACCCAAGAGCAAGTCCCATTTACTATCATTGTTAAAAGAATATACATAGTAGCATGTTAGAAGTACGGGTCTGTAGCATTTCCCCAAATGCAGTCACATACCATGGTAGCATCAAGTCTAATACATTAAAAATAAATATCGAAATGAGTAGGGACCCACCTGGAATTGGCTCACAACCCACCTAGTGGGCCCCAACCCACAGTTTGAGAAACACTGTCTCAGAGAATCCTGCCTCAATTAAGAAATTCCAATTAGCTGCACAGCTGTGATTCTATAATAGTTTATTATTGGTTTGTAACACTCTTATGGCAGGGAGATTCACAGGCAGGGCAGCACCACTGAAAAGGCTCTGGTAGCCACTTACTTACCCTCCAATGGCAGGAACACCCTAAGTAGAATCAGGCTTGAAGGAAAAGCAGGGGAAACAAGAAGTGGTAATCCTTGAAGTTAACTAGTAAGTGCAGTTGTCAGCAGTGTTCCCTCTAAGGGGTCAGCACTGCCGCACGGACTCTTTCCACGGCTATGCAGCAATAACACTGGACGCTCAACTATGATGTCATCTGTCATCACCTGATTTCTGGGAAAGCCAAACTTCAAGCTGCACGGAGCTGAGTTTCAAGTTGCACAGCTCTGCAGCTTAGAGGGAACAGCTGTTTATCAGTTAGTACACGAAGACAGAAAATACTATTAAGTTAATAAGATACTACCACCCACGGATAACAAGTCTACGGTAGCATTACCTCGGCAAATAAAATAATTTACAAACAGCTGCTTTGATCAAGACTTACACCTACAGATGCAATCTCCACAAATAGCATGGCATGTCTTTCTGTTCATGCACACAGTTTTCACATTCTTACCTAAAACTTCTGCAGTTGCCATAATTTCACAGGTGTACATGGCGGCCATAAGCCTTTGTGGCTTTGCTTGCATAGCATAACGGCATGCTTCCTTCATGGTAGCAATTAGTTGTCCAGAGAAAGGGCCATAGCAGTCCGCAATCAGAGTCTCCCCTTTGCGCTTATTAGACGATTTGGGATTTTGTTGGTTGCTATCCTGGAGCAACTTATTTTCAGAAGTAGAGTCCAATTCACTCCCCAATACAGGAGTGGCTTCCTCTTTGGTTGGTCTCTCTCCTGAAACTTTCCCTTCCTCCGGATCCTGCTTGTCAACCAACATTTGCTCCACAAATTTGCTCATGTCCCATTTCTCTACAGAAAAGCAGACGCCCATCAGTGGTTCTTCACACATCGGTCCTGAAAGCGTCGCCAACTGAAAGCCACTCACTATGCTATTGTCAAAATCCCGAAACAGGCTGGCTTCCTTCGTGGCCTTGTCTAGGCACTGCCACACAGATCTCTCATAGCCTTCACATCCGTTCATTAAAATGTTAGGTCCACACTTTCGAGGGCCAAAGGACCAGATCCCCTCAACAGCATTTCTCCATTTTCGGCCTTGCAAGCTTTGCTCTAGTTTCTGTTTGAACTCCTGTATCCTTTCCTGAGTCTTCAGATTCATCTCCTGGGTTTTGTTACCTTCGTTCAAAGAAGAGGTGAACTGTTCCACCATCCGAATCAAGTCACTGTTTTCCTCAAGAAGCCGAGTAGCTTCGTCAGGAAGTGGGGTGGCTCTAACACTGAGAGTGGCGTACCTATTCGGTGTGGACATTGTGACAAGTCCATCTGCATCAACCTGAACACCTTCTGGGATTCTATTCTGCTCCTCCTTACTCTGATGTATGATGGCAACTTTCTGCTGTCTCCCTATCTCTTCATTCACCATATCAACTTTGGGGGGCCTTGTTATGGTTTCACGGAATGGAATGATTGGCGTTGACACACTAATTTCTATTTTGGCAAACCTATGGAAAGTAAGAAAGACTGAAGTTAAGCCTGACAGCAAAAGGAAAAAAGACAATGAGACAGCGAGGCATGCAGTTCCAGGGGCAAATTGTTAAACTGAATGGCAATCACTTGATACTAACGTCACACATCCCCATTGTCATATGACTAACTGCCTTGGACTGCTGCCTCCCAAGATATTAATGAATTACACACGAATGGAAGCCAAGAAAGAAGGCAATGCTTACTTTATCACACTTCTCACTATTGATAGGTTTATTCCCCTGTGCTTTATTCCTAATAGAGCTATTTCCTAAGAAGTTAGAATGCAGGCTAGAGGCCCAATCCTATCCAATATTCTAGTGCCAGTGCAGCAGTGCCAATGGGGTGCACACTGCATCCAGGGATGGGAAGGCAGTCACAGAGGCCTCCTCAAGATACGGAAACATTTGTTCCCTTACCACGAGGCTGCATTGCAGCAGCACTGGTGCTGGAAAGTTGATAGGATTGGGCCCTGAGTTGTTGTTTCCAAGCCCAATTATGACTTCACTCTGAAACAAGCTTTCATCCTGATGATGAAAATCAATGGAAACTTGATGGTGCCTAAATCCCTCCCCCAGGCTTTCCCACCCCTACCTGATGTCTGGAAGACTGCACGTGTGCATGTATGGGAGAGAGGGAGAGAGTTAATGAGTGAGAAAAAAAAATGCAAGTTTAATTCTTCTTCAAATCAGATCACAATCTGAGTCAGAGAAGAATTATGGGGGAATGTAACTAGAGGCAAGCATTACAAAAATCCAGTGTCCATACTGCTATTACACACGGATCAACACAGGTCATAACAAATTGAGAAATGTTCCTGTCCAAGCTTTACTGAAATGAACACAAGCTGCACAAAAGCCATGCTGTTCCGTAGCTCCCATGCATTTTAGTGGGGCTCGTGCAGGAGAAAAACGTGGTGGATGATGCTCCACAACTCACATTTGATTGCCTCCTACCGGGTTGTCCTCAACAAAGCTGAGTAGCCACCAGAGGCAGCTGCTTCATGATGCCTTGTGGAAAGCCCTCTGGTACGCAGCCATGTTCACTGTCTGCTACACATCTCTTATTTGTGCATGTGTATGTGGTACAAACACGTTAGGAAGCTGAGGCCAACCACAAAGCAATGTGGTTTTTCTCCTCAGAAGCAAATATTCATATAGGGAATTACTGCATGGGAAGCAGAAACACCCCCAAAAAGGTTCCGGAACCTACGTGAACAGGATTAACACTGGCATTCCCCAAGCGTAGATTAGTTCACAGCTATTAAAAGTGTTTTTTAAAAACATTTGCAAAGCAGCAATGGTGCAAAGGAATTGGGTGACCTTTCCAGAAGTTACAGCTCAGTTACAAGTTTAACCAACTGAAAAAATGCTACTTAAAGCCACTGAACCGTGAACGTTTCCTCTTTCCTCTCCCCACCTCCCTCCACCCGCTGAAACCAACCTCTCTTTCAAGTCATCCAAGCAGCGCTGAAGATGGACTTCTCCTGCTGTAATTATCACATGCTCTCCCGTCTCTTGGACCAGAACTTGTACACAGGGGTCAGCCTGGTTCAAAAGCTTCATGCCTTTGAGCAACTGAGGCATCTCACCTGAGAAGACAAAACACATTTGCAAAAAGGAAGCAGTGCTTGGGGTACCCGGTTTCAAAAGAATGTGTGCATGGGGCGCAGGAAAGAAGAGCACAGACCAAAATTAAAGAATCTTTAAGTGGGAGTCTCTGAAAAATCCATGTTTAACACCGGGAATTTAAATTTTGAATGCACACTGCTCAGTAGTTGGAGGAATTTTTATATAGTAACTTTCTTTCTTTGGAAAAGATTGGGCATGACTCTCTCTAGGTTCCTCCATGTTTAACTGCTTGTTTCCCCCTTGGAATGCAAACCCCATGTCTTAATGTCATTACACAAAGAGTTTCCATGCCACCCCTAGAAGCTGCCAATAATGTAGAGCGAAGGGGTGAAGAAATGCACAATGACACCAAGATAAGCAGTTAGATATTACAATCAAGTGCTGTAATACACTGTTAAGGAGAAGGGAACATGACATAGGGCTGCCGTTTTAAATGGCAGCACCGTGTATACCTATAACATGAAGGTCTACCTAATACGACTATGCTGTACAGTTGGTTCCAACCCAAAATCAATATTCCTTTATTGCAAAACAAAAATAATCATCTAAGGATATATTATTTCCAAAACATTTATCACCACCTTTCCCCCCGCTCTGAAAGCTTTTCAAAAATGCATTTGCTTTTCAGTGACCGCAGAGTTGGATTCTGATGGCATGTTTCAGAAACAAGAAGCAAGACCCTTACTTGGGTGTTTTGGCTCAATAGCAACTCGAACGATTGGTGTCGCTTCAAAGTTGAGCGGTGTAAATGGCGGGCAAGCTGGCGACGATGACAGCGTGGCTGACTTTAGTACAAACTCTTGTAATCCTCCTATTCCTAGAAGAAATTGAAGCCAAGACAAATCACTCAAGAGCCAGGAAACCAAAAGAAAACACTATGCACAACATATTTCAGATGTGGTCGTCCCATACAAACTAGAGAAATTTGCCTATCATTAAGACAGAGAGTGGATACAAAAGGAGAGTGTGCATATTTCGTAGACTACCAGGTGAGGGGCAGAACTGCAAAGCATTTCTGCTCATGGGATGCACCACCTCTCAAGAGCATTTCTGTTGGCAGAGGTCATGTAACCCATCATCAAATATGTTCTTCCCATACAAGTGGGAACTTACCATTTTTATTGAGAAAGAGGGACTTGAGGACACCAATGGAAGCTGTTAAATCTGCCCTTTGGTAAACGCACCTGTTTGTCTCCTTCCTCCCAGATTGCAGCCTTTTAATGTTTTCCCATATAATATAATGTGGGTCACGCAAAACTGAGTTGCAAAGCAAGATGCTACTGAGTTGGCCACTTAAAGAGATTCTCTATTTTATCTACTTATTCCTGGCCTACGTTCTGTACGTAACAAACTCTTTGAGATTTTAACAGTACTGTATAACAAAATGAGTACATAGGAGCAGCCCAGCCAGATCAGACCAATGGACCATCTAGTCCAGCATTCCGTGCCAATGTGGCAACTAGGGGCCTCTGGGAAGCCCATAAATAGGAAATGAATCTATACTCCTAGCCACCATGGTTCCCTTGCAACTGGCATTCAGAGGCATACTGAACCTGGTGCTAGCATGCAGCCATCTTGAACAGTAGCTGCCAGTCAACTTGTATTCCATGAATGTATCTAAACCCCTTTTAGATAAATCTGTCTGGTCATCCCCACATTTTGTGACAGCACATTCTAAAAATTTATTTATGAAATTAATGACAATATAGGGAAATGGTTGCATGTATATACAGTGGGTCCTTTTTATCCGCAAGTTCAGAACCCAAGGATAGAGAAACATCTCTGGACACTGCTAAAAGGCACTTCCGGGGGTCCTCATGACCCGCAGATTTGCTAAGATTTGGTTTTGGTATCTGTGTGTGTGTGTGTGTGGGGGGGGGGGGTGTCCAGGAACAGATCCCCTGTGGATACAGAGGGCCGACCTGTATAATCTTTTATATTATATACACATTACCTTCTGCAGTTGAAAAGGAAAATGGGGAGTGCTGTGAGAATGCTTCTGAACCTGTTTATGAAAGACCTCTGCAAGCTGGGAGACACAGCACAGCTTCTACACCCTCCCTTTCAACAAAGGAAAATACTATTCTTACCGACCGCCTCCTGGAAGATAACGCTGACGCGGACAAACCTCAGAACTTAAATGAGGGTAAGGAGGATACGTTTTCACCCAATAGCCCCTTGTTGCCGCTTATGGCAGAGCAGTGTGTGATAACAGGGAGGACCGCCTTGATTTTCTTTCAAGAAATAAAATGTACAGCCTCCCGTGTTCGCACCCTCCAGGAGTCAGTTAACTCCCTCCGAGAATTGTTTTGTAAACACTTTGTTGACTCCCAGCCACCGCAACAGCAGACACACGGGAGACATAAACGCTTCACTCCTAAACCTGAGAGGCATAAAAGGCAAAAAAGCTTAATTCCCAAGCCTAGGAGTAGGGGAAGAGAAAGGGAGAACATGGAGAAGATAGAGAATCCAGCTGTATCTCGGCATCTTCTAGTGAAACAGGTGACCCTTGAACTTAAAAAGAATGTATACAATGTTGGTAAGTGGCTAAATAAATTTAAAATTGTGGACCCGCTGGCTAGATTACTTTGATCGGAACCCAAATTGATTGATTTAAAATATTACCATAGATTGGCTGCCCCTCCAGATTGAACAAAATTGAGGCTGCAATTTGCAAGCCCGAACATAAGAACAGCCCCACTGGATCAGGCCATAGGCCCATCTAGTCCAGCTTCCTGTATCTCACAGTGGCCCACTAAATGCCCCAGGGAGCACACCAGATAACAAGAGACCTGCATCCTGGTGCCCTCCCTTGCATCTGGTATTCTGACATAGCCCATTTCTAAAATCAGGAGGTTGCACATACACATCATGGCCTGTAACCCGTAATGGATTTTTCCTCCAGAAACCATCCCCCTGATGCTTTTCAGAATGCTGGATTTTCTGAACTCTTATGAAATAAGAGCAATGAGAGTTTTTACAGATATAAGCCGGCCACAAATGCTGCCTCCTAAACACCTATCTGCAGCTCCTCCAGCTGTTATCATTCCAAGGTCAAGGTTTGAGAGGCTTGGCATGCAGCCTAGGACTGTTGCTGCTAATGACCTGCTGGAGAGCTATGTAGTTAACTCTCAAAATACTTTGGAAAATCTGCCCTGGACTTGTGCTGCTAATGATTTACAGAGGAGCAGTGCTAAAAATTTACACGATGCTCCGAATGTCCAGGCTATTTTGGAAAACCCTCTGAATATAGCCACAAATGAATTGGAAGAGATGACAGCCTCCCTCGAGGAATCCTTGGCAAGGCTAACGCCTAGGGTACTTCCCACGGTGGCAGTAGAGGCTATGGTCCATTCAAGTCAGGTTTGCCATGTGGAGGACATGGATACAGCTCCCCCCCTCTGAGAGAGAACTGGCAGAGCTGGATGACTCTCAGGACTTGGTACTTCTACTGGCCTCTGCACAAGAAGGTGGAGGAGAAACAGCTGAACAAACATCCCCTCCGGCAGAACTATTTGGGGAGCCAATAAATACTGCTGGTAAGGCACCCAACTTGGAACTGCCAACAGCTTATTTACAATCATCTGGTGTTAGCGCTGCTCTCCAGAAATCCAGCGTGGTCAATGGAAGCAATATGAGATGGGAATCTATACGCAACCAAGACAGTATTGGGGAAGACGACCTAGATTTTAGAGAACTTTTGTTCCAACTGGAGGTTGAGCAGGGAACTCTTTCCTCAGAGGTTTTGGAGGCTTTTAAAAATCTGACTGCTGGAGAGCAAGCCAAAGTTATTGATAATTTGGATAATATTAGAGTCCAACTTAAAGACTCCATAGTTGGACAGATGACCATGACCTCAACTGCTACTGGAACAAGGACTGCTCAGTCCCCATCAGTCTCAGTCAGGACTGCTCTAATATTCCCCATCAGAGTCCCGTGAGCACAGTTATATACACAACAGCTGAGATCCAGCAACGCCAGCAATGTCTACTTGATGGGGTGCCTCTCTCAGTTGAGGTCACAACTGTCCAGGCCTGCTCAGAAGAGAAATTAGGCCCTGGTTCTGCTACTATTCCTCCACAAGTATCTAAGGAAGTTACAATAAAGTCAGAAATACGTAGACGATACATTAACATTAACAGTATTTATATACCGCTTTCCAACTAAAAGTTCACAAAGCGGTTTACAGAGAAAAATCAAATAACTAAATGGCTTGCAGATCTGACTCATCTGAGCAAATGACAATGCCCACAAAACAGCTCCAGGCTGCATCTGAGGACCAGCGACCATCTGCTGTTCAACAGTTTAAAAAACAGAAGCTTATTTCTTCGGGACATGGAGAGGAAGACATTCAAGCTCTCCCATCAGATTGACTTACATCTGCAATATCTGATCTCACACCAAGGACATATTTAAAACTTCTTTCTTGGAATATTGTGGGATGGCGAAGCAAGGTTAACGATGAGACTTTCCAGAGATATTTATGTGCCTTTCATGTAATCCTTTTGCAGGAAACCTGGTCTCAAATTCCTTTATACTTTCAAGGTTTTAATTCCTACAATATTCCAGCTTATAGAACAAGCTCCAAGGGGCGTTTGCAAGCGGGGATGACAATTTTTGTCTCTTCCCAGCTAAACACAGAACTGGTGGTCACCAAGACAACTAGCAAATTATGTCATGCAGTCAAGCTTATTCTTAATCTCCAATTAATAATTGTAAATATTTATCTCCCTCCTGGCTCAAACAACCAATTATTATCCCAGAATTGGAGCACCTTCTCCAAAATTGTCAAGGAGTTAGACATGGAATTTCCTTCATGCCATTGTCTTATTGGTGGGGATTTCAACGCCAGGACTGGAAATTCAGAGCCGTTGCTCAGTACTGCCATAAACTTAGATCCCAATTCATCTTTCCTTGACTTATTTACTTTAGAAATATGTTCCAAAGATAATAAAACGAATGCAGCTGGCCTCTATTTGGCCAGATTCTGTGTCAATTATAATAAAATATGGTTAAATGGCCTTGTAGATTTCCCCAATTCAGGTGAATTCACTTACACTTCAGCCATTGGTTCCAGTGTTATAGATTATTTCTTGGTCCCACTTCACGTCAAGGTCAATGTTATTGATTTTTTTGGTTGATGATCTAGGAATGAGTGACCATTTTCCTTTAATACTCATGCTAGATTTAGGTTCTTTCCAATACTCTATCCCCAATGTAGAGCTTGAAAATATGAAATTAGGCCTAAAATCATGTGGAATACTACAGTAAATCTGAAAATGAGGGAACTGTTCTACATGGAGCTGTACAAGAGCTATAGAATCCAAATTTTAAATGAGTCAGATCCGATAGAACTAATTAAGACATACGAGTTATTAATTTCTGGGGTTTCATCCACTTTAGTCTCCTACGCTAGTATGCCCTCTGCTAAAGGTGGTAAAGGGGAGGGATCCCAAACAACATCCCCTTGGTTTGATAGGGATTGTATGGAACTCAAAAATCAGATTTGATCCGTTTACCAGCAGTACCGCTATTCAGGGGATATTCAAATTCCCGATACATATTTTACACTAAAGAAGCAGCTGAAACAATTGATCCAAGAAAAGTGACAGAATTATGCTTCCCGCTTGTGTTATAAACTACTAGCCGCCATAGAACATAAAAATTCTAAGCAATTTTGGGGTATAATCACCAATTCTGCTCAGAAAACTGCACCTCGCTTTCAGATGGTCATCTTCCCGCATGAGTGGTGCCGCTACTTCTCCGCCTTATTCTGCCAAGAGGGTGAAAGTGGCTTACCATCTTTTACTATAAATCTTTTAGCAACCACCCCATGGTCTCCTGTATCCCCTGAAGAAATTATAGAGCTAGTCTCCCAAATTAAACAAGGGAAAGCTTCTGGGCCTGATTTGGTATTGCCGGAGATCCTGAAAGTGGACCCCAAATGGTGGGCCCCTATTCTATCCTCATTATTTACAGTGGTGGACCAAACAGGTATAATACCAGCTGAATGGACAAATGTAACTATAGTGCCTATTTACAAAAAAGGCAACCATCGTGATCCCTCCAATTTTAGATCTATTAGCCTTTTATCAGTGGGGGGTAAACTTTATGCCAAACATCTTTTAAACAAGCTGCTATCCTGGATGGAAGATCTGGGTCTTCCAGGGTGGGATCAGATAGGATTTCAAAAAGGATCTTCACCAATTGATCACTGTGCTGTTCTAGCTCATTTGATTGACAAGTACACAAGGCTAAAAAAATCAAAAATTATATGTTGCTTTTCTGGATCTTAAAGGAGCCTTTGACTCTGTTAATAGATCGCTGTTATGGGACAAATTAGTTAAAATTAATATAGACCCTAGACTTCTAATTCTTATTCAGAAACTTTACACAGGCACCACCTGCCAAATTAAATTTACATCTTTGGGGAAATTGAGGAGGAAATTAAATTTTTGAGGGCTATCTTGGGGTTACCTAAATCTGTATCATACTCTGCATTATGTCTGGAGACCGGACAATCACTCTTAATATCAAGAGCATGGCTTTTAACCATACGCTATTGGCTCCAGTTACATTATAATGCGAAACCAGGCACTCTCCTATTCAGAATGTTATCTGAGTCTGGTTCTTCTGAATGGTATAGCCAAATTAAATCAAAAATTGAATCAATTGGGTTTTCATTCGATCTTTTAAGCTTCTATCCATTCCCTGGAGTTTATCAAAGAGTAAAGCAAAGAATGGTAGACGTTGAGGCAAAAAACCTCTTTGAACTTGCTTCTACAATTTGCTCCCCTCTTAATTTCTCTATCCCGCTTAAGTATGGGCAAATGGCTCCTTATCTAAGTATTTTGATCCACCCTTCTGAACGTCGTGTAATCTCCTTGGTAAGATTCAATGTTTCCATCCAAGGTCACAGAAGGCAGATATAGGCAAATACCATATAAAGAACGTCTCTGCCCTTGTAATTTGGGAAATATTGAATCAATCATACACATTCTTTTTTATTGTCCTCGGCACACTAGATCCTGCCATGCTTACATGACTCCACTTCTCGGCAAAATGAATGGTCTTTCGGATGAGGCAAAACTGAAGCATCTCCTAAATGACTGCTCACCAGATGTGCTAGAGGGAGTTTCTAAATTTTTACTTTTAGCAATTTCTAAGCCTTCTTAATGTAATCTGTCAAAAAAATTGATATTTTATGTTGAACTGTAAATGTACTATTAGTAATTTAGTAACTTAACTCCTTTTTTGATAAATGGGATTAGGACTGATTATGTTTGCTTTTACGGTTTCTTTATCTATGCCTAATAAAGGTTTATTCATTCATTCATTCATTCATTCATTCATACACATTTAGCGCTAGATTCTGTACTAAGTTATGTGGAGTTAGTTATATCCCCCCAATTAAGAGGTGGGCTGAGTCAGCAACTGTTGCTGGGATGGGGAAGGAGCAATTTTTAAAAATAGAGAGAGGAAGAAGGTATTAGAATGAAGATACCTCTAAAGAAGAATGAATACTACCAAGAAGTTGCTCCTACAAAAAGACAATTAGTTGAAGTTTGTTTTTTTTAAATTAGTGCTTTCAGGAATGAAGAACACACTTTTAAACAGAGCCAACTTCAGAATAACTTTTTAATACAAGACTTTTATTTTGGCCTCACTGCATTGGCGGCAATTGCAAGTAGAAACAAATGTGATGCAAGCTCAGAGACATTTCCTCAAAACCGTGATTAAAACTGGCCTCCACACAAGCAATAAATTAAAAAAGCTGTTTTTCGTTTGGAGATTTGGCAGCAATTCATCCCCTTCAGCTGCAAATCGAAACTGGCACCACAGTCTGGGAGTCTGTGACTTCACACACGTGCTCGTTATTTGGGGATATGGTTTTTCATATGGTTTCCTTTGTTAGAAACCAAGCACATTAATATAATTTAAGAGGTTATAGTTCTTCACGGAAACATGAAAGCTTGGAAGTAAAGAGATGGGCACCCAAATTTGCAAATATGATTAGCCCAAGTTTGTAAGCAACCACACGCCTGGTCACCCACGACCAGTAAAAGCTGCTGCTGCATAACCCATAGGGAGTAGCTTTCACATTCTTCCATACAGATTAATTCTGGAGGCACCTTGGTGGCTGCTGGAAGATCAGATTGCCAAAGATGATAAAACACTGGTTTGATTCAACAGAACTATTCTGATGCTAAGTTCTCAGTTATTGTGCATTTCCGACAACTAGTTTTCTTATGTTTTAACATACTATGGACAGGGATTCTCAAGTGATGAAATTGACAAGCTGATAGCTGAGAAGGAAAATGCATGGAGCCCTATGGAAAGTGAAACTGAGCCATATCATGTGTTTACTAGCAAGTAGGCCATCGTGCCTTGGTTCAAGGCAAAGGGCAGGCCGAGAGGAATCCAACATCACCAGAATGGTCCTGATCCGATGAAAGCAGCTCCCAAAACACACCCAAGAAGGAAGTCCCTCCCTCCAAGGTAACGAATGTATTGAGCTCTATGGAAAGCAAAACTAAGCCATGTTTACTCATGAGTAAGCAAACATGCCTTGGCTGGTATTGAAGGTCAGGCAAAGGGGAATGCACAGCCACCAGAATGGTCCCGATCTGATGAAGCAGCCCCCTTCCCAACTAAAAAAAGATAAAAACAGAGGCTTGAGCTGATACAATGAAATTTTTTCTTTTTTAGATTTGTAAGGTTAGGTGGGTTCTGGTGCTAATAAGGTTTGGGAACCATTACTCTATTGCAGTGGTTCTCAAACTGGTGAGTTGAGACCCACCAGGCTGTGTAAAGCTTCCCCTGTCCCTTTAAGGAACAGAGGAAGGGGAGAGATAGCGACGCGATCCCCAGGAAGTGCTCAGCGATAGGTTTTTCTCAACATTCTAAACATCAGGGAGCCCTGCAGAGGCTCAGTAAGTAAAAATAGTCCCCTTTCACCCCTGTTAGTGACACGATCTTGGGGACTGTGTCACTGCCCTAGCAACTCCCCTACAAAGACTTATTTAGGAAGCAAACTCTCCCTTCGCAAAAAAAACTATGCGCAAAATCTGAAAGAGGGTTTCAAACTCAAAATGCATCAACTTGCCTTAATAGCTATGTCAATCAAGTACAGATGGTAAAGATAAATTAAGCAGTTGAGTTCAACCTCCCTGCTGCTGATGCAACAAATGTTCCAAGTACACAGCTTAAGTATTGTAGTCAATGCAAGCTGAACAAAGGCTATGCATAAAAGCAACCCATTACAGAAAACCTGGGAAATGAACATCTCACTAAGTGCACCCACTGCAGACTTTCACTGGGCTTCATGAGAATGTGAGCACTTGGATCACCACCAATAGGAGATTCTGCTTATTGTTCGGTCAACACGCATTGTCTCCAAATGGGGTTGGAAGATCATCATCAGGGTACATTGCACACTGACCACTCAGTATGTATACCTTCCACTTGCATCATCCAATCCAGTCCAGGGAGAGTGTAGATCGACCAGGAAATTTTATCCTCTGTTTATTTCTCCAATATAGGGGTCCCCAAGTATCTGAAGGGGTTCCATTCCAAGATCCCCCCACAGTGGATGCAGAAACAATGGATATGGGGGAACCCTACAGCAGCCCCTGCGGGCGTGTCCCCGCATCCATTACTGTACCTTTGTTCTTGTTTATTAGCGCTGGAAGCACAGGTGTGTTTCTTGCTTTAACCAAATTTCTTGCTTTAATTGAACAATGTGACGTGCAGATAACCAGCCTGCATGCTACAAAGAGGAGACTAACCGAATGTTAACAGGAAACAAGGCGGTTACTGCTTCCTGTTAATGTTAAGTTAGTCTCCCTCTAGCATGAAGGCTGGTTGCCTGCACACCGTGTTGTTTGGTTAAAGCAAGAAACACACCCGTGCTTCCAGCGGTAAGAAACAAAAATGAAGACACGATAATAGGTGCAGGCCCCAAAGATTCTGGATCCGTGCATATGAGGGTATGGAGGGGGGTGCTTATATGTGTACATTCACTGCAACATTTAATGAATAAGCACAATGAGAATGTGGATAAGACCGCCAATTTCAGTTGCAATTATTATTTTATGCAATTGCTAGTCACCTCCACCTTGGAGGGGGAAGGCCGAATGTAAATGTTAAACAAATTTCACACTAATCCCAACATATATATGCACTGCTAATATGGCAATATTTTCTCTTTTAGAAATGGGTTAATCATTTTAGCTAGAAGTCATTCCAGGGCTCTCCCCACTCCACTGTGCCGTGGATATGGGGAGGAGTAATTTGGGTACACATTTCCCCATCTGTAGAGGAGCAAAATACATAGTACTTGTTATTTTACAGCTGTCAAAGTGGTGCTAAAATTAAGACTGCTGCCAGCAGAGAATTGGCACATTTGCTTTACTGATAGGAATCTTGAAGGCATTGCATTGGAGAAGGTTTACAGGAAGATACTGGTTACTTTTGTTCCAGGAAATCAAGAGGTTGTTCCTAAGGAAGTTAGTCATGACTAAGCCGCATTGAAATTAAGACGACAAATTCTAATTTAAATCACATTCCTTCGAAGGGGGCTTCAGTACTGTAATTTTCTTAGAATACAATCCACAGTAGTTTAGAAACAAGCAGGGTCAAACTGAATATTATAAGGAGGAAAAGCAGTTCCCAGCATTCCATTTCACTCTTTTAAACACTTCGTCACATCCTACCATGCCCCAAAGTCGAAAAATAAGGCAGAAGTACACGGGTGAGGCTGGGTCACTGCTTCATTTCCCCCACTGAGTTATATGGAATAAAGCAGGTGGCAGCAGGCAACACTGTTGAGTGAGGGGCAAAAGAGACTCCCTAACAGCATTCACAACATGCCTTCTCCAATGATATCCTTGAAAACACACCTCAACTTTCTTCCATTTTCACAGATGGATATTTCCCACTCTTACAGGGAAAGTATTAGAACTGCTGACACAATTGCACTAGAACCTGCCCCAAAATGATGGGACACCGTCCACAGAAGGGGAAAGAGACCTTGGTAATGTATGGACCTTCTTAACTTCCCCATCTATAATTTGATGGGCATTCCATTAATACAGCAACAAGTCTTCTGCTACGGTTCAAATCAAAAGGTACAACTAAGGTCTCTCGTTTCCATTATTGTAGCAATAGGTTAAATGCTTGATACAGTTTAGAAAATATTCCATTGCTCTGTATTCGCCTGTGATTTGCAGGGGGGTGGGGAGAAGCAGAAAAATTAAAACTTATGGATAACATTGAAGGCATCTTATTTGATTAGCCTACCAATCATCCATTTAAGCTTGCAAAATACACAGTTTACTTATTAAAACTAAATTTACTAAGATTTGCTCTTAATGCCTAGGGCTCTATTTTATAGAATGTTTCCATAAGTGTACGTTTTCTTCCAAATGAACTTATAGTAGGAATTGTCTTGCACTGACACCACTATCAAGTCTAAAATAATTGGATGATATCAAGTACTACTGACAGAAATGATGCTTGAAACTCAGCTAATTTAGAAAGCCGTAAAAATTTACCAAGGCGGAAATTTAAAGAAGTCCTGCTTCCGGGACACCACAGCAGATACAAACCACCTTCCTCTCAGTTTTTCTGATTAAAAAACCTCTGGCACTGTGGGTGTATGAACAGATGGCATGAAACAGAACAATGGGAATGGCTCAAATATGCTTGTCATTAACCATTCCAAGATGTTATTAATAAAAGCTTGTGTGTCATGCTTTCTAATTTTAACTGCAAGAGTCACTTCCAAAACAAAGTTTGTTGACTTGAATTTTTTCAACAACAACAAATTAGTCCTTGTACCCTGTTCAGATTGTATCAAGGGCCTGTTTACTTCCCTCAAACCTGCCTCCGTTTCTCTCTCCTCCTTGTTGCCTCCCTTGTGTTCATTTTAGATTGTATGATCCTCAGGGCAGGGGCCTGTTCTTAGTGCATGCACATCGATAGCGCATTAGCATCAGCAATGTTCACATTACTTAGCTCCTCAGATTCTACCCATGGCAAGAGATGGAGCAGGTTTCAGTTTTCTCTCTTCCGATCTACTCAGTGCAGGTGGCAGTGAATGACTGAATGTGAGAAGTTCAGAATGAGGTTTTGCCTTGTACTATTGAACAAACCCAGGATCTCTGAGTCATTAGTTTGGGAGGGTGCATGAGCCCATGGCCAGTTTCCAATCACAAATTACAAACAAATAGGCCCGAGCCAGTCTTGTCCTTTAAAAAAAATACTCTAAAACAATAATTCAATACTCCCTTATGACAGCTGAGATTTACTGAAGTTCTTAGAGGTGTCTGCCTAGGACATCTCTCAGAAGATACACGGAAATGGGGCTAATCCAGAGATTACCAAGCTTTGTCATAGGGAGTCTTCTTAAATCAAGAGAAAACCACGAGAGTCTTCAAAAGGATAAGCTAATGGCATCAGCAGACCGGCAAGGAAAATCCCGATGGATATAAAAAAATAAACCCAAGACACAGTTATGTGAAATGGCCCAGAGGCAAACAAAGCAGTGTATCTTTTTGTCCTTTCAAGGGCAGAAACATCTAAAGAATCAGAAGCAGGGCTGCTTGGGTGTGCTTTAGGACCCCTTCCCCAATTAAAGGGATTGACTTTCCAGGGCGCCTAAACGTGTGTTTAAAAAAATGTGTTGATACTGACTGTCAGATCGTGAAATCGATGAGACAAAATAAGAAGACAATACATAAAGCCTCTCATGCCACACATATTGGTTGAAAAAGGGTACAAAAGAAGAGTCTGTAGAAAAGGCTTTAATACAAATCCTTAAAGGAAGCCCACTATAGGAATTGGGGGCTGAGACAAACTTATGATGGCCTCAGACAACATCTGCACACTAATAGCTCTTGCAATGGGCCATCAAATCATCATGGTGTGATGGTTAAGAGTGCTATTCTGGGACTGGGGAAGATGGGGGTTCAAACACTCATGTGGTCTTGAAGCTCACTGGGTCATCTTGGACCAGTGACTATCAGCTTAGTCTACTCCACAGGGTTATAGTGAAGATATAATGGGCGGGAGGAAGAACTTCCTGAGCTCTTTGAAGTAAGGCTGGGATATTCACATAGGCTGCCATCCTAATCACACTTTCTTGGGGTCCATTGAACACAATAGGATTTATTTCTGAGTAGACCTGCATAGATTGTGCCCATAAAGTGATTATTTTCCCACTAGGCACATGAGATAGGGAACAGGACAGAGCACTGTGAGTTCTTCCTCCCCACTATCCCAGAAAGAGTATGTTTACAGTGGTGTTAGGCAGATGGAGAAGATAAAAACAATCACCATTTATATAGTGCTTTCCAAATACTTCACAATCATCATCTTGCTGGTGTCAATACAACCATCCTGAAAAATAAGTCATCTTATCCCCATATTGTAGACAGGAGGCCAGGACGGACTGGCTTGCCTAAGCCCAACTGGCAAGGTCAAGACAAATGAAATCTGAACTGGAGAAGTCCCAATTTACAGAACAGGTTCAATTACTATGATGGGCAAGTGATGTAAGAGAGGGCACCTGCCCCAAACCCATACTTGTCTGCAAGGCTACCCTAAACATGCAACACATTATGCATGTTATAAGTAAACATTTTCTTACCGCTTCTTACAAATGCTCCCCACCAGAGATGCCTCCGCCAAGAAGACTTATAGACTGAGGAAGCGAAGATGGAGAACTTGCTGGAAGAGGCCCTCAACTCTTATAAATCACCTCATTGTGTCACAGAGCAGCGATTTTCAGTGTTTTTCTCTTTACGGAACACTGACCTCTATGGTCTTCTCTATGGTCCAACCCTATTGTGATGTCACTTCCGGGCACCTGCCCCAAACCCATACTTGTCTGCAAGGCTACCCTAAACATGCAACACATTATGCATGTTATAAGTAAACATTTTCTTACCGCTTCTTACAAATGCTCCCCACCAGAGATGCCTCCGCCAAGAAGACTTATAGACTGAGGAAGTGAAGATGGAGAACTTGCTGGAAGAGGCCCTCAACTCTTATAAATCACCTCATTGTGTCACAGAGCAGCGATTTTCAGTGTTTTTCTCTTTACGGAACACTGACCTCTATGGTCTTCTCTATGGTCCAACCCTATTGTGATGTCACTTCCAGCAGACTCTTCCAGGTTCTGCGGTTCTGTTTTTATAGAAAATGACTATAACAACGCATTGTCTATTCCTCTTCTGCCACCAGCCAAAGAAGAGGAACAGATAGTGTGTTGCTACAGATAGTCGCACTAAAAACAGAGCCACAGAACCCGGAATAATTTTTCAGTGATTTTCAACCACTGTGCTCCAAACACCACCTGCAGACCTTTTGCAGCACACTAATCTACTGTGGGGCAGCGGTTTAAAGTCATTTTAGAGAGGCCTTGCTTTCCTCTTGGCCTCATGGTGGTTGCACAAGCTAATTTGTTTCGATGCTTTGCTGCCAACCAAAGGCTCCTCAAAAGCTCGACACATCTGGCTGACATTTCTGCTGACTAAACAAAGCACTTTGCAAGAACGGTGTCGTGTATCACCCACAAGCAACAGCGGCCAAGCAACATCTCCTCCAAGATAAAGCAAAATGCTGAAAGGCAACACCAGCCCCTTTTCTGAACAACAGAAAGACAGTCATTTACTCCTCCATCTTAAGCGAGTGACAAGGTCTGGTTCCCCTATCCTTTGCTCATTTTAAAAATAATTGTTGACACTGAGCAATACTAAAATAATCTGAATTTATACTTAACATATGCAGTGGTGCTATACACTGTAATATCGCAAACACCATGGCTTTAAAACAAGGTCAAAGTAAAATAAATAAATAAATGAATATTTATTATGACACCTCTGGATAGGGCTGGGAAAGACCTTTGTCTGAAGGTCTTTTGATCAGCGTAGGTAGTATGAGCTAGATGAACCAAGGATCTGACTTTATGTATAAGGCAAGATCATATGCATAACATGTATGATCAAACCAGTCCTGAGAAAACAGAACTCAATAGAATCACTCCTGATGTTATCTCTTATGTCAGTCAAATTAGTGGGCACAAATGATTGCAAAAAGTGGTTTCAGGCCCAAATCCTAACCAACTTTCCAACACTGGTATAACTGTGCCAATGGGACGTGTGCTGCATCCTGCAGTTGGGGGGCAGTCAGGGAGGCCTCCTCAAGGTAAGGGAATGTCTGTCCCCTTACCTCGGAGCTGCATTGCTCTCATGTCAGTGCTGGAAAGTGGGAAAGGACTGCACCCTAATTCTTACAGGTAGACGCTATATAAGATGCAAGATCCCACTATACAGATTCTATCTATTGCCTGGTGGTGGGTGCAAAGCCATATGCCAATCGCATGCAATCAAAAAAATTTGTCTTAGCCAGGTCTCAACCCTGTAATATTAAGAAACAGAACCAAAACTGGAGTTTTATAATAGCAAATTCTACCCACTTGCTATTATACTTCTTTTCAACATGCCAATGATTTAATGCAACATGGAGTATTACAAGCCATCTTCTTTGTTATAGTAATTCACGCATCTAAATGAGATCCAATCAATAACACAGTAAAAAACCAAAAACACTACCTGTTTTGGAGTCACTGCAGTGTTGCAGTTAGATTTCCACTAAATTGGCCTGCAGAAGGGAAATTAAAAGTTCCAAAATGAATATTCTGTTTCAACTCTTTCACCATATGTGACAATACAGAAACATTCTAACACAGACTCTTATTTTAGAAATACAGCAGAGACCACAGAATCCATTACTGCTTGAATGTCGACCATAATTCATATTGTATATGAAGAGAGAGAGAGAGAGAGAGAGAGAGTGCGTGCATGCGTGAGTGAATTCATATTTTAAATTGACCCTTTAAAATCTTTAATCGAGCCGCCATAATCAGATCAATTCAAACAGTGGCAGTCTCAAGGCCATGGCTCCCCTACCAACACAGGTCTACTGCAGCATCAAAGAAGATCAACCTATGGCACCAGGAAGGAGGGCAAACAGCAGAAGAAAACAAAGACATCAGGAAGAAGTTTCAGCGACACAATGGCCCACTGCAAGATCTACAGCAAACAACGGGATTTACTTGCAAGTAAAGTGCTTGGGTTTTGCTTTACATACGTTTGTCACAAGGTCTAGATTCTGAACTGCATGGTGCCCTTTTAAACTTTGCTAATACTTTGCAGTGTTTCAGAGTCCAAGCAACTTCATGTTACTAAATATAGTTCTCCCTTCCCTGGCTTGCTCAACAGCTCACAAATTAAACAAAGCCAATGTAGTCTGACTCACGCCCATTTCCGGGCCAAACCACCCTCAAAAACATACTTTTGCCATTTCACAGACATGATGAAGAAACATGAAAAACACTATATTTAATCTTTTTAAAGTTTATATTAAAATAAAGTGTACAAAGATCTATAATGTCATAAATCACTTAACACAAAGATTAATATGCCTGAAACAGCCACTATATGAAAGAAAAACCACCATTCATTACTGTCCTAAAAACCAGTTACAAGCATTAACATCAAAGCTGTATTTTGGCTTCCAAAATATCAATATGTAGTTGCCAACTAGAAACGAACCTTACTCTGTGTTTCTACCTTCTTTCACTCTCATAATTTCCCTTGATGTAGGTTGCAGAGTTTTCTGCCACACTCTTTCCACTCCTTAATTCTAAGTATTTTGAGTTATGCCTTTGTTTTGCAATTATAGGCTTAGCAGCAATCAGCAGATTAGATATGAGAGAACACTGCAGGTCTGACACACATTCATTTAAACTGCTAGGACTTGGTAAAGCTTAAAGCCTACCAAGTAAAGTTTACCAGGTAAACCAAAGCTTGTGATTCTTTTATCATCCCCCCTCTCCCAAATGTACAACTGGGTATTCCCACTGTATATGAAAAAACCTATTGGGTTGTATCCTAAGTTGAGTTAGTCATGACCAACTCTGTTTACATCGCAAGCCTACACATGCCTATTGAAAAAGAAGCTCCACTGAGTTCAATGGAAGTGTGTATAGGATTGCAGTCTAAGAATACAAACCTCTGACAATTACATCTCACCAACTATTATAGTCAGCCCTTGTTATGTGTGTGGGATCCATTCCAAAAACCATGGATAATGAAATCCCCATCAAAAAACCGCGGCCCCTTTAAATACATTTAAAGGAGTAAAAAATGTGAAAAGGCTTTTTTTGTCTTAACATGGCAAGCTGGAGGGCTGCAGGATGGTCTATGGTCTGAAAGCCATTCCTGGCTTGCACCCTTGGTGGAGGAGCCCGCTCCCTTAGCCCTGCGTTGCCTCAGAATGTATTCCCAAATCCACTGATCCAAAATCTGAGGATGAAAAGGACAGACCTGTATAGCTCCTTGAACAAACTGGTTCTGTTCAATTTTTTCTGGGTGGGGGTGGGGTCCAAATGTAAATAGTCCAAATGCTTATATATCTTATTTCTTAAACCAATACAAACAGACTTTTGCAGCTTCTGTTGTGAACAATTTCATTACATTCCATATTTGACAAGGCTTTTCCATCAATGTTTAATACTACTTCCTACAAGCTGATCTTTCAGTATTATTTTTTTTTTCTCCTTTATTAGGAGAAAAATACACATTTCAGTATTATAAAATGATAATACTGACTACAGGGATTTTGAACACTTAAGCTATAATCCTGTACAACACTTCCCAGGGAATAAGGCTCACTGAAGTTAATGAAACTTACTTCTGGAAAATGCAATGAGTTGTATCAGTCATCACTAAGTTCCACTGAAATAAAGGAGACCTAGTCATAATTAACTTCCTGAGTCATGACTAGGCTTAGGATACAGTCCAGTGAAAGTGCTTTGAAGTCTAATATTTGAACACAAAATTTAATAAAAACCCATTTTGTTCTTGCATTTCTTTCTAATATGCACAGGTAAGGGAGACAAGGGAGAGAAGAAAGCACAGAAACTTAATACATAGCTATTATAGTAAAAATGACAGTTTGGTTGTGATGGCTAGAGCAGACCTAAATTGGGAAATAGATAACTACTCTTGTTTAGTAATCCAACTTGGATAAAATGCCAACAGTAAATCATACAAAAACTATAGTCCACTGTAGTTCTTTGAGCATGAGTCAATGTAAAATACAGATACTGATATACATACCAGTTGAAAAAGCCTTAAAAGAGTGGCATCAATAGTAATAAATCAGTAGTTTACTTTTGTTACATAGTATTCAATGGCAATACCTACTCAGCAGAATATCTTATGTTTAATCAAACAGTGCTGTTTTTTAAGGTTTAATTGGTTAATTTTGAGTCTTCTATGGCCTGGGTTAAGCACACACAAAATTTGATTTTTTCAAAAACAAAATGCTTTAAAACTCTAGATGAAAAAGAAAACCCTAAGATGAGAAGTGACTGAAGCCTGCTTACTGCAATCTTGTTGCCTGCTACGTTTGATGTATTGCCCTGAGTTGCTCTCCAACTCTCTGATCAAAGTCAGACTATGCCCTGGGGAGGCAGGAATCAGCCACATCATGCCACTGAAATGCTTGTGGCAACCGTGCTCAGGCCAAAGAGGATGACAGCTTTTCAAAACACGGCCTTTGCCAACTGTTTCCTTTAAATGGTGTGATTTGGCCAAAACCACTTCATCTCTGAGGTCATGTCAGCTTTTGGGACCTAGGTTCACAAGGAAAACTAAGTGCCATGCAGTCTGCGGATTTTTAGACGCTGTGCTTCTGCTTGCTTATTTTAAAGGTTGACATGATTAAAAGGAAGCAAGAGTCTGAAGGTTAAAGACAAAGGCACATACCCACATGTTTCCAAGAAACTCAGCAGAATCCTTGATGCAACATGGGACCAGCGCAGACATAAAATTGCCTGATCAATTAACCACATTTAAGAGATTGAGAGCGCCCCATGGGCTTGCATGAACATTTTCACTCCCTTTTTGGTGTTACATTTGCATCAAGGTTATTACTAACAATGGAGAGTTTAAACCAGGATTTGAACCTGGTCCACAAAACCTGGTTAAATGGGTAGCCACACTGAGTGTTACCCTTGTTGCAGATGGTACACTTCACCACTCTCAACACTGGGAAGGGAAAAGGGATGGGATTTATCATTATTTCTTTGAGGAGCTCAAGATGGTATACATGGGATACTCCCTTTTTATCCTAACTGCCCTATGAGGTAGGCTAGACTGAAATATTCAGCAATACTGAACACAAGAGACCTGCAACAAAGTGTTACATCTCCCCAATCCTAACAGCCCACCTCCAACAACTCAAGCAGGTCATTTTTCTTTCCTGCACTGGTTTGCCTTCTGGATGTTCAGTTCTCATCAGTCTCGGATTTGTTTGTTTGAAGTGTACGTAGTGGAACACATTTGGCGATTCAAGGATCCTTCCTATCCGATGTCCAACCTGCAACAGATGCTTGACTGGCAACCTCCAAGATTCAACCTGTGCACCACCATTCAGTTATGGGCAAAGGAGAGAGCTGCAGGGACCACACCACACCAGTGAAGAAGACTCTCTTCCCCAGTAGGCCAGAGTGAGTCAAGTGATATATCCCAACTCCTATACAAGGGTTCTGGGTCAAACCTACCCACTGGTCTGCACAACTATGAAATCTTACTGTCTAGAAACCACCTCTACTTTCTGAGCTCTCAACTTCACAGGAATCAGGTCGGAAATTCTTTCAGTAAAGTTCCAGAAGCAGTTATCATTTTTGGCAAAAAGAGGTTTGTAGTCTTCTTATGAAGAATCTCAGTGCAGTTCAGCTCTATCCTATAAACCAGTGTTTCTCAAATTGTGAGTCAGGACCCACTAGATGGGTCGCGAGCCAATTTCAGGTGGGTCCCCATTCATTTCAATATTTTATTTTTAATATATTAGACTTGATGCAATCATGGTATGTGACTGCATTTGGGGAAACGTTACAGATCTTTGTTTTTAACAAGCTATTATGTATATTCTTTTAACAATGATAGTAAATGGGACTTACCCCTGGGTAAGTGTAAGTAGGTTTGTAGCCTGGGATTGTTAAAAATTTTCCTGCTTGATGATGTCACTTCCAGTCATGACATCACTTCCGGTGGGTCCTGACAGATTCTCATTTTAAAAAGTGGGTCCCGGCGTTAAATGTGTGAGAACCACTGCTATAGACAAAGACGTGGACGTGGACAAAGACGAGTTGGATGATGTGACCCCAAGTTGCGAAAACACACGTTTTTTGCTACTCGTACAGAATTGACTCACACGTGTGAAAAACCTGGGTACTGACTCAGGGGTTATATCCCCAAAATGAAAAGACTTGAATAGACTTGAGTTAAGACTCGCTTTTGTATGTGCTTGCTCTTTTTTTCTGCCGCTTCCATAACTTGATGTGTTTCTTGAAAAGACTCAAACTTAAGTCAAAATGACTTGGCTCTGGACGAGTCACAATGGCCACAGTTATGAACTGGGGATGACTTGAGTCAAGGGGAGGCGGAGACTCAGGACATGACTCGAGGAAATGGCTCCTGCACATCCCTGCTTATAGATATCAAGAAGTTCAGCGTTATAGGAACTGCTTGCTCCAAATGGTAATGTTATGGTATATTAATGTTAAAAGCATCAGGTGTTGCAAAATGTCAGAAGTAATAAATTTGCTGCAACATTTTAGAGGTTTAAGAACAGATTGTTTTGAGTCTCCAAGGCCTTGCTGTGGTAGCTAGAGGAAAAAGTGGTGACAAATTAACATCTCCAATCCATAACCAAGTAGCAATGTCACTTGAGCAAGAGAGAAGAGCCTTCAGTAATGATGCTTAAAAAAATCAGATTATTAGGTTTAAACAGAATCAGATTATAGCTTGCTAGTCATTTTGTTGAATGCTGCTGGCATATTCCGATTAGTAATATGTAAAATGTAAATATGTAAATACATATGTAAAATATGTAATTAGTAAAATTAGTAGGTTTACCCAAAGGCTGAATGTTAGGCCTGTTAGCTAAACAATTTCTAGAACCGGCAGTGGTTGTACTTGGGAGGATTTTAAGACTGGCAGTATTTTATTTTTTTGAACACATTTTTCTAAGCAAAACTTCTGGAGCAAACATCAATGAAACAGATGTGAAAAATGATTTTAAAAAATTGTCTGAAGTTGAATCAACTTCTACTCCCATCAAACTTCCTCAGATTTTAGTTCTTTAATTCATCCCTGAATCTGAGTCAAGAAATTGGCAGCATTTTGCAGGAAAGGTTTAAAAACAACAACAACATGGGGGGAGAATCTAACCTACAGTTCAATCCTATGCATCAATGTATGCTGTCCCCCTCATTGATGCAGCCATGTCAACGCAGCACATGCTGCATCCTATGGGAGGGTAGTCAGGGAGGGAACTTTTGTTCCCTTACCTTGGAACAGCCATTTTGCCGGCACAGGTCCTAGGAAAGTAAGGGAACGGGAACAGAGCTAGGATCCTGGCATACGCTGGGGCAGCTAGGATTCCTCTAGTCCCTATACTGCCTCTCACACGGACAGACACTCTCCCCTTTCCCCACTTTCCATCCATTTCACTGCCAACTTGCTAGCAGAGGGTGGCTCCTCTTTTGGTGCATTGGGAGCCCTCTCATGCATAACACCACAGCAGCACATCTGCTAGAAAAATCCTTTAGTTAGGATTGAGCCCTTAATATCTTTATTTGTGGCACAGATGTCTAGTACCAGTACTCTGGAAGGAAGCACAAATTATTTGACAACTCTCCGTTGCTGCTTCCAGGTCTTGCATTAAAGGACATGAATTCTTACACATGCATCTACAAAGACTTCTCCCAATGCAACAGGGCACATATTACAGTACAAGAATCATAGCGATTAAGGATGATAGATGCTGTGGCACAAACTCTTGCAGGTCACAGATAGCTCGCAAGAGAAGTTTTGCACAGAGTCTTACACAAATGGAACAACTCTGGATTCATCAGTTACTTTTCTCACATAGCATTCTTCCCCCACATCAGACACAGTCCTCCCCTAATTGGAAGAGGCCTCCTGCTAGTGGAATGGCACCCAGAAGCTTTCATGTATTTTCAGATAGTAACACACCTTCTATTGAGTCAGATCATCAGTCCATCGAGCTCACTACTGTTGACATTGAGTGGCAGTGGCTTCCTAGGGCTCCAGTCAAAAAATTTATCTCTGCTGTACCTGGAGATGTCAGGGATTGAACCTGGGATCTTCTGCATGCAAAGCAGTGCAATGTGCTGAGATATAGCTGAAATATGCAACTGTACTGGCAATAGTAATTTCCTACCACAACCACAGAAAACAGCACAAATCAACTACAAGGGCTGCTTGCACTGCTGCAAGCAAACAAAGAGCAATGCATTGAACTGCATAAAGACCACAGCCCAAAGATGCAAGGAACAAAGGCTCCAATACCAGCCACTGAAAAAGAGCCAAGGTAAAATTCAGTCATGTAATTTGGTATTTCTCTTTGGCAGCTTGAATAGATTACAGTCAACTTGAGGTTACCAACTAGAAAATGAGAGATAGAGAGAGAAGAGTGGGTTGGGCTGACAGCAAACACAGATGCAGGATGTTCAACAGCAGCAAAGCAATTATAACCCTTTAAGCCTGGTGATGCTCGCAACACAACCACACTGTTTAATTCATTTCTCTCTCCATTCCATAACCAACTGCTAAACAAAAGAATTTCCCCTTTTAACAGAATCACAGACAAAACATCATCGCCTCCCTTTGTTCCCCGTAGTGCTCTCTTCTTTGTACTGTGAATCATTGAGAAAGGCCGCCCTCCTGTGTTAGTGAGCTCCACAGAACGAAACGGCTTCAAGCTGGCTACTCTCTATAAATCAAAACTACCAATTCAGAAAGCACAGAATTAGCCCACCAAATGTTTGCACAAAAATAAAAAAGCTGCTGTGGCAAAGAACATTGTTCCTGGGCATAGAAGCAGCGCGCACTGATTGGCACTGATTGGGCAAAGCCATTTGAAAATGGCATTTGTGCTTCCAGCTGCTCTTTCCACAAAGCAGGGACTACTTATTAAAGGCTCCCTAATCGTCAGAAGAAAAACCCAAAGAGATTTGGGTTGGTGAGGCTGCATGTGACGAATTTAAGCAGCACTACTGTATGTTCAAGTGTTAAACGGCACCTTCTACGGCACACACCACCAGCTTACTTTTACAAAACAAGAACAAAGGCAGAATGGCAAGGGGCACTCTAATCACAATTCAGGGCTACATCAGATCTACCTGTGTTTGCAGCCTTTTATTCCTGGACGTCAGTGTGGTTTCAGTGACAAATTATCAAATGTTTACACTGGCGTGTCAGCCTGTGTTACCTTCTTAGTGTCCTTGCAGCAGGCCGTCCAAAGCAATCATGGCACAACTACTAATCTCATGGCACAGTCTAATCTCTGGGGCTGCCAAGAAAGAGGACAAAAAGTCTGGCACAAAGATGATGGCTAAGTTCCAAAGGACCATGAAATGAGTCCTGTAAACCAGTGTTTCTCAAACTTTTAGGGAGATTTACTCCCGAAGTTAAGTTTTGCAGGGGACGGACAAGAGCAGCGATGTGATCCCCAGGATCATGTTGCTAAGAGGGGCAAGGGGGCATTTTTTCTCACAGTGCTACAGGACATTGCAGGAGATGCAGGGAGCCCCGCGCAGTCCCCAAGGGCTCCCCAAGGCTTGTAACGTTCAAAACAAGCAAACGCAAAGCACCTCTCGGAAACCAGAAGTGCTTTGCGCTCACTTTTTAAAAAAATTCCAAGTGTCCCTGGATTACATGGTAAGCTGCTTCCGATATGGAAAGTGGCAGTTTGGGATATGGTCTGAAAGTTGCATTTGTCACAAATCTCACTGGCCACTTGAAGGCGCTTAGACATGCCTAAGATATCTCCATGGATACTAGCCACTGTAAAAGGTCAAGATTCCTAGTAGTCCAGTTATAAGTTAATCAAATTTATGTATGTAAAGTGAACAGTCCATTCTTTTCTCTGGGAGATCTGGCAGTCTTGGGAAGGGTCTACTGCTCAACCTAGAACACCTGCTTAGCATACAGGAAGTTGCAGATGCAATCCAGGCATCTCCAGGTTAAAACATCTTGAGATTTTTGCTTGTCAATGTAGACAGTATTGGGTTGGATATACCAATGATCAGACTCTCTAGAAACAGGCCACGATTCCACAGCAGCCCATAAGAAGCCAAATATGTAGAAACAGGTACAGAATTCAACCTCCTGATGACCTCCGTTTCAACCAGTTTTTTAAAAAGCCAGTTTCTGTCCTCATGGATGAAGTGATATTCCGGAGAGCGTGTTGGGGAAATGTCACCAACACCTCAGAAGCCAAAGAGGTGTCTGAAGGTCACCTTCCACGGTTTGGATTTTTTTATCTTAGCAAAAAGGATCCCAGTGCCACCTACAACTATGGAAGTGGCTTCAGGTTTTGTGGTCACCTACCCAGCAAAAGCCAGCAGTTATTGTTGAGAACTGGAAGAACTCCAAGTCACTTTTGAGGATGAACATTTATGTCAAAGTGCTTCAACAAAATAGCAACAGCAAAATAAGTTTTAAATGAACTAATCTGACTCCATGAAAAAAAAAGGAAAGGAAAAAATATGTTCTGGGCCAAACTGCTTTCAACAAGTAGATGCACAAAGCAGTTTCCTGTTTTTTCCATCTGGCAAGCACTGACTTACTCAACCCCTGAGTCTATGAGTTCAATTCATTTTCTCAAATATCATTCATTTACATTTTTGCTGTCACCTAGAGGATAAATTAGTGTCTTATTTTTTATTCTCAAACATAAAAGTATCAAAACAAACCGTTGCAACACTCATGCCTTCCTGTATTTCTACTTTGTTTTCCTGCCTTGCCAAAAGAGAAACAGTTTCTCATATTAGTCAGCTCTCTCTATTGCCTTCTCTTTCCCCATCTCTAAAGAGAACATCCAGTATTTTGGAACTCTGAACCTTGTAAGACGGTATCCATTTGTGACATAGTCTTCACGCTTGGCTGGAACATTTTGAGACACTGTGCTATAATAGGGAGAATGCTAGAAACTACTAGAAAAGGTGCTATGATGGGAAGGATGCAGCTCCCATCAATTTGAGATTGTTTTTATTGTATTCTTAATAATTTTAACAGGATTTTTTGGGAACCTGTACATTACTTTGGTATCTCTTTACAAGGAGGGTTTAGAACCTTTCATGAAAAGGTAAAATGTGACAGAATCAACACTAAACGGTCCAACATTTAGGTGCCTCTTCATATTCCAGGCACCCAAAAAGCTGACCCAACTTATGGTGTTTCTCAAATGCTTCACTACCGAAGTAGCTATTTTAGTGGGTTTTTCTGAATACTTGGCCATGGTAAGCATTCCAATTCATGGTAAGCTCTTCTCAATTCAAAGAGAAGAGAAAGAAGGCAGAGAGGGAGGGTTGAGGAACACCAAGTAAGAGATACATAGTTGGGTAATCAGAGGGCATGCAGCAGCCACTGGATGGAGAAACACAAAAGAAACGCACATGAGTTCAAAGGGGGCAGGGCTTGCAAACTTATATGCAGGTGAATCCCTGCAGTCCTAGACAACACCACTATGGTCACATTAAAGCAGTGGTTCCCAACCTTTTGTCGGATGCCACCCCCTTAAGGTGGGTAGTTACCCAACAAGGAACCTGTAGATGCTGGTAGTATGGCAGTTCCGGATTCTTGCTGCCTCTACCATGAAACACTGGTAAGTAAAAAAAACCCTTTTACTTACCTGTGTGCAGCAGTGGCAAGAACCCAGAAGTGCCATAGTACCAGTACAGTGCAATGCTACAAGTCTCTGGTTGGGTTGCTACTTGCCAAGGGGGTAGCATCCCGAGCACAAACACGCATGCCTGCCCTGGGAGGTTGTGACCCCCCAGGTTGGGAAACATTGCACATTCTGATTCATGAAGGTGTTCACATAGAACTTCTTCAAAACTTGCGAACTTCTAAGAGGCAGCAAGGAAGTAATGTAATTAAACTACAAATCAGCACAGCACCAACTTCCATGAATAAGCAGCACATTTATAAATAATGCTGCAGCCTGCAAGGATGGTCACAATGAGGCTTATTCTTAACACCCTAATAAGGAATGCAAATTTGAGTCTGAATCAAAATGAGTGTTTTATGTCTCAAGAACACTCTCTCATCCCAGCCCGCTATCTTCATTAAGCATTATGCCAACTTTTCCTAGATGTACTTAAATGTACTTAAATTGATTTATTTTGATTGCTACGTTTGGGAAAACTTTTGAAAAAACTGGTGATTCTGGCAGCAACTGGTGGGAAAAGGGCAAAGGATACAGCAAATCAGGGAGTAGATACGTAACAGGGCAGGGGTACAGAACCAGACAAGACAGTAGTATGTGAAAAGGAAAGGACTTGTCAGCCCATCCCTCTGACTAATGCAAGGTCTGAGAAACCCTTCAACAGGCATCTGCACATTTTCAGGTTTTTTTTCCGCAAGCCTTAAGATCCAAGAATTTTCTTTCCTTCCTCATTTTTAAAATAAAAAAAATCAGTTTCCCAAGGTTCCATCACATTCTAATGTGACTGAGGGCGCAACCCTAACCTCTTATGCCAGTGCTTCCCAGCACTGGCATAGCGGTGCCAATGGGACATGTGCTGCAAACTCCAGTTGGGTGTCACTCACAGAGGCCTCCTCAAAGTAAGGGAGTGTTTGTTCCCTTACCTCAGAGCTGCATTGCCCTTATGTCAGTGCTGGAAAGCACTGACATAAGGGGTTAGGATTGTGCCCTGAGAAACAGAACCCAGGAAAGGGCTATGGTGATAGGCACAGAGGATTGTCAGTATCTAGGAAAATCATTCACTCCTATGGGAAAGCAACTCCAGTTATTCAGCTATTATTCAGTAGGCTCCTGGGGAACTTTTTTGTTAGGAAGGGGAAGGTTCTAGCTCAGTGGTTCCCAAACTGGTGGGTCGTGACCCAAAACTGGTAGGTCGCCTGAGTCCTAGGTGGCCCAGAAGGGATGTGGGAAGCCCTCCTCAGGGCTCCCCATGCCTGCAAAAGTGTTTAAAAAAAAATGAAGAAAGGGTACCTCTGGTTTCGTCGCAAAAAGCGGAAGTGCCCTTTTTTCTTTTTCTTCTTTTAACACTTTTGCAGGTATGAGGAGCCCTGCGGAGAGCTCCCTGTCCCCCCCCCCCCCGACTCCCAGGACTGTAGCAGTGGTTGCAGGTAAGTAGAAAACCCCTTCCTTCCCTGGCAGCAGTGCAATCCTGAGGATTGCACTGCTGCCTTCCAACCAATCCCGCAACAACACACACAACTCCCTTGCAGGAGGTTTGGGAAGCACTCTTCTAGCTTTTTTAGAGGCAGCACTGGCTCATTAGATCACATGCAATGAGGCCAGCCTTGAAGACAGTGTGGAGGCTTCAGCTGATGCAAAATGCATCTGCCAGGTTGCTAACAAGGGCAGCTTACAGAGAGGCATGCATCAACTCTGCTGTGCTGCTTCAGGGTACCAAAGGATGGCCTTCTTCCATACGCACCTCTCTGTACACTCAGATCATCATCTGAAGTTCTCTTTTAAGTACTTGGTTTATCAGAAGTTTGACGGGTCTTTTCAATGGTGGTGCTGGTTCTTTAGAATGCCCTTCCTCAACAAGCCAGGCTGGCACCAACATTGCATGTCTTTAGGTGCATTTTAAAAATATGACTCTTTGAGAAGTCCTTTGAGAGTGGCCAAGATTGGAATCCTAAGATTTCAACTTTACACCTGATCTTAATTTTATGTGACTCATTTGTTGCTGCTTGGTTACTGTTTTTGATAATTCATGAGGATTTTATTGCTATTGTATTATTGATAGTATTTGGAAATCACCCACCGCTATTGGATTCTATAGAAGGGCAGTATACAAGGTTTCAAAATGAAGAAATTAAATAAAACTCTCTCAAGTACAGCAATTTCCAACCAGTGAGCCATGCCACATTGGTGTACAGAGAATGGTCTGCAGATGTGCTGTGGGAGTTTGGGGGAGGGTTGTTTATTAGCAGGGCCACTGGATGTGAGCCCTCCACTGGCAGTGCAGTGTGCCTTGCCAATTATCAAAAAACTGATGGTGTCCCCTGGAAGTTTTAGTGCCTTGTCAGTGTGCCATGAGATGAAAAGGGTTAAAAACTGCTTCTCTAAAATTACATCCATAAACAACAAACACATAAATTAAGCAAAGATCCCTATAGAAATCAAACTTTGTATGGAATCGAGATTCCTGACAGTGTGGAATGTATGTGGGCAGACAGAAGCAAAAAAATGCTGAGCAACAAATCTGAAAGTCCCCCCCCCCCCCAACGATTCAATTGTTATCTCTGCCATGAACTCACTGGGTGGCTTTAAGCAGGCAGCTCTCAGTCTCAAACTCTTCTCCTACCACCTGCCAACCTGCAGCATTGAAAGTATTTATATTCATAGCTTTTCTGTACAAATCAGTATGTGCCTAAAGTGACTTAACGGGCAGTTTAAACAAACAAAAGGCAACATAAAAAGTAAAAGAAAAACTATAGAAATAGTATTCCTTAATTTTACTCAAGATATAAGGTTGTCTGGTGAAACGTATTTAATAGAATTAAACAAAAAACACAACTAGGGACAAAACACTATTCTAAAAAGGTGAATTTTCAGCAGCTGTCAGAATGATGAGAGAGGGGGAGCTTTCTTGATCTCTACCAGTAAGGAATTCTGCATGGTGTCTCTCTAATCACTTATGGTCAAATTTGTGCCAGTGTTGAAATGTGAAAAAAGGTCCCCTCCAGCAAACCTTAAGTGATGGGCTGTTTCATATGGGAGAGGCAATCCTTTTCAGGACCCTGTTCCAAAACCATTTAGGGCTTTCAAGGCAAAGTCCAGCACCACAACTAGCACCTGGAAACAGACTGCTATCCAGAGTTAACTGAAGCTGGTAGCACCAGTTACACAAGAAAAGAGGGTATTTTCTGGAAAATGAAGACTTTCTATGTAGAAACACCACTGAGAAATTGTAATGTGCCTTGAGAAGAATTCACATTTGTAACTACTTTGGATCCCTTGGCTTTGAAAACAATAGTGAACCCTTGCAACATGGGAAAGCACAATGAAAAACAAATGTGTTTTATTCAATGCCTGATACCAAATCAACATTAAGCTCCCCAAAGTTCATTGGTTTTCTTGATTTCTCTTGAAAATTCACCATATACAGATGGTTTAAGTTTAGAAGACTCCATTTAATCCTCACATGTACCTCAGGGCAGAGATATTTGGCATCCCTCTCTGAAACAAGAACTAGCAAATGCCATGCACTTGGCTTTTTCAATGGCCTAATTTCCCATTAAAAAATAGTTACAATTAAGTTAAGGAGATATTAAGCTGTGCTGTCCCAGAGATGGTTCACGCATTCACAGATCAGCACCATGCTATGCATTCAAGCCATCTATGTTCATGCGCATGGTTATGAGGAGAACAACGTGTGAACCAGCCCATTCACGAACACTGATCTGGCAAGTTGGCAGCCACTTTCCCCAATAACCATACTTGAACCAGGTCAAAGAATTGCTCTTGCATTACCATATATTAGCACCACCTTAACCTTTTGTTATTTTTCTGCACATCCTACCAACTTCTACCTGACTCTTACTTGGAGCTTGTCCTAGGTTCATAGGAACAAAAAACTGAATAGGAAAACCCTTAGAGCAGTGGTTCTCAAACTTTTTGGGAGCTTTACTCCCGAAGGAAGTCTTTGCAAGGGAGGGGTGAGGCAGCAACACAATTCCCAGGATCGCGTTGCTAAGGGGCCCCCGAGGGGGTGCTTTTACTAAGGGGGTGCCCGAGGGGGGCAAGCAACAGGGGGTGCCGGGAGCCCAGTGCAGCCCTCCACAGGGCTCCCCGATGCTTGGAATCTTCAGAAATAGCAAGCGCAATCCACCTCCTGGCTGCATTCACAACCCAGAAGTGGTTTGTGGTTACTATTTCTGAAGATTCCTAGCCTCAGGGAGCTCTGCAGAGGACTACATGAGGCTCCATGTACCTCCTGCTGCTTGCCATAACACACAGTAAGTAAAAATATGCCCCCTTAGCAACGTGATCCTGGGGTTCGTGTCGCTGCCTCCCCCCACCTCTTAAAGCGACAGGGAAGGGTTACACGAACTGGTGGATCACGACCCACCAGTTTGAGAACCACTGCCTTAGAGAATCAGTTTGAAAATTAGTAGGAAAAAAAATACTATCTCTATTAGACACCCCGATGCAAAACTGCCCAGTGAGCTTCCAAGATCTTATGGAATGTTGAGGACACAAAGCGATTGAGATACAGAACTGATCAGTGGAAAAAAGCCTAAAGGGCAAAGAGAGTGGGGATTGGTCTGCTTAAGCCCCCAAAGTATCCTACACAGACAGGAACTAGGATTGGGGAGGATGAATACCAAGATGTTAAGAGCTCCCTACAGAGAAGTTTCAAGAAGTGGGTATCCCTTGCGGATACAGAGGCCCCACCTGCACAGCATTTTTTTTTCAACTGATAACATCTGGGACACAGGAATAAAGGACCATTGTAAATGGACCACATCTCCTTATTGTAACTGTTACATCAACTTCAAGGAGTTACAGTGGCATTAAGTGAGAGTTTTGGATCATTTATCCTCCCAGGAATACTTATATACAGAGCTTCATTTTTTCTATATTCACATTAATTGAGGGTCTAACAGACCCAAATGCCCTTTTAATGAAATTCTAGCATTTAAAAAGGGAAAAGAATAACATACCAGAGAAGAATTAACTCTATTATAGGAGGACAGATTAAACATGAAGTAGTAAATATTGGGGGGCGGGGGCATTTTTACATGTTTCATACTCCTTTGGGTTAGTTATAACCCCAAAATGCATAGGAGATTAAGTCAGACTTCAATCTTAAAAGCATTTCCATATTGGAGTCTCAAGCAGGAAGATTTTTTCGCCATTCATCCATTTTTACAACCTAAAATTCCAGCTCTAATATGGACAGTAAAAAAAGTGGATCTCCACATAATTGGAAAGGGCCAACAAATTTAAAAGGATAAACATGCTCCGCTTGATCATTCATTGCTGCATCATACAACTTCCATAGTCCTATGAGTAAGAAATATTATAGTAGGTAAACTATAATCAAGATTCTCTTAGAAATTATATTTTAAATTGGAACTTGTTTTAAGAGAATCTTGATTATAGTTTAAGTTTACCTAATTGTTGGAAATTATATTCTAAATAGGAACTTGTTTTAACAATTCAAAGGCAGTATCAGCTACTAAACATAGGAGGAATTAGGACACAAGTTATAGAGGGACAAAAAGTGTGGCCAAATGCCTAATCAGAACCAGTGTTGATAAAATAGAGTTGAGGTTACATTTATCATGTTTCCAACCCTGGCTAAAAAAAATGAATATCACATAGCTTCTGACACAGTATTTTAGAATTAGGCGAGTTAAAGACATCTGGAGGAGATTTTAAGTTTCCACAGTAAACAAAGATTTAGACTCCCACATTGGTTAAGAGGAGTTAAAACATCCACGTCTGAAGATACAGTATTAATGTGGATCTTGGAAAAACGACAGTATGTCAAAAACGTTTGTCAAGAACTTTGATCCACCTGAATGCTCTACTTTCAACATGTGCACTAAAAACCTAATCATAAGGTCAGAATGCTCTTATCCCTCTGTGGTTAGTGCCTGCATAGTTGCAATGCAGATTCTCTTCATGTGGAGGTGCATTTAAACACATGTGAATTCTAGGTAAATGAATTATACTTCAACATCATGCATTACATCACATAAAGAAGTCACAAGATTACCAAGACCAAACAAAAGTACCCTTAAAACACATGAATGACAATCATCATCTTCTGGATCTCATACTGAAATCTATTTTTGAAGCTTGGGGGAATCAAAAGAATAGACTTGGGCAGCAATCCTGCTGAGAAGAGCACTGAACTGAGAAGAATGGCCATGAACCATACAAAACTGTAATATCACACCAAACCATTCATCTGTCTAAGTCAGTATTGTCTTCTCTGATTGGCAGAGGTTCTCCAGGTCCATGGGGAAAATCACAGATCTTACCCCATTTTTGGACACATCTACCCCCCTCCCCGCAAGGTTTCTGTGATCCCATTATAAAAGAGGTTAGAATTCATCTCTTTCTGAATTCAGCACTACTACAGAAGCACCACATGACAATGACATTCCAGACAAGTATTATGCGGATCAGGTGCCTTCATGGCTGGATTTCCTTCTAAACAAAGGACTCTGGCCAATTCTCTTGCTGAGACAGGCATGTCCACTGAATGGACATTCAATTAGGGAAAAGGAAGAGGAAGGGTGGTGGCTATCTGTTAGGCATCAAGCCCCTTTTGCCCTTTTCCTACACATGCCCTCTTCACTGTAAGATTCTGGGCAGAAGTCTTTTCCAGCATCTGCTCCGCAAGATCCCAACTGGAGATGCCAGGGATTGAACCTGGCACTTCTCTGCATCATTATGCAGAGGCAAAGCATGAGGACCTAGGTTCAATTCCACACCCACGACCTTGGAGAACTCTCCAATGGACAGTACTGACAATGGTTTGAGTTAGTATGAGGCAAGCTGCAGTTTTATCAGAACTGCTGACCTGCAGGGATCACAACCAACTCTGTTCCAGGTAGTCTTACACCATCTTAATTATTGCCCTCTGCTCATGATATTGCCCAAACAATTCCCAGTGACGAACATATTGGTTAACCTTGATGGAAAGGAAATCCCTTGCAGTACATGAGGCTTTTTGGTTTGTAAGTTTTACACATATGGTTGCTCCGAAGGACTGAATAAAAAATGAAAGCACTCTCACCAAGCACATTTCCAGAAGCCACTTCCTGCAGTTCTTCCAGTTCTCTTCCCATCAATAAGTAGAGATCTTCTAAGGTGCAGCAAGCCAAATGAGGTATTGACGGCAGGTCATCTGCAGCAGAACACCCTGGAGGCAGCTGTAGCCAAGGGGAGGGACAGAGGTGGGAATCACTAAATAATGAATACTGATTTCTAAAAGAGTTCTTTACAACTTTTTCCCATAAAACAGAAGACATGGGAAACTGAGTATTTTCTTAGATTTCACATTGAGATGCAGAAGAAAGGACACTGGATAAAAAGATTGTAAGTGCTAAGGAAAATGGAATAATCCAATTACAATGGTTCTTTTTCTGAAAACAGAAGCTATAACAAACATATAGGAGGCAGCTTTCTATAATACAAGACAAAACAAAGAATGTGACTGGTGGACTTCATTCTTGTTCAAAGCAAATTAATCTAAACAGTCCTAGATGGAAGAAGAGGAAAGGGGCTTAGGATTCTTCCAAGTGTGGGACAGTGACCAGCAGATAAAGGCTCAAAGCTAGATCTGCCCCCCGGAGGAATACCAGTTTTCTCCCTCCTTGCACTCCTCCCACCGCTTGCCAATAGAGGCAAGACAACAAAGTGACAAATCTGTAGTGGCAGCACTTTCCAGAAGTTGTAGCATAAGGGCTTGGCTTGAAGTGAGTAGCAATGTTGTCATCGCCATGTTTGCTGTGCACTGCAAGCGCAGCGTGTGGGGGTGTTGCAGGTTCCAACACTTTGGGAACTGCCGGTCTAGACATTCATAAAGACTGGGTAGGAGAGACGTGATAAGGAGGGGGCTAGCAATTGCCCTAGCAGCCACCTAAACCACTTTGAACCTGATTGTTCTAGGACTGTTTATTGTCCTCAGTACAACTGACTGAGTCAATTACAAGAGCATTGCATTTCTTTGAATGCACGCTTACGCTTCACAATCAGACTCACCATGAACAATAAACTATCCTGAAGTTTAGACAAACTGAATCAAAAAAAGGTAGAAGTCACTTGAGTTATTAATATTGTGTAAACTTCTATGCACCTTATTTTATCATCATTACATCTTACCCTATGCAATGACTCTGCAGGGTCATATTTTGGCCCAAGAACAAAGAGCTTTTTCCCTCTTTTCAAAACTCCACTGAATACTCTTGCAAAAGCAACAAAAGCCTCCTTATTGTCAGATTCCAGTTTCCCAGTTGCCAGGGTCATTGTCTCCATTTGATTGGTAGGTGGTTGATTGTCTCCTAAATGAATGGTTGAAAAATAAGGCTTGTCACAATCTATAAACACACAAAATGTCAATAATACAAAAACAAAACACAAACAAAAACCCAAACTGCCCCACTGAACCAATACCTAACAGCACTTAACTACAAGCAGAATAAAAAGTGCAGTGTTTTTGCTATTGTAAGGATGTACTCTTTGCATTCTGGGAATTCATGTTTCTGGGGATGTAGCAATCAAACTGAGAATTTTCAGTCATTTGTTCCAGTAAGGCAGTAGCTTGACTATGCCAGCACTAATGGACTGGTAACACACTGCCTAGTGTCCCATAGCTGTCATATCACGGCAGCATGCAGCACGAAAGATTCTCCATGTGGTTCATTAAATGAATCTTGTAGGATTCAGTCACTTGGGAAACCAACATTAGGAGAAATTCAAAAATGGGCAAAATTTGCGTACAAGAGAAAGTCATGCATTCACAGGCACACACAGTGAATTGTCTGTTCCTTAATACATCATAAAGGGCCTAGTGTCACCATCTCTTTAGAGAATGGTTAATGTGAGGAAAACAGCTGGCCCATTTGAACACACAGCAATCCACTGCTATGTACAAGATTTGGCTTTTGGCATGTCACCACAGCAACTTGTCAAAAGCCGAATGCCAGCAGGAACACATGGGCTGGGTATTGCACCAGGTAGCCTTTTCCCTGTGGCCGAGAGTCCCCAAGTTCATTTAGGAATATACCACCATGCTGTGGCAGAATCTTGATAAATAAGTAACACAAACAGAAATTAAGTTGTACTTTTGCAAGTGGAGTGTTAATGCCTTGTCTCTAAGACTCAGTTTAAATTAAAACACAAAACAAAAGCATCAACCACTCCCACAATTTTGCCAAAGAACAAACTCCTCTTCCATGACAACACCTCTCCACCAAGTCTGCATTCCTTCCATTTCCATGGCTCTTACTTTGGACCATTTCCATTCTTCCTTGATGAGGCCAAGGTCTCCCTGACCCTGGACTCAAACTCCTGTTTCCTAATCCATTCTATCACAAGCTCAGCACATGACCTCCCTTCAATAGTCTCTTTTCTAGGATCATCTAAAGACTGTCAATGCAACTTCTGGGTTATGGGGGTGAATGACCCAATCTGCCATATGCACGGGGGGAGACAACAGGCAAGTCTTGACCAACAGTGTGGTGTTACTATAAACAAGAACTCAAAAGCAACAGGGAATGCGTACATTCTTAATCAAGAACGCAACCAAGTGGCAGCTCTTTGCAGGTGATGAGCCATTCCACATGTGGGAAGGTGGAATACCTGAAGTGTCCATACCTGAAGTGTCTCCTGTCTTTAGGATTTTGTCTGTTGAATTTCTGCCAGCAGCCTGGTGTTCCGACTCTTGCCCTTGACTAGCTGCCAACTTCTCAGCATGCCGCTGCCTTACAAATTCACGTCTTTGGGCAATTTCTTCTTGCGATAAAGGCCTACGTACCATTAAAATGTCGTTAATTTAGGGGTACTGCACATTTTCAGTTTCTCAAATTACTTAAAATGTTCTGGCAATTTGTAATCTAACCAACCCAGGAAGGCTTCTGTTTCTGCTTTTATTTGGGGCATTTCAATAAATCCAACACGTCAACAACTGTGTGGATATGCTCCACAAATTCCACAATTTCACTAAAGATTCACAAGGAATCCTTAGCGAAGCAATGCCTCACACACCAACGATAGCTGCAAGGGAAGATGGAAGGCAGACTGGGCTCAGTGCACAGCAGTTCGCAGTGGGCACCTACCTTCCTGCTCCACCCTTTAAACAAGGACAAACTGGGAATAGCTAAGAAACGTAGTTCTCACTGCTGCAACCCAAAGTTAGAGAGCTCCGATAGGAGGAGGCCGCTTTGAGAAAAACTCCCTCCCAGGTGAGTTAGCCAGGTGACCCAGCTCAAAGCCAGGTCCTTATTTACTTTGTCAGTTGAGGAAGAGGAAGATGCTCAAACAACATCAATACCACCACAACCACAATGTAATCAGGGCCACTGTCCTAAATGACTCGGTAGCCCTTCAAGATGATGATGAGGCATCACATAAGTCTTTGATAAAAAGATTCAAAACAGATGGAAAATAGGCAGATAATAGGGGGAAGTCAGAGACTTTCATCACATTGGCTATATAATTAAGGATCCAACCCTATCCAACCTTCCAACACAGATACAGCCTTAAAGCAGCCCTGAGACAAGGGAACAAATGTGCTCTTATCTTGAGGAGGCCTCTGTGACTGCCCCCCACCACATGAAGCAGCACACACCCCTTTGGCACAGCTGCATCAATGCTGGAAAGTTGGATAGGATTGGTTCCTACATTTTCTTGGCTGTTGCTGCGGTTATTGTGGTGAAACAGCTTTCTTAGTGGTAAGTGGACTTTGCATTTGCCACAAATTAAAGCAAGGTAATGAAAACTTTTTGCAGGTCTGCAAACCAAACGTTCTGTCCAGCAGCTGACACAGACCACATGTAGCACACGGATAAAAATCAATCTCCCTGAAAGTGAGACCAACAATGAAGTCTTATAGTACAGTAGCAATCAGTTTCTAACTACTTTGCAATGTTGAAATTCTGAGTTTAAAAGACAGGAAAGTCACAGCATGCTTATGTTTTAAGTATGATGCACACATAAGGAAAAAGGAAAAAACCTTCATGTGAAAATTAAAAGCAAAATGCAAAATTTTCATGTCTACTTCCTTACAACATTGGATTTAATAGTCAAGGGACAATTCAAAACTCTGTCCAGTTGAAAACTGGCTCAGTGTGTTCCTAGTTAATTCAAATGTAGATTCTTTTTAGATAAAGTCCACACTACAAAGCAATCACAATAAATGACCCCCTTCTTCCACATGGGCCCCATTTTTGTTAATTTCATAAGTAGGAGCTATCAGCAAACATGACCTGCAGCTCTGACAGGATGCACAACTGAACATTATCCCTGCTCACTAATAGATGGCGATGATCAGGTTCAATGCAGACTACAAATGTAGACTACTCACAGTCAAGAGACTGCAGCTGTGCCACAATGCACAGAGCCCTTTAAATGCAAATTTCTGTTGGTAGTTATTCAAAAGATAGCTCCAGGATCATGGGGAGCTATTAAGAAAAATGCACTTGCTTCTGATGAAGTGCACTTAGAAAGTTGGTACTTGACATAGAGGCTAACAGGGCTGCTTACAGATTGCTTACAACAAACACCCTTTAGGGAACAGCAGAACAAAAGAAAGTAGCAGCAGATGAAACACTCCAGCCTTTGGGTTAAGGCATGTAAATAAGCTACTGGTGGAAAACAAAAAGAAGCAAGAGAAATCTTGCACAGAACTGAAAAGGAAAGTAGCCGTTTCACAGCAGTCTCCTCAAGGAAATAGAATTTTATGCAAATAGGGGAGAGAACCACTAATTGTGTCATTTTAAAGATAATTTTATTTACTTCTTTCTGGAGTTTGTACCAGCCCAAGAACTACTGAAGCAGCTCAAAAAAACTGTAAATAAAAATGCAGTTAATAGGGTCACAATGAAGCCAGTCACAAAACAGCTGAGTGAGAACAGCAGGGAACTGTAGGAACTGTTTCCGTATCCAGTCAATCAAGTAGCTCATCAATTCATTTTCGTCAAAGCAAAGGCAAGAAGGATGATCCAGGAAGGATGATCTTGAACCTTCTGAAAATCAGGTGCAAGCTCACTAAATCTCAGGTGAGCAACCACCACTGTGAAGAACCTAGATCAGAACGTCATCCATTGTATCTCAAATGGCTAGGACACCCCAGAACAGCCCAGCTTCCTGTGTCTCACAGTGGCCCAGTAAATGACTCAGGGAGCGCACAAGACAAGAGACCTGCAACCTGGTGCCCTCCCTTGCATCTCGCATACTGAGGTAGCCCACTTCTAAAATCAGGAGGTTGCACATTACGCATCATGGCTGGTAACCCATGATGGACTTTCTTCCAGAAATTTGTCCAATCCCCTATAAGGAAGCAAGGCCTCCTTGAAAATTGTGTAGTATGGGTTGGGGGGAGGTGAAAGGGAGGAATATATGGGATACTGCAGAAAATTTACAAAACCCTCAAGTCTTTTTGAATGGTTATAATTAGATACATTAATATGGTGGATGATGTGCCAATTAAGCAGTTCCCAGACTCCTGGGACCCGTGATTCCCCCCCCCCCGCACTGTGAACACAGTGTGCAGCTCCTGAAAATGACTGACAATGACATCATTGGCAGTTACTTCTGAGTTCAGAGAACTACAACAGAACTCCAGACAGCAGTAAGGGAGCCAGGATGGAGGGGACAGCTTTTCCCAGCACACGGCTTCCATGAGTTGGAGCTCCTTCCACCACGCCAAGCCTCCAACTGCTATTTGGAGTGTCATAGCACTGTCTCCCTGCTGGGCAGCAGGCATACTATTTTGCCCCGGCAAGTGCCTTGCAACGCCCCAGGGCATTGCAAGGAACAGTTTGGGAACTGCTGCGCCAATACATTTAAGCTTTATCATCCTTCATTACAAAGATGAAGGATGAAACTATCTTGAAAGTTTCAATGCTTGGCAAGTTGTGAATTTATTACTACAGGCGCACAAAGAATTTATGCAGACTCATCCAATAAACGAATGAAGCGACCGCAGCCCTGACATTAAGCACTCACACTGATGTCCAGCAGGCAAATGTCTGTCACCTTTTACAACACGTTTTTTTATCCTGGGAATCTGGGAAGTGCTTTGCAAACGAATAATTTCGCCCTCATTAACAAAGAGTGGAACTGTGGTGTGAAGTCAAACTTATAAGGCAAACAGCAGATTTCAGAACAAGAAAACCAAGCGATCAGAAAACTTAAAAACATGTATTCGCACACAAGGAATTATTTCTATTACACTGTAAATCCACAGGGCACTTTTTAAAGTAATCTAAATAGAGAGATTTCTGCCTCAAGGAGCTTACAGTCTACTCTGCAACAGCAAGAGAGGCAGCAAAGAGGGAAGGCCAATCAGAACAGCCCTGCTGGATCAGTCCAAAGGGCCATCTAGTCCAGCATGCCTTCTTCCACAGTGGTCAACAGGATGCTTCCCAGAATCCCACAAGCAGAGCAGTTAGATACATGAAAGCTTAGCTTTAAGACCATGGTATACAGCAGATATATATAAATATCTGGTTTTAAATAAATATCATAGATAGATATAAATATCATGGTTTTAAAGCCAAATCCTTCACAGGAGATATGATTTTGTGAAGGCATTTGAAGAGAGGGGGTGGGAAGAGTGGTACCAGGCTAGGAATATATTATATGGCAACAAGAATCACACGCACAGTTTATAAATCCAGAGGAACGGCTGGAGCTTCATAACAGAGCCCCTGCTTTGAATGCAGAAGGGCTCATGTTCAATCCCTGGCAGCCTCTCTAGGTAACGGCTGGGAAAGACCCAGCAGTAACCCTGGCAAGCAACTGCCAGCCAGTGTAGCCAATACTGAGCTAGCTGGACCAATGTGCTGACCTAGGAGAAGGCAGTTTCTGATAATTACTGACAGACCAAGACAACCCTGAGTGCCTCCCGTATTCATTATTTCGAAAGCCTGTTAAACAGAAGGTTCACTCTAATGTTAAACATTGTAATATATATTACACACACATACACACACGTATGTATGTATACACATATATATAATAACTTGCACAATGAATATTAAATCCCATTTTAAAAGCAACACTAAACACACAATATTAAAAACATTTTAAAAAGCAACAGTTTTGCTCCTTAGTAGCATACTTCAGCAGGATAAAGTATTTCAGATTCATGAACAGCGACTCTTCCTCTCACAAAATCCCTTGTGAAGTGCACTCCATATTAAAAAGATGCAAATTCCACTTAAGCACCGGAGGCACTTGAAATTTGCTAAATTGAAAGGCTGTAAGTGTACGTAAGAGAGAGGATTGACACAAATTTCAATTTTTCACATTTAACATGCAAACACCATGGAGTTTGCTTGGATTCAGTCTTGCAAAATCAGAATGCAATATGAGACCTTTTGCGAGTAGGCAAACTTCTAATTAACAAGCCACACACACACACACACACACACAGGGAAGAGCTACTGCTCTGTGGTCAAGCATCTCCTTTGCATACAGACGGATCCAGGTTGAATCCCTGACATCTCCAGGTAAGGCTGGGAAAGACCCCTGTTGAAAACCCTGGAGAACCACTGCCAGTCAGGTAAACTATCCTGAACTAGAAGGACCAATGGTCTGACTTGGTAGATGGCATCTTCCTATGTTCCCTTAATTCATGTTCAGTAAAGCAAGCCCCCCTCCAATAAGCTCAACATTTTGGATGTCAACCCACCCATGCTGCCATGCCCCACGATGCTACACATTTTCAGCTGATTTTCACAGTGTTGTTACAGGGCCTCTAGAAGCATCAATGGCCAGATAACTGTACCCTTTCCTCCAGCTTCATGTCTCCTGGTCTGTGTCCTCCTCCACTATCCTGGGGTAACACCACGTGCCATTATTCGGGAAACCCCGCTGCAATATTCTAGATGAAGCATCCGGAGGCATAGAGTTATACGTAAAAGCAACTGAATTAATCTTTCAGACCAAATTATTTCAGTAAATACATGCATCTTACCCAAATAGCTAAGAAAGCTCATCAAGTTTGGTCCACAGAGAGCAAGAGTACTTGTATCCCAAATTCAATGATCTTATTTCTGGCTGAATAACCCTACTACCTGCAGCTTCTTGATCATGTGACCAGGAAAACCACCTGACATGAACAACTCCGCCTTGTCCATTAAGACAACTGCCTTTCCTCACCATCCCCCCTCTTATCACCACTGCAAGATCAAAGGGGAATCTTAGAAATTGTAGTTTAGAAAAATGCATAGAAGTCCACTTACAAACAGATGAGCAGCACCATCTAGTGGCCTAAATACATAGGGCATCTTCAAATTCCAAACTGTATCTTTTAGAGTTGGCAACCAGGCGCTTTGGAGCTCCTAAAACAGTTCATGCTATTCCTGTCATACTCCAGACAGCTCAGCCCTGCGTTTAGGACCAAGAAGTTACAAACAGCAGACTGATAATTATTCACTGGCATAAGATTGAATGGATACTGTATCAGTCCAAACTGGGCAGTTTACAGTTGAACTTAACTTCCTTCAGGCGATTACTCTTCAGAAGCACGTGTGCCTATACAATATAATATGAACGCCTGGCTCTTTGTCCATGCTAAAATTAAAGTACAGTTTAGTGTCTTGCTTTCTTTACAGTGTTAAATCATCATCAGTATTTACATACTGCTTTGCAACAAAAAGTTCACAGACAAAGAGCACAATTCTATGTACGTCTACCTAGTTCTGTTGTGTTCACTGGGGCTTACTCTCAGGAAAGTGTGGACAGGATTGCAGCCGAAGTCAAATAATTAAATGGCTCCCTCTCCTAAAAGGGCTCACAATCTAAAAGATGCAGTTATTTTTAAATGGATTAAAATAAGTCAGAATTAATCATGACATCTAAACCAAGCAAAACCCAGCTTGTTCCAATCACAGTGTGCAAATAATCCAGGTTCACTATGAAATAAGAAGTTGCTGCCAAGAGCAAAAAACAGAGGCACCTGAAATAATCAACATTGTCATTGCATAAAAATTGCTAGAAGACATGAAATTGCTAGAAGGCAATTGGGGTCCAATCCTAATCCACTTTCTAGCGCTGATGCAGGTGCAATTAAGCCCTGAGGTAATGGAACAAACACTTCCTTACCTTGAGTAGGCCTCCTTGACTGCCCCACCATCATCACCAAAGGATGCAGCCGTTAGCATGCTGTATCAGTTGGATAGGACTGGTCTTTTATATACATTTGATACAGTTATAAGAAAGCCATATTAATAAGTACAAGTCCTATTGATGTAATAATTTGTTATTTACACACACACACACACACACACACACTCTTTGAAGATACAATATTGATATGGTCTGCTCTGCATTTACCAAGTGGCACTTGTCAGAAGTAGCTGACCTAGCTTTGGATAAGGGTGCATCTTATCAGGTCCCACCTAAACACAGTCTAGAAGACATACTGTGACTTAGTGTCTAACGCCATCAGAGTGGTAGGAGATCAAATGGCATCATTTTCTCACCTTGGTTTGTTCTTTGGCAATGTCTTAGTGTCAACTGCAAACATTTTGGAAACAAAGACAATGACTGGGGCAGTTTCTTCACTGCTGCATTTCATAAACGCTAAGCAAACATAAAATGAAAGAGTTACATATCTTTCCAAGGTTCAATGAAAATCTCTGGTTTAATATGCATTTGCCAAATGACAAGTTACCAAGTGGATCCAAGTAGAAAAATTATGCAAGGATGTTTTGTCAATCTGTTTGTACTTTACTGCAGAAGCAGATCGTGTTTTCAGACATTAGTTGATGTGCAGCTACTAGGTAGTGTAGCTGTGATATCAAGTACTTAACCCTTCTCCCACCAACAAGGGCACCATTTTGGAAAGAGCCCCACTTGACTGGCATTTCTGACAACACAAGAACATTTGAAAAAAAATGTACTCCACACACATTTCACACAATTGTCTTGTGATTATGGGCTCACCATCTTTCAGCTCTTGAGTTTCTTGTGGTAGAGAATCAAAGGTTTTTGCTCCAACACACATCAACTTTTCCACTCTCTCAGCAGTGATATCAAGAGGACTGGGGAGCTTGTTACAGACCATAGCTAAGTCACAATGCTAAGGATATATAACATGATATCTGGCCCCATTTGTGAGTAGTTTTTAAAAAAGGCGGGGGAAGGATGTAAATAAGATGCCATGCAGAAATAATTGGTTGGTACCAGTAATCAATGCCAATTTTCCTCTAAATGGGAAAAGAATTGTCACAACTTAGGAATATTCACAAGAGGGTTTAGACATGAACCAGAAGCAAGGGCTCTATATAAAGGATTCCTGGAGGCACTTGAAATTCAGGGGAAGAGAAAAAGAATAGGAAAACCAGCCAAGCCTAACCAGTAGCGGCTTGACTAAAACTCGATGCCCCTGACTATGGCAAGAGTTCTCTCCTTCTCTCCTATGAGATAGCGGAACAGGCAGGACATTACTGAATTACATGAACATGACTATCCTCTCCAATTAGCTTCACCCCTAGAATCAATTAGTGGACTATTTAATAAATGAGAAAACAATATAAGCTTTCAGTAAACTGTTAGGAGTTTTTCTTTAAGGATACAGAGAACTGCCTCAGATATTGGCAGCCACTGACTGCAAATGGCATTAAGCTGAACCTTTGGATCAGTATGGCGTGACTCACGAGCACTGATTTTCAACCCCAAGGAGGAAACTATTTTGTCAATTTTCTCTTTGTCCCTAGGGGGGAAAAAAAACACATGATGAGCTAATTAACTCACAAGAATATTCCAACCTATCTATTTCAGTATGAAACCAAACATGCAAGGGATCTTTGGGCTTGCTGGTCTGTTGCCATCGTTAATATGGTACAACTAAGCTACTCTTCCTGGTCCAGACCACAACCATGCATTGATCCAAATTATGGCTCACTGCCTGCAGGTGGCAATGCCACCAACACAAGTGAGCACCAAAGCATATTCACCATAAACATAAGATTGCCAGCCTGCCACCAAAGGAGGGGGAGTCAGCCAGGATGACAGAAAAGGATTCCCAACTTTGCAACATAAGTAAAAGAATGAAATTTCACATTTCTCTTTTACCTTTTTGTAACAGCTTCATAGAGGCTCCATATATTGTCCAGCACCAATTGCACAAACAAAGGCTTCTTTCCTTTAGACTAGAAAAAAGCAGTGATATACATCTCTCAGATCAGAGTAATATAATCTCCATTCCATTAGGGCGTCTGATCGAGTTCAGAAGGGGTGCAATACCCACAGAAGGATTTCCTAAGGGAGCTCCGATTCCTTTCCCAACCCACACTCTATACACGCACAGGCAGCACCAGTGTTGTTCTGGGGCAATGACAGACCTGTTCATGCCTCCTATTTCCCTGCTCGGTCCACCTCCTCTACCCAGTTAAGGAACAGGACTGTGCAGAGTGGGGAAGGAGGACTGGGACTATAGGGGTTCTCTCATTCCCTGCAGTGTTCTGGTGCAATGCCTTTGCATGTGCCAAGGTTGAAGTGGAGAGCTAATTAAGAACTTTCTTAATTTTACTTTTAACTAAGAGTGATGACAGTCTTGAGTAGCCACCAGATCTACACAGCTTACTCACTTCAATGCATGATGAGCTAGTGATACAATTACAAGCTATGACAAAAGTGCAAAGAATTGCTCAAAATGCACTGGGAAACTTTATGTGTTTTTTCCTTAGCACGTCAAGTTTCTCCTCTTTATTTATTTGCTATTTTAGGGGAGCCTACTCATTTTTTGCTTCCACAAAAGCAGGCTATGAGCTTTGGCAGGGGAGCCTAGTTTTATCAGTAGCAGAGCTGTTTACCACTGAATTTGCCCACGCATGCAAACAAAGCAAGCTAAAGAGGCATGAGGTGTTTTGTTCAGTTTACCAGCCAAAATATATATATATTATCAAACAAACAAACAAAACCCAGCCACCACCAACTGTGTTTGTGTGTACACACAACTAACAGGCAGCATGAAGTCAGATCTGATTTGCCCTTGTGCAGAATGGTAGTTCAGGCTTCAGCTGCCAGTTTCTCTGATTAATGACCTCAGGGAACCTGAGCCAGAGGGTAGGGACACTGGAACCCATAGTCCCAATACACATGCCTTAAGGTCTACTTGCGCGCTGCTGCATGACATCTACTCACCAGATGGGCTACTGGTTTTGATAGTGCCAAACTGCTTTGGGAGAAAGAAGGGAATATATATTCACGCGCACCAGTTCAAACAAGGCCATCTGGTTCTGACAGAGTTGTCAAAGTCAACTATATGAATAGAGGGTGCCTTGTGTTTTCAGTCTAGTATGTGGAACACGTGCAGTCCCAAGGAAGGAAATCTTGCAGTTGTCCCTTCCCTGTCAAATTTTAGATTGTGAGCTCATAGCAGCACGGACCTGTTGGCTTGTTCTTATTCTGTACAACACCAATGGTGCTCCATCAATACCAGGACATGAAATAATTATTGGTAAACTGATGAAGCTATAAAAGTAAGCTTGGTATAAAAAAAATTTACTGACTTAGGTCAACTATTTTGAATAATTTAAAATGTCAGAAAATTGTTGATACTATAACTGTCTCAACAGTGGAAAAATTTAGTTTTTTGCTAGTAGGAAAAAAAAGAACAGCATAACATACCAATGATTTCAGCAATCTTACCTGATCACCTTTCACAATCTTCTTGGTCTTTGTATTTAGATAATAATCTCCCCACAAGGTCTTCAACAGCACAGAAGATTTGATTCCAATTTTCTGGCTATAAAGCTTAGCAAAATGCTCGATGCTGGAAATAAATACCCCCAAAAGCCACTGAAACAAGTATGCCTAAGCAACACATTTCACCATAAAGCATCTGTGTTAACTTACATAGTAACCATATTACATATTTGAAAAGCAGAGCTAATATTCTTCCTGTAGAACACATGATAATTTCATAATATCATTACAGCTACACCACGAATAATGGACCTATCCTAAGCAGCGAGTCTCAAGACGCAATTTGTTCTTTCACTAACGTTTCACCCACTTTATGAAGACTAGGGACCATTTAACTCATGCATGTTCCTCACCCAATGACTGCCACGAGTATTTGCACATGCAAGTGAGCCACAACATATTAAATGCCACAGATAGGACATGTAGATTATTCTATGCCAAATAAACAATACCTTTTTCATGCTTCTAAACATTTTCACTATAAAGGTGAAAATGAGAAATACAGAGTTCTAATAATGCAGACCCCCCTAGCAAAAGTCAACAGAATAGCACCTCAGTCACAATTTGACCAAAGCATCTCTTCCTGAAGGCCAAGAAAAAATCCAATCATCTATAAAGGAGTTTCAATTTTCCACCTCTCTCTAAATCACATGAAATGAATAAATTTTTTACTATCAGCAATCTCGTCCATTCTCTTCTTAAGCAATCCTTCTCACATTTTGATGCTACTTGCCAATTCTGGGTCTTAGCAATAAGTGAATCACTAATTCTTTATTTTCCTGTCTTGAAGGGTCTTTAATATAACCTTAAGGAAGAACTAGTGGATTTAATGGGAGTTCTTGTTCTATTATTATTATTAATATTAATATTATTATTATTATCATTACTAACAACAGTATTTATATACCGCTTTTCAACTAAAAGTTCACAGTGAAAACTAAACTAAAAGACAGTGAAAAATCAAATAAATAATGGCTCCCTGCCCCAATAGGGCTCACAATCTAAAAAGATGCAAAAGAATACCAGCAGGCAGCCACTAGAAAAGACAGTGCTGGAGTGAGGAGGGCCAGTTACTCTCCCTCTGCCAAATAAAAGAGGAGCACCCACTTGAAAAAGTGCCTCTTATCCAGTTAGCAGGGTTATCATCTCCTATTACAGCAACAACGTATTTCCAAAGCACAGGTGCTTAGGTATGCTCAAACAAAAACCCACATGAAGATGCCTTCCCCAATCCCATAAAACTTTTCAACAGAATGTGCTTATACCTAAAGGTTTCCAAGCGTTGAGTAATCAAATGATTGATGCACATGTGTGAACCAGTTCTGTGGAAAGACACTTGGCAGTCCACCCTGCCACCAAAGCCTTCTCATCTGGTCTTCAGCATAATTCAGATTCCAAGGAAGTTTTTACTAAGTGCCTCAGCTGCTTTCTAAGATGCAGGGAAGACACACACACACACCCCTCTTTAAAATTACCCCACCACCACATAAGCACCAGAAGAGACTTTGGCAGAATCTTCCCTTTTTCTCTGCACCTCAGCCACTTCAAGGCAAAGCAAAGGGCTCTTTGATTCTCAATTCTCAAGTGCGGAAAGCAACAGAGGTCTTGAATAAGTTTCTTCCTTTATATTTCTCAACTGCTTGCTCCTGCACACAACCAAGAATTCCTTCACATTTGACATCACAACCATCTTTGCTGACACAACATTAGAACCATGCGAACAGTTACTGCAGGAGTCATGTAAAGTATGAAGGGCACACAAATGCCCCAACACTGGGGAGCACCCATTGGTTAAAGCTCTAATGTTTAGGGATGCACTGCCTGCAACATGAATTCATCTCAAAAAGAGATCTCACGAAAGGGTGGTGGGACCTCAAAAGTGGTTTCCATGAAGACCACAAAACCTCCAAAAGATTAGGATACTATTGCTTCTTCCTGGGGTTTTCAAACTCTCAGGGAGTTTGAGGACTGCAGTAAGTCCTTGCAGGGGGGGACGGAGGCAGCAGGGATAAGGGGAAAGCAGTGACATGATCCCCAGGATAGTGTTGCTAAGGGGGGCTGCAGGGGCTGGGATGTACTCACCTGTCCCTGCAGCAGCCTCCCGGGGGTGTGGGGAGCCCTGCACAAGTGTCTGCAGCGCTCCCTAGCCTTCTAAAAGGGAAAGTGGAGCGACCATGCTCCACTTCCGGTTTTGCAGAGTTGGAGTGCGATCGCTCCACTTTCACTTTTGGAACGTCAGTGAGCCCTGCAGATGCTCTTGCAGGGCTCTCCACACCCCCAACAGGCTACTGCAGGAACTGGTGAGTACATCCCAGTCCCTGCAGCCCCCTGAGCGACATGATCTTAGGGATCGCGTTGCTGCCTTTCCCCCGCCCCTTAAGGGGGCAGAGGCCAGGGCTGTCAGGCTGGGGCATCGCAACGCCCCAGTTTGAATAGCTCTGGCTTATTCCTAAATATAGCCAAAACACAATCCTTTGGTTTCTCTGGGACATACAGGTTGATAAGTTCAGGAGGTTCTGATTAGAAGACAAAAGAAATTATTATGACCTATACTGCATCTCTATGAGAGGAAAAAATATCAGCAAAGTTCATCTCCCCCCAGTTTACCCCCAAATCTTAGGAAAACTGGAAAAGCATCCTTGTGATTTGTTGAGCCTCATTATGAACTAATACAGATAGATCTCCAACACCATATTTCATCACCTGGGTCTAAAAGGAAAAGTATATTTCGGGATCAGAGAGACAATAGTAAAAGCATTTCTATCAAAGAATACGCAATTAACACTATTCAACCTTTTCATGTGCAGTAATCAGATGTATTATATGCACCTGTTCAACCAACACAAAGAAAAATATCTACTACTAAGCATCAATAAACTCACCCAAAGCCCCAGCCATCAATTGCACTGGCAAATATCACATTTCCCTGATCTGGAGAAAAGTAAAGGTGTGAATCATCAGTGAATTCCAAGCCTGCACTCCAGTCATAAACTTGGTCTCCATGCGCAGAACTGGAAGTCAGCTGGGTTTCCGTTTCTTTCTCAGCCCTCTCTTCAAGGACTTTAGAAGTGAAGAGAGTGGCAGTGATTGCATTCACCTGCAAAGACATTGCATTTATTTTCAGTTTTATCTTATCTTTCTAGTGCTAAACAGAATTTCAAAATGGCTTAAAGCAGAAATGAGTGCCCCGACGGCACCACAGTGATCACGCTGCTGCCAGGACCAAGGACTTTTACAAGTACCCGAGGGGTCATGCTGGCCCCTGGTAGGCTTGCCCCTCTGCGGGTCACCCCACTGCTGCCCTTTCCAGAGGCCAGTGTGCCCCCCCCCCCCCGTGCATGTAAAAGCCCCTTTGTCCCAGAGGCAGCACAATTGCTGTGGCACCATCGGAGCCTCACCCCCGCAAATACTTAGCACAGTCTCAAAGTCTGAGTAGGACTGAGAACCCAGTGGCTTAAATCAAAAATCCTAAAACAATATTCACACAAACACATCAACATGCTAGCAGTATAAAAACAGCTATACAGGTGGGGCCTTGGTATCCATGGGGGAATCCGTTCTTGGAGCCCCTACGGATACTAAAAATAACAGATAATCAAATCTGTGATGTTCAGCCGCAGCATGCCTTATATGGCTTAAAAAGTCACTTCCAATTTCCCCTCGGGAAACCAGAAGTAGCGTTTTTTCGGCCAAAATTCTGTAGCCCGCAGAGGCAGTAGGTAGATGTACACTGCCTCTGCAGGTTTCAGAAGACCCTCTGGGGGCAACCAGAGTGCAGCTCTTCTCACTTCTGGAGGGCTGAGGTGGGGCCAAGACCAGCTCAACGAAGGTCCAGGGAACTGGCACTGAGACAGATCCATGGATACGCAATTTGCAGATGTGGAGGCCCGACCTGTGTTACTATGAAAATTAACCAAACCCAAGCTGATTAAACCAATTATCCCCAAAGCCTTCTAAAAATCGCATAGAAAATGTGCTGTTCTCCTAAAACCATGAGCAAGCAGCCTGACAGGCACTTCTGGGTAATAAAATGCAGTGAGTGTGTCATTAGTTAACATGTCTTATGACTCATATTTGCCAGGTTTAGACCTGAAAGACATTGTATTCCAAGCAGAGCCTTATGTGGGAGGGAATAGATTGCAGAAGGCAATTCCTTATTCTAGACCTTTTACAGCAAGAAGTCTTGTTACAGATCAACAGAAGGTTTATTTCTGTGGGTTGCCATCTTTACAATTAGCCCCTCTGCAATTCCTTCTGCCCCCCGCCTCCGGAAGGAAAGAACCTGGACTAAAATACCAACTGCCAGAAGAAGCTGCTATCCCCATACACCAGTCTCCCCCTAACTACATTGGACCTCTGTGTGGATTGTACCTGTAAACTGTTTTGGGAACCCATGTTGGTTGAAAGGGTACAAATATACCCAATTAATATGGAAAAACGGATATTCAGAGATATCCTCAAACCAGACAGTTTAGGATGGTAAAAGTTAATACCAGAACTTTTAATTAGACCTGGAAATAAACAGCACAGACATTTTCAATAATACCAACATATACTCTTCTGGCCGATTACAAATAACTACTGCACCTTTTAGAATTAGCTCCTACCTGTTCCAAGATGTTCTTAAGGTGAGAATATGCTTCCTGGGGTGTGAACTTGAGTTCCATTATTAGACGATCTATTTTATTTATCACCAAGATGGGACGAATGTTCTCAAGCCATGCCTGTCGCAAAACCGCATGCGTCTAGTAAAAAAGGAAAACTTTACTGAATAAAAATAGTCTAGTCCAGGGGTGCCCAAACCCCTGCCCTGGGGTCACTTGCAGCCCTCGAGGTCTCTCAATGCGGCCCTCAGGGAGCCCCTAGTCTCCAATAGCCCTCCAGAGATTTGTTGGAGCCCACACTGGCCTGACGCAACTGCTCTCAGTGTGAGGGCGACTGTTTGACCTCTCAAGTGAGCTGTGGGTTGAGGGCTCCCTCCGCCGCTTGTTGTTTCGTGTCTGTGATGCAGTAGCAGCAGCAATGGAAAGGCCAGCCTTGCTTTGTGCAAGGCCTTTTATAGGCCTTGAGCTATTGCAAGACCTTCATTCATTCATATAAGTTCATCTTTAATATATTCATTCTTTTTTAAAGAATAAATTAATTCTTTTTTCCCCCCAGCCCCCGACACAGTGTCAGAGAGACGATGCTGCCCTTCTGCCAAAAACTTTGGACACCTCTGGTCTAGTCTGAACATCTAAACTGAAACAGGGATATTTAGAAAAGGGAGCTGCAGAATTGTACACCCTGCTCATCCCTCATACCTGAATTCCACCCCCCCCCCAATATTATATAATACACATTACATTATACATTATATGTCAGTTGCCAATTGGGGTTAAAATTATATCCAGGTATGTTTTCCTAAAGTGAGGATCAGAGAACAAACCTATTGAAGTTTACCAATACATCCATATCCGTGTCTTATTATTGCTAGAAAACCAATATTCCATAGCCGACAATTATATACAGTTAAATCTATGACTTACTACATACACTAGACCCCAAACCACGTGCTCCAAGTCTCTCCTACTATGCTCAGTGTATTTAAATGAGCAATTGATTTTGGACTGATGTTTCCAAGTATTAGTTAAAGGTGGCAACATCCATTAGACACATTTTAATATATTTCCTTCTATAAATAGAAGCAATAGACTTCCAAAGCAAGTCCCCCCCCTTACCTGTGGGCAGACTCCTTCCACAGCATCTACCACAATGATGCAGCCATCACAAAGCCTGACAGCTGTGGACACTTCTGAGGAGAAGTCCACATGGCCTGGGGAGTCTATTAGATTAATGAGGTACTCCTGATCATCTGAAACCAAAGAAAACATCATTAAAAAGTCCCTTTGGAGTGTTCTGCCCCGTTAGCATTTACAGTAAGTAGTTTTAGAGAAGACAATCTATATTTTACATTCCATCAGTCAAAGCTTTTAGACCTTATGCAAACACTGTATCTCAGCAAGAATATGACATGATCTTAATAAAATATTTAACGGCGCAAAGCAGTGTACACAGAACTTGCAGACTATATTACCTTTACCAAACAACAATGAAATCGCACTTGATTTCATTGTAATTCCTCGAATCTGTTCATCTTCTCTGCTATCCAAATACCTCAGCTGTATGAAATAAAAAGAGAACATAAAGTGAATGATTTTTAGTCATTTTTGTCAAAGGCTATTCTGAGAAAACACAGATGAAAAAGAATTCTGCGCACAATACAGAAATGGTTTAAATTGTACCTTTCCTGCCAACCTGCTAGAGATTATTCCATTGCTAGATATAAGACAGTCAGCTAAAGTTGTCTTGCCTGGGGAAAACAAAGAACAAACACAAGCAAGGCATCAAGGAATATGAAGAAGTTCAAAAAATCATATTAAAAATCTGGACTGGTGGGCTCCAATATGGAGAAATAGGTTGGCTCCATACCGACGAGAGCCAAATAACATTTAAAATCAGACTGGATTCTTGGTTGAGGAAATTCAAAAGCCTCAGTTATAGTACAACATTGCACTTGTATGCAACCCAGAGGCATCTTGCTGATCACTGTTGGAAACAGGATGACAAGATGAGATGGACTCCTTATGTTCATTTCACCCATACGGCAGGATGCCACGGACAACTTACTTAACACATAGCTGTGCTACACAGCAGCCGACAGTTACTCCATGGCACAAAGCCCGCTTAAGACCACAGATCCTTTCAACAAAAGCAGTTTACAACATGTGCTATTACTAAGAAAAAGAAACAGTCATTGCTTACAGCACAGGTGCCTCACTTACCATGGTCCACATGAGCGAGTATACATATATTCCTAATGCAGGAAGTATTTTTCTGAAGTCTAATTGTCTTGTCCAGACTAGCGTGAACCATAGCTGAATGCTCTGCTGTAAGGAAAAACATTTCAGACTTAAAACGTAAGACGACTTACTTCTGACCAAACTCTGCATGCCTACATAAGCCAGCATACAGAAACTTCCAGCAAGGGTTGACTACTACTGCTGCAGAAAGGAGAGATGCTAGAACATTTCTCCCCATTACGCATTACTTTTCCGCTTGCAGAAAGAATTTTAAGGTTTTAAAAAAAATGTTCTCTTCATCACTAGCCAGACCCCAGAGTTCACCTGCAGCTTCTTCTCCCTCTCTCCATGGAGAAGGAACCTAGAATGCTGGGGAATCTATCACCAAAAGACCAGGAGAAAGAAGATTCTGCAGAGTAGTGGTAGGGCAGCTTAATGCAGGCTGGTGCCTTTACTAGCAGCCAGCCTCTCTGAGCCCATATGAAGTTAGACTCCCATTCAATAGGTCCACCTAATATACTGTAGCGTCAAACTGGAAATTGCTCTGGGAGCCTGTGCAGGCTGAAAAGTAGAGTTGAAAAGAAAAAAAAAATAAAATAGAAATGTCACCACTAAGCTGCAGGTCATCCCCTATTTCAGTGTTCTTCAACCTTGATGTCGGCATCCCAAAGGGGTTGTGAAGCCTTGGTTGTGGCAACTTAAGGGAATTAAAAAGATTGAAGACCACTGGGTGGAGTACCACCTGGTGAAGGGGATCTGGTGTGCACATTCAGGTACCAGGAGATTTGCATCCCAGTTCTGCTCAGATTCTTAGCAATTGTGCTAAACTACTTTTCACTAGCGCCAGGCTTCATTGCTGTTTTTTCTGCTCTCTCTATCAAGCATATTTGACTACAGTGAACAGTGCTGGGAGGGCATTATGAGGGCAGGGAGTGGAGCTGACAAGGTCCTGGGAGGGGTGTGGGGGATCTCTAGTGGGGTCCCCAGTCTCACACGGCATCTACTTATATATCTGGGTTATCGTGGCACAAAAACAGTTGAAGACCACTACCCAATTTGAATTGTGGCACAGTCCACACTTTAACCCAGAGATGTAACTAGAAGTCCCAGTGCCTGGGGTAGTGATGTCATGACATCACATGACATTGTGACATCACTCCCAGGTTCTCTCAGGAGGAGGAAGTGCTGGTTGCTTTGCAACCTCCCATTCCTTCTCCTGTGGAGGCTCCCTTTTGAGGGTGGGTGTCTTCTTCAAAGAGGGAGCTCACTGCAGAAGGAACAGGGGCACAAAGCCACCACAGGGAGAGGCCCCTCATCTGGAAGAATTGTAAGTGGCGTTAACAGAGTCACTTCTGGGTTTGCCCTGAAGGAAGTGCTCCCTTTCAAGGGAAGCCTCCACAGGAGAAGGAACAGGGATGAGAAGCAGCCACAGTGACTGCCCCTCCTCCAGGGAGAACCCAGAAGTGACTGCCTTGCACTGCATTCAATACAAGGCACTCATTTCTGGGTCCACACCAGAGGAACAGGTGCTGGTGAGTTTGTACCCCTACCTTAGCATAGCACCTGGGGCAGGTGCCCCTCAGGCTCTGCCCTAGTTATGCCTCTCCTTCAACCCCACTTAGGCGGCAATCCTATCCACACTTACCTGGGAGCAAGCTCTATTGACTCTAATGGGACTTACTTCTAAGTGGACATGCATAAGATTGGGCTCCAAGATCTGCCATTCTATCACTCTTTCCTGGGAGTAAACCTCATTGACTACAATGGCACTTGCTTCCGAGTACGCATGTATAGGATTGGGCTGTCATCCCCGCTTCACCTCACACAGCAGGCCTTTCTTTAGAGTAAACATGGGCAGAGCCACCTGGCCAAACTGCCAGCCAGGTGCAACAGGGTGAGCTGACCTCAAAAGGATCCTCTTCACCCCACAGAAGGGGCGGAACCAGGTGCCGGATTCAGAGCCCAACCCTATGCATGTCTACTCAGAAGGAAGTTCCATTCTAGTCAATGGGGCTTACTCCCAGAAAAGTGTGGATAGGATTTTCAGCCTTAGAGCCCAATCCTGTGGGTGTCTCCTCAGAAGTAAGTCCCATTAGAGTCAATGGGGCTACTTGCAGGTAAACGTGGACAGGGTGGCAGCTCCGCTCCCTCAACTCCGCAGTCTCACCTATCCCACCGACGGTTGTTGAGCGCACCACTTCCTGGCACGTGCGAGAGCCCGACACCAGCAGCCCGTGCCTTCCGCCCGGCCCGGCCGCTGATTGGTGCGCCCCAGGCTCCGCCCACCTAACTCCACCTGCCAATCAGCCAATCGGAATCCGACGGAGGGGCGGGGGCTGTACGCACGCGCAGACGCCGCGAGCGCGTTGCTAAGCGACGCGGCGCTGCCTGAGTTACTGCCGGGAGAGGAGGGGCTGCGCGGCTCGCGCATGCGGAGAGGCCGCGGTGGCGTTGCTAAGCGACGCGACGCTTCCTTGGTTACAGCTGGGAGGAGGCACTTGAGAGGTGCGCGTGAGGCAGCCGCTGAAGGGTCGTCGGTCGGCACGGAGGAAGATGAAGCAGCCGCCGCAGTGCCTGTGCCAGATCTGCACCTGCGGGTAAGGGGGGCGGGGGACAGCGGCCCCTCTGCTCTGACGCCACAGCCACCCTCTCCTCAGGTGTCCCCTGACTCTGGTGCGCCATTCACACGTGACGCCCTTCCCTACACTTGTCTGTGGGAGGCTGCACTGTGGCTACGAGCCTGTCCACACTTACGTAGGAGTAAGCACCATTGGCGCTAATGGGGCTTACTTCTGAGTAGACATGCATAGGGTTAGGCTCTAAGGCTACCTGAGAGTAAGCCCCATTGACTGTAATGGGGCTTACTTCTGAGTACACACCCACAGGATTGGGCTGTAGGGCTGCCATCCTATGCACACTTAGCTGGGAGTAAGCCCCATTGACTGTAAAGGGACTTACCTCTGAGTAGACATGCAGAGGGCTGGGCTCTGTTTGCTTGCAGTTCTCAGTTGTCCTTCCTGCACTATGGTTTGGGGCCAGGGGGTTATGCAGCTTTCCCTCCTGCCTCCATGTTTATCTTCACAACAACCCTGTGAGGTAGGCTGAGAGACAACACCTGGTCCCTCCCCCCCTGAGCAGGGGACTCTCCGAAGCCCCCAATCTGCTTCACATGCGGGCTCTGAAGCAAGAGGGTGCATTTGCTAAGCTCCACATTCATCTGATTGGGACCATTCCTATGGCCTTGTGCGCCCCTCGGTGCCTCAAAGAGGGCCGAGGCACCTTCACCTGCTCATAAATAGACTTGCACATTCTGCTCCTTTTGGGTTTCCATGGGGCTCAATGCATTTTCCTTGTCGGCTGTCAGCTTGTCAACCCACCAAAAATCAGGTTGCAAACCAGTTTGGTCCCACCCCACATTTTGGGAACCACTGATATGAATACTAAGGCAGTAGTAGTTCCCAAACCTTTTTGACTGGTGGCTCTATTGACCTACTGGGCCCATGGCTTCCCATTAGGGGCCCAATCCTATCCAACTTTAACAGAAATACAGCCCCTAGATTAGGGAACAAATGTTCCCATACCTTGAGGTAGCCTCTGTGACTGCCTGCCAGCCACAAGATGCAGTGCACACCCCATTGGCATGCTTGCACTGGCACTAGAAAACTGGATAGGAGTGAGACCTAGTGCTACAATTCTATACATTGGTAGGGCAGCACTGTTTTTGCATGGATTCTGCAGCTCCCCTGGCTGGTTTCTGTGGCTCCCTAGGGAGCCAAGACTCACAGTTTGGGAACCACTGCACTTTCACGGCCACCGCTCATGACATTGAAATAAACAATGTTCAGGCTGATAGACTGCAGTCTAATGAAGTGGTTCTCACCTGATGTTTCACCTACTACTACTTTTATAGAGAGGCCATAGATATTTGATAAACATCAAAAAACCAACATGAACAGGAGAGAGGAGACACGTTGAGTGTAAATGACTCTTAGGGCCCAATCCTATCCAACTTTCCAGCTCTAGTGCAGCCCCTAAACAAGTGAACAAATGTTCCCTAACCTTGTGGAGGTCTCCATAACTTGTGGAGGCCTGCATAGGATGCAGCACAAACCCCACTGGCATGGCTACACCAGGGTTGGAAACTTGGATAGGATTTGGCCCTCAGTCACTAGCACTCAAAAATACAAGTATCTGGGACTTTAAGAACTGAGGTAGAATAACAAGTACTTGGGACTTTAAGATCAGAACATCAGTTACACTAGGTAGTTTAAGGAGCTGTTTGCTGTTGTAGGTTTGTCCTTTGAAAATGCCTACCAAGGAAGTAGGCAAAATGTTAAGTGTAAAAAGCTTTATTTGACCACGGCCTTCATTGTAAGCAATTGCTTTCTCTCTCAGTTAAGGGCCCAATCCTATCCAACTTTCCAGCACCAGTGCAGCCGCATTGCAGCTCCAAGGTAAGGGAACAAATGTTCCCATACCTTAAGGAGGCCTCTGTGACTGCTGCCCCACCACAAGATGCAGTGCATGCCCATTGGCACAGTTGCACCGGCACTGGAAAATTGGATAGGATTGGGCCCTAAGCCTGAGTGATCTCACAAGACTGATAGGAGGACACAAAGGAAAATGTATCAGATACATTAGTGCAGAGGGGAACAGCCGTGGAGAGCCGCTACCAGATGTTCTTTAGGGCAGCGCATGCATTAAAATAATCTACCTGCACCAAATACATAACATTTGGGGCTACCTGTATGTGCACATGGATTCCTAAACACTCATGCTCACAGCATGTCTTGGCTATTGCATCAAATTTTAACTCAGGAAATAAATGTGCCGCAGCTCTCAGAGGACCAGCAAACACTGATGTGACTTAATGTCTACACAGCAATGTTTTGGGGAGCCCAAGCTCCCATTTCTACAATCCCTAGGCAGTAGGCATATCCAAATCAAGGCCATGTCAAGGAGAAAACAGAAGCATTGTATGAGATCAGTTCCAGCAACGTAGTTGCTATTGAAAGAGTGATGGAATAATCTGTGGGCCAAATCCTATCCAACTTTTCAGCCCTGGTGTAGCCACACACAATGGAGTGTGTGCTGCATCCTGTGGTGGGAGGATAGTTATGGAGGCCTCCAGAAGGTAAGAGAATGTTTGTACCCTAGCCTTGCGGCTGTATTGCAGCTGCACTGGCACTGGAAAGTTGGATAGGATTGGGCCCTGGGACATCTTCTGCCTATTCCTCTGGTGGTTCAAACTTCTGTTCTGGCAGCATTTAGCTGGCTCTAGAAAACATCTTTTCAGGACCTGTCTCTAGCTCCACCTTGCTAGTTGCAATCTACATGTGTTTATATATGTTTAAAATACTTCTGTGCTACTTTTCTGTTCCACTTAAGAGAACACCAAGATGGCTCAAAATGTATACTACATGCAAGTTTAAAACAATTTAACTACATAGGTTCTCAGATTGTCAGCTGATTGTCAACTATGAGATTGTCAACTCAGGGCTAAATCCTATCCAATTTTCCAGTGCCGGTGCAGCTGTACCAGTGGGGCGTGCACTGCATCCTGTGGTGGGGAGGCAGTCACAGAGACCTCCTCAAAGTATGGAAATTTGTTCCCTTACTTCAGGGCTGCATTGTGGCTACACTAGTGCTGGAAAGTTGAATAGGATTGGGTCCTCAATTGTCAACTATGAGCAGAATTAAACTACAATTAACAAGTGATCACAGAGCAAGCAGCCAACAAAAGAGGCAAAAACAAGTTAATGAAGGATATTTATATTTTCATTATTGAAGTAAGTGGATCCTTGCAATAGGTAGTGGCTTAGAAACAGTGACCAGAAGCCAAGAATGGTGATATATCTATCAGCCCCAGGGGGCCTTTGACTTGTTTTTAAGTATCCTCAGCCCACAGTCTGTCATGCTGCATGGCAAACTGCTTTTGAAATGCTTCTGAGCAGCGTTTCAAAAGAAGTTTGAGACATGTGAGGTGTGCTTGTCAGCTTTTCAAAGGAAAAAAAGAGAATAAAATTCCACTGCATGAACCTAAACAGCTCTTTGGATCATGGCCAATGTAAACATTGAGTGACATGACACTGGAAGAGCAACAGAGCTTCAAGCCAAGTGAGTGTGTTGCCAAGTTCGGCAGTGAAGCACATAGAACAGAAAGCCCTGTGAAACATGCACACAAACAAGTAATTTCAAAAACAAACACTGCCAACAATTTTGTGGTCGATAAAATCTCAAGTAGTTATTGATTTAGGGAGCAAATTGAATGTGCTGTGCTTTTGCGGCAGCCCTGCATGGTGTCTGTTTCAATGGGACAAGTTGTTGTTTGGGATTTGTTGCCTGGGGAGTCAAATAATACACACATTAGAGAGACCAGGAGGAAAAGAAACAATAGAGAAATGCACAGTACGCTTTTTTTTGGCACTTTGCTTTTAGAAAGGGACCTCTGCCATTATTCTCATCTATAAACACAATACACACACTTTGAATAGCTAGTCTTTGATACCCATAGGACAACCTTTGTAGGTGTTAAGAGGGCTGCATTCTTTCATTTAATAAACATTAGCATTTGCTTGGAAATGGTTGAAGGTTTAACGTACACAGATTTTCTTTTCCCTATGGTGAGTTACTTCACAACTTACTGAGACTGTGTACATACTGCTTGCTATGATTGTCTGAGTTCAGCAGTTCAGTACAACAGAAAAAAACATGCCTGCATCTGTACCTAAGGGTCAAGCTAGATGTTACGCGGAATGTGTAATGTGGCCTGTTTATTTTTCTTTCCAAAATAACGCACAAAGAGAGTTAGAAGCGTGTGTGGGAGGGGGACTTTAGTACTTTGCCCTTGCCATGGTACCAGTCCCAATCGCGGCATTCCCATGTTCTATTTTTATGGAGACACAGCTTTGAAAGCCCTTGAGAATGAACTAGATGTGCAGCAAGAGAATCATGAATATGATCTCCTGCAGTTTTCTAAAGTGTTAAGAGCTGTTGCAGCACTCTGATACATTCAGATGGGCAAGTCACTGACGGAGGAATTTTTTTAAAACAGCCTATATGTGTACATTGTTTACTCAATTAAAATTACCCCACCCCCTGCTGTTTGCCCCACAGGACAAAATATACAGGTATTTTTGTTCTGCCCCATGTGGCAAATAGTAGCTTTGGGGGATGGGATTTTAACAGGGAAAGTAGCACAAGGAAAGGGGTTTCACCCAAGTGCTATATCCCTGATTAGAGTTGTAGTTCTGTGATGAGGGCTATGGACTGATGACAGAAATCTCAGTAACTTCATGAAATGGCAGTTTCCAAGATTTGTGGGTTTTGGGAGGGAGGGGAATGGATGGACTATAACAGTGGAAGTGGTGTAACAACAATATAATTTTGTAGTATAGATAGTTCATATTGGCGTTCACAAATAAAGGGACATAGAATTATGTTGATCAATTGCCATAGGATACAGACTCCGAACCAATTTGTACATAATTTTATTAAAGAATTTTGTGGGGAGTGAGGGATTCCATTTGTTCGTGCCTGGTGCAAGGCCTGACCAAAGTTTGTAAAAGGAAAATTCAGAGGCAAGTTCATTGTTTTAACCACAAAAATGTTCCTGAAACAGCATTTGTCCAAAATAAGTGTTGGATCCCTCACAGTTTTCCTAGGAACATAAAGAACTGCTGCCTTGTTTTGACATGATGTATTTTGAACCTCCACCAGGTATCAATTACAACTGGGCATGGGATGTTTCCATTGTCTTCCTGATACAAGTGTCAAGTAGTCTGCAAATGCAGGACATGAATTTTGGCCCTCAGAAACGTGAAATAACCCAAACAATAGCCAGGCTCCCTCCCAGCCAAAGCACAAGAGCCATATTTGTTCGTACATGGGAACATTTAAGATATACAAGAACTGGTCTCCTTTCCTTAAACTCCTTTTAGTGTTTACTATCTCCTTTCAAGTCTAGTGTTGCCAACTCTTATAGAAGATAGTCCTGGAAAATATTTTTTCAGCATGACACAATATCATTATGCCAAGGACACTAAGAAGTCCAGTAGTTGGGCCTGTTAAAATATCTAGGATTGCTTCTAGTCCTCTCCTGGCGATTGCTGCTGATTTTTGGTGACTCCAGGCCAAGGTTGGAGATGGAGCACCTATTTCAGTCTTGCTGCTATGACAGCTCCACCAGCCTATGCCTTGAGGTTCTCTGATGTGGTCAAGCAAGGGGATCACGTCCCGTAGAGATAGGTGTTTTTGTAGGAGAGTCCTAGCAACTTGGGAACAGCCTTGCAGATAAAACCAAGCTCCACCCCCTCCAGCATCCTGTTCCCTACAGCAGCTATGCCTCACAAGCAGGGTAGGAAGATGGTAGCTTTCCTCAGCTGTACATTCTCAGCATCTGCTGTCCATTTCTGAACACAGAGGCTCTACTGAATTAGCATGCTACCAGCCATTGATAGACTTGTCCTCCAGGACTTTGCAGGACTGCAGCATGATTTGAGAGGGCAAAGGGGTGTAGAAGAGGACATATTTGGTGCTTTTCAAACCCACTGACTCCCTTGGCACAAAGAGTGGATCGATCGCCTGATATACTTTGACGTGGTGACTTACACCCATCTACTCATCCCACTTTATACATTAAACAGGATTTCATGTGTCAATATTCCCCAAAGTAAGCAAAAAAAAAAAAAAAGTAAGCAAACAAAAACTCAACTCTCCTCCCTACACAGGCAAGTGTATCATATCATAACTAGATTTCTCTTACAGTGAGTTGTTGTTTTTTGTGTGCAGGGAAGCATTTAAACAGTAACGCATGCATCCAACTACAGACTGATCTAAAAGGCTTTCCTGTATGGGGGTGGGGGCACTAGATATTGTATGAATGTCTGAAGATTATCTTTAGTCTTGGAGGAGCAAGAAGACTTCAAGACTTTGGCATGTGCTGTTTTATATAATGAATAAAAATGTATTAATAGCAGTTTATGGCAGAAAGACACATTGCCCTACATATGATTAAAAAGAAGATGATAATATTCAGTATAGACTATCACAGAGCAGGATGGGACCAAAAAGTTGGCTGCTCTGAGGCTTTGCTCCAAAAGATTGAACACCCAGCAACCCTGCACTAGTTAGCACAGTGTATGCAGTCCCAACAAGCAGGGAATGTGGACAAGAAATAGCTCCAGGTGATTCAAGCCAGCCAGCGAAGTTACATGTTACAGAGAGGGCCAAACATAGTGAGAAAAACCTCTGTAAAAAACTCCTCTGCAGGGTCTATCAGGGCCTCTTTGGTATGCTTTTTTTTTAGCCTTTCAGACTGGCACCAAGTTTCTCAAGCAGCAGGCAGGCACGCAGGCACAGCTCCTTAGAAGCAATGTGTTAACCTTTTATTCTCCTTCCTTCTGCTGCAGCCTGGTTCTGCTTGGCAAATGCTTGCAAAGCAGGTCTGTTTTTGGAAACACCAGGATGGGAATCTTCCTTTCCATCTGAAGCAGGCTACCATTCAGTGCACCCTTACTTAAGAGTAACACCCATGGAAAGCAGTGGGTCTACTTCTGAGTAAAAAGGGTTGCAAATATATGCAGCTCCATCTCTCTGCTGTGAATTGAATTGCACACTCCCAGTTATGTGTTAGGGGTTGTATGTTGTACATAGAGCTTCTGGCTTAACACACCAGACACCTTAAAGGTAGATTTGATTCATGGTTCTCCTGCAGTGGTTCCCAGCCTTTTTCACTTGCATATCCCTTGGCAGCCCATTTCCACAAATTGTACCCTTCATATTAGCAAAATGTTTGTAATTAATAATACAAGCCCTCATCTCCTCTATATGAAAGCCCAGACTTCATGTATTTATTATGGTTTTTTTCTTTTTATCTGTTTGAAGAACAGAAGACTCTGCCTTTGCACTGTTTTGCACCAGAAGTGTGCAGAGAAATTCTGGGTGATTGATCACTTTCCATATTATATTTCAACTTTTTTACTGTGCTGGTTTTCAATCACTGGTTCATACATGAATTGATGACCAAAAACTAGCTATTGGTGGGGCTTTCACAGCCAACTAGCTACCTCCCTTCCTGCCTTGCTGGTCCTTGCAAGGCATTCCTGTCTTGCAAGGCATTCTGGAGCATGACCTGCCTTTTTCTACCATTATTCCATTCTTTTTCAAGTACCCCTTAAGGTCCTATTGAGTATCCCTGGGAGTACATGAATACCAGGTTGGGAACCACTGTTTTACTGGTATGTTGTTTACACTGCACTTACTCTGACAGTGCTTACAAAAAGGTGATGAAGACCAGAATTTAAAAAAGAATAAAAATGTATCTTATTATATTTTACTATGTTTTTAATAAATTAGAGACTACAGTTCTTAGGTAACAATTAGTGGTGGGTTATTTTTCAGGATCTGGCCTCGAGTAAAACCAGAAAAAACTATAGTCAGACACCCCCCTAAGTTTAACCTCCGACTTATCCAAGGGTCACAGAAAATTTCATGATTGTTGGCTCAAACCTGCCCTTGACTTATCTGTGGGATTGACTTATAGGCGAATATCTGCGGTACTTGCCAGAATAAATTTTTGATAGTTCATCTGCCAAGACATACCTGAGTTAGTTATCAACAATTTGAAAAGGGGGGGGAGAGCCAGCTCTGTTTCCAAATTACTGTCTGTCAGGGTTCCCCTTCTCCCGCGAGCCCCCAACTTACCAAGGGAGAAGGCTGCTGGACCAGAGCAGAGGCAGCAGCCTTCCCAGCCCTCTCAGGAACAACCCTGGCAGCTCCAGGTGAGAGGAGGTGGGAGGGAAACAGAGTGAGGGAAGGGGAGGGGCCAAAGGGGAGAGGTCTGCCCTACATAAACCTAGAGGCCAGGGATGACAAGGCAGTTGGGAGTTAACAGAGCAGACAGGAGGATCTGCTGCTGGCAGCCCCTGCTCCTGACTGGCAAATGCTGCCAACCCAAAGAGGGGGAACCGGGTGACGCAACCCCCCCTTCTTGTGGGGGAACTAGTCTGAGGCCTCCACCATGGGGTCCCCCTCGGAAAGGCTGGGCAGGCCCTCCCCTCCCCCACAGGGAGGCCTCACACTGTCCTTACTTGGTCTTGATTTCCCCATCACTCAACTAAATGAGCAGCTTTTTCAAGCCTACATTAAAGCTAACAGACATGATTAATTTGAAAACTTGAATCTTATTAACATCTCAATACTATGAGCGACACTGGAGTACGAAGAGTTTTTCTGGAAAATCCTGGTGCGCTGTTTATTCTGGTATTAGCTTTTACAGGAAAAAACATGAAGAATTAAATGATCACGTTCAAATGACACACCAAAGGTTTGGATTAGTTTTTAGAACATTGAAAAAGATAAGTTTGAATGTAAAAAGCTAAAGATGAGATTTAGACTTTGAAAAACTGCTTTCAGAGAAAAGTTGGCCAGAATTTATAAAGTGAAAGAGAGAGGAAAAAGAAGAGAGAGAGAAAGAGAGACTAGAGGGAGCCAGGGAGATGGATGACTGGTCTGTCTTCTTCTGATGTCACAATTCATCGCATCCCAAACAGCACTCTCATTCCCTGACAACTTCAGAGGGAGAAGCAGACAGCCAGAAGGTGAGGTTATTTTAATTGAAGGATATTTCACTTGAAGGTTTAGGTTCAGAGTGAACTTTAAAGGTGCCTCCTTGGGTGTACTGTAATTGTAAATCAACATGGTGGATAAACTGTCGGACACAACAGAAGCAAAGAGACAGTGAAACCTTAAAGGCAAATTGACCTGTTGTGGCATGAGCCTTCAGCAGCATTCCCCTTTGATGTGTGTTGGGATTTTGGGTACCTGCCCCAAGAAGGTGACCTCAGTGACAGAGGGTGGTTTGTCCTGCCACCCTCCTCAGTGCTGTTCCCTGCACTGAGCCTTTGGGCTGAACCCCTCTCTCCTTCCTGGCCAACTCTATAGATAGCCTTTGATGGAAAGGCTGGAGCCCATTGTGTTGAATGGTGGACCAAGATTAGGGTGACCTGAGTTAAATCCTTGCTTAGCCATGAAGCTCAATACTCTCTTACAGTCAGACTCATCATCTCACATGCCTGTTGAGAGGATGAAATGGGGCACCTTTCATGCTGCCTGAACTCCTGGGAGGAAGAGTGTGGTAAAAATGTAGTAGGAGCCCAGCTCAGGCTCCCCTGAGTTTTATCTTCATCCCCTTTCCACTTCCAGCTCCTAGTCAGGAAGCCCCTTGGAAGTGGACACAGAACAATCATTATTTCTCATCTCAGTACAGTGGTTTTATCCCCTGGGGGCTGGGGATAAGAATAGGCCCTCAGTTTGGCTGTACTTGTCATAAGAGGCGACTAAACAGCCACCGGGTAGATGGGGCTCGTCAGCCTGGGAAGGCAGCTCATCTGAGAGAAGGAAAACTCTGATCCCAAACCTCCACTGCCTTGTGGCTACATCCAGTTATGGAAAAGGCTTCAGGAGTCAACCTCGAGGCAAAATCCGGAGCCGGAGTCCCTGAGGCAGTTCATGGCTGAACACAGTCACGTTCTGGCAACTCCTGCGACGCCACTGGAACCAACCGTATTGGCCTCTGCCTTTCCATTGGACCATTTCAGCAACGTGGAGAGGGGGGATTTGCTGCATGGGTAACAGCCTATCCTCCATACCTACTTTACCCAGGCTTCATGCACTGGAGAGGACACTCTGTTCCAGAACCACCATTCAGAGCGTGACACCATAGTCTTCTGAGACTGAAGGATGCCAACTAACAGTGGTTTTGCTCAGGTCATTACCAAAATGTTTTACTGAGAGGAATACAGTCTTCAGCAGCTTTCAACAGAAGGGATACCAGGGACTCCAGCTACTCCAACAAGACTTTCTTGTCTTCAGGAGTAAATACTTGCTGACATGTTAATGCTGTTGATATCATTTCTCTTTTTAGAAGGTCTGCTGAGTTTCCATGAGAGGTTTCAGTGCCCATAAATCTTGCTTGTAGGAGTTTTTCTGCTTGTCAGCATTAGGGAACTGAGGTTACTGGAGGAGCTGAAAGTCTTCAGAACTACTACATCCAAATATATGTGTGTGTGTTTTCTTTTTAAATTTTTGGCAGCAGGATCTACAGTGGCCTTATTAAGGAATCTGTTTGAAAATGGCCAATGAACTTCAGTCCTGATGGTGTTGCAGTGATTCCTTTTTTAAACCACAAGAAATCTTTTGTTGCTGATGGGGATGGCAATGGAAGGATGTCTCTTGGAGGATTCTTGCTGCCTGAGAAAACGAAGTGTGGGCCATAGTTTGGTTGCATCTGTTGGTGTGTCTTCATTGCAGTCTACAGTGTTACAGCGCCTCAAGCTAGGGGAATTCATAGGCGTCCTGATATACTCATACAGCAACTGAGGTGGCAGAGTCCTGAAGCTACTTCTGACCACAGGATGCTGCATTTTTCTGAATGCTTCCCATTTAAAAACTTTCCTGCAAGCAAAAACCAAATGTGTCATAGGGAGAGGTTCTGGTTCAACTTGTTCCTTGCTGTGCTAGTTTTTTGTCTGCAGGAAGATTGACCCTTCACCTGCTGTCTGAAGTCAAAGCACTCCATTCTTCCACTTCATTTCTGCTTCATTCTGCTGCTTGCGTAGACCAGGTGAAAAATTAGATCTTGAAGCCAATGAAGGGGACATCTGAAGTAGTCTGTGTGCAAGCACCGCTGGGTCTCCTGCTCGCTGTTCTTTGGTGACAACTGAGCCTCCGACTAGCAGGGCTGTGGCATGTCTGAGGCTGGGACATTCGGGGTGCGAGCAACACTGTCACCTCCTTAGCACCCTCTTATTGCTGAAACCTGGCTGGTACCTTGGGTGGCACACACCCCTCCTACCCCCGTTGCTATGCTATGCTACTGATGATCAGATCTGGAGGAAAAAATAAGCATGTGGTGCTGAACGAGATCTGGGCAGAAGGAGAGGCATTAATGTACTTCCAAAAGATCTGTGGCGCTGCCTGCTGTTAATACTGTGGCAACCCAGCAGTGCAAGCAAAAGTGGGAGAGAGCAGGCGAAAGCACCGAGACAGAAAGAACAGAGATGGGCACCAGGAGAAAGACAGCAGAGCTAAGATGGAGTATAACATACTGTTAGCAAGGCCATTACTCAGTGGCAGAGCACTTGTTTTGCACATGGGTCAGATTCAGTTTGGTTGTAATAGCTGTTCTGGGAACAACCACTGCCTGAGTCCCTAGAAAGCTGCTGGGTCCCCACAGCTGCTGCCATTCAGCAAGATACACTGCAAGGGAACCAAGAGAGTTTAGTTGCCACACTTGCTGCTAAACAGCAGATACTTTGAAAATATGAATGTTAGGAGTAGAAAGATTTGGGCCTTTAGCAAAAGAGGAGCAAAGAGCAAATACGTGCGATTTAGTTCCGCTCCGTTCAGTTTAGGTCTCTTTGACCAGGTTAGAGCAAATCACATGCTCTACGCTGAAAGCCATTGCAGCATTTAAAACTTCAGGAAGTAGCTTCACCTCCATCTCTGCCTGTCCTATTTGTCCGTATATTGCCTTTAATTTATGTTTTCTCCTTTCTATTATTATTTTATATATTTTTTTATTAAATCCCAGGCGCCACCATTGCCCTCATAATCCCACGAGGATTTATGACCATGGAGATGTGTACCTCACAACAGAATACATAGACAAGTTTCCTCAGTATAGCAATCTCCCCGCTACCCAGAGCCTCAAGCCGAAACAGGAGTACCGAACGCATGGGGGGAAAATGGAAGGAATCTCAACTTTCAGGCAAGTATTTCATAGTCATAAATCCAAGTCATAAATCCAATCCCAATAAATCATTGGGAGGGGAGGGGGTGAGACTGAGGAGACTTGGCTCTGGAAATCACATGACCTGACAATGTTAATCAGACATTTGAAATGACTAATAAATAATTGGACCCATATTGTTATTAGGAATGTCGCCAAATTGAAGGAATCTCATCAATTTGTGGTATGAGTTGTAGCAGACAGAGCCAAATAACTTTGCATGGAAATAAAACAGAAGTTCTGAAGGGAGGAAAAGCATTCTTAAACACAGCAGAAGAGGCATCTTAGAAGAGGAAGGCCTTTTTTAAGCTGGCATTTGCCAGCCATCGTTTTTATAGATAAATGAATGAAAAAATAATCCACCGCATTTTAAAAATTGCAGCTGGATTAACTGAGGGCATCTTTTAAATTGATTAGCAGCCCAATCCTAACTTGCACTGGAGACAGGCAGGCTGGCATGCCTGTACTGTATCCAGCACAAGTTTGGGGCCGAAAGGAGCACAGCTCGAGGCAAGAGGAATCACTTCCCTTTACCCTGTGTTGCGCTGCAGCAGCCCCAATGGGTCTACTCGGATCTGAGCCACCTCAGAAGATGGCACAGATTTGAGCAGAATGGAGCAGCCAGAAGATGCTCTGTGCCACCCAGGAATGGGGGTCAGGATCTGGCATAATGGCTGGGTCCTGGCCCCGCCTCCTGCTCCCCGCCCATCAGCCCCCAGGAATGCTCACTGCCTACCCTCCCCCCACCCCAGAATGCCTCACGCCGGCCTCCTCCCTGCCCTCCCCACACCCTCTCAGACCCCTGCACTGGCCAAGCTTGGCCGGCACAACCCACCCATCCTCCAGTGCCTGCAGCTGTGCAGAGAGGCCACCATGCATCCGTGCGCTAGCCTAACTCCCTTCAGAGTGGCACAAAAGTGCATTATGGCACTTTTGTTACACTCTTGGGCTGGCGCAAGGGACTTTGGATTGCAGCCTAAATGACTTTGTAATCAAGCAGATTAATTAACGGCCAAATCCACTGCAACTCCCCACGCAGTGTTGTCAATGTAGTGTCCATTGTATTCCACAGTTTTGCCATGTTGAGGCCTCTTCGGGATAAGGGAACATTTGTTGCCTTGCCCCAGGTAAGGCTAAGGATTTGGTGGGTGTCACTGCCACTGAATTGGCCTCCCTCCCAGTGTGACCCCCTTGCCTCCCCATTCTCTCCATGCCATCCTGTTTCATTGCCTCTCTCCCTCCCTTCTGCCCCCTGTACAGCCTTACCTCAGGTGGTGGGTGTCTAGTTCCATTGCCATGCACAGCTGACTGGTCACTGCCAGCTGTGTTGTCTTTGCAACAGCCATAAAGCATGCTATACTGCCAGAACACCTGTTCCAGCCGCATAGGGCACTGTTCGGATCAGACTGTTACAGCCGTTTCCCAAGTGGGATGTGGCATCAGCATTTGTTGTAGCTTTCAAAAAGTTAGTTCTTTAATACCTCAACTCAGTTTTGTGACATATTATCACTGACGTTAGTCATTTACATTGATTGCTTTGTGTTTTCCCACTCCAGGTCCGACTATGTTCCATACGAGTTGGCAAATCGGCCTGTTCGTGTTCTAGAGGAGTACAAACCAAGGACTGGAGATATTGACCTGGGAACCACTTACAGAAGGGATTATAATGCTCACAAAATACAACCAGTGACAATATTAAGACCTTTAGAGCGGAAATATTCTAGAGGAGGAAAACTCCATACCATTCCCACTTACCAAGGTAATAACGTGCTGCTTTTACCGAAACAAGCAACTAGCAGCATAGTAATGTTGCCAGTTGCCATGCTGGAGAGTTACTGGCTGAGCTGGCTTTTGTGCTGTCTAGGAAACTGCCCTCTAATATCAGGGAGCCTGTCTCTTGACAGTGGACTGAAGTCTCCCTAAGTGCGCATTCTCACTTACCACCACCCATAGACTCTAATGCTAAAGTTTAGTGTCCTGCTAAGGCATGTCTCCATTGCTGACTTAAACTGCTGTGACACCCACTCTCTCTTCTCAGTGAATTTGAGGAATGGTAGTTGTGCATATTTGGGAGAGGCTAGGGATCTGTAACAGTAAATGCTCAGTACATGTACCAAACCGCAAGTCCCCTTGGTATAAATGAGACAGATTTATAGGGTAGGCATGCCCTTACTCAGATTTTTCTGACCCACAAGTGGTTGGAGGAAGCAATCAAACATGCCAATAAGTGTCATTAATAGTAGTCATGTTAGAAGCCGGACACAGGCTCACGTAGGTTGCAACTGTTCTGCCCTCTGGCCCATCGATATAGGAAATAAGGGCTCCTGTCCAGATGCTACTTGTAAATATTGTTTTTGTCTTAGATGACTATAGGGCCTGGGAAATTCAAAGAAGGGAGCCCAATAAAGTGGAGAACACCTACCAACCGCCCACAGAAAAGTTTGGAAATGCCACTACATTTCAAGATGCCTTTTTCCAGAGGGAACTTGCCCCACGAAAAAGCTATAAGCCTATTGTTGCGATGAAGCTTTCAAACCAGCCTTTTAACAGTGTTACAAGTCACCGCAGTGATTATGTTCCTCATCAGTTAGAGCCAAAATTTATGGCTCACAAGGCAAAAGAAGAATACAGGCCAAATACCCAACCCTTCGAGGACGTCACAACACACCGGTGTGATTTTAGAGGGCTTCTGGGGGAACTTCCAAAAAGCTTCAAGCCTCAACAGACTAAAGAGGAATCAAAGGCTCTTTTTGATGGACGTACAGAATTCCGTGATAGTTACCAACCATGGGTGGTTTCCCTACCTGAAGTCCACAAAGCAAAAGAATACATTCCACCCACCGGCAACATGGATTTGAACTCCACAACCCACCTTGCTTATATGCCACATGACATCAATCCAGTTGTCCTTATGCGGCCATTAGAAAAGAGCAGAAGAAATAATGCTCCTTTCCAAGGAAACACAACCATGAGGGATGACTTTCAAGCTTGGGAAGTCCATCAGCCAGAAATTGTCAAGAGACCCCAGGAAATGCCAAAGCTTCCTGGGAAATTTGACGCTATGACCACCTTCAGAGCTCACTATGTACCACACAGTATCGTCCCAACTCAGAGCTACAAACCTTTAAAGAGGGCTCTTTCTAAACCAGCACCTTTTGAAGATGGAACCATTTACCGTACAGAATATACTCCAAAGAAACAAGAGATCTGCCCAGCAACTTACCCATCTCCTCCAGGGTATGTCTTTGTCAACACTGACTCTCATGGTCACAAGTTCTTTCGTAGGGTTACGCCAGAGGTCGATAAGGTGATCCCTGCAAATGGTAATCATGTTCCAAAAGAAATAGCAGTTATCTCATAACTTGCACTGCTAGCAGTTTGCACATAAGCATGACAAAAATTATCACTCCATACGCAAACTGTTCCTGTAACTCTAAACCTTCCAAAATAAGTACATTGATTATAATTTTTTTTCTTTGAATCTGACAGTTGTGAAATATTTACAAGATTAATGATGAAAATAACTATTAGTAAAATGTGTATCAGTATGGCTCACAGGGCCAGACTTTGGCATACCCAGCTGAAGGAACTTTAGCAGGACTTTAAAAATGCCCTTGCATAAGAGACCTTGGAGAACAGCTACCAGTCACAGGTCACTTGGCTAGACTGCCCAATGGCCTGACTCAGTATAAGACAGCTCCCTAGTGGTAACGAGGGCCGTGCAGATCAACAGCACAAAACGTTGCACTAGTTTAAATGTTTACAGTCAAGGGCTCAATCCTAACCCCTTATGTCAGTGCTTTCCAACACTGACATAAGGGCAATGCAGCTCTGTGGTAAGGGAACAAACATTCCTTTACTCTGAGGAGGCCTCCATGAGTGACACCCAACTGCAGGATGCAGCACATGCACCATTGGCACCGCTATGCCAGTGCTGGAAAGCACTGACATAAGGGGTTAGGATTGCACCCAAGGTGTCATATCTCAATGGGCACATTGCTAGCTTTCCTAACTTGGAAATGCTATAGTAACAGACTTCCTTTTGTCAGCATTTTAGGAGGATTGTGGCTCAGTCATAGGGCAGCTGCATGCAGAAGGTCCCAGGTTCAGTCCTGGACACCTGCAGGTAGAATAGAGAAAAATTCCTGTCTTAAACCATGGATAGCCACTGCCTGTCTGTGTTGACACCCAAGGTCTGACTCAGTATAAGGCAGCTTCCTGTGTGGACTGGGATATGTTATATGTTGGTCTTGAATAACCAACTAACTCTAAAGCACTGAAATGATTTGTTCTTTCAAATAGCTGAAAACATCTCAGATTACCTAATGGGAAGCAAGGCTTAGTGAAGAGCTCTTCCTTGCCACCCTAACCAAGCTTTATCTGTTGATTTTTAATAGAGTGCTGATGCACCCCTTCCCAGCAGCAAGAGTCCATCCCACAGTTCTGGGGGGAGTGCCTTATTTTTCATGGGCATTTAGATTTCCAGGGAGTCTTATAAGTATCAGTGTGATACCTGCCCCTTCCTCTTGTTTGATAACTCAGGGAAGAATTGAGCACTGGCAACTGACCTTCTTTTTGTTTTACTTGATACACATTTCCCCTTGTCTTAGCACGGATTGCTGAAATGAGAACTTCTGCTTTAAATATCCAAGACACTTAATATGTGTTGTTAGATATTAGCTCTTCGGAATCACATTCATTGAATCTTACACATAAAGAGTATAATCATATGTCACATGACTTGCTCTAGCTCACGCCAACAAAAGATGGTCTGGGATGGTCTGTATGATGTAAGGCTGAGGCCCCAATCCAGCTAAAATGAGATACGACTTGTCCCATTGAAAGCAATGAGACTTTTGTTCCAGTTTTTTAGCGGATTACTCATGACTAATTTTAACTGGAATGGTTGGGAAACTTGTTCCAGGTTATTTGAATCAGATGCATTTCAAAAAGTTACTCGATTTAAAATTGCATAATGGTAAAACTATATTTCAGATTTTGATTTTACTTTTGGCATGTTAAATCAAGTCTAGATTTTGGTCACTGTTAAGTCAAAGAGAGGGAGCCACTGTTCCAATGAATGCTCGTCTCGTCATGATTTTCAGTACAACTGATTGTTTTTTATCCATCTGTTATTTTGTACTCATTATTTTAGGAAAACCATTTTGTAACTGACGCGTCTTGTAATTCCACATACTGTATCCCAAATCAGTAATTCAGAGACTACAATCGAGCACTGAATGGTGTCAAAAGCCCAAAATAAATCATCCAAAACAGGACAGGAAAAAGCTTGAACTTCTGGGAATGTTTGTTCTGTATCACTCCCACATGGTGCTCTTGGTATTCTCACAGTGTAAACCAAGATTGGAGCCCAATCGTTCTCTTTTTCGTCCAATGTAAATTGAATGTGTTGGAAGTGAAAACAACAATCAATTAAAAGCATTGAAGTTATATCGTGTGTTTTGGAGTATTTTGGGGGGAGGGAAGAATGTCAGATTATGGTTCTGCTAAGTTGTCTCAGGAACAGAGCTTTCGCTAAGCCTTTTTTCAGTGTACAGAGGCCCAGTTCCATTACAGCCAGATTTAGGGGTGGCCCATGTATGAGGCTAACTCAGGCAATAGATTGCTAGGAGGTGCTCATCTCTGCTCAGCTGCTTGCCTCCACTGCACCTCCTCCTCTTCCTCCCACTCCCTGGATTGGAAAAGGAAGAGGGGAGGGAGTGCTGAGCTAGAACATTGCAGTGTAGGAGGAGCAGAGGCTGGTACATCATTAGGCAATAGGAGGGGCAGCATCTGGTATACCAGGAGGACTTGGATTGGCCCTGGCCGTGTGTGTGTTTGGTCATCCAATAGAGACATAGATGGGGAAATTGATCCCAGTATCATTTTCATGACAGCACAATGGTCTGTTTTGATCTTACAAAATGTCACTGTGCATATGACAGATTCACACATGCATCTTGCTTCTCAGTGTTACATCATATTGTTGTAAATGGGCCATTTAGCTCCAAAGTCACCGACGCCTCACATCCCCCCAAATGTAATACTAGTTGATGAAGTCCATTCACACATTCATCTGCTAGGCATCAAGCATATGCCTGCTTGGTTGGGAGCTGTGGAGGAGCTGTTTGGCTGCTGAAATGCACCAGTGAAAGAAATGAGAAACTTGAGTTGTTGCAGCTGGGTGGAAAGAAAGAGCTTTTCCATGACTCCACAGGTATGATGTTGCTTTTGAGGGACTGACACTGTCTTAAGAGTTATTGTCCATCCAGGTGATCCTCTACTGCACGTGCTCAGCTTGTACATAAGGATTTGTCACAACCAGCACAAGTCTCCACTGCACTCTTGTCACAAGGAAACTGAACCTGTAGCTACTATTGTAGTGATAGTATTGTAGCAATTGTAGCAATTTACTATTGCTTGGGGAAGTGGAAGGGTATCGTGAAACATTATCTTTGATGAGACCTGTACATGTTACTAACAAACATTTCCATAAAATAATGCTGCTGGAATCACCAAAGTAGTGTTTATTTTGCGAATATCAAAATGAAGCTTATGAATGAATAATATTAGGCATCTTTAGTTAATGTGGTAGCAGTAGAACAAGCTACAAAGGATCACCTCAAGCTATTGTAACAATCATAGCTCTGCTTCTCTAGCATTCATAACCAAAGTACTGTCCTACCAAAAGAGAAAGTGCTATAGCAGTTAATTGATTTTCAAATATTAAATATAAGGAAAATATTAATAAGTTCTAGTAATAAAAAATATATATGTTCCAACATCTTTATTACACACTGTACAAAACATATTGCACTTTTAGATCAGATAATAAATATATACAAAAGTATATTACATGTGTTTTAACTTAAAAAAAAAAAAGGTATACACAAACAAGACCCATGATTGATTAAAAAGCTAGAATGATGATCCAGCTAAAATTAATCACTTTTAACTTGGCTAAGTTCACCGAAAGAGAGTGAAGGGTGTGCTTGACTCTCAACATCAGTTTGTACATTCAGCAGAATTGGGGATAACGCTTCTCTTTGATTGTACCACTTTAAGTTTGCAGGTGAGACGACTGCTTAAAAATCACTCACACCCCCTTCACATTGAATGCTTCCTGCATGTAGAAAGCTACCATGACAAGAAACAGGGTTCAGCCTACCCCTCTTCTTGGCATGCTTCCCTCCCCCCCCCATTTGCTGGAAAGGTTCCTTTCCATACCAAGCATTCAAATCTGCACACCCCCCCCCCCCAACCTGGAGACTGAAACTGTACCACCCAGGGACACCTTTTGCCATTTTACTTTACTGACTGTAAACTGGCCCCAGCGCTTAACTTTGATTTGATCCTAACTGAGTACATCTCTTCTTTGTAGTCATCCAAGGAAGTGACCCACATTACAGGCTTTCTATACAGTAGCATTACTTCACTTGTCAGAAAGGCAAAACCAAAACCATGGCACATTAATTTTTCTCCCTAACACAGTCAAGGCAGAAACATAACCTCAGGTGTTCCTTTTCTGACATATCACCATGGGGTCCAGTTCAACAAAACATGTTTGCTGCCATTGGGCAAGAGCACAGGAGTTGTAAATGAAAAGCAAGCCTTAAAATCTCTCAGAACAGCCTCTTCTACAACCTTAACAACGTAAGATGAGCCCTGTGGGATCACACCAAAGGTTCGCTAGTCTAGTATCCTGCCTCTTATAACCAGCTAGATGGCTCTGGGAAGCCCATAAGCAGGGCATGGCAGCAACAGACCACTGTTCCTGCTGCCACTTTGCAACTGGAGATACCTCTCCTTGCCATGCACGTATCTTGTCCCCAAGCTATCTAAGCTAGTGGCTATCACCATACCTTGTGGCAAAGAATCCCATAAAGTAACTATGCAATGTGTGAAGAAGTACATTCTCTTCTCTGTCCCGAGTCTACTGCCCATCAGTTTCTCTGGGCAACCCAAAGTTCTAGTGCTATGGGAAAGAGTGAGAAACTGCTCTCTTTCCACTCTCTATACCATGCACAGTGTCAGAAGTATCTGTTTCTCTATCAAAAAAGCCCCTAAAGTTTCAGCCATTCCTTGCAGGGAAGGTGCTCTCACCTCTGCTCTTTTCTGCACCCGTCTGTTTTAAAAATACCAGAGCCACCAGAAACGGTACAAAATATTCCTAATGTAGCTGCATTTATTCATATTCATATTTCTCAAGAGCTGAAAACCATCTGGGGTTTTTTTGTTGCCAGGCTGTATGCAGATAATTTGTATGGCAGAAAAGAGCTACTTGAGGGTGTCGTTCTGAGAATTTACTAGCATGCAATAAGTCTAAATGCATAATAGTCAGGATGAATGAAAACCAATTGAAACTGATGCTTAACACATGTCTGTCTCAATGTATAACAGCTCTTTTCTGTTTTGTTTTGTTTTTTTTCTTTCCAATGACTGGAAAAACATAGACCATTTCTTCAAGGGCAATCCAGCCTGACAGACACACTTGGCCAGAGATCTGCGCTCATTTCCCATCTGACCAAGTCAAAAAGAACAGTTCTCAAACATAAAACCCAAATTCCAAGCTCCCGTGTAGAAACACTGAATCCAATTTCATATTAGACTAATAGTGCCTTAGCTTTGATCAGATTCCAGAAAGACTGAAGCTGAAGCCCAGGAACCACCCCCGAAAATGACACCTCATTGATCCGAAAACAATCCCATGCCCCAGGTCTGAAAATCATAACAGCACGTACATTGCTTTTTACTGCATGCACTTAAATGAAGGAAGGAAAATAAACTCCGGGTCCACCTGACAGCTAATCTCAATAAAACAAGGCCTGTGATAATGTCCTTTTCCTCGGCTGTTAAAGCCACTGGCAAAAAAGTTTATACTGCCATTTCTAGGCCTTTTCAGTATCGTCCTAAAGTAGATTGAACCAGGAAGGTAACAAGCAAAGCTGATTGGTTGCTACATTCCAATACTCTTCAACAGGCCACGTAAACTAAACTCTGATTGTCTATATTTGGTAGGGAGCGTTCCTCTGAAACTCGATAGCCAAAGAGTTTTCCCCACAACACTGTCAAAGTGGTACTGTTCCACAGACACAGAGCCATTACATTCACTTCTTTTACCATCCTTGAAAGTTTCCATTGTCAGAAAGGTAAGGGGGTGGTGGGAACTGGGAGGGAAAAAAAATCTCATCTGGAATATTCACATATGTTGCTTTTCACCAATCCCATGTGTTTGTTTAAATCTTTTGTCTATTGTCCGGAGCCATCTGGACCAGCACAAATTCTCTTCTTTTGATATCCTCAGAGCGGCATCAAGAACTTCCCACAGTAGAATAACTTTCTCCACATGACTGACAACACCTTTGTTTGTAGAGGTCTATCAAGCATAATTTTAGATGCTTTACAAATGTACAGTAGTGAGTGGTATCCTTGCATTCGCCTTCTGAAAAATTGAAAATGTGACAAGAATGAAAAGGGATGGTTACATCATCGCAGTTTAGCAGAAGTGGCGCTCTGATGCTAACGGCCTAGGCCAGCATCTCATCTTGGGTAATACAAGTGTAAGACCTACACCAAACAGGAACCACCTCTCTCCTTGCCCCGTGTTTCTTTCACAAAACTAGCGTAGAGTAACCTGCAGGCTGCTTGGCGACTCACTCAGAAACAACTCATATTAAATGCGAATAGGGTCAGTCCATGGCTCAATCTGAGCCCAACCTAGGCATTGGTTTGCTTTGGAGTTCTTCAGTATCAAATGGCCTACTGGACCAGGGCAATGTCAGGGCAGGTTTGGTTCAGGCCTGGCTTATCGAGTTCAGTTTACAACCAGAGTTGGACCCCACTTTCTAATGTCAATGGCCACAAGCACTCAGTGTGCTCAGAAACAGAAATAAATGTTTACATACTGTCACAGGAAGTGACATTGCAGTGTTGCCAAGTGACTGGTCTCTTCCTCCAGGCACAGAACTGATCTGCGACGGGCCTCTGGTTTCTCCTGTGTACGCAGTCAACTTGTCGAGACTGGAATCCACTCCCACATTCTACGGTGCAAGGTCTCCAGGGACCTGTCCGCCAGTACACGTCACATTTCTCTGAAGAACAGTTTCTTCTCATGGACGGTCTGCAGGAAAAAAAATAAATCAAAACCCAATTGTGGAATTTTAATCCAATGGTGGATGTTATATATGGGAAGTGAGCAGAAGGTAGATTGGAAGCTAAGGGTAGATCACTGGACAATTTTCAGAACACGTATCCTAGGTCAAGCGTTCAAGAGGACTTGAGGCTTTTAGAGACCATCACTGCAGAATTGATAGATTGCCTGAGCTAAGCCAGTTCCATTTTAACATGGGCTTTTCTAGGAGGGTGAGAAGTCTCTACGCCAGTGTTTCTCAAACTGGGGGTCAGGACCCACTAGGTGGGATGGGAGTCAATTTCAAGTGGGTCCCCATTCATTTCAATATTTTATTTTTAATATATTAGACTTGATGCTACCTTGGTATGTGACTGCATTTGGGGAAATGTTACAGATCTGTACTTTTAATAAGCTACTTTTTAAAAATGATAATAAATGGGACTTAATCCTGGGTAGGATTTCAGCCTAGGATTGTTAAAAATTTTCCTGCTTGGTGATGTCACTTCTGGTCATGACATCACTTTCAGTGGGTCCTGATAGATTCTCATTCTAAAAAGTGGGTCCTGGTGCTAAATGTGTGAGAACCACTGCTCTATGCATCACAAAACTCCTGATCTGTAGTAACTCAGATGTACTTGTACAATATGCGTGATTGCCAGATAACTGGCTGCACCCCTTCAAGCCACTGTTTTGTTCCATCAGAGTTCTAGTAAAAACAAAATACATCCTGCAAGCCTCCAGGTTGCTCACACCTGATCTAGAGGGAGCCTGCTGATACACTTCTGCATATAGGGGATGCAGAGGAGGTATATATATTCCTTGATCTGCTGGCATTATCCTCTGCTGGCTTCACTCTCTTGACTTAGGAGCATAAGAACATAAGAACAGCCCCACTGGATCAGGCCATAGGCCCATCTAGTCCAGCTTCCTGTATCTCACAGCGGCCCACCAAATGCCCCAGGGAGCACACCAGATAACAAGAGACCTGCAAGGCTTCCTGGGAATTGTAGTTAAGAACATAAGAACAGCCCCACTGGATCAGGCCATGGCCCATCTAGTCCAGCTTCCTGTATCTCACAGCGGCCCACCAAATGCCCCAGGGAGCACACCAGATAACAAGAGACCTCATCCTAGTGCCCTCCCTTGCATCTGGCATTCTGACATAGCCCATTTCTAAAATCAGGAGGTTGCGCGTACACATCATGGCTTGTAACCCGTAATGACTTTTTCCTCCAGAAACTTGTCCAATCCCCTTTTAAAGGCATCCAGGCCAGATGCCGTCACCACATCCTGTGGCAAGGAGTTCCACAGACCGACCACACGCTGAGTAAAGAAATATTTTCTTTTGTCTGTCCTAACTCTCCCAACACTCAATTTTAGTGGAATGTCCCCTGGTTCTGGTGTTATGTGAGAGTGTAAAGAGCATCTCTCTATCCACTTTATTCTTCACATGCATAATTTTGTAAGCTATGGTAAGCAGCCATGCCTGAGTTTAACTAGACACAACCCTGGTACATAGCTAGTACCAACCCACAACTCCCCTGACTCTCCTTAGAAATATTTCAGTAAAAGAAATGCACAATATGGTGTGCTCTAGCAAGCAGGCAAAAATATTAAAAGTCCAGCTTGATGGCAACGGTACCTTTTCCTGTCATCACAATGCGAGTTTGATACTGCTGATCCATTCCGATGCTGACACTGGACATGACGGTGCTGTAAGCCTATTGCACGCCCCAAGCAGCGGCCGGTGCACTAGAGAGGGAGGTGATAAACAGCACCCATTAGAATAGCAGAGAGCTCTGCCTCTCACTACAAGATGCAAATCAAATATTACATGTTACATTAAACCCCTTCATTAGGAAGTAGGAATCTTCCTTTTTTAAGAAGCAACCAGGAAAGATGCCCTGCCTATCTACGCTCTCCCTGGGTTCTGTTTCTTGATGCTACAGTTCCTTGCATCTGGCTAACAGAAAGACAACAGATATGCTCAGGCCTACATAGGTAGAGACATAGTCTACATAGGGCACAATCCTAACCCCTTATGTCAGGGCTTTCCAGGGCTTTCCAGCGCTGACATAAGGGCAATGCAGATCCGAGGTAAGGGAGCAAACATTCCCTTACTTTGAGGAGGCCTCCATGAGTGACACCCAAATGCAGGATGCAGCGCATGTCCCATTGGCACCGCTATGCCAGCGCTGGAAAGCACTGACATAAGGGGTTAGGATTGCACCCATAGTCTACATAGGTAGACTTTTTTTTCCTTTTGTAGATTTCATTTCTTCCAAAGGAGGAAAAGTTCAGAAAGTGAAGTTACGTGTTTTTATTCCAAGGGTGTATTTTTATAAATTATAATTATAATCACTTTAGAAGTGTATTAGGTAGGTTATATAGGTGGTATAAGTCAGCAGATGCAACCACAGTCATTACTGCCCCTTCCCCCGTCCAGTCTATTATTTATTCTTTTTTTTTTTTAGATTTCCCAATTTATTAATTGTTTTTGCAGAGATTTGAGTTTTATTTTTTAAACAAAAATGAGAAGTGTAGAAAGAGGTGTTATGTGTTTCCATTTCATTATCTCCGAAAAATCACACCACCATCCTTAGGGAAATGTGCCATCATTTGATCAATAAAATCACTTCTTGACCTTTTGTTAATTATTATTATTATTATTATATATATATATATATATATATATATATATATATATATATATATATATATATATATATATATATATATATATAATTTTGCACCACATGTGACAGCAGGCCCGTGATGGTCATGCACTCTTCTATTTTTATAAGAACCAAACTACAAATCACATTAAATTCCATTCATTGAGACTCAGGTTGAGAAGCAGAGCCTCTGGGAGCCTCTATGGCTCCCACTCTCAGTCAGGACACAACAGAAAACACAACTCAGGAGACCAGATTTCTCTCGTCTGCGAAATCATAAAAATTAGAGCTCCGTCCTAACTTAATCCATCTCTTTCTACATATGTAAGTTAGCAGTGCAGGAATATATCTGCTTCTTTTCTGTGCTGGATTAGTTCTTTCCCAGGCATACACTCTAAACATGCTTATATCACTTTCAGGTGTGGGGAAGCCAGTGTGACATTGCAGGTAGAGTACTGAACTTAGTTTGAATCCTTGCATGAACTTGACTGGGCTACCATAAGCCAGACACTCCCTCTGCCCTAACCCATCTCACAGGGATGCTGCAATGCTAGTACTCTATCTCTGAGGTTTTGGAGGAAGTAAGAACCATGAATGGAGATGAAGCACTGCTGCATGGCCCATCTTCATTCTGGTTCAGAAGATCTGTGCAGAAAGCCAGACAGGAGATCGTGGGGGCAGCAATGGTGCAAGCCACAAGACTGGCCCCTAGATTGACAGATAGTTACCTGACCCCATGGGTGAATGATCCACTCTGTGCACCAGTGTCCCACACAACGTTTCTGTTCCAAAGGACGTTCTTTGTGTGCACAAGCGTCTGAAGGCATAGTGACGGCAGTACCATTGGCTTTGACTTGCTTGCACACACTTTGCCGCTGGCTGAATCCCTTGCCACACGAAGCGGAGCACTCAGACCAGGCATTTGTAGCCCATCTAGACAGGGAACATGTAAAAAGCAAAGCATGGACGTGACAGGTTCATGCCATCTCCAACTGCAGGTGAAACGCACTTCCACCAGTGGCGTCCCTTAGGGGTGCGGGCTGCACTGGGTGATGTGCACGGGCGTTTGTGTGACATCACCACTGGACACATTTTCCAATAATACCATCATGTTATAAATCATTCAATGTGTAATTTCATGCAGAATGCAATGAAACACACCGAGTTGAAATACTTCTATCAAAAGTTATAGCCAAAAAACTAGCAGATGTGGGGTGATACTGCACTATCTATTAGTGATAGTGATAGTGATAGATGTCTACTGTCCGAGGCGATACTCCATCCACTGCATGGGAGGAGGTCCATCCTGAGGGTAATATGCTGGCTTCTCACAACGGTGATGCAAGCCCTAGTGATGCCACTGGATAGTGCTCCTCATGGCAGTCGCAATTTTCCCCAGAAGACCCATAGATTACATCAGGGGTCTCCAAACCCCGGCCCGGGGGCCAGATGCAGCCTGCAGTAAGCCTCTATACGGCCCGCGGTCAGCCTCTTGTCCCCTGAAAGCCTCTGGCCCACTTGGCTGAACACGATTGGAGCTGTGCTTTGATTATATCTGGAGGGTGTTCTAAGGGCCAGAGAGGTTGAATGAATGAACCAATTCATTCATTTATTCACTCATCTAAGTTCCATCTCTAATTTATTTATATAAATTTTATATTTAATTTTTTTTCTGGCCCTCTACACTGTGCCAGATATTTGATGCGGCCCTCTGGCCAAAAAGTATGGAGACCCCTGGATTACATTATGATGAAGTATCAGGCTTATGGGGACTTCTGGGGGAAAAAATACCTACTGTGGAAAGGGCATTGCAGCCACAAAACAGGCAGCAGTGGCTTAGTAGCTGCTGGGAGGTCCCGATTTCCATCAGGACTATGGCAGGGCAGAGGTTTCAAGCCCCCTCCCAGTGTGCCATGATCCTGATTCTGCTGCTATTTATAGAATAAAATAAGCCAAACGCAATCACACTTAAAGTACATCTAGCCTGGCTCTAATCATTCTTCATGCAACAGATACCATCATTGCAGAGCAACAGGAAATGAACATAACTTGAAGCGCTTCATGACACATTTTAAAAGCAACATACAAATATAAACACTGGAAGAATGTATGGCTGAAAGGGTGTACCTGGCAGGGCAATCACGGATGTTGCAGGGGCGGGACTGTAAAACTGGCTTCTGACTCTCCGTACATAATGACTTGTTCACTTTTTGCTCTTTTACGTTCACACACTGCAGCCTCCGGATCTGCGTTCCCAAGTTCCCACAAGTGTCAGAACAAGGATTCCAGTCTCCAAGCTCCCATGTATATTCTGTCCAAACAAAAAACAGTGACTGATAACTAAGAGTGAGGGGCAGTCCCAATACATCTACAGCATGAGGATAGTAGAAGTATCCCCCACCCCAAATACACCTGCAGTTTGAGGATACCAGGAGCCACCTTGTGGGGGGTGGGTGGGTCCATCAACGCCAGCATGCTCTGCTCTGACCATCAGTGGCTTTCCAAGGCCTCCGACGAGGTCCTCAAGTTCTTTCTCAGACCTGCTATCCAAGATCCTCCTTTGAAAAGAACTGCCTGGACTGGTCTCCACACAAAGCCCAGTAACTAGTGGTACCATTTTGACTCTCAATTGCCACTCCCTGAGCCAAGAGTTGGGTTTGGTTAAAGAACATCTGTGGGAGGGGAACTTGGCAGCAGGTGGGGTAGGAAGCAGGTCTGCCATCCCTATCCCCCTACCCCAGATTTTTGCATTTAGTGCTACTGTGAGGCAGGGTGTATCCTGTACTCACCTCATCATGACTCCACTGGCATCTTCATGATACTCAATAGAAATCTTAAGTATTCCAATTCCAAGGCAAGATGAAAAAAAAAATGCTCCTCCCTCCCCCCCCACCTCTCCCACCAATGAACTCTCGGTACAAGAGAGTGATAATCTCTGGCAATAAGGGCCTTTTTCTTCGGGTTACAATTCAAACCGATTCCACTCTGCCCCTTTCAGGCATAATTTAAAGGATGAAGCATGATACAACGCTGACAGATTTTTATGCGATCACAGGAGTCACACGTTTTCTTTGGGGGGGGGGGCTTGGGGCTGGTCCTGTAATATCCAAGAATAATTGATCGCTCCCAGCTGTGTCCACAGTCTCTTTCCCCGCAGCACATAATGAATTCTTTAACTTATTGGTTTTCAGCGTTTCCTTATTACTTCTGGCTTTCTTAAAATAATACAACAGGGCCCTTTTCAAAGCAGAAATGGTTAAAATTTACGGAGTGCAAGTGCGCTTGAGTGGCTGGGTTATTTATTTTACCGTGAAGACACTGCACGGTGGTGCTTTCCAAAACACCCACCATGCAAAAACTGCCCCCTTTAGCCATGTTTTAAACATTTAAGGTACTTAAACAATGAGCCACCTCCACACAAACACACACACACTCTCAAGTTGGCTAATGCCCATGATTTGGAAAAGGGAAGGGGGCAACATACTGATGCTTCCCTGCTAATAAAAATCAAGGAGTAGTAATCCACTGCTTGACATACTTGCAGGAGTACCAGCTCAATATGCCCGCCACCAGCTGCAAGCTGACAGGAGTCTCAAGCGAGGCAGCAGCAGAATCCTGGTGCCCTACATTTTCTGCCACAGAGGAAGGAGCTGCTGGTCTGCTCTCAGCAGCACATCAGTGCCACCACCACTGATGGTCAGAGGGTGACACTGCAAATACTAGCATAGCAGAGGTCAAGTGGCACACAGGTCCATAGGATTCCACCTGCCATGTGAAGCTGGTTTCTTAGTCTAAGCAGAATTCGCTTCTCTTCTTCGACTGTCTACCTGCAGAGCACCAGCTCTTGCACCTGTGGCCAATAAAAATTACCTCCAGGTGACTGTCCTCCACTGTAGCCATAGCAAACCTGTAGTTGCCCTAGTGCTGCACTGATTTAACACAAGGCTGTTCATTGGGGGGTATGGGGGATCAGGAGAGGACTAGACATGCCGTTCTTGGAAGCCCTGATATAGCTGCAAAAAGAGAAAAGTCTCAAAACACAGAAGATACACAAACATAAGAATGTTGCAATGGAATGTTCAACAAACCTTCCTTCTTGACATTTACCCAGACAGACAACGCCTTTACACTTGCTGAAGCCCGACAGCTGTATTGCCCAGCAAGCTGACCGGATATGACGTTCACCTCTAGGATACGTCCCCCAACCAGGAGCCTGTGATCAAAATCTTCAATTTCTTCAATGGGCTGATGTTTGAAGAACCAGCGAATAGGGTTCCTGGTACTAGGATGTACAGGGCAACCTGTAAAGAAAGGACACTTTTGCCTTTTCCCTAAAACATTGGGATTTTTTTCTTAAGTCTACAGGAGTTAATATATATATTTCTTTTCTCCACCACATTGGGAAAACACAGGGAGCACCACACCAGCCATTGTGTTTCAAAGCACATGTGTTTATCTACATATGAAGCTGCTTCTACAGAGTGAGGTTATTGATCTGTCTAGCTCAGAATTTGCTGTATTGAATGACTGGCAGAGATTATTCAAGGTGTCAGAGAAGAGTTCTTTCCAGACTTACCCAGAATCTTGTGTGCTCTACCACTAAACCACAACTCTTCCAGTGGGCCACCTCCTATTCCCCTAGAGGAGTGGTTCTCAAACTTTTTAGAACTGGGACCAACATTTATAAATGGCAATCTGTTGGAACTCACTTGAAGTGATGTCATTAACCTGGAAGGGATGCCATGGCTGGAAGTGACATCAACAATTTAGGCTTCAAACCGAAGGAGGTCCCATTACACAGTACACTTATGTTGATATTTTGCATAGCTCAGAATTCAAACATTCCAGCTCAGAAGTCAAAGCAGAACATAGACTTGGATCTAAGGATCAGGTGAGTCCATACCTGTACATCAACAAATATTCTCCCCCCCCCCCCAACACCTTCCCACAACTATCAGGAACATTCATGGAACCCTAATCGGGGTCGCAACTCCCGATTTGGGAGCCACTGCCCTAAAAGAACATTTAAGCAAACTGCTCGTACACTTTGCTTTCTGCTCCTCTTTACTTGCTTATATCTTTTAGGCATGCATGCAATTGTCATTTCTTTAAAGAGGGGTAACTGTATTCATGTAACTACAATGCTTACGATGACATATAAAAATGAATTTTTCACAATTCAACCTTCAGTGTATCTTCTGCGGTCTTGCTGAAACCTCTCCCACCATTGAAACAAAAATTAGAAATAGATGTTGTTATGGATTGGCAAAGAGCGAAGAACTGAGTAAACTGAAGTGAATCAATTATATACTTCAGAAGAGAGCCTTCAAGGGAAACCAGTAGAGTACTGAAACCTAATCTGGTCTCTGATTTCCAACTGTGCTTTTTTCAGACTTCACGAAACTATATCCTCCTCCTAATTTTACTAGACTGCTTGTGCAACCCCCACACTCTAGGAAGCTCATGGTGTGCACTGTTCTGGATGCTGCATGCCCTTCTCTGAGTGACACCGCAACTCCAGCCGGAGGTAACGTAGCCTGTAAAAACGAGGGCTTTGCATTCCCACTCTTGACAATGTGGTCACAACCACTTGGAAAACTTAGCTTAAAAGGTCTGCTTCCATTAAAGCCTATAGCCTGTTTGGCCCTGATCCACCTAACAGCTTTTAAGTCTCATTGAAATCAATAAGACACATTAGTCATGAGTAACTGAAACCCAGTTGATTTTATGGGACTTGAGTGTGACTAACTCTAGTTTGGAGCAGGGCCTTTCGTGTGTCTGCCCTTGTTTTCTAGAAGCGAGGTCTATTGTTCATAGCCGTATAGATTTCTCTCACAATTGGAAATATTATCCGTGCAAATCTAACAGTTACACCAAATGCTTATTCTGCTGCCTCTCCTGTTTCTCTTCGTACATTATCTCAGGAACATATCGTATCTATACAGGTACCAGGGAAGAAAGCAACTGGATCTGTACTGGATGCAGCTCCCCCAGCTTCTCAAGGCAGTAGATGGGTAGGCAAAACAGGTAGGTACATAAATGAGATATTTCATGTCACTAGAACAGATTGTGTTAGACATCAGAGGACATTTCAAGCAACTGTCTTTAAGGGTGAAACAAGCACATAAAGATTCATTTTGGATTTGGGACTGCTTCTTTGTGTGTGTGTGTGTGTGTGTGTGTGTGTGTGTGTGTGAGTGAGTGAGTGAGTGAGTGAGTGAGTGAGTGAGTGAGTGAGTGAGTGAGTGAGTGAGTGAGACAAGCAGCACATATAGGGGGGAGGATGACAAACTAGGGGGGAGGATGACAAACACTTGTTCCCTTAACTCGGGGCTGCATTGTGGCTGCACCGGTGCTGGAAATTTGGATAGGATTGGGCCCTGAGTTAGTTAAAAACAAAACCAGAACTTCTACAAGCTAAGAACTCATCTAGTTTGAAGTTAAGGAAAATTCATACTGCTTACATGTTTTCACCACTCTGTTAAAAATATTTTTATACCTTTTGGTATTTCCCTAACAAAAAACAAAAAAAAGCTGTGGAGGTAGAATTGCGGCACACAAAGAAATTTTCCCTCCCCCCCCCCAATGCTGCAGTCTGATTACAATTCCCCCTAAGTTGTGTCAATGGTGAGCTTCAGAACAGGGACTTCTCCAGGATCTATTTAGCCCCCACTCTAGGAAAAGCACTATTTGCCCTCTCCAAATGGGAGGGCCTGTTCCAATCCTCAGAAGTGCATTTGGGAGACATACCTATCCGCAACAAATCCCCGGGCACCAGGCTAACATTGGTACCAAATCCAGACGCCATGAGAACACGCTTTCTCCTACTGTTGCTGGCTGATCCATTGTTAGGTTCCGGAAATCTTCGTTCTGGGAAGACAAATGTACTTGGGTCTTAGTGTTTTACAGAAATAAGCACAATGGGATGTGTTAATTAAACATTTACATTTTGTTAAAAACACCGAGAACCTGGCATAATGGAACATTTCAGGCTATCGCGTCCACGTTAAATCTAGAAGCGAGCAGTTTTTGTGAGGTTCAATTTTCAAAGCGAAATGTGCATATTTGATGACAAAGATGTTGTTGCCTTTATGGGTAAGTTGCTAAACTGCATAGTTCAGTATCCACTATTATACAGAATGTTTCATCCCAATTTTCCAGCTCTGTGTGTGTGTGTGTGTGTGTGCGCGCGCACGCGTGTGCGCACAGACAGGTAAGATTTTGAAAGTTTTAAATTCTGCGCCCTTCACCCCCCAGAGAGACAAACTTCCAGAGCTTGATTTCAGAACGAGGGCTTGAAGAAACTTGCTTTGCTAGTCCTCTTCACTAGTCTTACCACTTGGAAACACCCCCTTTTCTTAGCCCAGTGCAGTGAGGGGCTCCCTTATCCCTCCTCCCACCACTCTGGATGCAGTACTCCATGATTAAAGTGTCCTGGACAAGATTTTTTTTTAATTTTCCCTTCTCTGCAAGCAGAAAGAAAGAAAGGCACAACAAATACTGATGGGAGTTGTAGTCTTTTTGGAAGCTACTTTAAATGCAGTTGCTTTCACAAAGACTACTATCCTGTGAATTTATTCAGGATTTAAGGAAAGGAGAGAAGGGCAGCCCTCGGTATGGCTGAGTAGCTGGCAGGAGGCAGTGTCCACCTCCTCTGATTTTGGAGAAGGTGAGTGCCGCTTCTAGGTCCGAACAAGCCTTTCCTACCACTGCTAAGTAGTTCAAATGGCTTCATCAGAATTTTTTTGGCACCACTGGAAGCAGCACCCATAAGAACATAAGAAGAGCCTCACTGGATCAGGTCAAAGGTCCATCAAAGGTCCAACATGTTCTTATGTTCATCCAGTCCAGCTTCCTGTATCTCACAGTGGCCCACCAGATGCCTCAGGGAGCACCCAAGACAACAAGAGACCTGCATACTGGTGCCCTCCTTGCATCTGGTTATGGCTGGAAGCCAAAACCCTGCGAGTCAGTAGCTGGTGGAATTAGGCCTGTTTCTCTATCAGCAGCTCCCAGTCCTGCATGGCAAGGGAAAAGGGCTCATGTGGAAGCAGCCAGTTTTTACTGTTTCACAAAATTATTGAACATTGGAACAATTGTGCAAAACAAATGTGCTCTTTTCAGAATAGTATCTTCATAGTTACCAGCCAACTGAAGATTAGTAGCAGCTACGGCTTTTCCAAGAGTATTGGTGGCTATGCAAGTATACGTTCCAGCATTTTCATATGAAAAATTCCTCAGGACTAGGGAACCATTCTGAACCATGAAAGAGAAGTCTTTGGAGGAGCTTTTGTTCTTAAACCAAGAGATATCTGGCTGTGGAAGCCCTGCACAAAAAAAAAAAAAAATCAAACACAACATTTACTCAGACTTGACTGTTCCAAGGTCCATCACTCTAAAGGACAGATTTCAATATAAAATTGGGGAAAGGTCAAAGTAGTTATCACTTATAATTAGGATTGTCAACCAATTAGAGAATTTGTCAGCCCCTTTGAGATAACTTATATTTTATTAAACTCAGCCAAGCTACCATTCATTGTTGAAAGGAAAACCTGTCTTTAATTATATTTTCTTTATCCTTCCATATTTCTCAGAGGAGACCTTTCCAAAACGCGCTAAATAAAGAGTTGACTACAATGCTGCTGGGGGCCAGACTCAACATGATGTTAATCATGACGTTTGGTGTGTGTGTGAGGATTTAACATAAATAGTAGTTGCAAGTCCCCTGGTCTGGTTCAGGACCACAGAATGGAAGCAATGGGCTTTAACTGTTGCAATACCAGAGCGGAAAGCAGGGGGAACCCCAAAGTGCTGGGAAAAAGTTATTTATGACTAAGAAAGTTCCAGTGGAAACCAATCTTAAATGTCTGGTTGCATTTCAAAGAACCCGTTTTTCAGAAGGAAGATTAAAAATAGTTTAACTCTTGCCAATTGCCAGTGTGCCCATATAGATCAACAACACACACATAGCTACTTGCCTTGGAGGGAAGCTGTCTTTAATGCGGTGGGGTCAAATGATTAGAGGTCCCTCCACCATGAGCTCCAGATCAACCCCCCCTTCTGCTATTTACACTGAAACCAAAACACAGAGACAAAGGGCACAATCCTAACCAGGTCTACTCAGAAGTAAGTCCTATTTTGTTCAATGGGGCTTGCTCTCAGGAAAGTGTGGTTAGGATTGCAGCCAAAGCCAAGCAATTCTAGCTTGGTCTTGAGGTGGCACACAAAATGGAACTGAGGAAGAAAACATGTTCCTGCCTAGAAGGCATGCATACAGCACAGGGTCTCCTTATGGGAGGGTAGGGGCTAGAATGCTCTCCTCAGTACTAGAAGTTCCTAGATTCCTGCATTGGTCCAAGCTCAGACCCCATATAGGCTAAGAACCAACCAAAAGAAAATATTGTTTTGTGACTTCTCTTGGATGACAGAAGTTCAGCCTAGGGGAGTCCTACGTCAGCCATTTTCAACCACTGTGCATTGGCACACTAGTGTGCTGCAAGTGGTCCACAGGTATGCCACAAGAATTTGGGGGAAGGTCATTTATTAGTTGGACCAACAGGGGATGTGAGCCCCCCACTGGCAGCATGGTGTGCCTTGTTAATTGTCAAAAACCTGACGGCGTGCCTTAAAAATTTTAGTGCCTTGTGCCATGAGATGAAAAAGGTTGAAAAACGCTGTCTACGTGGCTGAGCTCCTTGCAAGGAAAGAGAACTGGAGGCATACAACATTTTGGGATATCCACTTATTTATAAATGTCATCAGGGAACTGTCGAGGCTCTTCTCAATAATCTGAATGCAATGGCAACATGATTTATCCCAAGGCAGCAAATGCTTGGTGCTCCTTGGTTGGCAACCTTCAGTCTCGAAAGACTATGGTATAAGCCTACAGCACCCGGTATTCCCAGGCGGTCTCCCATCCAAGTACTAACCAGGCCTGACCCTGCTTAGCTTCTGACATCAGACGAAACTGGGCATGTGCAGGTGCTCCTTAGCCAGGTGCATAAATCAAACTGGTGTGTCCTTTGTTGGTTACATGGCCAAATGTTTCCTTCAATGCCTATTCACTCTGAGAGGAAAGAAGAATTCCTAGTGGCCACTAGCCATCAATACAAGCATCTTCTGGTCATTAGTGCCTGTAAATGAAACTGCTGTTGCTATTATGTGAACAAATGCCTAGACATGCCTCTCCCTTGGCCCAGGACACAACAGCATTCCAGCTGCATTCTCTTGCACACACTTGGTAGCAACTATCTGTTCTGAGGCACTCAAAGAGCTGTGCAAGACTCCGTTACTACTCTGTTGCTACTCTGATGCCTTCACTTTCCAAGAGATTCGGAAAATAGAAGCCAGGCTTAGAAAGTCAGGCAGAGCTATAATTTGGCGCTCTTTCTCACAGATCATTTCGCAAAATTGCTTTACAGGCAATTTCTTCACGATGTGGAATGGTCCTTGAGAGAGAGGAACTTCAGCATTTCAGTCAGAAGCTTAGCACTTTTCCATCCACACCTCTGCTTTTCTTCTCAGAATAATGCACACCAGACTTAAATTTTTTTGGACCCTAGCTATTTTATGAAAAATAAAAACATCCATCAAAAAGATCATCAGAAAGAATTGGCATTAACAGAGTTACCACAGATCTGAAGTTGAATGGTTACTGTCTTTGAGTTTCAAGGTCTGTTTTCTATTAATTTTAAAACAAGTCAATGGCATAATTCTCCAATAAATGGGGCTAAGAAGCACCTTCTAAGCAGGGGGAGGTGGGTAACTATGCATCCCATTGTAGCATCTTTTCCAGGGGCTTGTTTGCTGGTGTCTCTTTTAAGACAGCACAGCCCATTTGGGACAGGGAACTATCTCCTTATTCCTTGTGCTATGAAAACCACTTTGTACAGAATTTTGTTGTTGTTGTTGTTGAAAAGAAATTTGTAAAGATTCTCAATAATAACTGCTAGCAACATTAGAGGGGGCATTATTGTAAACATTACAATACAACCTAACCCCACAGAGAGTAAACCTTGTGAAATTAGAAAGGGACTTCATCTCAAGCCAAATCCCTTTTTGTGGTTGCAACCCAAACACTTTTGGCCAGAGTTTTGGCACCCTCTCATCACTTTCTCAGCCAGAGTTCAAATTCTTTATGCACACTGTATTTTTCCAAAACTACTCAGGAAGCCCTATTCCACAGCACAGAGAGATTAACAATGCAAGGCAGTTTTAACTAGGCTGAATTGCTGCCTGAAAATTAAAAGTAGCCGGAATCAACAGCAACACAAACAAGACCATTAGTAAGGATTATGATAAAGGCTGCAACCCTTAGCCAGATCACATGTATTCAAGTCCAATGACTTCAGTACAACTGGATGCATCTTGATTGGAGATGGACAACAATTTTAAAAGAGTTGGAGGAAGAGGTTTGAGAGAGGCTTTGGTTCCTAAATAAGGTATGGGAGCATTTACAGCTGTTTCCAGATAAAGAGAACCAATGGGTTGCCTGGGTGGATGGAACTACAGTAAAACTTATGCTAGAATGGCCTTCCCCTGAGTCAAGAAGGCCTCAGTCAGGGAATTAGCAGAGATGTAAAACCGTCAACCCTCACTAAGCCCAACTGGTTTCTGTTTACTGCTCTCTTAATACCAAGAGCTCTCAGATCATACAACAGGTCAAGGCAATGTTTGTTCCCTTACCTTGAAGTTGCATTGCCCTTATGTCAGGGCTGGAAAGTTGGTTAGGATTGCAGCCTGAATCAGGTGCCCTGGCCAACTTGGCCCAAGAAGCCAATTATTTCTGGTTTGCAAGTTGCAGCTCGGAGCAGCCTTTTCTTCTCTGCTCAGAGCTGCAGCTTGCAAATTGGAATTAGGATGATGTGATGACATCACTCCCAAATACTTCTGCATCTGTGCACTCAGGGTCTGTGTGTGTAAGACACCATGTATCACTGCCCTGAGCAGAAGAAGAGGTAGGAACAGTGCTATGCTTTAATACTGCCTTCAGCTGCTGGAATTCCTCTCCACATTCCTTTTAATGTGAATGCGGTGAAGCAGGTGTGCATGCGGGATGGGACATTTTCCATCATGGTGCTGAAAATACTGAATGGACATGCCTGGAAATGTTGAATCTGGGCTCTTCTGCATGCCCTGAACCTGGTTCAACCCCCAACCTCTACAGATAAGGCAGAGAAGATATCTGTCTGAAACCCTGTAGAGCTGCTCCCAGTTTATGTGGACAATACTGGACTGGATGGACCAAGGACCTGACACAGAAAGCAGCTTCCTACCTGCTCATGGCCCCGTGCCTGCTCACTTTTATACAGGAAGTGACATCTGTGTTGGGCCAGTGAGCTTTTTAAATATACTACCTCTTGAATATTGTTTTAATCTGGTATTTGTAAAGTAATTTTAGTTTTTGAAATCCTGTATTGTCGTTGTGAAGCCCTTGTTCTGTTCTTGTTCTGTACTTTGTACAGAGAGATGGGTTGCACAACAACAATAAACCATCACTGCACATTTTACTTTGGTCTATTGCAGTGGCATCGCTAGTGGGGTGCGAGGATGCGGGCCACACCAGGTGACATGCATGGGGGGGGTGACACTACTACTGGCCAAAACTTTTAAAATTATTATTTTTGAATAATACCATCATGATATATATCATTTAATGCAAAATGCCATGCAGAATGAAATGAAACAAGTTGAAGTATCTTTATTTCAGCTTTTCTCAACTGTTCCCCCCCAATGAACCATTTGACGCCATGCTACCCTTGGAGGTACCATCAGAAGTAACTGGCGATGACGTCATCACCAGTTACTTCCGGATTTGAAGACCGCGACGGGAGCTTCCAAGGTCAGCAGGAGGCTCAGGACAGCCGGGCAAGCTTCTTCTTTCACTCAAAAGCTGTGCACTAGAGCTCTGCCTACCAGCTCAAGCTTCCTATCGCTATTGGTCTTACTGCTGGGCGATGGGTGCTGCACATACCACCCAACACTGCCCAGCGTACCACCAGCTGAAAACTCCTGCTCTATTCTATCAAAGTTATAGAAAAGAAAACAGCTGGTGTGGGGCAATGGTGCATCATCACACCCACCAACCAGGGCACTGCCCTGCCCATTGGATGGGAGGAGGTCCATCATGGGGTGAAGTGCTGGCCTCCAGCACCAGGTGATAAAAAAAACCTAGTGACACCATTGGTCTATTGCTTTGGTCAAACAAATTTTTACAGATTTTTGCAACATGATAGAAACTCAGTATAACAGGGGTGACAGAGGAGTGAGTCCACACGTCACTGGCGACAAAGCTTCCACCAGACCATTTTCCATGATACTTCTTCACACAATGCATAAATAATGCAGGAGTTCTGGTCTAGAGGGTTGAGCCTCCGTTCGCCTGAAGATAACATCCGAAGGTCGCCAGTTCAAGGCCACCGAGACCGTGACTGGCGAGACGTTGAAGCAGCTGACAAGCCCAGCCAAGTTATTCCACCTGCTCTTGGAGAGATGAAGGAGCTGCTTGTCAGCCTGCGTGGGAGGAATCTGGAGGCCAGAAAGTGATAATAGACCATACAAGATCCATCTGAAATGTTGTGCGGTTCCTGAAAGATAGAACCTTTCTTCAATTGCAAAAATCCCTACGAGGATTTAGAACAGCCTGCCCATGTAAACCACCTTGAATTAAAGTCTGAGGAGAAATCTGACGACCAAGAAAGGTGGTATATAAATGCCTGTAGTAGTAGTAGTAGTAGTAGTAGTAGTAGTAGTAGTAGTAATGTCTTCAATAGCCACAGGCTTCAACATCTTTAGACAAGAAGTTTCTTTAAAGTAGCAGTGGCTTTTACACACAACAGTTTCATAGAATCTTCATACTCAGATGCTGCCTACCCGCTGCTGAGGACAGGCAAAGGAGAGGGGGTGCTTCCTCTTATGCCATTTGTGAGCTCATAAACCAGCTAGCATTTTGGAAATGGGCTGCTAGATTAGCAGGGCTGCCCTGCTGCATTCAATTGTCCAGATTCTGAATTACACAAGGGTGCCACAACTAAAGGGGTGCCATATGTAAGGAGAGGATTGAAAAGTCACTTCCAACAGGGAGTTAAGGGGTGCCTTTCTCTAATGTGCACAATGGTGCTTTTTTCTAATTTGACAAAGATACTGCCTGGTCCAGTGACAGCCTTGTAAATTGGATAGACTGGGCGGTCTGATCCAACAAGGCAGCTCTTCTGTATATAAGATACTAAGCGTGAAGGTGTGGACCTGATGGAAAAGAGAAAAATTAGACTCTGAATAGAAGCATTCCACTTTATGCCATCCTCACATTGGGACTCAAGAGATGCACCTTTAATGGGTTCAGTAAAGCAGACATTTGAGCTACTTTGGACAATTCAAAAGATTTGTGTGTGCAGCTGGTGAACTATAGTGGCCTAAAGATGGAGTTCACCGCTCCATGAGTTCATTATGTGGCCTTAGGCAAGCCACTCCCTCCCAGCTCCTGCTGTAATATGAGAATATTACTACAGGTTAGGCATCCCTTATCTGGAATTCTGAAATCCAAAGCATTCTATAAAACCCTAACTTTTCTGATGCCATAAGTGGAAAATTCCACACCCGATCTCATGTGATGGGTTGCACAAAATTATTAAATATTGTGTAAAATTACCTTCAGGCTATGCATATAAGGTGTACATGAAACATAAATGAATGCTGTGTTTAGACTTGGGTCCCATCCCTAAGATATTAGGTCTATGCAAGTATTCCAAAATATGGAAAAATCCAAAACACTTCTGGTTCTAAGCATTCCAGATAGGGGTTGCCCAACCCATACTTACCTTATGGGGATAACCCATATTTACCTTACCTTGCTGTGAGGACATCAAGATAATCAATGTGAATCACTTTGGGCGCAATCCTAACCTCTAATGTCAATGCTTTCCAGCACTGACATAAGGGCAATGCAGCTCTGAGGTAAGGGAACAAACATTCCCTTACTTTGAGGTGGCCTCCGTGAGTGATACCCAACTGCAGGATCATGTCCCATTGGCTGGAAAGCACTGACATAAGGGGTTAGGACTGCGCCCTTTGCAACTTTGTCTCTCTGAAAAATCCAAAAGCCCCAATCAGGGCTATCATTTCTTGATTTTCAAAGGAGGACACAGAATAGGGGTTATTTTTAAGATCAACATTTCCCACCTATACCTGGGATGTGATCAGCCATCATTTCTTCTATGGTTCACATAGTCCCCAATCTAATTTACTAGGACATTTTTTTCCTCTTAATTTGATGATTTGCCTTTCAGTACCCACATTACATGTAATTTAACTTTGAAAGCTGGAAGGCCCATTTAATGCTAACAATGTGAGATATTGCCATTTTGTTTATATTTATTGCTGCCTACTGAGCTACATCATCAGCTCTGCACACTCTGCTGAGTTTGTTCTTTTCCCCTGTGACAGCTTCCCTGCAGTACCGATGAAAGTAAATGAATTAGCTACACAGCAGAGCTGCAGAATGGTAGAGGAACCACAAAAAAGGGTTCCCCCCCTTCAAAAGTGTTATCTTTGTCAGTGAACAAGTCAGAATGCAGGATGCTGGAGATAGTTCTCAAACACAGCAGCAGAGCTTAATAGATGGGCTAAGCAGAAAGACATAGGCTGGAAAATAATGCTGGTGATACAAGGTACCAGGACAGTACTTGGACAGCAAAACAGGAGGATAGAATCTGACTGTTGCCTGGACAATGACTCACATTGGACCTGGAATCATTCCTAGCTGGGCCAAGCCATGAGGGGTACTGTTTATGGAAATTGGCTGGCAAGGGGTACGCAAGTGAATAAAAATTGGGAACCACTGGCATAAAGTACTTGTATTTTCTGTCCAGCAGCAAATTTCTAACCAAGTTTAAAACAAGCTCCATTTTTTAAAAGGAAGCATGGTAGATTGTACCTGAAGAATCAGGAAAACTGTAAGTGAGCTCTCCAATACTTCAAGAAAATCTGGAGATGGGGCTAAACTTTAGTGGCAGAGCTCATGCTTTACAAGAGTGGTCAAGGTTCAACCTTTGGCAGCATCTCCAGGTAAGACTAGGAGACTTGGGAGACACCATACCGAACTGCCTGACCAAGACCTGATTCATAAGAACATAAGAACAGCCCCACGGATCAGGCCATAGGCCCATCTAGTCCAGCTTCCTGTATCTCACAGCAGCCCACCAAATGCCCCAGGGAGCACACCAGATAACAAGAGACCTCATCCTGGTGCCCTCCCTTGCATCTGACATTCTGACATAATTCAAAGGGAGACAACTTCATATGTTCTTAGATTTCAGCATTTGAGAAACCTTGAGAACACCCCAGAGTAAAAGAAGTTTACTCAGAGTAAAAGAAGTTTACTCTTTACTCAGCGCGTGGTCGGTCTGTGGAACTCCTTGCCACAGGATGTGGTGCTGGCGTCTAGCCTAGACGCCTTTAAAAGGGGATTGGACGAGTTTCTGGAGGAAAAATCCATTATGGGGTACAAGCCATGATGTGTATGCGCAACCTCCTGATTTTAGGAATGGGTTAAGTCAGAATGCCAGATGTAGGGGAGAGCACCAGGATGAGGTCTCTTGTTATCTGGTGTGCTCCCTGGGGCATTTGGTGGGCCGCTGTGAGATACAGGAAGCTGGACTAGATGGGCCTATGGCCTGATCCAGTGGGGCTGTTCTTATGTTCTTATGTAAGTTGTGAAGATGTAATATATGCACAATTCAATATGAATGTATACTTTTTAATCAGTAGGTGGCGTACCACACACATCATAATGTACCTATCACACTTCCAAATAAATGTTTCAATTCCATTTCATTTACTGCTCCACTGTAGTTCTAAAAAAAAAAATTGGGAAGAGTTTCTAAGGTAATACTATCCACCAGCAATTTCATTTTTTTTAAAAAGCACTAGTGGTTTTTTGGTTGTTTTTTTTTAAACCACACATGTTGATTGAAAAGCAGCTGGGCTGTAACAAGATAAACAGATACGTAGACAGAAACAGAATATGAAGCTTTCCTTAATATTATGAAAAGCTCGAAACATTTATTGTGAGTGACATAAACATGAATGTTTATTCATTATTGTATTTGTTCTGGCTACAGACCATTTAATAAGTGCTTACTGAAATTAGGGGAAAAATATTTTATGGTAAACTACAAAGGAAAAAGTATCAGCATAATTAGAAGAAATAACTTTTCTAATAAGTATCGTGATGAAATGCCACTTACGCAACAGGATGTATTACAGCACGAGCACTTTTGTTAACCTCAAGGACTATTTAGCTGGGAAAGGTGTGAGAGAGGAAACAAAAAACACTCAAGAACATAGTGACATTAGATTACAACACAACCCCAGACCGTAAGTTACACAAATAAGATAAAAGGAGATCTGCAATAAATCAGTAATTGGCACTAAATATAGCAGCACAAAAATCTAATACATAATGACCAAGAGAAAATGTTTTGGATAGTTTGCTAGTACCATAGAAGGTACAGTACATGTGGCGCCTCTGTATCCGCAGGGGACTCATTCCTGGACCCGTTGCGAACACCGAAAACCATGGATAACAAAATCTGCAGTTTTCTGGCCCACTGGGATTCTGAATGTAACTGAAGCCTTGCTCTGATTGCGTCTGGAGCTGTTCAGAGGCCCATGGAGGCTGTGAGAGGCCTTTATGGGCCTCAGAAAGGCCCCTGGAGGTCTCAGAAGGCCACTTTTAGTTTTCAGTCCATAAAGAGCTTGTGCAGCCTCTATGGGCCTCAGAAGGAGGTGACCGGAGCACAGCTCTGGTCTCTTCCAGAGGCTTCAGGTTGGGCCAAATCTGACTCAACACAGGTCCAGGGGAACTGCGTTGAGGAAGATCCACGGATAAAAATTTCATGGATAACTATGCTCAACCTGTATAGCGTGGGCTCATTAAACAACCAGTAGGGGGTCCTGTAATGAAAGCTCGCCATCTTTCACATGGCCAGGTTTGGTAAACCGAGCACACGTATGTACTGGTGCAGCTGATCAATACACTTTTGGGAGCTTTGATCAGGAATGTAGCCCAAAGCCTACCAAGATAGCATACGCCTCACCTTCTTAGCTTGCATGCCATTGACATCCTGCCTTGTCCAAGCCATGTCTCATGGAAAGCTGGGAACTGCAGTTTCCTCTGGTTAACAAAGGAAATATGCTAAAATATGAAACCAGCTTCAAACTCTGGTTTTGCATCCTGTGTTGTGAACTAGAGTTAAATCTCAGTACCTGGCTTCCCAAGCCTTAGAGCCTTGTTTAAAATCAGGAAGTATCTTGCTCTAAGTTGGAGCCAAGGAGATAAGGAGGGGAGTAGAGAGAAAGAAATAGGCTTCTTAGTAGGCTTCAGGCCGCATTTGTGATTTAAATATTTAAAAAAATAAATATTTAAATATTTGTTAATCATATGAACTGGATCAACCAGTAGATGGTGACTGATTATAGCCACCAACATCTCAACTGATAGACATTCATCTTCTCACTTGATAGAATGAGGAAGGTGACCTGTAATAGATTCAGGCAGTACTTTTGACAAGATGCAAGAGCCTTTGCAAAGTGGTTTTGGAGTTCCTCACATGAAGGACAACTGAACCCAACTGAAAGTGCCATACCATCATTTGAGTTTTGGGAGAAGATGAAGCTGAGTAACAGGACCGGGCAGGCCCTCGGTATCCACGAGGATCCATTCCCAGACCCCCACCCCCCGCGCATGAATACCGAAACCTGCGGATAATGGAATCAGTGGGCTCCAACCCACAGGAGCTACAAAGGTGAATGGAACCTCATCTCAGAGCTGCTCTGAGGCTTAAAGAGCCCACCCATGGCCTCTGCAAGTCTCAGAATGCTGCCTGGAGGAGTTTAAAGGCAACTTCCAGTTTTCGGCAAAAAGTTGCCTTTAAACACCTCTGGGTGGCATTCTGAGGCAGTAGTGCGCGGCTTCTGTGGGTCACAGAAAGCTTGCCAGATGCAACTACAACAAGGTTCTATAAGTGTCTAGGTGAGTCTTAAGTGGGTCCATCTGTGGGTTCAAAACCCACAGATGATGAAATCCACGGGTTCCAAATCTGCTGATATGGAGGGTCCACTGTGTTCTGAAGCTATGAATATCCCTGTACTTATGAAGTGATCCTAATTCTGAGGACTTAAGTGTCTAACCATATTGTAGAACAAAAGGATAAAAAGAAAGGATGACTAAACCCACAGAGCCACAAAGCAAAAGAGTGCAGTGTAATGGGTAGAGTATTTGACTGGGAAGTTCTATGTTTGAATCCATGCTCATCCATGAAGCCCCACGGGTGTCCTTAGGCCAGCCTTGTGTTGTCAACCAATGCTACAATTCTGGTCTGTTGAAATGATACTCTTAAATGTGCCTCTATGAGCAATTTGAAGAAGGAATGGAATACAATTGTAATCAAGAAATCATGTGGGGAAAATTCTGCACATACAATGGGAATGCTAGATGCTTTAAAGTCCTGCCAGTGCAAGAACTCAGTCAATATTTAACAGCCTCTGTATTAAAACAACAGTCCCAAAATCTGCTGGAAAATGTCCTTCCAAATGGAAAAAAAAAGTGAAGTTCCAGCTTTGGAACTTTCCCCCTGGAGAGATTCAGTGGAGCCCCCACTCCACTTTAAAAGCAAGTAGAGTGGGGGCTCCACTGAATCTCTCCAGGGGGAAACAGTTCTTAAAAACCATTTTTTGTTGTTGTTTTCCAAGTTTTTAACTGATTGGCTTTTTAACATGAAATGCTGCTCTGTTTCTCCTGCTTTTACCCAGTTAATAGGGTTTCAAGGCTGGTCCCAGCCCATATGCTGATTGAAGCAGGCACAAATGCCACCGCTGGGCATCCCCCTTGAAAAAGCCACATGGAAAGTGATGTTCTGGCCACTTTCTCTCTCCTTACCTTGCTCTGTCCTCACACAATCCCAGGAAGTTCAGACACAATGGGAGCACTGCCTTCTTGTTAGGTTTAAAGCAGTGGTTCTCGAACTTTTCCAGCTCGCGCCTCCCCTGATCCTTGTAGCCATTGGCCACAGCTACCAATTACAACACCTCACCTCAGTTACCCCCAAAATGGGGATGAAGGGGTTATAATCAAGGCTGCCAGCACTCTGAGGCTGCAATCCTAACCACACTTACCCAAGAGTAAGCCCCATTGAACAAAATAGGACTTACTTCTGAGTAGACCTGGTTAGGATTGTGCCCTGAGTTTGTTAGCAGCACACCTGGAGGGTTTTGGAAAGGGAGGGGGGAAGTGATGAATTTGTTGGGGGAGGGGAAGACTTTGTTTTGTGTGTATCTGCTAATTGCAAACTGATGAAAACAGACCTATAGACTGTTTGGCTGGAATCCCAACCCCACTTTCCTGGGAGTAAGTCCCATTGAACACAATAGGACTTACTTCTGAGTAGACCTAGCTAGGATTGTGCCTTTTGTCTTACAACAGCAGCCAACAGAGTACCCCCCCCCCCCCAAGGAGGCAGGAGGAAAAAGGGGAATGGCTAAAAAGGAATGGGGATTTTTATTTTTTATCAATTTTTGGAGACAAAGCCATCAAGAGTGGCTTTTTTTCTTTTTTGAAGGGGGAAGAAAAAGAGAAAGGTGAGGATCCTGGGTTAAGCTGACACAGACCCCAAGCCTATGTAGGTCTACTCAGAAGTAAGCCCCATTTGAGCCAATGGGGCTTACTCCCAGGAAAGTGTGGAAAGGATTGCAGCGACATCCAGCAAGATTACAACTCACCCCAAAGTAGATGGGGGCTGCTCACACACATACACCCAACATGCAGGTGCCACCCCTGTTCCCCCCCAGGCAAGATGGAGGGGTGCAGGCCAGGGCATTTGGTCACCCCCCCTCCACCAGGAGCAGGCTGGCTCCTTCCTTCCCAAGCAGCCTTGACCAATCCTAGGATGCCCAAAACGAGGGGCACACTGGGAAATGTAGTCCTTGGGGCAAGGTTGCTCATGGAGAGAGCTCCATGATGAGATGCATCACCTCTGCCTGCCCAGCCAACCTTCTCTCCCACCTCCCCCCACCATGTTTCACACTGCCGCACCCACCTTGTTCTCAGCCTCGGAAAAGCAGCAAGTCAGGAGGCAGCATGTGCAGCTGAGCTGAGCACCTGCCAGCTACCTCTCTCCCCGAGATGCATCACCTCCACACTCTTCTCTCCTCTAGCATTGACCAATCCCAGGATGCCCAGGGTGAGGGGCACACTGGGAAATGTAGTCCTTGGGGCGAGGTTGCACATGGAGAGAGCTCCATGATAAGGTTCACCTCTGCCTGTCCAGCCAGCCTTCTCTCCTACCTCCCCCCCACCATGTTTCACATGCCCTTCCATCCTCACGCTGCCCCACCCACCTCGTTCACAGCTGCAGAAAAGCAGCAAGTCAGGAGGCAGCAAGTGCAGCAGAGCAGAGCAGCTGCTGGCCACCTCTCTCCCCAAGATCCTCCTGGAAGCTAGCTGCGCCTCACTAGGGAGGCAAGACACACAGATTGAATACCTCAGGTTTAAAGGGACAATGCAAGGAAGAAGCTAGGTAAGGGGGTAGGTGGCCAGATTGCCACCTTCCAATCTTCTTCCTGCTTGCTTTTAGCATTGAAGCAGCTCAATCCATGGCAAGCTCTGGGTTTTCACCTTGAGTCTGCAGCTGCCTCTCTCTACCCAGCACCTCTGGCAGTGGGAGTGCACAGTGTGCCATAAGGGGGCTGGGGCCTCAGCAACTTGGCTCTGGCACTGCTGGCAGTCCGTTCCCTAGATCAACGACCCAATCCTATTCCCTGCCATGTTATAGCATGTGACTAGATCAAATGCTAACTGCTTCCTGTTGATATTCAATCTAGTTCTTTCAAGCATTCGGGCTCCCTGCAGCCTGCGTTCACATCTCTATAAGCTTGTATGCTTATAGAGACCTGTCACAGTGGTAAGGATCTAAACAACATTAATGGGCATGTGGGGGGGGGTGCCCCCCCATTGTTTTCAGTAAGACCAGGTTGAGAGGCAGGTTGAGAGAAGTGGCAAAATTTGAAATGAAGGAAACTCATCAGGAGAAAGAGGGGCTGTGGTTGCTTATCAGCTCTATTATAACTCAGGCCCCAAATTGCATATTCACAATTAAAACATTCTGAAGCAAGAAGCTGCCTTGTGCCAATGGCAGAACGATCCTGAGATTGTTCATGCTAATGATATTTAACACAGTGTGACTAAGGCAGCTGAATGTGAGATGCAGGTAGCAGTTCTATACACACAGTTGCCAAAGGAGAGCTGGAAAACATGACTTCACCACAGCAAAACCCTTGGTACGGATAGAGAACAACCAAGCCACATGTCCTAATATCTGTCGGTCTGGCGCCACTATTTTTAAAAGCTATTTCCAGAACTATTTGCATCCATATATTTCTGTCTTTATTTTTGGTCTTCTAGAAGTTCTCTCCCTCCCTCCCTTTCCCTCCCTACCTCCCCCCAGACCTTTTTGATACGAAGGTAAGGAAAAATATAATCCCCCAGCATTCAAAAATAAAAAGAGTGAAAATGGAGTTATCAACTCATTTAACAATTTATTTGCAACCATTTGTACTTCTGATGCTTTCCAAGTAGGAGCAAGAACAGCCCTCCCAAGCCTGTAAGTGTCATGGAGAGGCTGCAAACAGCCTTTGCTAAACTGAGGGGTTTGTGGCAGCTATCCCTTCCAGCGACACGTTCAAACATCTGGCTGTTTGGTGGTGACTTCCAAGAAGGTCAGTTAAAGCTGGGTCCTGCCGCCTAGCGCCAGAAGCAATTAAAGGGGTTGCACGTATCTTGTGTGGCACAAAAGGGTTGCCCCTTTGGGTGGGGACAAGGACAGTGGCCATTTTTGCCATTTGGGAGGGCTCTGGTAAAAGAAGTGTCTGCCTTGGGCATCTCGCATGGTTCCCCAAAATTGCAGTGGTTCCCAAACTAACCTGGGTCATGATGCCCCAGGAGCCTATTCTTCCTCAGCTGGGTGCTGCCATTTTAGATCTTGTAAAATCTCATGTGATCCAAGATTACAGCTCCCAAATCTTGTAAAATTTGGGTGCTTCCATCTTGGATCTCACAAGATAACAGATCACTACAACATCTCCTCTCCACCCCAAGACCTGACATGATCCTGAACCTGGAAATTTGGACAACAAAACAGGGAGAGATCAACACCTCCCCCCTCATCCAACTAGGTCTCCATCACACATACACCAGCGTGCTCATCCAGGATCCAGTCCTGGATGGCTATGGTCTTCCTTTTAACCAACTCAGCATGAAGCAGAAGAATATTCAGACTGGGAGGATTTTCTCCTTGGTAACCTGGAACATGCTGGGTGGAAAAGTAGCTGGAAGGAGGAATGGTACTCACTGGACCCATTCCCCTATACTGGCTAGCATTATTGCCACTGCCATATCTCCCCCTGCCCATCACATGTGCAATGGCTGCACTCTCCCCACTCCTCCTTCTAGGGACTGCCTCAGCCACAAAAGAATAACCTTCCCATCAACAGACACACCCACTAAAGAGGAGCACATCATCTACAGCAGGGGTGCTCAATAGGTGGATCACGATCTACCGATAGATCGCGAGGCAAAATGAGTAGATCACAGAGTGCCGACCCCCCCCTTCAGGTGCCTCTGGGAGGAAACACCGGGAGTAAGGCCCATTGTACTCAATGGGGCTTACTCCCAGGTAAGTGTGGCTAGGATTGCAGCCTCACAGCCTAATCCTAGGCATGTCTACTCAGGAGTAAGTCCTGTTATACTCAGTGGGGCTCAAGGTACACCAACATAAATTGTACACATAAATGTTATATGTTATGATGGCGCGAACATTGTAAAAAAAACTCTGGTAGATCTCCGGGCCTTGCTGGGTTTCAAAGTAGCTCTCAAGCCAAAAAAGTGTGAGCACCCCTGATCTACAGAGAAAGCTCTAGTCAGTGGCACAGAAGACTCACCCACTCCTCACATAACCCTACCAGTAGTGTCAGTCAACGGTCCACAAAACCTTTATTAGGCATAAACATTTGGTGGGTGAAGACTCTGTACAGTGTGGGTGGGTGAAGACTCTGTACAGTACCAGTAGTGTTCGTGTTGGTGGCCGCTTCTCTTTTTTTCCTTCCAGAACCCCTCTCCCCAAAATGATGCAATACAGTGATCCAATGTCATTTGCAGAGAATTTTTTTTTTGGGGGGGGGGGGAGGGAGCTGAGGTTGGCAGTTTTTACTCTATGGCAGAAGTACTACCACTGACTGAAGGCAAACTACCTGCAGCAAAATAAAGTGAGGTAGAGTCATTTTGCCCTCATTTTTGCTTCCAAATTTCAACCAAAAGCTCACCATGGAGCTTTTCTTTATTTTTGAGCAATTACCCATAAAATAGACAGCATTTCTTTATTTTAAAAATATATGCCCCATTTCCCCATCCCAATCCACACCTTAACTGCCTCCATTACCCCTGGTGCATAGTGAACTGGAGCATAAGGTCACGTTTACAGTTAGTGCAGTGCACTCCCCTCTCCAACTAGCCATGTTGCTGCTCATCTTCAGAACCTTCTAGGCACACACGCACGAACGCGCACACACACACACACACGCGCACGCACGCACACACACACACACACACGCACGCACGCACGCACGCACGCCCTGAGGACTTTTCCCCATTTCGGCTTTTTTCTTAAATGGCTATAGAACTTTCCTCCTAAAATTTATGGTTTGCAAGGTCTCGTGCACCTCTCCTGCCCTTCCATGATGCCCATTCAGACACACGTTGAACCACCACCTTACTAAGAAGAGAGTGGCATCTAAAAGCCAGTTTCAACATTCTGTTGCACTCTCCCAAAATGCTGTCATGCTCCAGTATGACTATGAAGCAGTCCCCACAAACAAGATGCAGATTTAGTGCCCCCCCAGCGGTGGTCCTCTGTGCATTTCTTTAGTTTTTTCCACATATGCAAATGGCTGCCATCTATTCCACTGGAAAAAGTAAAGTGCTGTACTTGGGGGCACAAAACCTACATTCCACCCCTGACTTTGGATGGACCAGCAATAATTGATGGGGGGGGGGGGGAGAATGCATTCCTGCACAGAATGCATAATGAGGGAGTCCTAGTAGCAGTGCATGGTGAAGGACACTGTGCTAGTCAGTAGTAGTGCAGACTTTGCTTATAGCTAGCCCTGATCTAGAGAGATGTTGAGTTGGCAGCTCTGCAGAATTTTGTGGCTTGGCGTATCAGGAGCCTAATCCTCTTTGTCTCCTTACTGAAGCCACAGCTGGCTGGCTCCAACAGGCAGGCTTATTCTGCTCTGGAGGATCCTTCCCAATCTCTTGAGGTGAATGTAAGAACAAGGGACTCCACTGGCTGCTCTTGGTGATCCGGGCAAACAGGAGGCTTAGGGAGGAGAGACTGGAGTGGGGTGGGGTGGGGGAAGATCAAGGAAAAGGAAGATAACAGTCACACAGCTGAGTTTCTGTGAAACAAAGCATCTGGCTGCGAAGCCAACATTTTTAAGATCTACCGCAGCTCTGGGGGCTGTTAAACACTTTGGCTGGCCGCAAATGTTCTTATGGAAGAACTCCTTGGAAGCAAGAACCTGTGTGCATGTATGTGCAGCGGATGTGAACGAGAGGGAAAAGGAACAGGGCGCATAAGGGCGATATGCCTAATAAAAATATATGTTCTATGATTAATGTTCTGTTGCTTTTACTGGTAACGTAGTTCTCCCCCCCTCCACATTTCTTTAAAATGCCATCCAAGACTTGAGGTGAATTTTTCAGCACAGCAGTATATGAAGGAAGGAAAAATAGTGGTGGGTTTTTTGGGGGCTTTTTTTACGTTGCCTACCCTGAACTGGACATTCCAATGTAATGTTGGCTCCTTTTCTCACCAGGATTGTACCTCCAACAGTCACAGAAAGGTTCCGTAGCTCCAAATGCGTGATGTTGATTACAGAAGATAGTATGGTAGGTGCTTCTGCAAAAGGGAAAGGGAGGGGAAAGGAACGATAAATGATTTGGGGAATTGTGAATCTGTGTCACACTGGAGTGTGACAAAGTAACAGAATTCAGGGCAGGTCTATGCAAATAAAGTAGCCTCGTTATGCCAGAGAGGAATCACCTATGCCTGCTTTCTCATTGCTTCCACTACTTTTCCATGCTGTTGCTGGTAATTAATGCTGTCGCCCCACCAGTTACTCCCTCTCTGCAGTCATGCACCTATCCTGCCTGCCTTCTAGTCCTTCTGAAGTAAAGGGCTACTTATTCCACAAGACCAGGCAAAAGTTCCTTGGGGCTTTAGTGCACTGGAGGTGTCCCCACCTTCTGAAATTAAGCATATGGCAACTGTTGAGATGGTCTTCTCAGCTGCAATGCCTCAATCATGGAACAGTCTTTCCATACAGTACAATCTATGGAATTGTGTACTGCACACAGCACTGGGTGTAACATCTACCCGTGTGTCTTTCAGGGATTAACTGCAATGGACCATGACATTGGGACACCCAACTTTGATTTGTCTGGACCTGTCTTCTCTTGAAATCAAGTGCTATTGGTTGGTCTCTGTGTGTGCGCCTGGAAAGAGTCTATTAATCTGTGGTCTATTAATCTGTGGTCTATTTAATACACGGGTCTCCAAACCCCAGCCCGGGGGCCAGATGCGGCCCGCAGCCAGCCTCTTGTCCCCTGAAAGCCTCTGGCCCACTTGGGCGAACATGACTGGAACTGTGTTCCGGTTGCATCCGGAGGGTGTTCTAAGGGCCAGAGAGTTTAATGAATGAGCCCATTCATTCATTTATTCACTCATCTAAGTTCCATCTCTAATTTATTTATATAAATTTTATATTTAAATATTTTTTCCGGCCCTCAACCCCATGCCAGATATTTGATGCGGCCCTCTGGCCAAAATGTTTGGAGACCCCTGGCTTAATAATCTGTGGCTTAATAAGATCCAAGTCTTTCAGGTCCTATTTTTGAACCCCAAATGTCATATTGGAATGCATAAGCAGCTGACCTTAGAGGTGTCCACTCTGTTTCAGCTTCTTCAATTGGCCTTAATGCCCAGATGCATTCTCTGCTCTGAGCCTTCCCAGGAGCCAAACAGACACCTAGCTAAGTTTGTCCATTGATTGGATCATCACTGTTGCCCATGGTCAGCAACTGCCTAGCTGCTGCACAAGAAAATTCAGTGGGGGAAGATGACGAAGAACATTACCAGGATGACTGGGGTCAATGGCAAGATGGTGCAGCTGGCTGCACTGCAGTTAGAGCAGATAGAGGGGGCAATGTTCCAACAGGGGCACTGCAGTCCTCTTCTGTGGTTGGCAAGACAAGAGGTCAAGGCTGACTCACAGGAGGTATGTCCTCTCATACAGCTCGGTGATCTGGAAAGCTCTACATGAGAGGTGGGAAATCAGTGCCCAGGAGGAATACTGGCCAGTGGGACTGAAGATCAGCTTCCCAAAGAGAAGTGACCTCAAGGAAAGACTGCTGGCAGCCAAGAAGATGAAACAGGGACCATATAACTCTTCTCTGGAGTAGCTGAGGCACTATGGGGATTGTGGTGATCCATGGAGGGCAGAAGCCAACAGCCTTTTCACACTTAAAGTGTTAAGTTGGCTGCTGCCCTCCATGGATCACCACAATCCCCATAGTGCCTCAGCTACTCAGCCTGCTCTGCAACACACATCTTTCAGCCCATTATTCCAGGGTGTCATTGTAAACAAGGTTTTGTTCTCCATATATATTTACAAGTGATTTCAAGAGTCATTTGTGCAAAACTGTGTTTTAAGCTGTGCCTTCTTTGCTCTGGGAAACGTGGAACATCTTTCAGTACCACATGAGCTGAACAGTCCTCTCAAAGTACCATTTTTAAAAATCCTATAATAAACTCGCCTTGAGCTGAAATCCCTGTGTGGCTCCTTGCTTCACCTACCTAGGTTCTTTTGACTCCCTATGGAGTGTTTTGTAATACCAAGAGTGCTGTGTGTTGTCTCAAGATCTTCTTGTCAGAAATAAAAGCAATGTCCAAACAACGGTGTTCAGGTGTGTACCCAGGAACCACACAGGAAAGGCCAACTAGGGACTTTCTCCCCACTTGAGTGCTGTCCTTTTTCCAGGGAGACTAACTCACTCCTTTTTGTTTTTTTTAATGAGACTACAGTGCACCTCTGAACTCCTTGGGGGAGCAGAACATTGTTGTATAACAAATAGTGAAATTGTTCATGGGAAACAAAATGCCAAAACAATAGCACTGAATGGTACCTGCATAAAACAATGCAGAAGTTCCCATGTCGGAACCAAAGTCGTTCTCCACCATGCAACGATACACACCCATTTCTTTTTGGGTGGGATTCAGAATCTGGACGTGGCCACTGGCTTCCAAAATCACCCTGCAGGAAGTTTAAGAACAGTTAAAATTGAACTAGGGAGAAGCAATTATATTGTCCAGTCCCTTTTGACAATGCTAGCTGCATTGGTTTTTAGATCTAATGGTTGTGCATTATCTTGTTTGCTGTTTTCCACTATGCTTCTGTTGCTGGTTTTGTTTAATACCATATGGATTTTGTTATGAGTGATGTATTAATTTCATTGATTATCAGCTGCCATGTGAGAGAGATGCTGATGTGGCAGGGTATGAATCTTCTTAATTAATAAATCAATAAAAAAGACTGTCATTTGAAGAACAGAGCAAAGCAGGGTTATTCTGTTCAGAAAAGCTCAACAATATTACCGCTACCATTCTCTAGAGCAGCCATTTTCAACTACTGTGCCATGGTACACCAGTGTGCTGCGAATAGTCTGCAGGTGTGCCGCAGGATTTTGGGGGAGGATCATTTATTAGTAAGGCCATTGGGGGATGGAAACCCCCACCACCACCACCACCAGCATGGCGTGCCTTGCCAATTGTCAGAAACTGGTTGTGTGCCTTGACCATTTTAGTACTTTGCCAGTGTGCCATGAGACAAAAAAGGTTGAAAATCACTGCTCTAGAGCAATGTTTCCCAAATTTCTTAGCATTAGACCCATCTTAAAAAAAATTTCATTTTACCAACTGCTGAAGTCTCTGGGGTTATAATGGTGATTGGGCAGGAGTACTCCCCTCCCCAGTAGCAATTGTTTAACCCTTAATGTACACAGCCTAATATGCCTTGTTGGTTTTGCAACCAACCAAAAATTGGGTTGTGACCCCCTAGTGAGTCCCAGACCCACAGTTTGGGAACTGTTGCTCTAGAACAGTGATTTTCAACCTTTTTCATCTCAGGGCACACTGGCAAGGCACTAAAATGGTCAAGGCACACCATCAGGTTTTTGACAATTGACAAGGCACACTGTGCTGTCAATGGGGGCTCACATCCCCCAATAGCCCTAATAATAAATGACTCTCTCCCAAATTCCTGTGGCACACCTGAGGACCATTTGCGGCACACCAGTGTGCCATGGCACAGTGGTTGAAAATGGCTGCTCTAGAAGAACTGTTTCCTAGGCTCATTTCATAGGTTCAAACTCAGGGTGAGCACCTGCCTTGCTTTCTGTATATATGCCAATCACTCACAGAAGACTGCCTGGATCTCTCTTCTCTATCTCTGTGTTAGCCAAAAAGCTCTCTGGATACTCTTTCCATCAAAGTCATATCCTACCAACCAGACTTCTGCACAATTCTGAAGTCTATAATCATATAGCAAAAGTAATGCCCTCATTCCAACCCACCATTTATGGCAGTATGCCATGGGCTTTCAAATGGAACCTTGCAGGGGCAGACTGAGTGGTCTGGAAGCACTTGTTGTTTAAAAGGTTGATGGGTGGCACCCTGACTACTGTGCATCCATTGTCCGAAGCTCCCTCGGCAAACAGAAGTTTCTTCTGTGAATGGGTGTTCCATTCACGAACAGGGTCCGGTAATGCTCCTTCTGTTGGAGGAAGGAGGAACAGAACAGAGGAAGCTTCCATGTGCTGAAGGAGCTTCAGACAATGTAAGCACTAATTGAGAGACCACTCTATGTGCTGAATCTAGTCACTCAGAATTTAAGTGCAAAGTTTTCCTAGGACTGAGGGAACGGCTTCAAGGATTTTTCTACATCATGCATAGCTAGGTAGCAAGCAAAAATAAATAAGCGGAATAAATGCAGCAAAAGCTGCAAACGTTTTTGAATGTTTCTGCGATATCATGTTGACTTATTTTACCTGAGATGCTAAAACATTTGTATTGTTTTGAGTTGTAACCCTACAGTATGTGGTTTGCAGTAGCAGGACCCCAACTAGCTTTTGGAGAGGGGGAAGGAGAAGATCAGAAAGAGGAAGAGGAGGACAAGTGCGAGAGGTAAGGGGAGAAAGACGGAACAAGAGAACTAGGTAAACAGACATGATTAATAATTAAACAACACACTGGGGCTCAGGATGGGTCCTGGGTCTGGAAAGCTTGAAGGCCACTGCCTTAAATACGATTGTTTAAATTATAAATGTTAATTCCACAAGGAGCAAGTGAATTTGTGGAATTTTCACAAAGATATTGCTTGGGTTTTGGTTTTTTTTTTGTTTTTTTTAGACGATAAATATTTGGCAGTGATTCACATGAATTCTTCAGCAAAAGACACAAGCATGGAAAGATTCCATTTTACTTACTTCTCAAAGGACTTTAACTCCATTCCATCTTTGGTCCAAGTATATTTCAGGTCACTCACCCCACCAGCTTCACAAAGCAAATTTACAACATGGGTGTCCTTTGTCAAAAATACGGTGCTCCCAACGCGTACAGTGACTGTTTTGTTTGAATAAACCTTTGGCCCTTCTTTTTGCCTTACAATAACTGGACTCTTGTGACTTATATTGTTTTGAGGCTTTGTGCTGAGATTATCAGGCACTTCTGGTGATTTTCCAGGTTTCTTGGGAGAGAACGTTTCACCTTGTGGCTCCTTCGCTATTTCAGAAGCAGGCTGCGGTGGTTTGGATAACTCTGCGATCAACTGGTAGACAAGCTCGGAAGCCAAGTCGTCATTGACTTCCCCGGCCTCGACAAGGTGGCTCAAGTTCTTTATCAGCTCCTCAAAATGTACTGTATCCATACTGTACGCGCCGGGGAGAACCACCGCCTCGAGGCGCTTGTTTTTGAAGTCACGAGAGCTGTATCCTGCCGCTGAATTTCTACTTTGCGTTTCGAGATGTCGCAGTAAAGGTTGATCATCGGCTTGCCTGTCACCCAGATACTGTTTGTTCTTCTGATTCCATAATTGCCATACCTGACTCATTTTGTGCCACTTGGCTCCAAAGCTGTTTGCCTCGTTATGCTCAGTGCTGCTGCTCTCCCCCATGTGCTTTCTAAAGGTTGGGGGTTCTATCAGCCTGTTGTCTGTGCCAATGAGCTTCAAAACAAACGTCTCTTGTGCTGGGCCGGCAATACACTTGTACACGCCAATATCTGAAGCCTCTAGGCTGTGTATCTTGAGCGAACCTGATTTAGTGACCCCGAGACGTTTAGAGACTTGGAGGCGCTGTCCATCTTTCTCCCATCGGATGAGTGATTTTTGGAATCTCCGCACCGGGCACTTAATGATGACAGACGTTTTGGGAAGGAGGTAGGCTCGGCTCCCGATTGTAAAATTAATGCGTTTCTCTTGCCTAGTTTGTATGTAGACTCTGTGGATACTGAGAATTCGTGGTCTGGGGGAAGCATACTTGTCCAAAAGCTTGGGTTTTATTTCTTGTTTCAACTCTGAAATGACAATGTCATACTGAAAAAAAAATGTGACCACTGTTTTTCTTCCAATAATAACATCTGTTATATTTTAACTATATTTTAACTAATTATCCGCATATTTTTCACCCATGGTTTTATTTCAATGCAATAAGAAGGGCCCTTTAAATCAAAGCATAAAAGAAATTTAACAGTTGTTGTTGGCATCCTTCAGTCTCGGAAGACTATAAGAACATAAGAACAGCCCCACTGGATCAGGCCATAGGCCCATCGTCCAGCTTCCTGTATTTCACAGCGGCCCACCAAATGCCCAGGGAGCACACCAGATAACAGGAGACCTGCATCCTGGTGCCCTCCATGGTGACTATGGTAACGCGCTCTGAATGGTGGTTCTGGAACAGCGTCCAATGTGCCTGAAAAGGCTGATTCAGGAATGACAATCCCTTCCATTTAACAATAGCCTTGTTAATAGGGGAAGAGTGCAGTCAGCAGACAATCCATCAATCATTCTCTTTCCAGGCACTTAGAACAGTTTCACTCCCAGACAAGCCACCCCTCCCTTCCCCCTGAGCACGTGAAAGAATGCAAGTCATTATCACCTCCTCCATTTTTTCCCTGTGCTGGGCTCCTGGGGAAGGAAGGGGTCGCTGCCTCAGAGTGAAGCCTTTCTAAGCACCTGGAGAGATACTGATTGCATCTACATACACTACAAAAGGTCAGCAAGGCTGTTTTTAAATCGCTGAGCAAAAGAACATTGTTTTTTAAATGGATTTGTTTTAATGCAATTTTTGCCATTCACGTGAGTTCTGGGAATGGAACCCTCAAAAATACCTCAACCTGACTCAACCTATAGGCATAATTTACCCAGAAGTGATTAACATCAGTGTTATCTACATAAAGTGTTGGATTTGGGAGATTAATGTCTTGGATTTGGGAGATTTGGATTTGGGAAAATGGATTTGGGAGATTAATGTCTTGATCCCAAAGACTGACTTTCACTAGTTTCAGTGGGACTTACTGCCAAAGAAGGATTGCACCCTAAGATTCAAATCTAATTTCACACATGGATTCATGTTCTGAAGTCCTCTGCATACCCCTACAGTGACTAGGTAAAAACTAATATAGAAAATTAGGTGAGAGTATTTCTCCCCTGTTGTCACCTGTGGAACCCTGCTCAAGAATGCAGAAGTGAGGCAGCAGCCACTGGCAGAGTACATCAACACCAACCGATGACAACATCATGGGGCACCACCAAATCTGGAGATGCCGATGGTATTACAGCTGTAGAGACCAACACACCCAGTCAGCTAGGGGGAGGACTGGGCTACTGATACCAGCTCTCAAGAAGGGTTGGATTGGATATAAAGAGGGCTGAGGAAAAGGGTGGGGGAAGAAAGCAGCAAAGAGGAGGAAGGCAGATATGTGGAGGGCAAGTGAGTTGAGAGAAGGAGCGGTGAGGCAATGGGAAATAACAGAAGAAGGAACAAAGGGGAGGCAGGGGAAAGAGACAAGCTGACCAGAAGGAAGGTAGCACAGGAGTAAGTGAAAGCACAGAAGGAAGTAGTGACCCCTGAGGCTGAAGGGACCCCAACTTTGCAGCCCAGGGCAGGAAAAGCAAGTAAAGGAGGCCAGGGCTTCCACTCTCAGCCAGAGGCATACCAAATTGAGACAGAGGTGAAGATTCCAACAGTGACAGAGGAAGCAAGGGCCATGCCATGGAAATGTGGGGAAGGACTGCTTGGAAAGGGAAGCTGGGCTGTTATCCCAAAGCATGCATCATGATGCCTTTGGGCAGTGGTTCTCACACTTTTAGGACCAGGACCCACTTTTTAGAATGAGAATCTGTCAGGACCCACCTGAAGTGATGTCATGACCAGAAGTGACATCATCAAGCAGGACGATTTTTAACAATCCTAGGATGCAATTCTACCCACACTTACCCAGGAATAAGTCTCATTGACTATCATTGTTAAAAGCATATGCATAGTAGCCTGTAATAAGCATAGACCTGTCACATTTCCTCAAATGCAGTCACATACCATGGTAGCATCAAGCCTAATGTATTACAAATAAAATATTGAAATGAATGGGGACCCACCTGAAATTGGCTCGCAACCCACCTAGTGGGTCCCGACCCACAGTTTGAGAACACACTGCCTTAGGGCATTGTGGCACACACTAGGGGCACTGTGGGATGTCGCCAGTGGCACCTCCCACCTCTTCCCTAGGCACTGCCATCTTGAATCTTGCAAAATCTTGCAAGATTCAAGATGGTGGTGCGCAAATCTCACAAGATATGGATGCCATCATCTCATGAAATCTCACAAGATTTGGGTGCCAGAATCTTGAATCTCACAAAATCTTGTGAGATCCATGATAGCAGTGCCTGGCTGAGCCGGGAAAAGAAGTTGGGGAGGGCTTTGTGACACAGGTAAGTCTGGGAACCACTGCTCTGGTTCAGCACACCTTTAAAGTCACATTTTCACACATATTCCCACCATTCAAGGAAATTTTTTCAGTGAATCAATAACATCTTAGCTAATACATTCTGACCCACAAGGACAACAGGGTTTAACAATAACACAGCTCCTAAATTGTGACAGGTCAGCTGTTTAATTTCTGCGCAACAAATAAATTGCCTCGGGGTACTGAAGCTAGCTTGAGTTTATTAAAAAGAGTGTGCTGTTCTTAATAACTATGCAATTCAAAATATTTGTTTGAATGGAAATGCTCCAGTACAAAACGGTACTTCCAAAAGCCCAGAATGCATGCAGAGCAAGTGCGATTTCAAAATTAAAATATTTTTGAGCTGTTCTGTGTTTACACTAAGCGATTCCAATGAAGAATGAAATGCAACACATGGTTATGAATATGTGGCAAAAACATCTTAATTGGCAAGACGTTCCCACCACCCCACTCCCACCTTTTCTGAACGAATGTCTGGGTTACTTCTCAACTGGCAACACAAGGCCAGAGACCACATCTGTTTATTGGTCTGTAAGGACACAGGTGGCAGGTTTGAGAGAGACGAGCTGAAACATTCTGGGTTTTGACAGGCAGGAATTACATGAACATTCTGGTTAGCAGAAGCATTGTGACCTGCCCTAATAGACCTTAGGTGGAGAAATGAATAAAGGACACCCAGCTAAGAGTGCTGTGGGCCAGTTCCTTGACACCATCAAGAAGTCACTCTGCTGACTTCAGCAGAACCATAACTTGGATCCTGCCTGAACTTAAGTGGGTCACAGGACACTATTACTTTTTTTTAAATCCTGCCCATTCTCCAAGGAGTACAGGTCAGTATGCATGCTTCTTTTCACTCCACCACCACCCCATTTTAGTCTCACAGTCTCCCTGTGAGTAAGGTGAGGCTCAGAGATGGAGATTGGCCCAAGGTCGGACAGTAAAGCTTTGTGGCTGAGCAGGATTTTGAATCCTGGCTTCCCTAATCTGAGTTGAACAACCCTTGACTACGCCACACTGGCTTTCTGCACTAACAGAGTAGTATGAGATCTGAGCAATTTGCCCCTGGGGACCTTGAATAGTTGTCCTGCAAACCTAAAGCCCATTCAGTTGTGTAGTAAGTGGGTAAGTGAGTAAGCTCCAAGAGTGAGTGGGAGGGGCCATTTACATAGCACATCACAGCACCTGCAGTAATTACCATTTTGCCCTCCTCTAGCTATGCTACTGGACACGACAACAATATCACATCACTGCTAACCACTTCTTGAGTGAGTGGTTAGTGAGTGGGGGGGGGGTGTTGTGTAGCACTCGGGGGGGAGGCATCCATTCTGGGCAGCACTCAGTGTGACCATCTTTAACTGTAGGACCATAGGAAGGAACCACAGCTCATGCTTTGCATGGAAAGAGTCCCAAGTTCAATCCCAGCCTTCTGCAGGTAGGACAATGTCTTTTTGACACTGGAGAGTCACTGCCAGTCAGCAAAGACCATGCTGAGCTAGATGGACCAACTGACTGACCCAATAAAAAACATCTTCATATATTTAACATCAGCTTGCATGTAGGACCCAGTTTAATTTTTTTGTTAATGTATCTGTTTCTCCTAGAAAGGAGAAACAGAAGAAGCTGCCATCTACTGAGACTATGGTCCCTCTAGGTCAGTATGTCCACTACCTGATTCTGATTGTAAATCATAGAAATGCTTACTGGAAGCAGCTCAAGAAACTGAAGTGAAATGACATTTTTTAGGCTTTTAATAAAATAAGTACATTCTGCATTCCCATCTTTTGTGCTGTGTTTCTCCATGTCACTTTCCTTTTCAGAATAGCAGAAGCTGACAATGTTTCTTTAACATCACTCTCCACCAAGCAATTTGCAGACTGGACACACTGCCATGCAAGTATCCACAATTAATTAAATTCAGATAGATGTGCAGCTCAAAAAAATATTTTATTAAATGCTGCGCCAAGGACATTCCTGTAAGTCCATAGAGCTTTATTTAAAGTGGAGTTCTGTACCTCAGGATTCTGGCACATTAACCGCATCCAAGTCCAAGAAAACAAGTTTCATATTATGCATGAACCAATAATGACTCTAGCTCCTATTCTGTTTAGTAAGTGACTTTCAATGCAAAGCTCAGCAGCTAGACAAGACTACTCAATTCAAGGATACACACTTGCATCGCACCTTGTACTTGCTATCCCCAACTTCTCTCTGTGTGTAATGAAATCAAAACAGCTGGCACCAAAGCAGTTTCTCTGAACACTGCATAGGGTCTCCCAACCGATGAGTGGTTTGGAGAAAATCCTGCTTCCACCACTTAAACATGAACAACAGTAACACAAGTAACACAACAGTAACTCCTGGGGGCTGGGGGATAATGATAGGCCCTCAGTTTGGCTGTACTTGTCGTAAGAGGCGACTAAACAGCCACCGGGTAGATGGGACTCATTAGGCTGGGAAGGCAGCTCATCTGAGAGAAGGAAAACTCTGATCCCAAACCTCCACTGCCTTGTGGCTACATCCAGTTATGGAAAAGGCTTCAGGAGTCAACCTCGAGGCAAAATCTGGAGCCAGAGTCCCTGAGGCAGTTCATGGCCGAACACAGTCACGTTCTGGCAACTCCTGCGACGCCGCTGGAACCAACCGTATTGGCTTTTGCCTTTCCATTGGACCATTTCAGCGACATGGAGAGGGGGGAATTGCTGCATGGGTAACAGTCTACCCTCCATATCTACTTTACCCAGGCTTTGCACACTGGAGAGGACACTCTGTTCCAGAACCACCATTCAGAGCGCAATACCATAGTCTTCTGAGACTGAAGGGTGCCAACAATAATAACACAAGCTTCAAGCAGCCACTTTTGAAAGGATTGTTAATGACTATCTCACCTTTCCTTCTATTAACTTGAGGTGGCAAGCATGGAATTCCCTGGGGAGTCACCCACTCAGGCACAGATCTGTTTAGCTGCATCCTGTGCCCTCAGACCATGCCTGAAGGCACATTTGAGACATCTGTTCAAAATCTAGATATTCAGTCCCACAGGCCTCTCCAGTCAAATAGGTCAACCTACACAAACCAGACCACAGCATGCTACAAGCAGAAAGCAAGTGTGCTTTTAAGGGCTGATTCGCACAAAACTTTTTTTTTCCTCATCTGGACACCTGACTTTGAAATTTTGCATCTAACATATAATGTGTGCAAACACGAGCACTATACTGATGTTCTCATTGTAGACCCTTCTGGATTACACCAAGTGTGTAGCATCCTACATACTGCCTACAAGCCTGCATACAAGCACAGCATGAAGGAAGCAACGTCTCTACCCTCACCTTCCCAGTCTTTATCCTCCAGGAACCTGTGTTCATCGTTATTCAGAGGAACTTTTGGTTCAGTCTTAGAATTTTTTTGTGTGGCAGTTTTTTGTTTTGTTTCAATTTTTAAACTATATGTTCAGATTTATTTTTCTGTCAACAGCTTTGAAAGCCTTTTCAACTGAAAAGTAGTTATTAATCAGGGATGCGCAGTAAGGGGAGGCAGCCCCCTTCCCGTTAAATAGGGATGGGCACTCAACTCAGGTTGACCTGAGTCATGCAAAAATGCTGTTTTTGACAACTCGAGTCATGGATATCACTGACCCCAATTCACGATTCGGAGCCAATGACTCGAAAAAAGAGATGGAACTCTAAATGACGAGTCCTGACTCTCATTAGTGGGTGTGTGCACACCCCACTATCATATTCCTTTTTCTGTGCATTTTTGCTTAAGGACTCACAACTCAAAGGGCATGACATTTTTTCAAGTCAAGTCAGGATGGGCACACACTATTGCAAGTCAAGTCACGCCGATTCTGACTTAGGACTCGACTCGGGCTCCATGCCTTGAGCACATCCCGGCTGTTATAAAAAGCAAGTAAAAAAGCAAAAAAGGAAAGCAAATTAGGACACAATAATTTAAAATGAAAAATAGGCAGGGCACCTACATCAGCAATCCCGGGGGAGGCAGCAGGCAGACCTGCCTCAGCTCTGTTCAAAGAAAGTCGTGAAAACTTTCATGAGCTGGGGAAGGGACTAGGCTAGGAAAGTCATGAGCTGCGGAAGGGACTAGGGTCTCTAAAACACTAGGGGCAGGAAGCTATGGAGACTGCCTCAGGGGGCCTGTCGGTGAACTCTTCCTAGCTCTGAGTGTGGAAAGATGTGATTTTTTTTTTAAAAAGTATTTCTGGGGGGCAGGAGAGATTATGTGCGTGTTTCAAGGAGGATTAAGATCCAATGAGAAAGAACGAACTTAAGGGAGCAGTGTGTGTATTCATGTGGCTGTGCCTCCCTGGACCTAGACTTCACCAATGTCACTGATATTATTAAGAAGAAAGAAGGAAGAAGATTTCACTTCTAAATATGGAGACTTCATTAGCTACCTTGACAAACAGCTGTTGATGGACCTCTCCTCTATGAATTTTTCTAATCTCCCCCATCTTTTTTAAAATAGCTGTCTAAGCAAGTGGCCATCAGTATACCTTGTGGCAATGAGTTCCATGAGTCAGTGTAACCACCCACACCCACCCCTTCCACCTCATCTCAAGGAAGAAGATCCGCATCAAAGGGCTAGGGCTATGACACAGGAAAAGAGACATCATGCACTCAAGAGATGGGATTTATTTTACAAAGATTGGTGGGTAACAGCCAATGACAATAAATAGTTCTACATCCGCCTGTGTAATCACTCCCTTTTGTGAACTTCACTGGGAAGTGCTCTTGACAGCCCTAACCCGAGTCTCTCTGTCCCTAGACCAGCCATTTTCAACCACTGTGCTGTGGCACACTAATAATAATAAATAATAATAATACAGGTATTTATATACCGCCTTTCTTGATCGTCAGATTTCTCCTCAGACTTTAATTCAAGGCGGTTTACATAGGCAGGCTATACTAAATCCCAATAGGGATTTTTACAATTGAAAAAGGTTCTGTCTTTCAAGAACCACAACATTTCAGATGGATCTTTTTATGATCTGGTATCACATATCACTAGTGTGCCGTGAGTGGTCCACAGGTGTGCCACAGGAATTTGGGGGAAGATCATTTATTAGTAGGGCCAATGGGGAAGTGAGCCCCCCACTGGCAGCATGGTGTGCCTTGTCAATTGTCAAAAACCTGATGGTATGCCTTGACCATTTTAGTGCCTTGTCAGTGTGCCACTAAAAAGGCTGAAAATCACTGCCCTAGACACTTGAGAAGGAGAGAAAGAAATCCAGCAAGGAACTTGTTGTGTGGGCAGGTCATGCCCAATATGCTGTGGCCTGGAGTAGACCTGAGGGTGCAGAAACACTCTTCCCATTTGGATCTTTCCGTCTTCCTGAAGCCAGGAAGTTTCCTGTTCTCTCCCCTGCACTCTTAGCTCTTTCCCTTTCCCAGACTCTCCTTTCCCCCTCTCTGCTTACTTGACTTGTTCCAGCCTATATTTCTTTTCCTGGCTCCTTCTTCCCACCCTTGTCCTGTTCCACCCATCTGCCCCCTCATCACTTCTCTCCCTGTTTCTTCACTCATTCCTCCTCTTTCCTCCATGTCTGTTCCTTTCCCCCTACTTTTAAACCCTCCTGTCCTTGGTAACCCAGCCCTTTCTCTGGCAGCTGGCCAAACTGGGTTCTCTCAGCCTCAATAGACTCTGCGATGTCCAGCGATGATGCTATCACGGTCGGCGTTGGAAAAAGACCATTGAGCGCAACTGGCTTTGCCAGTCTTTGCAACAGTCAACTACACATTTTGTATGGAATAGTCCAACTTTTGTTTTAGCTTGGCTGCAGCTCCCTGTCGAGAATATGCTCAGCGTCAAACTGCTTTTGAAACTGTAGGAGCTTTGAAAAGCAGATTGAAATATAGAAAGGGGCACCGCTGTTCACAGAGAAGAAATGGCAAAAATAAAAAATAAATCCAACAGAACCCCAACTAAGCCTGACCAAGCAGTTCTTTGGCTTCCAGCCATGGCGTTCAGGACGGTTTTGCCAAGTTGCCTCTAAGATCAAGTCATTAATATTAAAGTTTACTCGCTGCTTTGTAAAGCAATAATAATAATCATAATAAAATACATGGGTTTAGATTGGGGGATTATACATGTATATATGCAATGCAATGGCACCTATATATCTTTACACAAGCAGACACAGTTGCTGCAGTGCTAAATGTGCTTATCCTGGCAGAGCCCCACTGACCTCAGCAGGGTTCTGCTGCCAGAGCCGAGCACATTCAGGACCGCAGCCAGGATCTGTTAGCACAAAAGACCAGTCAAATGTCTAATTGGTTATTATTTTACATGTGCACTTACCACCCTTCAAGGTGCCTTGAAAAACAACCACACAATCAAACTGCAGACAACCATTTCAAGGCTTCTAGCAAAAAGGAGGAGGATGGGGGAACGGGACAGGGACGTAGGAAGTTCTCCTGTACCGGGTCAGGTCCATGGTACCACTGGCCCATGGACCTCGGCATTGTTGACACTGGCTGGCAGCAGGCTCTCCAGGGTTTCAGACAGGAATTTTTCTCTGCCCTACCAGAGAAAGATTCCACCTCCTGTGCAAACTGGATCACTTTAATAACAATAACACCAGCAGTGCAATCCTAAGCTTGTTTACGCAGAAGTAAGCCCCAGTGAGTTCAATGGAGCTTCCTTTCTGGTATATGTGTTTAGGACTAAAGTATTTTTCCTAAGCGCACAAAGTTCTATATGCACGTTATCCTTATTAATCCTTACAACGACCCTGAAAGGGGGGCCTGTGCAATTTTTTTTTTTTTAAGTTTATACTCTTCCTTTTTGGCCATGACAGCCTCAAAGCTATAAGGAAGTGTTCTTATCAGGTTTTAGATCTGGAGCTAAACGACTGCACTAGAGACTTGGGATTTCATAATGTGGAGCTCTGCGTACATCATGCAGTAGCAAACCCAGGTTCACCATGACAAGCATGCTCAGCACAAGCCAACAGTGGCAGACCAAACTGCACATGGTGCTCAAAGCACACCTGTGCTTCTATCTTTTTTAAAAAGACAGCCATAAGGAGCTGGATTAGGACTATGAAGTAGGGTGTTGGTTAGACCAGTGGTTTTCAATGGTTCTTCATGCCTTGACCCCAATAGGTCAGTCAATCAATCAATCATGAGGCTAGGGACCCACTGTTGGTCCCACCCCACCTCCTGAGATTCAATTCATTCACCCCCGTTGCTGCCCACTCCCTGCCCCCACATGCCGCAGTGAGGAAGGCTCTTTTTGCACAATATTCGCACAATTTTGCAAAATTATTAGCACAATAAATTTTGCTCTTCAGGATTATAAATCCCCCTTGGCTTTTATATCAGTGCTGGACAGGCTACTGCAGAGTAACATAGAATGGCATGTAGCAGACAGCAAAGTCTAACAGTGGATACTTATGCATTCAGAGAACATTACATAGGATAACAGTCACCTTCAAAATCTAAAGGAGTGAATTCTGAGGTTCTCATTTTGGGTGGACTATTTCATTTCAGATTTCATCAATGCAGGTTTGCCCCAATGCAGGTTTGCCCTAGTTCTCTGAACCAAGCTGGGAAACCATCACTTACTGTTGCAGGCATTCATGTGACAAGGTCTTATAAGCAGAGGTACTGACAGGCCATTGCACTCTGTTTCATTTAACGCAACCTGCTGGCCTTTGGCTGTATGTTTTTGGCAGATAGGATTCCTTCTTTGTGTTCCAGCTCCACAGCTTACAGAGCACTATGGAAAGAAGGATGCAATCAAAATTATTTTTGTGTTCTGTCCCGTAGTTGGCCTGTCCTACCCAGTTCTGTAATTTTAAACAGAAGTGTGTTTTCTCCACCATATTTACAAAAGGTTGCTCCTCTACATGACACCCTGTCTTGACTGACACCTGTGCATCAAAAATGCACACAATGCAAATTGAATCTCTGGGGAGGAAAAAAAAAAAAACCTGGCACAGATATTGGGGCTGTCCTAATTAAAGAAATCTTAGGCCCAAATCATAACCCACTTTCCAGCACTGGCATAGCTATGCCAATGGGACGTGTGCTGCATCCTGCAGTTGGTGTCACTCACGGAGGCCTCCTCAAAGTAAGGGAATGTTTGTTCCCTTACCTCGGAGCTGCATTGTCCTTATGTCGGTGCTGGAAAGCGGGTTAGGATTGCGCCCTTAATTGATTAATATATCAATTTTCATATGAGCAAAGCAGTAATTCTGAAGCATGAAGCAAAATTTCTCTTATTTTAAATTATGCACACCATCTTAGCATTCCTTCTTATGTGTGAGAAAGGGTGAGTAGCTTTTTTAAGAAGAGACATTCTCCCCCATGTGAAAGAAAAGGGGGTAATGGTTTTCGGGGGAAGTGTTTGGCATGTATTGACATTACAACACTCACTCATACAATACTGTATGAGTATTGTATATTAGTATATGAGTATATATGAGTATATTATTACCCCTGCTAATTGGGTAAGAGGCACTTTTTCAAGTGGGTGCTCCTTTTTTTAGCAGGGGGAGAGTAACTGGCCCACCTTACCCCAGCACTGTCTGTTCTAGTGGCTGTCTGCTGGTATTCATTTTGCATCTTTTTAGATTGTGAGCCCTTTTGGGACAGGGAGCCATTTAGTTATTTTGATTTTTCTCTGTAAACCGCTTTGTGAACTTTTAGTTGAAAAGCGGTATATAAAAACTGTCAATAATAATAATAATAATAATAATAATAATAATAATAATAATAATAATAATAATACTGTGCACTCGTACATATAAAATTGGCTTGCCAGGGACACTTTTTTCAGCAGATCAAAAGTTATCTAATCAATTACCCTAACCAATTAACTGACAAACATTGCAGCACTAATACATATACTTTTAAAAAATGCACTCTTTTTTCAGGTCTACCCACCTTAGACCATTCTCCCACAACGAGCTCTGGAAGGCAATCTATTTTTGCACAAGGTTTATGAGTGGACAGTCTAGGTTCACGGCATTTCTCATCAGGCAGTTTCAGAAAGCTTCCATCCATCAAAAGCTGCCTGCAAGTCACTTTGCGATTCTGTGCGCCTCCGCCACACGTACGGGAGCACTGAGGAGCAGAAATGATTAAAAATCACAAGCATGCATACGTCCTCCTTCATAATTACATGATACTGCTTATTATCAGCATTCACACATAATATTTTCTTGAATTCCAGAGTTATCTTAGCCTGGGCTCATACAAACATTAGATGACATATTCCTGGACTGTCTGCAGGAGACCGCATGCTTAAATGTTCTGCCACACACTCAGAAAATCCCAGAAAACATACACTATCAGCCACTTCGGAACGAAAGCACCACTACTTTTCAGTAACTGTAAGTCCATCATACCTGTTGCCATTCTTCAACATGCCAAACCGGGGGGCAGTGTATTTGGTTACAAGCTTGCAGCGTGTGAGGCTTCTTGTCTTTGCAGTTTTCAGGCGTGACAATGGATCCTCCAGATAGTTGGCAGTGTGCCTCTCTTGTCTGAATGCCAACACCACAAGTGGCAGAACACTGTCTCCAGGGGCCCACCTGCCACCTAAGTCAAGGAATTCAAAAGAAGAGCATGCCAAACAAAAATGCTCAGCCTAGTACAACAGACAGGGCAACTTAGAGAAGTAATTCTGCTAAAAGCAAAACAGAGGTTGGACAATGGTTATATTCCAACCCTGGGCCTGTCATCCAGTAAGATTTTGAACCTGAGACCCCTGAACTTGACCCCTCAGTACTGTTCACATTTTCATACCACCCTTTCTCATAAGAACATAAGAACTTAAGAAGAGCCCCCACTGGATCAGGCCAAGGGCCCATCTAGTCCAGCTTCCTGTATCTCACAGTGGCCCACCAAATGCCCCAGGGAGCACACAAGACAACAGACACAGGGTCCAATCCTATCCAACTTTGCAGCACTGGTGCAGTCGCAGTGCAGTCCCCAGGTAAGTGAACAAACGTTCCCATACCTTGAGGAGGTCTCTGTGAGTGCCTCCTCACCACAGGATGCAGAGCACGCCTCATTGGCACAGTTGCACCAGCACTGGAAAATTGGATAGGATTGGGCACACAACCTGCGTCCTTGTCTCTTCCCCTGCATCTGGTAATCAGAGGCAGCTTGCCTCTAAAACCAAGAGATTACACATACCTAACATGACTTGTAACCCATAATGAACTTTTCCTCCAGAAATTTGTCCAATCCCTCTTAAAGGCATCCAAGCAAGATATCGTCACTATATCCTGTGGCAAGGAGTTCCACAAACTATTTACACGCTGGGTAAAAAAATATTTTCTTCTGTCTGTCCTAACTCTCCCAACACTCAACTTGCGTGGATGTCCTCTGGTTCTGGTGTTATGTGAGAGGGAAAAGAGCATCTCTCTATCCACTCTGTCCATCCCCTGCATAATTTTGAATGTCTAAATCATGTCCCCCCTGAGGTGCTTCTTTTCTAGACTGAAGAGGTCCAAATGTAGTAGCCTTTCCTCATAGGGAAGGTGCCCCAGCCCAGTAATCATTTTGGTTGATCTCTTTTCCATTTCCACTATATCCTTTTTGAGATGTGGCGACCAGAACTGGACACAATACTCCAGGTGTGGCCTTACCATCGATTTCTTCCAAGGAGCTCAGGGTTGTATACAGGGTTCCTTCCCTCCTTCTGTCCTCACAACAACCCTGTGAGGTAGGTGAGGTGGAGAGATAACGACTGGCCCAAGGTCACCCAGGAAACCCTGAATCTGTTTCCCAGAGGGACCACCCCCCTCTGCACTGCATGCATTGCGCTCCCCAGCATTTGCTTGCTACCACAGACAATCATTAACAGGGAGGTGGTGGAATGCTAGACTCCAGACCAGATGCCTCTCTCTTAAGGCTCCCCAGTCCTCAGAAAGGGGAGGGTGGAGCCTGGAAATAGTAATCAGACCCAGTAATCAGCCATAAGGGCTCACTTGAGCTTCAGCCTTCTTTGGACCAAGTCGTCTGTTTGGAGCTGTCCAAGGTCCTGCAACTTCAGCACAACCTTGCTAGCTATCCAAAGTGACAAAGGATGACTTCCCCCCATGCCAACTTCCCTCATAGCATCTTCTTGCCTCCAAGGCTCCTACTCACAGTCAGAACGGACCAGATAAAACGTTTCAAGAAGCAATCTCTGCTGTTTTCTTCGGGGAAAGAAAACGGTGGCAGACCTTTTCCCCAATGAACAAAACTAATGTTCCAAGACAACCTAGCTCCAGTTTACTAACCCCAGACAAGCATCTGTTAAGTTAGGTTTCCATATTGCCAGGCCCTACCTTGGGGGACAAAGTCTTGTGTTGCACACACGGGTCATTGCTGGGGGCCTCTTAGTGCTGTCACACAGGGTGTCATTTACGGTCTGTTTTGTCTGCTCGTGTCGGCACACTGCAATCGCTTCCTGTGTCCCTAGATTTGTGAAATATATTTAAATACATCTTGAAATACATCTGTGAAAAGGTGACACAAAACACAATTTGAAGCCATAAGAACATAAGAACAGCCCCACTGGATCAGGTCATAGGCCCATCTAGTCCAGCTTCCTGTATGTCACAGCAGCCCACCAAATGCCCCAGGGAGCACACCAGACAACAAGAGACCTGCATCCTGGTGCCCTCCATTGCATCTGGCATTCTGACAAAGCCCATTTCTAAAATCAGGAGGTTGCACATACACATCATGGCTTGTAACCCGTAATGGATTTTTCCTCCAGAAACATGTCCAATTCCCTTTTAAAGGCATCCAGGCCAGATGCAGTCACCACATCCTGTGGCAAGGAGTTCCACAGACCAACCACATGCTGAGTAAAGAAAAAATTTCTTTTGTCTGTTCTAACTCTCCCAACACTCAATTTTAGTGGATGTCCCCTGGTTCTGGTGTTATGTGAGAGTGTAAAGAGCATCTCTCTATCCACTCCATCCTTCCCATGCATAATTTTGTAAATCATGTCCCCCCTCAGGCGCCTCTTCTCTAGGCTGAAGAGGCCCAAACGCCATAGCCTTTCCTTATAAGGAAGGTGCACCAGCCCCGTAATCATCTTAGTCGCTCTCTTTTGCACCTTTTCCATTTCCACTATATCCTTTTTGAGATGTGGCAACCAGAACTGGACACAATACTCCAGGTGTGGCCTTACCATAGATTTGTACAATGGCATTATAATATTAGCCGTTTTGTTCTCAATACCTTTTCTAATGATCCCAAGCATAGAATTGGCCTTCACATTTGGTTGACACTTTCATCGACCTGTCCACCACCACCCCAAGATCTCTCTCCTGATCTGTCACAGACAGCTCAGAACCCATCGGCCTATATGTGAAGTTTTGATTTTTTGCCCCAATGTGCACGACTTTACACGACTACGTAATTGCATTGAAACGCATCTGCCATTTTGCTGCCCATTCTGCCAGTTTGGAGAGATCCTTCTGGAGCTCCTCACAATCACTTCTGATCTTCACCACTCCGAAAAGTTTGGTGTCATCTGCAAACTTAGCCACCTCACTGCTCAACCCTGTCTCCAGGTCATTTATGAACAGGTTGAAAAGCACCAACCCCAGGACAGATCCTTGGGGCACACCGCTTTTCACCTCTCTCCATTGTGAAAATTGCCCATTGATACCCACTCTCTGTTTCCTGCTCTTCAATCAGGTCTCAATCCAGGAGAGGACCTGCCCTCTAATTCCATAATCCAAACACAGTTACAGTTATCCACACATCGGCCCCGACCCTTAAAGGGTCATAGCAGCTCCAAAATACAAATAAAATTAGAACGGAAAAGTAGTTTACATGAATAAAATATGCATTTGTTTCTAAATAAAAAATGTCAGTGATTCCTCCTTATTGTACCACCTACCATGGTATGACAATGGTTGAATACTAAAATTTTTACTAAATTTTTACTGTAAAATGATGCAGTGCATTGACCACTACCGAACGAGTTTCTCAAGACAGTGACATGCAGTCCTCTCTCCTATCTACAAATCCAAACTATTCTGGAGGAAAAAAAAATCCAGGAGTACAGCTTGCAGGGAGGTAAAAAAAATGGGAGAGTGAGGGTTCAGCATCCCTCTCACCAAAGCCCCCCAGAAGGATCCTCCTCACCTGTTCTATAAAATTGGGGCAGTCCTGCATTTAAAGAGGTGGACCTGCTACCATCATGTCTAGTAAGGGCCCTGAGTTTTGAGACCAAATTCTGAGAAAACAGAACATGATCTTGCATTGCAAACTTCATTTTTTCCACTGGGAGTCCCACCAGCAAATCAAGGGCACAGTTCATTCCACAAGCTGTAAAGTGCCTTGGATTGTTCCTGCAGGTACAAGTGCTATAAAACAAGAAGTCATTACCACTGTCATCATGAATGGAACATGCTGAAGTTCATTCTAATGTGGAGGCTTCGTTGGTACTATGTGGAGGAAAAAAAGTCTTCTAATGTGATACGCAAGACCGAAAATGGTCATAGTTCAGGGAATCTGTTTCCTTCCTTCTAAATCCATTTTCCCCTAGTGGCTTTAGGAGGGCTACAAATCTGATTTCAAGACAGCTTCACATTTCTCTTTTTGTAAAAAGATTTGCAAAGTTTCAGTCTCTTTTGTACCTTCATTGCATTTTCTAGTTAGAGAAGGCAGAGTCTTTCTATTTGTGTGGAATTATATTGAAACCTCAAATTTTATTCCATTTCATTTTAAAAACAAAAAAGCAAAAACCCACCTGCACTGTTGCTAGACAATTACCGCCATAAATATCTCTTCTCCTAATTCATCACAAAGGTTTTTCTTGACACTCTGCTGGTTACCAAAAAGGCCTAGTTTTATTTTAGCTGACTCTGTGGAAAAACTCGGGGCTGGAAAACGTCTCCCCCAAGGTTAGCGGTGTGTGTTTTATGACTTTCAGGTAATTGGTTAGAGCACGGGCAAGGGTTTTTGTTCCTCGATATGAGTGACAAGTGATTTTTATAATGGGATCTCAACCACTTCCATCTGTCCCCAATCATTCAAAATTATATTATGTCAGAACTGGGCATTATCCATGGTGTGCAAGCGAACTACACAAGCTACAGTTTTTAGCAGGCATATCTTGTTCCTCATTAATATTCCTCTATATTATGCCACCTATACAGCAACTGTCCTCAAAAAAAAACAACAGCAAAATACATTCAGCATTATTAGAGCAAGCTAATCACATTTCTCAGGGGGCTTAAGCTCAGGGACACAGGATATACTTTTGTATCTAAGGTTGAACTTACAGGCATCGCAACTTAATAGGCCTAAGTCAACATTACACAAGAATTGAGGTGGCAAGTTAAAGATGGTAGACGTCTGGACTGTTTCACTTCTCCAAAGAGTAATATTTAAGAATCCTTCCCTACGTAAAAAAGATCCTGAATGTTACAACCAGCGAATCAAGGAAAGGACTAACATTAAACCTTTCCTCATATACTGTGTTCGTATACCATTAGCAGTGAGTATTTTGCATGGGGAAGCACTCTAAATGACTAATTCTGCAAGAGAGTCCAGGGATAAATGAGCTATTGTTTTGACTCCTTTTGATCTAACTATGCATTTACTTTCTCTCTTATTGTTTCAATCCCTTCTATTAACATATTCAGCTAAGTCTGCCATTTGCTCTACCTTCCATATTTTTGATAACCATCCCTTCAATCTTGGCATCACTGGATTTCATCAATATCTTGCAATCAACATTTTGGTAGCAGTAAACAGATTTGAAACTGCCTCATGTTGTCTATTCTTTCCTTCAAAATAGCCCAATGAAATCAACATTATGAGAATTTTGAGAAAAATATTGGTTGCTTTTGCTGAGTTTCAACACACAACAAAAACATATGGCTGTCAATGAGTACAAGAGCTTCTCCTTCCCATACCAATGTTATATGTGGCATGCTATGAAAGTATAAAATTATTTTGAATATAAGAATTATGAAAACAAAACATCATATGTAAGTATGAGGTAACATATCAACTGTAAACATTTAACTATAAAAATAATCAATTAGACTGATAAAAGCATCTAATAGTAGAACACTAGTCTCATTCTGCCCTAGGTTAGCCAATCAAATTAAAATGAACAGTTCTCTATCAAAGGAACGTTAATATATTATACATAATATAAAAAGTCTATACAGTATGCTTTGATGGTTTAAATTTATAATAGCATTAATACTGAAAAATTATAATAGTCCACCTTATTATAGTTTTCAGACAGTCTCTCTCTATCCAATAAGCAATTACATTCAATTGATGCAGCATTTGCTAGTAGTTTAGGGAAAAAGAGTAGGGAAAATTGATACCGAAAAGAGAGGCACAGGTAACCATTGCAATTTAATAATGGTCTACAGTCTCAAATCTTCCACTGCAAGGGTTAGCAAGCAATTTGTGAAATTTATTAAGTGCTTGTATCCAAGTAATTTAAAATGAATAATGTCCTTCTTCATGAGCTTAACATGCTGGGAAATATAATTTATATTAAATATATCTGAGATATGATGGACCAGACAGGTCTTGATACTCTGGCACAGTATTTTGTTGTACAGTTGAAATTGCACTATCTTTCAATGCAATGTTTTGTACACATTACTTCTGAAGTTATGTAGCCTTTCCAAAATGTGCCTGAGCCAAGATCATGATAGGATACAAAGCAGGTGCTCCTATCAACAGCTCTATCATAACTCTGCCTCTGAAAAACAATAGCCTAGACACATGGCCAGGGTATGACTTTAGAAAAATTCCATGATATTTAATCTCAGTCTAAAGCCCTAGACCCCTACAGTGCTAAAGCTAAGTTGCATTGGGGGCACAACCCTAACCTGTGCTGGTACAGCCAGGCCGCAATGGGCTGCTCTGTATTCTATGCAGGTTAGGAACAGATTGGAGGTCACCTTGGGGTAAGGGGTATTTGTTTCCCTTACCCCATGTAACACCCCAGTCTGCCCTATGGGTCTACTTGGATCTGCGTCAGCTGTTTAGCCTGTGTAGGACTTCAAGGCCCGGGAGGGACAGGATATGGTGTGTGCTGCAGCCACAGATCCTGCCCTCCTCCTGGGTCCGATTCTCCCTGTTCAGTCCTCCCCTGTCCCAAAATGACCCCTCCCCACCCCCAGAATGCTGTCCCACCACCCTCTCCCGCCCCCTGAAGTGCCTGGTGCAAACATACCTGCTCTAGCTGGTGCAGGATTGGGATCCAGTCTGGAAGAGTGGGTGCAGGCCTCAGAGTCAGCCCAGACAACTCTCAAGTTGGCACAAATAAGCCTTAAGGCACGTTTGTGACATTCAAGATGGTACAGGGGACCTGCACTGGCTCAGTTGGTGCTTTGGATTGGGCTGTGCATCTAATACAAACTTATAACTGACACCCCCTCTGTGAAACGTCTTGCCTGTTTTGAAAATCAGAAGGATCACTTAGTATCAGACTAGTGGTTCCCAAAAAAAAACAGTGGGCTAGGGCCCACCAGTGGGTTGCAACCTAATTTTTGATGGGTCGTGAAACTCACACTGATAGCTGAAAAAGAAAAAGTACTGAGCTCTATGGAAACGGAAAGGAGCAGCATGTGTGTGGAAAATGTGCCTAGGTCCACGTAAGAACAGGCTGAGGGGAACACAAGGCCACTGGAATGGTTCCAGATTTGATGAACATGGAGCTCAACAAACGCTCCAGAAGGTGGTCCCCCCCACCTCCGTAGTAAAAAAGATAAAAACAGAGGCTTGAGTGGCTGGTAAAGAGAAACTTTTTTAAGTTTCGTAAAGCTAGGTGGGTCTCAATAGAAAGTCATTTTTAAAAGTGGGTCCTGATGCTAAAAAAGTTTGGGAACCACTGCTTTAGACTCTAGTTTTCTTTGTTCAAGTTCTTTACATTTATGATTTACAGATCTACCTGATCTGTATTTATAGCCAGGTATGGCAGTGTGGCATGAAGGCATACTACATTATACAAGGGTGACAAATGCCCTTAAGCACTGTTTCCTGTCACTGGATCTAGTATCAGTTCTTACATGCAGACTGTAGAGTAGGTTTCTAGCTCTGTTACATGGTATGCATGCATACTGTGGTAAGTGTAAGAAATCTAGTGAATACTGCAGTTTTATTTATACATACATACCTCACTGTTTTGTCTCTGAAGAGGCCCCCTCTGATCAGCAATTCAGAGAGGCTCAGGGGAAATGTGGAACATTCTGACATTTACCAGTAAATGTTTAAAACCAGTGTAAATGCCTTCAATAAATATCCCAGTGCCATTTCTAATTCCCAACATTAATCAATAATGGATGATTACTGTGCTACAACTATGAAAGTTTAAAAAGGATAACACTTTTAAGCTTTATGACATTTCTTTCATTTCATAGAAAGACCAGACTTTCTACAACTTAAAGTATTACTGGTAAATGTCAACATTCACCAGGTTTCTGATATATACATAAACTTCAGATGAACTGCCATACTCTTGCAAGTATGTTTGTCTTCCTTTTTCACATTAACTTTTTTCCATCTACTTTGCCAGTGTTTCTCAAAAGGTGGGTCGCGAGGAAAAAAATAGGAAAAAAAGTGGGTCGCGAGGCAATTTCAGATGGGTCCCCATTCATTTCAACGTGTATTTTATTTTTAATTTATTAGACTTGATGCTACCATGCTTTGTGACTGCATTTGGGGAAACGTTACAGATACGGACTTTTAACAGGCTACTATGTATATGCTTTTAACCATGGGGCTGACTCCCAGGAAAGTGTGGATAGAATTGCAGCCTTTGGGATGTTTGGGGAATTTTTTTAAACAGATCAGCCACTGCTTGGGAGGGTTAGGAGGGTTCTTTATTTTAAATAAATTTTTAAACTTATACTTATTGAAAACTTTTAATTTACTTACTTACTTACTTAATTAATTAATTTGATTTGGTCATATGGGGATGTTAAAAATGTTCCTGCTTGATGATGTCACTCCTGGCCATGACATCACTTTCAGGTTAATGACTTCACTTCCAGTGTGTCCTGACAGATTATCATTCTAAAAAGTGGGTCCCAGTGCTAAAAAGTTTGAGAACTTTTACAGGTCCAGTACAGGTCCAGCCTATTTATACACGGATTTTTTATACACGGATTTGACTCAACACGAATGGCCCCTGCAAATGAGAAGGAATGTGCTGATCCCTGGAGAATGAATGTGCTGATCCCTAACCCTTTAAAATCACTTAAAAAAAACTGAACAGTCCTTTAACAATAGCCTTATTAATGAGAGAGAGAGAGAGAGAGAGAGAGAGAGAGAGAGAGCAGCTGGCTGACAATCCATCAATCCTTCTCTCTCCAGGCAACCCCTCTCTTCCCCCTGAGCACATGAAGAAATGTGATCACTTTGCATTGGTGAAGGGAGGGACTGAGTGAAGGCCTTTTTTTGCCATCCACATGAGTGCTTGGAACAGAACCCACACGAATAATGAGGCTCAACCTGTACTTTACTATCTCTGGTTCTACTAAGACTTTTGTGACCTGCTTACAAGCAGGTCCTGTGCAAAGTTTGATATACTGCCAACAGCTGGTCTCCATGCCACTGTTACAAACTGCTTTTGAAACTCACTTCTGCTTCAGAAACAGTTTGCCATGCACCAGCAAAGCAGCAGTTCCTGTTTGAGAAAGAAAGCTCTAGGTTTGCAGAACCAGTCCCACACTTCTCTAGATTATGGCCTCCTCCTCCTCCTCCTTCTTTTTTTTTTTTTAAATAGTTCACAATTTGCATTTCCCTTAGTAGTGGTTTGTCATACCTGGGAAAAAGAAAACCCACACTTAAATTTAGTAGTTTTTTTAGAAATAGTAATAAAAAAAATACCTCCAATGCATGTAGCCGAACAAGGGGTAAAACCAATATACTCCCAATCGTAGATGACATCAGCATCCTCACTGTGAGAAAACTCTGAGATGTATGGGACCGAATCCCCATCGCATGACTCCAGGTAGCAACTACGTTCGGTTGGTGGCTTGGATTCTTCACACTCTTCATCAGGCAGTTCCATCTCAGTCTGAGTAAATGCGAGATAAATACGGCACTTCACTTCACGCACCTGAACACCATGGCCACAAGACGCACTGCACGGGGACCATGGCTCAGGGAGAAACCTGCAATTAAACCACAGCACAAGAATCTCGCACTGTATTTGAATTATAAACACTTCCTTATTTACCTAAAAAAAAGTTAAGAAGGGAAACCGAACCATTTTCTAACCTATCGATCATCAGCTCAGCATTTCTTTATCACCAAAGAACTCCCAAAAGGCTTTGAGAAAATTCTGATTATATTTCAAAAGAGGACTTATCGCTGCTAAACTCAATGAACCCCATTAAAAAAATTATATATACTTCAGTTATCTCACAATGGCTGGGAAGTCATCCAAAATATGCAGATAATTGTAGGTTTAGATAAATAGGAGAGCTATGTACAAGAGGACTCCATCCATCATTCCTTTCAGTGACACTTGCATAGGGATCTTGTGAATAGAGGAAAGTCACATGGCAATGGTATTTTGTGGCTTCCACTCACAGGCACTGATAAACAGATTATTTTCTGCAGTAGAGAGGTGAGTGCATACTGCTGCTCATGAGGACCTCACAGAGCATATCCCCACCAAACAGGGAATCTGTCTGCATGGTCAACTATGACCATGTCCATGAATCCAGGCCATGGTCTGAAAGCACAAGGTGTAGCAAGCAGGTGTAAGTCTGGTCAGTGCCTTGATGGGAGACCGGGCTCCAACTTGAGCTCCACAAAGGAAAACAGACAGGACATAGATGTAAATACACAAATAGACTGACAGAAAAAAAGAAGAAGGGGGTGGCATTCCATTCTCATCCACCCCAACAAATTATTTGTGCTGTCAACTGATGATATTGACCTTCCTGCATGGACAAAATCTAGTAAGACTTGCTCCAGGTGCTTAACGTAGAGATTTTTACCTCCTGAAGGGCATGGATATGTGTTTCCGCACATGACCACTCTTGCTAAATCAAGGCTTATAAATGTGAGGCTGTGGCAGTTCAGAGATCTCCTGGTTGCAGCAGGGGATCGACTGTCAGCCGGGAATGCCTAGGCTTAGCTGGAGATCTGCACCTCCAAGCCCACATTCACAGGAGGAGGCAGACAAAGTCCAGGTGATGAGGATGTCAACCAGTTCTCCAAGATGAACATCAGTGATTTTGAGGTGATGACCATCAATTCTTCGCTTCCGCCTTGAGAGAGGGACAGGGACTGGTTCCAAGCTTTGGTAGGTATATCCATCCTTCCCCACTTCAGTGGCTACTGTTTTATGGACTGCTGAATTCATTTCCTTTACAGATGGCAAGAGTGCTGGGACATCAGCCTCCCTGGGCAGATTTCCAGCACATGAAAACTAAGAATGCAGCAAAAAATTTCTCCCAAGTCCATATTTGCATAGCCCAACATTATGGGAGCAGAATGAAGACTCCCAGGGTTTGAGGCTCGCTAGATTGAAATCCAATCTTGCGGCAACACCCTGGTTTGCAGGCACCACAGAGCTCAAATTGGGAGGTTTGTGAATCAGACCCTTGTTCCATACCTTCCATATAGCTGGGGCTATTGATTAAAAAAGGGAACAGCACGGTGTCCAAAATGGGATACTTGCACAACAGCCTTGAATTCTTTGGCCTGAGGAACCAGAGGACACCAGAAGGCCAACACTCTGTCACTGTCCAATGAAAAGCTCTAAAATGTTTTTAAGGTTTTTTACTGGTTTTAGGAAATTTTAATATTTATATTTTTATAATGTTTATATTTTTATAATTTTTGTAAGCCGCTTCGAACATCCATTAGAGAGATAAAGTAGGGTATAAATTTATAAATAAATAAATAAAATGTGTCTCTGCTTGGGCAATCTGTGCTTAGAAAGGTCACCAGACTGTTCCTCTGTGCCGCTAGATCAGTGCTTTCCAAACTTTTTAGCACCAGGACTCTCTTTTTAAAATGATAATCTATCGCGACCCACTAAACAAAAAATAGAAATATCTAGAAAGAAATATTTTATTTTAATAGTATATTAATAATAATCAGAATTTTGTGCTCCTGAGGCTGCTAGAGACCTTACATATAGAGAGTGTGTGTAGACATTTGCTATAGCCTTCCTAGAAACTGAGTTCAAGGACTGTTCCCGAAACTTTAACAGTTATTCCAGTGTACCCAGAAGTCTCAACTGGAGAGCAAGATGTGCAGTTAAGGACTTCCAGGCCAAACAAAAGACTGAGACTGGGTTCACGTGTGATACTATGGCACACCAATTACCAGAGAAAGTTAGAAAATGTGACATTTTAATTTGGGGTCCTCATACCATACCATACCATACCATAGCTAACAATTTTCCATCTAATGATTTTCTTCTGCAAACCATGCAAAGGTGCTTGTAAAGGTTTTTTCATTTTCAAAAACAATTTCACGATCCACCAAAAACTGGCTCACGACCCACTGGTGAGTCTCAACTCACAGAAGGAAAGACTGCACTAGACTAACGATCACTTAACTAAATTCTACCTGCCCAAGGAATGAGAGCCTGATGTCAAGGCTGTTAGGTCTGAACAAAGCCCCAGGGAATTGTGGGAACAAGGACCCATTGTAGATGCTAAACCTCCTGGGGCACAGACATGAAGTTACCACTGAGAAAGGAGACAAAAATACATGATAAGGAGAGTTTCTAAAGGGTTGCTTATCTAAACCAAGAATAATATTCTCTCAGTTTTTCATCTTCAAGCAGCATACCACAGGGCCTTAACCAACCCAAATATTTGATGAAGCTTGAAAAAAATTTTTTGTTAGATGTGTTGACAGCAGTATACCAGTATTTCTGTATTCACTTCACACACAGGATAGAGAATGAACAGGAGGATCCAAAAATAATGTATGATGAATTCTTTGAAGTTTTGCATTTCGATTGAAAGTCTGAACCTCAGAACAAACTCATTTACAAAGAAAAGTCAGAGAATTCAAACCATTTTTTTCTCTTGACTTAAAGCAAGCCCATATTGTAATTGAGGTTTTCCTGTTCCATATTAGTGTCTGGAATTTTACAGCACCAAAAGAGCAAGTTGTTTGGGGTTTTTATTTTCATTTTAATTAAGCATAGAATATAAAGTTCAGGCTTGCCATTGCCTAAACCAAAACCATGAGATTCAGCTGTTGATGATTGCCATACAATTCAGACATTCAGTTTAATATGGTAACCTCAGCACAGTCTGCCTGAACTAAAGTTATGATTAAATTTCGTAGCCAAGCAGGTTTTTGATAATGAGATAAAAAGGAGTGTTATTTGCATAGCATGAAAAGGAACTAAGGGTGGAAGACAAGGGAGGTGGAGTGCTGGATGGCAGAGATTTTTATAGCTTAAACCAAATTGTTACATCCTGTTTACAACCAAGAACCCAAGAGGTAAGACAAAATGTTTGACAGACAGCAACTCAGGATAGAGTTGCAGGACCTCGGAGAGCTCCGAGCAAATCATTGGTCCCACAAGGGCCACAGGTGGAATAAGGCAAAATCCTTCTAGGCCAGAGTTTCTCTATGGCAGGGGTCTCCAAACCCTGGCCCAAGGGCCAGACGCGGCCCTCAGAAAGCCTCTATCTGGCCCTCAGAAAGCCTTTATCTGGCCTCTATCTTGTCCCTTGAAAGCCTCTGGCCCACTCAACTGGACCAGAGCTGTGCTCTGATTGCATCTGGAGGGTGTTCTGAGGGCCGGCTGAGAGAATGAGCCCACTCATTAATTTATTCATTCATCTAAGTTCCATCTCTAATTTATTTATTTAAATTTTATATTTAAAAATTTTTCCGGCCCTCAGCACTGCACCAGATATTTCATGTGGCCCTCTGGCCAAAAAGTTTGGAGACCCCTGCACTATGGTATCACTGGTGGCACTCAGGTTGATGTCCAGTGATACCTGTGGAGCCCCCAGACTCCTGTCATCTGGCAGTGAGACCAGCAATGCAACGTGGCAAGCAATGGTAGGAGGCCCTGCTCAGAGGGCAGAGTTCCAGCATGATTTTCACATGCTTGAAGAAGTCCTCCCATCTGCTCTGAAACTCTTACTAGTTTTGTTGCAGCACATCTGACCTCTTAATCCATAAACATAGAATGAAACCCATGCTTAATCCATGCTTAATCCATAAGCGTAGAATGGCAATGAATGACATCATTTTGAATGACTTTTGATGGTCTTTCCAATAGGTGGACCATGAAAGTGCTACGGCAGGGTACAAATGCCGAGAAATGCTGTTCTAGGCTCAGACGACCCCGTCCCCCTCGCTCTGCTTCCCTGGCTGGAGTCTCTGAATGGGCATTTCTCTCCATCACATCCCTTCTGACCTCTTGCTGGTATACCAAACTCCTTTGTCAATGCTGTGTGTATCAACAGAGGTTTTTTCAGGGGTGATGTGAGTAGAAACAACAGAAAAGGGTGAAATAGAAAATGATGGCACACCATCTACGTAAGTATCTTCCCTGTGAGATTCACTTGGCATCTATGCTAAGGCTTTGGGACATTTTCCCCTGAGGAATCTGTGCTGCCTTATTTTCACTCAGTTTCCAGGTGTCAGCTAAAAAACAGTTTGTTTTGTCAGACCGTGTTTGGGATTCTTGGGGGAGCTCTTTAGTCTGTCCTTTCTGTGAGTTTTTATAGCAATTCTATGGTAATTGTTTTCTCTGTTTAATGTATTTACGGTATCCCTTGTTTTAAGTATTGTAAGGTGTAATGGGGCCACAGTGAATCATGGTCTAAAAATTTAAAACTAAAATAGAATAGAAAGCTTCTCAGTGCCAAACAACTTTTGTTTTTTTAACCAGGCTCTTGACATCTGTTCAGCTTTAACTTTTTCTTCTTTACTGTTCCTTTTATTCTGCTTTAGTGTGCACTTTACGGGTCAATCACTATAGCTTTCCACTGCATGTTGTGAACCTGCCTTAGAATTTTCACTATAGTTCAGTATGTAAGGCTGCAATCCTATACAGTTACCTGGGAACTTGTTTCTGAGTAGTCATGTATAGGAATGCACCATAAATTAACATACTGAACATAAAGATGGTGAAGCTGTCCTTGGGGTGCTGTTGATCAGTTGAATGAGCTGCATGTACTGTCTGAACAGGCCCAATGAGACAACTCAGCCCCTCTTCCACGGAAGGTTACTGGCTTCTAAACTTGGCCTCTTTCTCTGAGTTATTACTAAGCAAAAACAACAGCAGAAGTCTCTATTTCTTTAAGCTTATTAAAAGAAAACGGATGCGGAATCTTTTTTTGGAAGGCTTATTGAAAATCCCCCTGTAAATAAAGAAGACTCTAGGGAGAAACATTTACAATAATGATGGGTATCAACTATCATCACATTCCACCGGTAGACACCAGAAAGGTCAAACCTCCATTTTTCTTGGCTTAGTCTTGCAAACAGTCTTTAAAAAATCCTATTTTTCTAATAATTTTTTTAAAAGACTTTTGAACATCCATTATGTAAATTCAAGCCCCCCTCCCCCCCCCCCCACGAATGATCAGCCACAGGGCAAAAGTTTATCTCCAATATGTTGCCTTTTTGTTGCAGTTTTTTTAAAACACAGTTTCATTTTTACCTTGTTTGTTCATTAAGGCTGAAGGTTCAATTGTAAAAAAAAAAGGGGGGGGGGAATTGGGAAGTAAAGATTTGCATCTTGTAGTTCTTGTTAACTTATGTGTCCAGGCTGTAAATCACCAAGGGAAATGGAACAACTCAGGCTTAAACCAGAAGTGGACAAGCGGATTTTGAGACTCATGTAAATTGCAAGAAGCAAAGATATACATTCTAATGGAGAAGAGCAGTTACCCTCAACAGGAAGCAGAGTCACAGCACTAATGATATGCTTTAGGTGCCGTAACACGGTTCCCTAAAACATTCCTCATTCAATGGAGAAGGCTTTCAGCGCCAGCTTCATTCATGAACCTAAGCTTCATGACAAGTCTAATAATAATAATAATAATAATAATAATAATAATAATAATAATAATAATAATAATAATAATAATAATACAGGTATTTATATACCGCCTTTCTTGGTCTTTATTCAAGACTTTATTCAAGGCGGTTTACATAGGCAGGCTAATATAAATCCCCGGAGGGATTTTTACAATTGAAAGAAGGCTCTGTCTTTCAAGAGCCACAACAAATTCAGATATTTTGTTCTGATCTGGCCTCCATCCTGGCCTCCATCCTCCCATGCTCAGAGCAGATGGAAATAGCTCGGCTCAGCTTGTCAGCTGCTTCAAGGTCACACAGTGCTGGTGGCCTCAAACTGGTGACCTTGTGGATGTTATCTTCAGGCAAATGGAGGCTCTACCCTCTAGACCAGACCATGAGTCTATCCATGAGGTTGACTGTGGGGCAGCTACCTCCACCTGCTCACTTGCTTTCCTTGCTGCTCTTGCCCCTGGATTTGAAAAGGAAGAGGATAACAAAGCATAAGAGGAAGTGTGGAGGAAGAATTTCTCTGACAGTCCAGACCACCACTCTCCTCTTCCACACTTCCTCTTCTGCTTTTTTCCCTTCTTCCTTTCCCAGTCCCAGGCAAGAGGAGCACAGGCTAGTGCATCACTTGGTAAGGAAATCTGCCTCAGACTCCAGGAGGCTGTGGCCCAGCCTTACTGCTATCCTGGATTAGCCTAAGGCCTGTTTCCAACAATGATGAGCCATACACTTCTGGAAGCTCACAAACGAAGGTGAAGGCTTTCCTCAGTTGCTTTCAGGGAGGGTCTGGTAGGCAGCAGTATATAACCTCTATAAATGGAGGGCCTATTGAGCTACTACGGCTAATAAACTGTTGATAAACCAGTTCTCCATGGATTTGTCTAATCCAGAGTTTCACAACGTTTGTCTCTCATTGTACCAATGTCTTCCATGGTCTCCCATGGTCTGCCTAAGCGTCCACCTACTGGAAGTACCACTGGAAAGATAACTGGTGATGATATCATCACCAGTTACCGCTGGGTTGGGAGGCCAGATGTGACGTGACAAACACCGCTAAGAGGCTCAGGATGTGCAGGAGGACTTTTCCGAGCATGCGAAAAGCACACTGTTGCTCTGCTCACTAAGCCAAGCTCGTACCATTGTTTGTCGTGTCACGTCATTGGTCTCACCACTGGGTGGCAGGTGTCTGGGGGTCCTGCGAGTACCACAAGACACCACCTCAGGAACCCATTCACTGGTTGAGAAACACTCGTCTAATCCTTGTTCCAAAAGATTTGAAGTTAGAGCCAGCATCATAACTTCTACAGAGAATTCCTGAAATTAATGACTTATTATGTGATGAAACATTTCTTTTTGTCTGTTCTGAGCCATTTGGGTTTACTGGATGACCCTCAATTCTTCTACCACTGATGTTGCATAAATGAATGAATGTTTAAAAAAAAACAACACACCCAGTTCATGGTTTGTGTTTCAGATTAAACAGCAATGAACAAGACAACTTTTGCCTGCCAACAAAGACAATAACAAGATCAAATCACAACTGCCATGGAAGCTGCATGACTGCCAGTACCACTGCTTATGGTTTATGGCAGGCAGAAGACCAGAATGGGAGAATCATAGGTCCAATTCAGGTATAATGCTAAACCATGGGTTATGACTATGCAAATGAGCCTTGGTGTGCTTATGTGCTCCCCTACAGGGTTGGTGTCAGAGGTAGGGCACTGTCACCAGGTCAGCCAGGTAGGGCACTGTCCAAATGCTCAAGCCCATCAGAGGGTGCACATAGCCAGGGCAACTTCTTCAGTTCCAATGGCAGGGCCCAAAGTGTTCTTGAAGTGGCCAAGGATGCCCATGGGGGGGAGGGTTCCAGTGCATGCCTTTGCTTAACACTGTTTCCCCTCCTTTTTTCCACTGCATGCGAAAGGAGGACAAAAGCTTCTGCATCCAAGTTGAGAAAAAACCAGTTTTATATTGCATACACAATGCAGCGGCAATATTTTCGTTGCACGTCCACTCACATTTTCTTTTTAAGAGCAGTGCTTCATGCACACACATATACACAAGGGATGTGGGAAGAAATATTATTACAAAGTGAGGTCAGAAGATCCAGGAACTCAAGAGATAGGTGTATCCTATTACTACACAGGACACAAATGAAAATCAAGTTCCAGCCAAAAGAGTAAAGAAGCCAATCAGAGGAGGGTGTGATCTACTCCCAGGTGGCAATGAACTGGAAAGGCAAGATGAGCAACGGAACATGAACACCTAATGAGTGAAAACGACTTTCTGCAGCAAGAAAGTACTGGGACTGTGCTCCCAGCCTCTACTAAGCCCAAGACTGATAGTGTCAAACCTACTTATGAATTCCAACTCAGCAGCTTCAAGCTGGTCTGCTTTACAACGGCAGGCAGCGCAAATGTGCAGGATCAATAACACCTGCTTAAAAAGCAGTTTCAAGTCTGAGCCAGATGCTAGTCTCCACCCGTTTACACACATGCCAAGATCAACTGGACAAAGGAAGAAAAATAAAAAAGACATCTGGCCACATCCTATACCGCTTGGTTACCATGTTCTAAATGTGTAGAAAGTACACTGACCTCATTTGAGTTATCTAGCAGTTCCATCTCTTTTTAAAAACAACTTTACAGCAGAATTTGGTTCAAAGAAAGCATGTTATATGGGCATCCCTAGGCATCTCAAGTGAGCAGTTAACCCACATCAGTGATTCCTTGCACAAAGTCGCTGTGTGCACAGCAGAGCTACTCCTGCTCACTAGGATTTTAGCAGAGAGAGAGAGAGAGAGAGAGAGAGAGAGAGAGACCGCATGTGTGCAGAAAAATACCTTAACCACTGACCTGTATGAAGATGCACAGAGAGCTGCCCCCTGTATTCAAGGGAGTGGAGACATCTGCCTGCACAGGAGTTTTATTTTCATGACACAGAATATCCAGGACCGAAGAGAGCTGCAGAACCTGAACTTATGGCCATGGCCTAGTTCCCATTGATCAGTAGTCCTGATGCAAATGCATAAGGAGTGGGCAAGGCTACTGAAACCTGCCAGTTTTTACAAGTCGCGCCCCTCCATGAGTGTTGCTGGGTACCAAACATGGCAACTCCTACACATTCTCAAGATATTGGCCACCTCTAAGGTGCTGGCCACTTTCAGACTGAAATGGACCTATCTGGCAGAGTTAAGCTTCATGAAAATATGCCCTATATAGAGGCAATTCTACAGGTACACATTGCATCAGGTACATGAATTTAACCACAGGGAACAAACCACAGGAACCAAAAACTATGCATAAGGAACGTGATCATACCTCCTTTCTACTAACCTCCAACGGGATGTTAAGCCTAAACATTGTTACTAGAAGTCTTCACACAATTCAAATTAAACTGCCCTCAATCTACAAAGGGAAGGAGGAGAGAAATGGAAAAGGAAAGAAAGAAGGTACCAATGTACACCCAAGAGATCACAGATGAAGGATGCTATCATGCTCCTTGTATGTTCCATCCCTTCCCCTTGCAAAAGACTATGTTTGCCATTATTCACCCAGTGAATGCCTTCTAGAGGGTAAGCATTTGCATAGCTAGGGAACCTTGATAGCACTTCTGAAATGTATGATTTAAATACTCTTTTGGCACCAAGTGCTTTTGCGTCACTCAGGAGAACTGTTTGGAAGAACCTGAGAACTGAGCTGCAAAGACAGACCCAGCCCAAGGAAATTCAAATGCCAGATGACTTGGCAGGGCACTGCAGTCTTTACGAACAGTCAGGAAAATACATCAGCAGCCTCTTCTCCCTCTTAGGGAGGGAAGGGGGGGAAAGAGAGAGAGATGGTGAACTTACGTTGGTTCTTCTGAGACGGTCCTGGTCTCCTCCATTTCATGTGCTTGCTTGAACCAAGGGAGCCTTGCTTCAACAGGGGTTTTCTCTGGAAAATGCAAACACATTGGGTGAGGGGGAGGGAGCTTTAACTCTGTTGTAAAGCACATGTTTTGGATGCAAAAGATCCCAGGTTCAATCCCTGACATTTCAAGGGAGGACTGTGGGAAAACTCATGTCTGAATGTCAGGAGAGCTGCCGCCAGGAGGTAGTCCTGGTCTAGAAGATGAACTGATGGTCAGCTTCAGCTTCATATGTCCATTTGCCCAGGACACTCAACAATACCCCCAGCTTTAGTGAACTATCTGCAACTTTGTGAATGAAGGCATCAGTGCTAGAAAGGCACAAATGTAAGAATCATGGCAGCCCTTTTGGTTGGAAGGCAGTACAAACCCTCTGCTGTACACACTAGGGAGCCTGACCTTCAACAAACAACATTATTTTCCTGCTGCTGTTCAAGTTTCAGCTCAAGTCCACAGTTCCCTGTTCCAGCAATAGAGATTAGGAACCCTGAACTGGAAAAGTTTCAGCCCAAGTTTAGATTCAGGAACAATGTCAACCTGACACTCTTTCCACACTGCACAGTGGGTTTGCAAGTTAGTATCATTAATAACAACATCAAGTGGATTAAAAATAAATGGTGTACTCCTGCCGGAATTTCTGTGGGCTTTTCTGAATTCTACATAAGCTCAGAAGCCAATAAAGAAAGGCCTTGTTGTTCAGACAATGAAAGTCCTAGAAACTAGCTGCAGCATTTAGTTTCAAATATTGTTTAGCAGACCTTTGCTTGCCAAGTGAAACTTTGCACTAGTTCTCCCTGTTAATTTTTATATGTTAATTTTGGTTTTTTTACCCCCATCATTTCAAATCTACATTATAGCCTTGAGAAACAATGAAAAATGAAATGAACAAAGCAAGCATAAATCCTGCTTAGTGCTGATAATTACAGTATCTTCATTTTGAAAGCCCTGGAGTTCGTCCTCCTAAGTTCCAGGTTCTGGCATAAAAAAGGCAGCCAGGGCAGGACATTTTTCTTCATAGCACTTTATTTTATTTATTTATTTTATTTTTTGGATTTGTAATCTGCCTTTCTCCCCAGAGGGCACCCAAGGCTGCTAACAACATTTAAAAGTCTTAAAATACATAAAATACCACTTTCTTCATCTATTATGTGCACAAGTCAGAGCTAAATTAGGGCAATATTTTTAGGACACTTATTATGGTCCCAGAGAGACAAATGAGGAATCATGCTAAAGCACAAAGCAAGTAAGGTGCAGAAAGAATTGTGATTTTACACATTTACCCATAAATCCGACAAAATCAACAAAAGGGAGGGAAAAAAACCCCAGAGAAATGCAAGCTGCAGTCTTTGAAACCTTGAAAGTTGTTGATTGCGACTGGTTGATTGTTGACTGGTTCTAGTTTTCAGCACATTGAAAGATCTCCTTTGCCCTTAGCTTAGAATAGATATGGAAGTATTTATGAAAATTCCACACCCAAAAGTTTAAAAAAAAAAGGCCAACATACAAAGCACACTACTGGGTTACTCTGCTGCTTGCAGGAACCAGCTCAGCAAGGAAAGGAGAAGGCAGCCTGTGCTTCTGAAGAAAGGTGTTATAAGGGACACAACTTGCATCTCTTCCCTGAAGCTGGGGGGGGGGGGAGAGACATGACTTGGTGTCCTTATGCTTAGCAGTTCTTTGTTCCAGCTAGGACCAGTCAAAAGAGCGGAACTGGGCAGGAAAACTCTGAGCATGATGGTGCCATGTCCACATGGTTTTTTGTACTAGAACAGAAGGAGAAACAAAGGGAAGAAATGCAAGTTGGCAGTAGCCAAGGCAGCCCTTATAATGACTAGTTTGGGCATCTGCGTACTCAGATATCGTGTGTGTAGAAGTGGCGTGCGAGTGGTGCTTTGTGTGTATGTAAGAGAGAGAGAGAGAATGAAGGGGGGGGAATATAAACCACAGACTTGGGTGGGTCTCTGCTTGTCCATTCCTGTACATCATCATGCACATTCCTGTTACCTCTGGGCTTGTAACAAGGGACTGCCACGATGCACTCTTCTTTGATGTGCAGCTTGAGTTGAGGATTGCAGCCCCCCGTGTGCTGCCCACGATGATCATTGCAAAGCACCACTCGGTAACGTAACCCTCGGCCACATGTGACTGTACACTACAGAGGATAATGCAGTCACACAAATAAGTCATAAGGCGTTTGTCCAATATTCTGCATACAAATTGAATTGCAATGCATTTCACAGGTTGCATAGACATCTGCTTTGTACTGATAATTTTCTCAATATGTTTACATATCTGAAGAGAATCAGAACAATTCATTCATTCATTCATTCATTCGTTCAACTACTTCTTTTTTTAAACATAGGTTTAAATAAATTGTTCAGATTACCTGGGACCACTCCAAAGCCACCCACTTAGGGCAATCATATAGATTGCAAGCTTGCATGATCTTGGGTTTGGGGGCATACATGCACTTCCACTCTTCCACCTGCAGTATCTCTCCATGCATGGTCTCCTCCACACAAACGAAACTCCTCCTCTGAATTCCACCTCCACATGAAACTGAACATGCAGTCCATGGGTTGTGTTCCCACCTGGGGAGGGAAAAACCAAGATCTAACATGCACAATTTCATGTTCTGACCAAGATCTAACATGCACAGTTCCATGTTCTGCCTGGATTCTTAACCATGCAAACGGTCAAGAGACAGTGGACGTAACTGGCTCTAAATACAATCAATCACCACATTATATTCAACCTGGTTAAATCCACACACGATAATGCAGTTCTAACTGAAGTTTATGTATAGCATCTTGAGGGAGAGCACAATAAACTCTGGAGAGGAAGTCCTCAGCTTAACCGACTTCATAGGACTGCTGTGAGGTGAAAATGGGAGGAACAACACACATTTCCCATAAAATGGTAGGTGAGCAGAGGAAGTGTGTCCTGGGTGACTTTGAGTCAGTTACTCTCAGTAGAAATTATCTCACAGGGCTGTTATCAGCACACAAAAAGGAGGAGGGATGGGAAGAACATTGTATACTGCCCTGAGTTCCTTGTAAGTGGAATGGGATGAACATGTAAGTAGTCAATTAAAAAGAAGAACACAAAAGTTCCTGAAAACCACTACACTGGCTAGAATGGACAACAACGCTCCCTCAAACCCCTTCACTGGGAGCAACTGGTATTGTAAAAGGAGTCAAACATACAGCCAATGGCGCAGAAACCTATAAATCCATGAGATAAATGTAAATAGCTGCTCCCTAAGATACAGGAGGTAAGTCAAGAATGCTCCCTGCCCGACATAATTCACATAAGTCTCTACCTAGAGTAAATTAATCATATTATACACAAACCGAATGTGGAAATTACTGTATATCGAGTGCTGACATTTAAACCAAACTTACATGATCAAGACCAGTCTGCACAGAGCAAATGGCTAATGATTTCACCATCACCCCTGATAAATGTGCTTCATCTGCTATCCTTTTGTTTGCTTAGCTCAAAGGAATGATTAATGTAATACATAATGCACAAAAAGATTTTTTTTCAAAAGATTTTAGTTTTAAAACTAATCTATTATGATATAGTATGAGAGTTGATCGAGTATGGTAGCAAATGGTCTTTTCACACATTATGCGGGAGCAAATACTGAGGCCTGATTAAGTCATATCATGAGACTATAGTTTTAGCACTACATGCACAAGTGCAAGGTTAGTCTAGACAGGCTTGTGTGCTTCCAGTCCCTTACATTTGTGTGCAAGAAAGAGAAGAACAAAAGATCGAAAGCTTCCATTCATGGTTTTGATCTGATTACAGTAAACTACGGTTTGCATGAACAAGTGCAAATTAACAAACCAGGATCAAATCATGATTTCAGATCCTAGTTTAATAGCAAATCATGATTTGTGCAAACAACAGTTTCTCATATTCATACCTAAATCTACCAAATTAGATTTTGGCTGAGGAGAGAATTGGAATCAGGAGCCATTCACACTCTTTGGGCTAAGCTACACATTACAGGTTGAGACTAATTATTCGCGTGGGTTCCAAGCACTCATGCAAAAAACATGAGTGAAATGAATGGCATTTTTTGCATGAGTGGCAAAAAACACATGGATGGCAAAAAACACACTATAGCAAATCAATTTAAAAAACAAAGTTTCTTTGCTCCAGAGATTTAAAAACAGCCTTGTTGACTTTTGTGATGTAAGATAAGAGCCATGAAGAAGACAATTCATCAATCAGTCCTCTTCCAAGCTCTTACAAAGGCACTTCACTCAGCCCCTCCCGTCACCAATGCAAAGTGAACCCCTTTCTTTCACGTGCTCAGGGGGGAAGGGAGGGGTCTGCTGGAGAGAGAAGGACTGAAGGATTGTCAGCCAGCTGCCCTCTCTCTCTCTCTCTCTGATTAAGGAGGCTATTGTTAAAGGACTGTTCAGTTTTTTAAACTGATTTTAAAAGGATGCATTTTTCCCCTTCTCCAGGGATCAGCACATTCCTTCTCATTTGCAGGGACCATTCCTGTTGAGTCAAATTCGTGTATAAAAAATCCGTGTATAAATAGGCTGGACCTGTATTCTTTTTTTGAATGCCTAGATTGTTTTCAGTGGAAAAGTGAAAGAAAAACAAATGGGGACAAGTCACATTTACTCTAGGAATGTAGGTGGAACTACATGTTACAAGAAAGACACTGTTGGTAGCCTTGTGCTGAGTTCCCCTTTTTGCTACCCTTAACGTGGAGGACAACTTAACTTAAAGAACTGCTTGCTCCCAGGATTGCTGAACTAATGCTAAGCTGAAATTCCACCACCCCATTCACCCCATGTCAGTTTCTCTCAGCTTCTGTCTTTCTGCCTGCCATTTGGGACAATACACATCTATTTTAGAGGAGTTTTTCTATTTACAGAATGTGTGCGTGTGTGTGTAAGTGAGCGGGAGTGTATAAAACCTGTTCAGAACAGTCGGCAACATGGGTAAGGATTTCTAAAGCTATGCACACAAAACACTACAAATACTTACAATAATAAATTCTAAGTAATAAAAATAAAATCACTAGAAAGCAAAGGACTTTTAGCTGTCAGATGAAATTAGTGGCCTGTGGACTTGTATATATGCTCTATCTAACAAACACGCGGTGTTTAACGCTAGTTGCGGAAGTGTTTATAGCATACATTTTTACAGCTGTTTTTCTCTATCTCATCATTCAAAATGAGCTCCATGTCCCAAATTCCCAGGAGCATGTTCCAGGTGGAATGAGGACTATAGCTACTGGGAAAGGGCAGAAGGGAGGGAGGCTGTTCAGTAGATGCTTTCCAGAGTCTGTGTCTGTCAAGGAATCCCTCAACACTCCAACAAGCTTGAAGTATGTGGAGCCGTTCCAAAAAGTTTCAAAAGGTGTGTGTGTGGAGGTGAGGGAACATTTATCCTGGGATTTGCTTTTTTTCTGTTTATTTCAAAAGACTTCTCCATCTGTTAAAACAGTCCAGTGTGGTGCATTTACAGCTTGAGCCGAAGCTCAGTCCTTTCAAGATCCTTCTCTGTACGCAGGGACCCCTGCCCCTCTCTGCCCCAGCTTCCTCAGAAGGCGGTAATGTGCGCTGCAGGATCATAAAGAAGGCATGTGTATGCCCCTACTGTTTATGGATAAGTGGGGCTCAAAAGAAGGAAGGGGAAGGTGCAGTCAAGCTCAGGTCAGACACTTTGTCTTAAATTCTGCTTTGTTTGAACATGTCAGATGCTGTGGGAGTTGAAGGAGCAGACCTACAGCTGAGGCACCTATTTCCCAATCCCTGTGCCACTGAGCCCGCTGGTGGGGGGAAGGAACTGCAAGCAGTTCGGCCTGTAACACTAAAGGGAAAAGGGAGAGCCTGTCACTGACCCACAATTGCTCCTTTTAGGTGTACAAACAAACCTTTATCATCAGTTGAGCCCAGGAGCAACTGATTCCTCCTGTTTCAAGAAGAATTCGGCGCTTCTGATTGGTTGGCTCTTGTAACAATCACAAAGCCAGCTTTTTCTCACCTCCCCATTTAGCTGATTGGTTGGCTGTTGTCTCCGCCCTAACTCCCCTAATCAGAATCCCCTGCTCCTAGCAATCAGAGGATTCTAGAGCAGTTTTCTCAACCAGCGGCACTTCTACCACCGGTGTTACTTGAGGTGGTGTTCACTGGTATATGTGAGACCCCCAGATGCCACCGCCTAAGAACAAGACCAGCAATGCAACAAACAGCAGTAGGAGGTCCAGCATACACTTTTTGCACACTGAAAAAATCCCTCCCACGTGCCCTGAGCCTCTTACTGGTGTTTGTTGTGTCACACCTGGCCTCCTAATCCAGAAGAAATGGCGATGACATCATCACCAGTTACTTCCAGTGGTACTTCCAGGGCAGGAGGTCTGGTCTAGAGGGTAGAGCCTCTGTTTGCCTGAAGATAACATCCCAGGTCGCCAGTTCGAGGCCACCGGTACCATGAATTGGTGAGACCTTGAAGCAGCTGACAAGCCGCGCCGAGTTATTCCACCTGCTCTTCGGTGTGAGCGAAGAAGCGTTATGGCTGCCCTCCATGTGAGAGATGAAGGAGCTGCTTGTCAGCTTGCGTGGGAGGAAAACTTCTGAAATGTTGAGGTTCTTGAAAGATAGAACCTTTCAATTGTAAAAATCCCTAGGGGATTTAGAACGGCCTGCCCATGTAAACCGCCTTGAATAAAGTCTGAGGAGAAATCTGAAGACCAAGAAAGGCGGTATATAAATACATGTATTATTATTATTATTATTACTTCCAATAGGTCGACCATACAAATTGGTATGGCAGGGAACAAATATTGAGAAATGCTATTCTAAAGAACCAATTCATGCTACAATGCAGGCAACTCACCACTAGATTTTCCAGCCTCTACACTTCCAGACTGCTTTCCACCTTCCCTCTTCCAAATAATTGCCATTCAAATGTTCACATGGACCAGAAATAATCATCTGAACATTCTGCTAGTTGCAGGGAGCTGCTCAAGAATAAGTAGTTTCCCCTACTTGGTTGGGAGAATGGCTAAAGGGCACCAGAGATTATAGTTCTTTCAGGATGCTGAAAAGAGGTATGATAGAGGTATAATTGCCTGTAGTGCGCAAACGTATCCCACTATCACCTCTGTTCTCAGAGATGGCACCGGAGACTGTGTGCCAAAGGCTGCCCCCTAATGTGATGATGTATCAGTTTCTGACCCTCCCTGTGCTCTAGAGTCTACCACTCTCATCTGCACTTTCTCTTCCATTCCACCAACCCTCTTCCTTTATAAAATCAAGGAAAAGAAGAAGTGGAGATGAGAGAATGGAGGTGGGGGTCCCCACTAATATGGTGCCTGAGACAACTGTCTCACAGTCCTATCCCTGCTTACCTGGGAGTAAGCCTCATTGACTCTAATAGGACTTACTTCTGAGTAGGGCAGGCATAGGATTGGGCCGTAAGTCATCCCCATGGACGGGCTGACGCTGGGGATGAATGCGCATACTGCAGCTCAATAAAGCATCCGTCTTATCTTCAATTTCCTGGAGAAATGCCATTTTCAGCCTTTGTGTCATGTTCACACATGGAGTGCTTTCTTGGCATTTGCTTTATTCAGCTGATTGCTGCATCTCACTCAGCTATTGTTTTTCCTTGCATAAGTTCCCAATGAGCTGCCTGCACTTAAGTAGGCAAAGTGGGTCTTGCATCTAAATGCCATTTGCTTTAGTGTGATCTTATCTTAAGAACCGCATGTTACAGGCACTCCATTTAGTCACTGCCGTTTACCACAAATGATTGCTAATGATTGCTAGACTTGGATAAGTCAGGAGCTTAAATGATTATAAACTGTTATGCACTATATTAAACTACCACAGGAATGCTTCTCTCAATGGTGACCTTTAACTTGTAGACTCCATACATACCGAGGAAGTGGCTGGAAGTGATCATATGGCATGATTTCTTTAAATCCATCGCTGTGAATAAAAACAAGCATTTATAAAACTGTCCAATATTATTAAATATTTTTTCTTCATGTTACACACATTCACTTAAAAACAACAATAATGCTGCGCATTGTTTTGGGAAACAACTACTTACAGGATAGTTGATGACAGCCAGGATGGTGTAATGAATTGGGAGTTGGACGTGGACCTGGAAGATCCAAGTTCAAATCCCTGATCAGCCACAAAGCTTCCTAGGTGACCTTGAGCCAGTCACTATTTCTCCGTTTCACCTACCTCACAGGGTTGTTGTGAGGACAAAAGAAGGAAAGGAACTATGTACCCTGAGCACCTCAGAGGGAGGTTGGTACAAAAATGTGAATAATAGATAAATAAAAGTATGTCTTCATTGTTTTGTCAGATGAAATCTGACTACTGATTCTGGTTCCACACAGCTATTGGAAATAGGTGATAACAGGATTATATGCTGTTGCCACACAAGGATGTTAAATGTAGGACTACAGTTTCTCAGATTCCAGGGAGGAGGGAGGCTGGGCTGTATTTAGGGAGAATGTGCACAGGTAATTGCTCTAGGGCCCTAAGGTTTCATTCAGGGGCACCTAATAAGCACTTTGCTGACATTCAGAAGGTCAAGCCCTGCTTCATAAACGGCTACACACTGTTTTGTGTTCCGTGGTGGAAGAAAGATGGCATATGAAACAGTCATAGTATCTGAATGGGAAAAAAAATTCTCTTGGGCACTAGCACAGACCTGGAAGGAGATACCCTATATACCTACTATTAGGGACTCCAGAGCTTGAACCTAAAATCTCATGATCTGAGGGTAGGACCTACATCAGCGATTTCAACCTGTGCGCCATGGTACATTGGTATGCCACAAATGGTCCAGAGTTGCGCTGCAGGAGTTTGGGGGAAAGTAATTAATTAGTAGAGCCTTTGAGGATTTGAGCAGTGCAGTGTGCCTCATCAATTCTGAAAAAAAACTGATGGTGTGCCCTGAAAATTTATCACCTTGACAGTGTGCCATGAGATGAAAGGTTTGGAAATCACAGTGCAAAATCTCTAGATAGCCTTGATAAGAACATGCAAAGCCCCAGTATTGGTCAGGCCTGTGTAAGACAGTAGGGTGTATGATTTGAACCAGATTCCCTTGCAGATAACTACAGCCTGGTCATGATCTTTCAGCTAAATCTCCTACAGAAAGGGTGCCCTCTAGGAGAGCTGGTCAGATTGGATGAGGTCAGCTGACAGCCCTCATCCTCATCCTCATCCTCCAGACCTTAATAAACTCTGGCTTCCAAGTCAGCCTAGCTATGCAAGTCACTGAAACAGCAAGCACACACTCTTGCCTCTGATCTTCTATATCTGACCATCCCCCCAAGTTTTGACTGCTTCTGAGCTGCTTCCTGCAGCTTGACCTGTCCCTGGCTAAGGTGTAACAAGTGGGATAATGTTTAGTGTATGTCCTTTGCCCAATCAATAGCGTCGAAGTCTCTACCTACTGTACTCTACGCTCTGGAGCTTAAGTTCTCAGTTCCACCTCTAGGAAATGGCATCAGGGACCCCAGAACTGGAAGACATACACACCTCCAGGTCTGGATTTGGGAACTCCTGGCCTGACCCTTGTACCTCCAAGCAAGAAAAGAAATGACAGAAAGTTCACCCCACAGCATTTTTGTGCCTTCATTTCTATAGCACAGATATTAACAGCAATTACTCATTGCTTCCTTCCACCCATCCACACTTCTAAAGCTCCCATCCTACTTTCAAGATTCTATAACCTTTTACAATAAGTATTCAAATTTTGCAAGAAAAGGTCTGCATAGTAGTCTTGTTCTTAGAATATATACTTTCAAGGGGTCACTATCGATGATTACATTCAACTGAGATTAGAGGAAACAGGACAGTTTAGTTATAGGAAATGAAATTCACCGAGAGTGTTTCCTTTTCTACTTGGATATATCTCTTGCCCTGCCAGCTGGCATTTTAATGTGAGGTTCTGGGCTAGATACTGTAGTGTTATTTTAAGATACTTCAGCACAGCCAGGAAACAGCACCAGACGGTCCAACAGCCAGCACGCCTTAAATGTCATTGTGCAACTCAATATGGTCTATGTATACTGCAGCCTTTAGGAACTTGGCAACAGTGGCATGTGGTCTTTGCACCACAAGCATCTTTCCTTTGCATAGCTTGAATAAGTTCACTGGAGCCTGGAGCCCTTAGGAACAAAAAAGGCCTTGATTTAGCAGTGACCCTAGGGAAAGAAGAATGGGACACTGGCATCTAGAAGGCAGCCAGGAGGCATCTAGAAGGCGGCCAGGAGGCAGGGAGAAGGCAGCGGCGTGATCCCAAGGATCGTGCCACTCAAGGGGGCTAGAGGGGCTTGGGTACACTTACCAGAGCCTCCTGCAGCTTCCAGGGAATGTGGGGAGCCCTGTGCGGCTGTCCACAGGGCTCCCTGAAGCTTCACAAGTGAAAGTGGAGCAATCGCACTCCACTTCCACTATACTGGAAGTGAAGCGTGATCGCCTTCCCCCCGCCTCGCCCCCATCCCCACAAGAACTTACTGCGGCTTTCAAACTCCCTGAGAGTTTGAAAACAGCAGTTTTAAGCCATTTCTGCCCAACACTGCATATATGCAACAGGGATCAAACGTATACACCTGTGGGCTGGGCGGAAATGGGTTAAACAGACTAAGGGCACCCCTTCAATCTCTAGCACGGATGGGTCTAGCCTCCACGGACAGGGAACCCACATGGGGGAGGATGGTATGTCCTCCTACCATACACACACCAGGGGCCCTTGCAGTATATAAAGCTCTACCTCTGCACATATACACGCACACATAATCTCCTGTCATCACAATGGCCATTTGGCGAGTTATAAATAAAAAGGAATTACTGCATGAGGCTCAGTAACTTAAATGCCAACCACCCATTTATGTATTTGTAATACATACCTAGAAGGGCAGGGATCCATATTGCATTCCTTCAGTTTCGGTTTTGGCTTCTTATTTTCAGGGTAGTAATGGCAGTACTGATCTGGCACGACACGCTTGGAACGGATATCCACACACTCTGCAGAGTTCAGCTGGTAACCTGCAGTGGAAGCAAATGCAGACACATATATTACCATTAATGCGGAGATTTGCACAAACAGGCACATACACGCGCAATATATATTCTATGTGTCTGTTCTTTTTCTCCTTCCCAATTCACACTTTTCACTTACAACTCATATTACTTGGAGACAATATTTATATACTGTTTGCTAAGACATGTTGTATTCCAGGGATGGGCCCAAGTGCCCATCCCCTGATTTTTCCCACCCTGTTTTGCAAGTATATCCATTGCATTTAAAAAAAGGTTTAATGTGAAATAAATTTAGTGAACTTGAGCCCACTAAAGTTTCTACCACAACAAATCATTTAAGGTGCAATCCTAACCCTTTATGTCAGTGCTTTCCAGCACTGACTTTCCAGCACTGACATAAGGGCAATGCAGCTCTGAGATAAGGGAACAAACAGTCCCTTACTTTGAGGAGGCCTCCATGAGTGACACCCAATTGCAGGATGCAGCACACGTCCCATTGGCACCACTATGCCAGTGCTGAAATGCACTGGCATAAGGGGTCAGGATTGCACCCTTAGTCTTTAAATTACCAAAAGGCTGTTTGCTGTTGCTGTTTTGCTATAACAGGTGAACATTGCTACATTTCTGACAATGGTTGTCAGTGGTTCTCAAACCCCCAGGAAATTTGAGAACCCAGGTAAGTCTTTGCAGGGATGGAGGAAAGGCAGCAATGCAATCTCCAGGATCATGCTGCTGCTGGAGCTGATGTCAGGGTATTTTGCTTATCTCCTCATTGCAACCTCATTGGTAACTGATTTCAGATAACTGGAGGGTATCACACACTTGCTCTGGCCCTCAGGTTCCAAAGTCTAGGACCTCCTGCAAGCTTGAGTATCAATAGGAAGGGAACTTATGCTGCAGAAAGGGAAACATTCTGAAGTGGTTGGGGCACCCATGAACATAAAACTTGTGCCTGTCTGGGAGCTGTGGTTGTTGGCGTGCCTACAGTCTACTGAGGCACCCCACCGATAGGCTGCCTTTCTAAATTAGTCAAACTATGTTTTGAGCAGCTCCAAGAAGCATGAGAAAGAATTAAGACTGAAAGCCAGAATCTCTGAAGACTAGATCCAAAAATACCATCAAGCTTAATGTCATATAACCAAAAAATATTGGGAAGAACATTCCTCCTAATAGAGCGAAGGGAGGTGGGTGGGAGGAGGGTGTCAGAAGAAATGCTGGAGAAACTGGGGGTGTCTAAATTATCTTTGCAAGAAATCTGAGTTTTATGAACCACTCTGTTGCTGAGTGTGAGGGGGGAAGCGAGGAGGGAATGTACAGATATGTGTCCCTAAGCAAACACCAAAAAAGAGAGGTAGGAACCACAAGAATGAAAATCGAAAACCAAGTCAAGAAACCAAACAGCATCTATGCCAGCATCCAAAACTCTGCAGTGTTATATATCAAAGGTTCCAATTATGTGTCTCCTGGCAGCACCAAAGTATCGTCACACAGGGGAGTGAGAAAAGAAAAAAAGAAAAAAGAAAAAAGGAGCCAAGACCGCGGACACAGTGACTATATGGAGTCAGCTCTGCTGAGTAAGCGAGAGAGTTGTGTAAAGACACACACACACAAAGTTAAAACACAAAATGTAAACAGTGAACACTTCAACTGTTTATTTAAAGACAGCTACATTTTATGGGAGGTTCATGCTTTGTGAGATCCCTTATGACTCTACCACAGAGACGAAAAAGAGCATGGGTGCAAAAGGGAACTGTTTTAAATAAATAATCAAGCCACTGAGGGGTGCCAAGGCAGTTCATGCTTCTTTCTTTTGCTTTTAAAATGGGCATCTCCAAAAGCACATTGAAGTCATTTGTAAATGGGTGAAAGAAGCAAAAGGGAAGGAACCTGATGACAATGACCTAGATGCCTTATGAAACTTTTAGGCCAGGCAGAAATGGAACAAGATTCCTGAAATATCCTATTGAGGTGTGTTTATTTATAACACAATGTGTAAACGCAACTATTTCAGTTCTTTTGGTTTCTGGAAACTCCCTCTCAGGGCTAAAAAGCACGGAAAACAGCACTTCACTGTGGCTTAAGCTGTGAATAAAAACAAGCATGTACGAAGGAGGAGGAATTCTTTCCTGTGAAGAGGCAGAGATGACATGATTCTGGAGCCTGATCTCCAATCACTTAACCACTGTTAAAGAGGGACACATTTCAGCAGCAGCACTCCTGCTTTGCCTGCACAAGGTCCAGGTTTAATCCTTAGGACAGGGGTGTCAAACACATGTGGCCCCCAGAAGCTCTTCATCTGGCCCCTGAGATAGCTGGGCTCTCCCAATGCTGCCCTTTCAGCAGTGCTGCTTCTGCCAAGGCTCGGGGAGTGTGAGATGGAAGGAAGCCTCAGAGTACAAGGAACTACAGGGGAGGAGATACACCAAGAGACTTGAGAAAGGGAAATGCTGCAGAGCACCTGGGAGAGTCCAATTATCATGTGGGTCGTGAAGTGATGCTGAAAGGGCAGCCCATGTGATAATCAGGCTGCCCCATATCTTGAAAATATGATCAAAATTTGCATTTTTTTCTTCTTCTGTCATTTGGAACTAATGAGTTTGTGAGAACAAGGTGCCTATTTCTGGCTATCATTTGCTTAATAACATCACTTCCTGGTTAATGATGTAACTTCCAACCCTCAGCAGGTAGTGTGAATGTTGTTTGGCCCATTATAAGAAATGAGTCTGACACTGTCCAAGCAGGGTTGGGAGAGTCCCTTCTCTGGAGAGCTGCTATCAGTCCACATAGACAATCCTGAGCTAGGGAAACCAAAGGCCTGACTTCGAAGAAAGCAGCTCTCTAAGTTCATACATCTCAGAGATCAAACAGCCAGCCTGTTGATGGAGAAGCCAGTTCACCTCTTGCTCAAGCACTCAACTCTCTTGGGTGCTTTCATTTATAGCAAGGAGGAGTGAGTCAACCATTCAATACCCTTTGGCACAAGAGCAGGTCCATAACCACAGGAATACAACGGAGGATTGACAAAGAAACAAGAGGTCTTGTAGGGTAATGGCCAGGAGCAAGGAAGCTTCCTATTAAAACCTCACTCCAGTCATAACCCCCTCCCACAAACACTCACTTTATTACATTATTCACATTATTCAGTTTTCCATTAAATAGTAACAGGAGTAGGGCAGGGTCTGTAGAGGAGAATCAACGGGCAGAAAGAAGGAGTACTTAAATCTTCTCTCTTTCTCATTTTTTCTTTGCTACTCCAGCCAGGCTTAATTACAATAATAGAATCTAGCTGGAGGGAAACCGTAGTAGGGAAGTGGGAAAGGGCCAGGAGGGAGGGGTTCATGATGGTGGGAACTGGCATGTGTGGGAGGGTTAAGCATCCCCCCATTTTTTCCTGCAATGCCACTCCCCCACTTTAGCGTTACATGGCGAACATTTATGGTCCACTGTAGGTGACTTTATGCAAAGCAGAATTCTCTCGGTCTCCTCCATCTGTAAAATAGAATAAGACTAGCCTACCTTTTGGGGCTATTGTAATTGCTACTAAGAAGTGCTCTGAATCTTTGCAATGTATTCTGCAAATGCTTCCTATTATTCCTTCCCCCTTGCTACTGGAAATGCAACGCCAGCGATATTCTGGATTTTGTGTTTGGAATTTATGACTTGATTTTTTGGTTGCAGCAAACCAAATATTTCACAAGCATATCCACACTAACCTTTTAACTAGCTGCAAATTTTGGCCTTCTGCACTCTTTTATAAAACAAAACAAAACAGGCAAACAGGGAAGAGCCCAACATTACAACACAGCATGAATTTATAGCAATTTCTCTTTTGAGAAAAGAAAGAAATCACAGCTCAAAAGCTGTAAATCCACCACTTACAATCCACAGCTGTACACACTCCCAAGTCACATCCATTACTCACCTCCCCCGCATGTCACGGTGCAAGGGAAGAACTCCGTCTGTCTCCACTGATGACTTATGGGTTGATAGAAAAAGAACTGGACCACGCTGTCTTTGGGGGCAGTGTACCTGGTCTAAAGAGAGTTCCATTACAACACATTTGTATACTGCATGCCAGCACTCTATGGCCCATCATGGGATAATTCACACATAAAATACAACATAGGAAGCCACATGACAAAAGGCAGGGGGGAAATAAAATTGCACAGACAAAAAATCCAGCACAACATAACTGAAAACAGACATTTTTGGTTATCAAGTATTTGTTGCCTTACTTTCTTCCATTCATATTGTGTCAGTGGCCCAAGCCACATATTACCAGAGGTGGTGGTCCTCTTCACGTGGCAGTGGGGGCACCTGCAAACACCCATTTCACAATGCACATGACCTTAAATATGAAGAAGGCAGGCTGACACATGATTGCACAGGTGCCAAATTCACAGTTCTCCCCTTCCAAGTAGGTTCATATGAGCTGAATACCTTCATAATAGGTCATCATCTTAACATACAAATCTGCCTTACCCTACAGCACCTCTCATTTACTCATCAGCCCTCATTTAGGTTTCTGAGATTGTGGGTGTGCTCCTATGCTAAGGGTTTAAGAAGAGGGTTTTTAACAGCCCTACCTGGAGATGTCAGAGACTGAAACCTGAAACTTCTGCACGCCACACAGGTACTCTGTTTCACCACTGAGCTACAGTCCTTGTGGATTATGCTCCTTGCACAATTTCTGCAAACCCAAAACTGGGACTTCCAGTTTTAGTTAAAGGAAATGCACAATGAAAGGAGCTCCTTTGTTTGCATGGTCCCTGTGAATAAAACTGGAAGCCCCACACTTCCAGATGAGTGAAAACCATATACGGAGTGTGGTAAAGAGGCAAATGATCAACTTCCCATATGAGTGAGTGGGAAGCGGATCAATGTGGCTCACGTCTGAGGTGGGCTAGAGAGAGACAGCAGCAGAGTTGGGGTGAAGAGCACCCCAAATCCACTGCCCCCTTGCACCCATCACCTGCCACTGATGCAAAACGCATCAAGTTGCGTCATGACTGGGCCAACTGAGGGCGCAGTACTACCACTGAGGCTTGGAATCTGGCTATTTAAGAGAACATCTGGTCCTACACGAACCTTCCCTTATAGTTACGACACCAGATACGGTCCTGTTTCAAATGCTGCAGAATTCTGAAGCCCAGAGGGCAGTTGCATTGTTTATATTATGCAAACTACCCTACTGGGTGAGGTGCAGTCAGATGTCTGATCTCACTCAAAGTCCAATGACTTGGTCCAACACATCTTTAACAAAAGGGATTTAAGGAGTGGTTCAAGCACCCACTTACTTGCAAGAAAGACCCAAGAGAAACTATTAGTAATTAAATCGTCAGTGAATCAGTTTAGGACAGGGCTGTGTTGGGCTCTTACAATCTCTGTCCATTGTGCCAAACCAAATTCCCTTTGCAGTCTGCAGTATCATATTCATTTTCCCTTTAATATCTCAACTTGCTAGCCTGCATTGCAAACAAAGTGGTCCACAATAGCTGCCTCTTTCTGCTCCAAAAGTGAAGCAACTGCTATATATACACACATTTGCAATGTGGTTTAGTATCTTGGGGATAACAGGTGGTCTGTAAATGTAAGTGCTTTTGAAGTTTAAAATACTGGCAAGCTACAGGCATTCCTATTAGCTACCAAATATGCTTCCCTGGATTAGAAGGATAGAATTCAAAGGGCACTGTCCCATCTGGGCACAGCATATAAACAGTATGAAACACTGCAATTTAATGATCTTTCAGACACGCTGCAAGGAGCCTGAACTTATCAGCCTAGTATGGGCTTTTTGTTCCTTTCAAAGTGAAAAATGCTAAATTAGTTCTGTGAAGTGGGTAGGTTTCTGAAAAGAGAAGCATCAAGGTTCCTGTCTCAAATTTGGAAGCTACAATTTGGAGCAATGTACACACCTAATGCTCCTGATCTCTTATCAGTAGTTAAAAGTCGTGCCATGAAATTATATACCTGCTCTCCACAACTCCTTCCTTAATCGGCACAGTTCTCTGACCCTTCCATTGCTGGACTTCAGGTGTATGATTTATTCATGGTTAATGTAGGATTTCTTACACAGAAAAGCTAGAGAATTTGGGATTCTTTAGCTTAGCAAAAAGATGACTCAGGGAAGACGTGGCCTGGATTTATAAAGTTTATAAAGTCTTGAAAAGGATAAAGATTAGAGATTTTTCTCCCTTTGGTTTCCACCAAGAGGCAAAGGTTTCATGCCCCTATTGATAGTGTACCCAGTTTATATTAACCAAAGTTCAGCTTGGTGTAAGAGTAAGTCAGGCAAAAGTCAATGATAGAAGGGAAATCTGCAGAGGAAGGGAGTGTGCAATCCTGTGGCCTGCTCTCAATCTTTTAACCACTGTTAAGGGACAGGGAGTATTACTTTGCTGCTCTCTTGCAAACTACAGAAGTAGAAAGCTGCCTTGTTCAGAGTCAGGGCACTGGTGCGTCTAGCTCAGGATATCCGAGACTGACTGGCAGTGGCTCTCCAGGGTTTCAGAGAGGAATTTTATCCTGCTCTCCCTGGAACTGCTGGTGACTGAACCTGGGACCATCTGCATGCAGGGCAGGCATGCAACCTCTGTTTAGAGGTTCTTTCCCATCACTTCAAGCTTGATCTCTTTTACATTCCATCAAAGCCTGCGCTTAGACACCTTCAGTGTCTTGTGCTCTGCTTATATTTACAGCAACTTGCTATATTAGCTTCATGTTGGCAGGCAGATGATTCTGCATTTATACGACATGCTCACAGCAATGGAAAAAGTTAACAGCAAAGCAATCATACTGCGATATGCGGGGGGGGGGGGAGTAACCAGCACAAGAAATTTCAAGGCAGCAAAACATTCAAACCCCCCCCCCCCCGTGGTGTTTAACACCTGGGAGGACTGGGAGCCTCTTGCAATGATTTCATAAAGCTAAGTGTAATGAGAAGTTTATTCCCATCCCCGCTGAATAGCATTCAACTTGTTGGATGTGTGAAGTCTGATCTGCATTTATGCTCAACATAAACTTCTGCTTGTGGTCTTTAAGTGTTTCTGTTCACATGGGGGGCGGGGGGGGGTTTCAGCCTGGTGAAAGCTAAAGCCATGACATCAAAAGCCAGAATCTTAAGTGTGAAGGTCACAGGATGAAACATGAGGGCTGAGAGGAGGAGAGGACTGAGGTCATGGATGGTTTTGAAGGGAAAGACAAGGAGCTGACAGCATCAATTTATGTACCATGAGAGCGTAACCTAAACAAACAGAAGAACAGATCCCTGCCTTCAAAAAACCTGCAATCTAAAGCCAGACCAAGGGGAAACAATGAAGGTAAGGCACGATTTTGAGTCACTGAAGCTACACTTTGGGAATGACTCCTAAGGGGTTAAGCCAAAGCTTTCACAGAAAAGCCAGCAGCCCTCTGTGCTTTTTGGATTGAGAGAGCTAGACATGTCATAAGGGAGGCCAAAAGAATGCACACTCAGCAGGCCTTTCCCACGGGATACTGTCCTGAATGCCTCACTCCCGTTTTATTCACAAGGAACTTAAGCTATGATGGAAAGCTGTCCAACATAACCCCAGTGCCCACGCCGGCATGTCCATTCAGTGATTAATTTCTAAAAATAAGAGGGGCAGGGGCACAAGCCTGCCTGGAATTCATACCTAGGCACTTGGCATATCCTCCTCCTTCATGATTTCTTCATGAGGTTTAAATGGTTCCCAAATCTCAACCAAGCCCTACAAAGTTTCAGATCTACCTGGAGATGTTAGATGTTCAACCCTTGTCCTTCTGCCTGCACTAAGCTGTGGTCTCTATATTCAAGACCCTTCCCAAGCTGATCCACCTGCATGAGACAATGCAGACTTGCATAAGAACATAAAAGAGCCCTGCTGGATCAGGCCATAGACCCATCTAGTCCAGCTTCCTGTATCTCACAGTGGCCTATCAAATGCCTCATGAAGCACACAAGACAACAAGGGACCTGCATCCTGGTGCCTTCCCCTGCATCTGGCATTCTCATGTACCAAAATCAGGAGGTTGCACATTACACATCATGGTTTATAATCCATGATGGACTTCTCCTCCAGAAATTTGTCCAATCCCCTTTCAAAGGCATCTAGGCCAGATGCCATCACCACATCCTGTGGCAAGGAGTTCCACAGACTAACTACATGCTGAGAAAAGAAATATTTTCTTTTGTCTGTCCTAACTCTCTCAATACTCAGTTTTAGCAGCTGTCCCCTAGTTCTAGTGTTGTGTAAGAGGGAAAAGAGCATCTCTCAATCCACTCTATCCACACCCTGCATAATTTTGTATGTCTCAATCATGTCCCTCCCACCAGCGCCAGTGATATCATTGGTGCAGGTCCAAGCTGCCCCATACCAGCTGCTGGGGCTTACCCCACAACAAAGAGACAAATGTTCCCTTATCCCAAGGAAAACTCCAGCAGCCAAAAATCAAAAATTAGTTTCTTTCAGCAACTGAAAATGTGAAAAGCCACACCAGCACTGGTTCATGGGAACTTGGGAGGATTGGGCTGTTTGTCTGCCTGCTATGGTTCACTTGCACAAGGTACTTATTGCCCCTCAGGTCTGAATGCCTGACACCTTCTAACTATTCCTAGCATCTAACTAACATCCTAGCATCTTCTCTCATTTCCATAGTTGTCTCTTTTTAAAAAAAAACAACACAGCTATTTCAAGTGTGTTGGCAGACAAAACTCAGATGGCAAAGGAACACACGTCTTACCTTGATAATGAAATCTGCTCCAAGCGGCCCTTGGATTTTTATAGTTTCTCTGTCCGAGCCCTTTTGAAATTCGACTGTTGTGTTTTCAATGACAAATGTTCCAGGGGCACTGAAGCTGTGCTCTCCGCTATCTCCCTGTAGCGTTTTTGATTCAATCACTGAAAGAGGAAAAGAAAAGAAAAGAAACCAAAACACAGTTCATGGGGTTTAGGGGAATGCTTGCAAGGCAAAAACAAAAAACACAACCAACAATTGACATACACAGGTTGTAAGAAATGACGGAGGTTCGTTTGTCAAAAGGCAAGCAAACAGATCATGTTGTATGCAGTGTTTTTCATCATATAGCAGCAGCTGTCAGGTGACCGGGGATGAACTGCAATTGCCATTTAATCTAATCCTTTGGAAAGAGAATAATTGCTACACTACTTATCTTTTCTAAAAGACAAAACGTATTTTCAGACATTAAAAATAAAAACAGATATAGCACTCCTTTACAGCCAAGCAGATAAAGCGGGAAACGGATTGCCTTGCATGGCCTGATAACGAAAAATGACATTCAGAATGGTGAAGCCTCTCACCCAGACCTACAGAGTGATGAGCTCAGCCAAGCTCACAGAGCCTTTGTCCTTCCCTTACCTAATGTATTATGGACCCTAACAGTATTCTTCATCATTTGGAAAGTGAGCAAAGAATTACTTGGATCAGGAGAGGGCTTTGGACTCCTAGATGAGAAACAGGGTTAGGTGGCTTGGCAATTTAGCACATATTACTCCTTTCTGATAGCATCATGGATATTTTGCATGCAATTTTCAATGACATTCTTCTGAAAATCCCAGAACTGCCATGATCTTCTGGTTTGTGGAATGAATCCACAACTGATTCTTCAGCAGAGTTCCATCTGTCAAGTATTACTCGGTCTGGGAAGATGTCCAAGAATGGATGTCTCATGGTTTCTATAGTCTGAGAGTGGTTTCTGACCTGCCTTGAAAGTTCAGCTCCACTGATCGTCCTTGTGTGTGTTACAGAAAACCTAAGGGGTCGGTGTGGGGGAATGTCAGGTTATCATCAGAAAATTTCCTCATCTTCACACAGTTGCAAAAGTCTAACTAGTTATGGGCTGGAAAGCTTCTGAAATCACACCAGACTGCTTGACAATTCTTCCCCCCCCCTTTTGCTCATGGATAAGATCAAATTATTCCTGGTATAGGATCCAAGGATGCTGATTTTTGAGCTTCTACTTGACTGAATCCTATTTTGTACCATTCATCATATACGTACAATGTTCATAGTCTAAAGAAAAGGACAAATGTATAATCTTAACACAAAGCAAGAAACTTTTCTGTGTGCACATTTGGATGAAGGTTTGAATGAACCATGTAATATAGGCCAAGAACCCAGGACACAAAAGTAAGGCTCATTCTTTTGTGAGCCATTTCTCCAGCCTTCCATGGATAATTTGTGATGAGACCATCACCTCCAGTAGAAAGCCTTCTGAGGGGAAAGGGCCAAGAGTGTGACTTGGCGGAAATGCCTAAACAAAAGATATTAGTACTGAATCAGCAACTCTAGACAATACCACCACTGACTCTAAGGCCTGCTGCCGATGCAGATCTCTAAGACGATATCAAAGTTTTCCATACTGCTATCTGGATGTGCAAGGCCCTCAGTGAATGCACTTGCCTACAGGCTCTGGGAACATGGTTATTACAGAAGATAACATGCTATTTTGAAAGCAGTAAGTTAAATGGATAGGTATTTGATGATTTAGCTACTATACACCTTAATATATGTGAAGCACCTGATTGTTCAGAAAGCAGTAACCAAATGTTGCTACTGCTATTAACAAAGGTTATATTTGACAGTAAGATGTATCAGGGCATCTAAAAAACAGAATAAAAAGAAGAGAGGCAGAACCCATAGGGCTGGCACAAAACTTCCTGGCATCCAAGACAGCATACCAAATGCTATTCTCCTCTACCTGATGACAGCCTCTACACCAGCTCCCTGGATTGGAAAAGGAAGAAGGAGATGAAGCAGAAGAGAGTGTGTGGAAGAGAAGAGAGTGATGGGCTCTTTTCTCTTCATATGTCCCCCTCTTCTCTGCCCTCCTCTTCCTTTTCTAGTTCAGGGAGCAGGAAGAGGAACACCAGTGGAGGCAAATGGGCAGTCCGAGATGAATATCCACCAATCTGCCACCTGAGGTGACCACTGCAGTTGGCTTCGTGGAGGGAGTAGCAATGGGCACCCAGACCACTGCAAAGAAAAAGTCAGCAAGCTCCAATGAAGTGCAGAAAAATGGGAACAAAAATGAATCCTTAAGCCTAACATGTTTTGGTGGGAATGCTATCTTCTGAGGTACTGGAAGAGACAAACTAACCAACAAATAAATTTTTTTTCTACAACTGTTTGGAGTTTGCATCCTCTCTTTCTGCTCATGTGAGGAAACACAACAAATTGTGATTGTGTGACTGTGTGATCACTAATTGAGAGATCAAAAAGGCGATGTCCACATACTCAGACTGGAGAAATGATCCCTTACAGCCAGGGAACAGTCTTGGTAATCCCTAAAACTTTTATATCTTGTGATATGTCACTTGCAATACATTGCAAAAATTCCACTAATGGCCCAAGGAAGCCTTATGAGCTATCTTGAGAGGGAACATGCCCTCACTCTTCAAAGTAAGGAGATAATGCAAGAGTCGAATGCGAAACAACATCACTCTCTCTGGATAAAGGGATGGTGGTCCAAAATTTATCCTTGGTCTAACTCCAATGAAAGCAATGGGTTTGGAAAAAGGATATAATTGGCCCAACTGTGTCTAGACAAAAATGTACCCAAACCAGCTTTGTTAAAAGGACAGGAAACAATTTGTCACATTTCCTCATGGACAACACACTTCATTTAAATTGGTTTTAAAGACCTTGTAATCCTTAGGAGATAAAAGAACAATAGTAGCAGCACTTGTGGAGTGATTTTTGAGTGTTCAACTTGTTATGCAAACAGTATCCTAGTAATCTTTACAACAACCATGGAAGGTAGGCTGGTATTAAGATCTCCATTTTGCAAATGTAGGAGATGAATGAACAGAAGCTTGCAAAAGGCCATTTTTAATGGTTTCATGACTAATTTGATACAATTTGTTCTCATTATCCGCTAGGGTTAGGTTCCTGGAAAACCTAGTGGATACCAAATTAGCAGATACTGACTCATTGATCCTATAGGAAAAATTGGGTTAAGTTCCAGGAGACTATCTTCACCATACACTATGAACTTTATGAACCTGAATCTTAACTTGAAGTATGGAGCTAGGTGATAGCGAGGGCTCATCAACATCTCCAATATCTGATGCTTTCTCCTCTGTGCTGGATATCCCTCAAAGCATTGAAGGTTGTGGAGATAGTGATTTCTTCATGCTGGCTATCCCCCACCTCAACTCACTGAAGGTTGCTGTCCCAACAACAAAGCCTCAGAGTTCAGCAGCGGGAGACGGTTGCTTCACCCGTCCTCCTCCTCTTCCTGTCTCTTGGGCTTCTTTCCTGGACTTGCCCCAGTCCCAGAGCAGCCCTCAGGTAGCCTTCCAGGAACCTCTGATCATCAGCCTCTGATCGTCACCAGGGTTGTGAAGGTTCCTCTGGAGTCCTTGAGATGGTGCCTGAGATGGTGGGGCAAGTCTGGAAGTGGATACAAATGTGCCTGATGATTCCCCACGGGCCAACACCAATGCCCTTTTGAAGTGGAAAAGTTGCCCATTCCAGACAATTTTCAGCATCACCGGCATAGTATTTTCGGAGAATGAGAACAGTGTCATAGTTAACGAGCAAATTAGCATATAAAGAGAACTGACTGTCAGAGGTATCTTACTTTGCACTCTTAAAAATCAATACACTATGTAATTGTCAGGTCCTTCAGGGCATAAACCAGGAGCTTTGAGGATCAGACACTGGCTGGCACCTTGCTACCTGGCACCACTTCGGTGGTTGGCTAGAGAATGAAAATACTGAACAATTTCTTAGGAGTGTCACATAGTAGCCCATAATTCTCCTGAGCTGCAAAGTCAGGTGGCACTGAAGGACCAATTAAGTGCTACTGGGGAACATAAAGACTCATCTACCTCCTGATTTCTCTCAGCCTGGACAATTGCATTGCCAGGGGAGGCCATTTGGTCCTTCATTTTGTGTCTCTAGTTTTCTGAGTCTCAGCCTATCTGCCTGGGGCCTGTCAACCCAGCAGTCCATTCTCAGCCCATGCCCTCAAATTGGGTGCCAAAAGGGAGAAAGGAAGAGATATCCTTCCTTTGCTCTCCCTAGAACATAAGAACATAAGAACAGCCCCACTGGATCAGGCCATAGGCCCATCTAGTCCAGCTTCCTGTATCTCACAGCAGCCCACCAAATGCCCCAGGGAGCACACCAGATAACAAGAGACCTGCAAGGCTTCCTGGGAATTGTAGTTTAAGAACATAAGAACAGCCCCACTGGATCAGGCCATAGGCCCATCTAGTCCAGCTTCCTGTATCTCACAGCGGCCCACCAAATGCCCCAGGGAGCACACCAGATAACAAGAGACCTCATCCTGGTGCCCACCCTTGCATCTGGCATTCTGACATAACCCATTTCTAAAATCAGGAGGTTGCGCATACACATCATGGCTTGTACCCCATAATGGATTTTTCCTCCAGAAACTTGTCCAATCCCCTTTTAAAGGCGTCTAGGCTAGACGCCATCACCACATCCTGTGGCAAGGAGTTCCACAGACCGACCACACGCTGAGTAAAGAAATATTTACTCCCTGCAACAGGAAGTAGCATCCCTGGTCAGATAGGTCAGATTTAAAGGGCAGATAGGATATCTGGGAGATCAAGGAATTGGTGGGATATGAGCAATATATAAATTAGAAACCTCCTAAAAATAGATTTTAATTTTAATCTGAGCCAGAGAATAATTCAGCAGCCTCACAATGCTAATCTCTTCTTTTAAAGTGATCATTATACGTAAACTCCCAAAACTTGAATCCATGCTTAAGCTGGACCATCTTTGATGGCATCTGTGACATAAACTAGAATCTTGAACTCCTGTTCCCAAGTGGAAAGCACAGACAGTCAGTTCAACTGCACTGCATCAGATGCTACTTTCTCCATGCACCCATGTGCTGTCCATGGCTAAGTGCATCATGGAAGATTTCACAACTTCTGAATTGAACCCATGATTCTATGGACTTGTAAATACTGGCGGGTATCCAGGGAGTTGCAATCCATTGCTGGAGTAACATGAAAGAATGCCAGTGACCAATTAGGCCCCAGAGCTTCCAGCAATTTTCTAGTCATAGCCACGCAAAGGCAGCCTGTATTTCAGCACGGAGGTTTAAACTCAACTGTTCGGTTTTTCCGAGAAACTGAATCTCAGAGGGAGAAGAAGCTTTGCTCCACAAGGTTACCTGTAAGCTTGGCTTCCGTATATTCTCACCTATTTTAAGCCCCTGTCTGTCAGTAGCGGCTTCCCAGTGGAACGAACACAAAGCACCCTGCATGTATAATATTTTTAGAGCGGGTTCTTCAAAGCCCTAGGTAATATTTTTGCAAACTAGCTGGCAATCATCTGGAAATATCTGCAAGCAGCTTTCCAGACATATTCCAGTAAGCAATGGCCTGAAAAGTCTACTTAATTCTGAGCATAGGTTTATCCTAAAGACCAGAAAATTCAGCATGTGGATGGAGTTACAACATAGTGGAACTATCCTCCTCTCTCTTTTTTTTCTTAACTGTTGGTGAATATTTGTTTTAAAATGTCCCTAACCAACCTTAAATGAAAAACAATCCTGTCAGCTTCATGAGCAGGCAAAAACTTCAATGGCCTTACAGCATTCCCAGTTTGACTCCTCTGCCAGACAACACAATAACAACAAACAGAAATATCTTCAGCTCGTGACATGAGATCTTTGGAGCCAAGTTTCCATCTTTCTCAGATAAGAATAAAATAATTGTTGGATGAACCTAGTTCAGTGGCATCTTTAAAGCAGCACATGTTTTAAATCCATCATTAAGTATAATCTGCATGAACGGAAGCCCCAAAGCCTTGGTTCCCTAATCCCTGTGCCACCATGTCTGCTCGTGGGAGGAGGAAACGATAGGCACCTCAAGACGGGACTACCACCGTAAATCAAAATATTCCTGGTTCTAGGAATCAGGTGACACTGGAGAGCCAGTCCAATGCTATAGTATATAGTGTATTGGTTCCAAATATTAATGGCATCGCAGCCCATCTTGTCTTCCATGGGTGGGTCGCAGCACTCCTGGTGGTGCTGAGGAGGACTCTTCTGGGTTAGACTGGGCCAGCAACCCACTCTACTGGCCTTCGTCAGTTTCTGAATGGCCCGCAGAAGCATCCGAAAGCTGCTTTTGGTTTACCAAGGCAAACCAGACTTTGTCTCTCCAAACAGGAATTAGACTTTTGTGGACAATTCTGAGGTCAATGGAAGGCAGTGGAGTGGGTCATCAGCCCAGCACAACCTGGAAGATGCCTCCAGGGCCACCTAGTGTTTTCAGAACTGCTCTGATTCTGATGTAAGGGCAGGTGGGAGGACCCACCTCTCATGGGCTCACTACCAACCCACACTCTGGAAAAAGCTTCCATAGCGCAAAAGAGTGTAAGCAAATGAGGTCTGTAATAAGGGGCAAAACTGGCCAAAGCCACCATTTCTGTTCACAGCAGAAAAGCAGGATGGATTTGAACGCATAGCTTTGGCCAAAGTATGAAACTGGATGCTCGTATGTCATGTCATGTCACATGCTTAGCTGTCAGTGGACTTGAGGATAGCTATTTCCCCCAGAAAAATCTACCTGCTGGAATTCATGAACTTTTCCATCCCTACACTGCACCGACAATTCCCAGAAAGGGAATAGGAACCTCTCTCACACGAACACCAATTTTCATTCCCTCAAACTGTAAACCACATGTGTTCCTCCTAATGCCTACAAAGAATAAAAACAGAATTCGCATGTATGGCTAAATATTTAAAAATGCAAACCCTCTGTCATTTAAAAAGTCAAGAATTTAGCGTCTTTCAGTTCCTTCCAGCTAGACTCTGCAAGTTCATGAACTTGGTTATCTAGCATTAGCCACTTGTAAAAATATTAGCTTCTGGTTTTGTTGTTTCTACAGCAGGGGGATTATTTTCAGAGGACTCTGGCTTATTTTGGATTCTAAGGCCCTTAACAAAATAGCTTCTGGAAAACTTATAATGTATTCAAAGTCCCCATCCCCCCACCATCAACCTACCCCCTCCCTTCCAGGGCATTTCAGATGTTCAATGAGGAGCAAGTAGCAATGATGCAGTTGCCTAACTGAATTGCTTATGAAAATCAAGCATCTGAAGAGGCAAAGAAAGAAAATGGATGTGAAAGCCACAGAGCTCTGAGCTATCCAGACAGCTTGCCATGTATTTGTATACAAAAGAGCTACCCTAACTACTAAGCCACAAAAACAGTTCCAAAGGAACAGAAAGGAATGCAGACTAATGAGCTTATTACATGCCATTCTCAAAGCCAAAGGTGCATCACCCCAAGGAGAAACGGTTGCTAGGGAGAGGGGTGTGACCACTGTTGGGATTGCCAACTTGTCCTTTAAATGCCACCAGTGGGCATGGGAAGAGTCTAGCGGGGTGTGAGGTGGAGCCAAGGAGGAATCTGACAGGTTGTTGGAGACTCACAGGCCCAAACAGGAGTCGGTTGCATGCCTGGAAATTTCATTCATAAGCCTGATCTACTAATGCAACAGAATTAGATGGCAAGACTGAAGTGACGACATTTTTGGACTGAATCGCTGTCAATTTTCAGGCAGACGTTAATTCGCTACTATTATTTTTAAATGCTCCCAAATTTAAAACAAGAACAACAACACCCTCTCTGAAAGTATTTAAAAGAAAACGGAGGGAAGCCTTCAAAACAGTGATTCCCCCGCTTGGATTTTGAAGTGGACAGTTCTTAGCCATCCGTTCAGAATTTAACCACCTCATTCTCCTGCACACGGAGACAGACAGCGTTTTCTTATGTGCTATATAGTGCTCAGGCTCATCTCAACACAACAACCCTGCAATGCAGGCCACTATTATTATCTCCATATTTCACGGGTGGGAGGAGGGATGCAGGGAAATGGAAGGAAACACTGGCTTGCTTAAAGCCACCAAATAGGTTCACAGCTAAGGTAATGCTTGAACCAGGCACTCCCTGGCTCATACTCTTAAGGTCAAACCATGCATTTGTGGAAGCACATGGTAGACTACTTCCAACCAGAAGAGTCTCTTTACCTATATATTGTATAGGTATATTGTGCTGCAGGAGTTTGGAGCGCAGCGGTCTGAAACAGCTGAAAAACACTCCCAGTTTCAGCAGCACTGTTTCCAGGGCAACTGCCTGTAGTAACGAATTTTCTGTCCCTCTTCCTCCACCAGCTCTGCTGGAGGAAGAAAGACAGGCAACTCATTACTACAGACAGTTGCCCTAAAAACAGAGTTGCGGGACTTGGAAGAGTCTCCCAGAAGTCAGAAGCGACAGCACAAGAGGTGAAGGCAATAGAGCTTAGTGTGCTATGAGATGAAAGACATTGAACATCACTGAGCTATTTCCTCAAACAGCCATCTCAGGGAGAAACTGCTATTGGACAGAGGGAAAGCAATTTTTTTTTTGGGGGGGGGAATGGTATGAGCCACACTTTCAAATAGGATTTCCTTCAACACCATTTTTTTTTTCACTGAAAAAAGAGGCACTGCTGGTTTGAAGCATACCTCTTTCCTATGTGCTTCCACAAATGTGTGGTTCGACATTGCTATATAGACTCAACTATGCTTCTCCTGTAACATCTAGAATGCCCTAGCATTAATAACACAGGCCTACAAAATTGAGGGTCAGAAAAGTTCTTCCCAAACTTTATGGTGGTTTGATATGAATTTGGGGTGCCGATTCCAAAAATGGCATCCGTTTTGCCCTATCACATCTAGTTTTGGAGATATAGTATAGCCTCATTAGTGAATGGTTCAAGCAGCTTCCTCATGAGGAAGACATGGTGTAGGCTTCCTCATGAGGAAGCTGCTTGAACCGTTCACTAAAGGGGCTATACTATATCTCCAAAACTAGACGTGATAGGGCAAAACGGATGCCATTTTTTGAATTGGCACCCCAAATATACCCAGGAATTGGTGTAACGTTTAAGGAAGCAAAAAGTGTGTTAACCTATATAATCAGTCCCTTGGCATATGGCATTTGATCATTTTCAAGAATGCCTAAACTCAACCTGCCCTCCCCCAAACCCCTACCCTTGAATGTGTGTTCAAATGGAATGCATTTGTCCCAATCCACTCAGTTAATTACACACAAAGGTGTTCATACCAAGGTGTGCTGGACCTTTCACAGTAATTCTTGCGCTGCGACTTCCGTGTGGGACAGCAATCACGGTTTCCTCCCCTGGGAAGATTAAAGGGTTTCAGAAATTAGATCACACTAGGGAATCATCACAAGTCATAACAGAAAGAAAGAAAGAAAGAAAGAAAGAAAGAAAGAAAGAAAGAAAGAAAGAAAGAAAGAAAGAAAGAAAGAAAGAAAGAAAGAAAGAACGAACGAACGAACGAACGAACGAACGAACGAACATGTGGCTCAGAAAATATTTAAGAGCTTCTACTTTTTTTTTTTTAAGCATATGTTATTAAGTATGTTACCCCAGTCTACTTTCTGAGGTATACGGCTCTTAAAAGTTACATATGGACTTGTAAATCCTTCCGGCTATTGGGAAATTGTTTTCTATTAACCCAAGTAGTACATTAGATGTTTGATTTATGTCTTGTTGTCCTCGTTTTATTTCCAAATTGCTGAATATGCTTAAAAGGTTGTAGCACAAAGAGCTCTGCTTGCAAAAGCCCTCCCCAGTTGTTGAGTTTTGCTTTGCCACACCTCATTTCCTGCAGCTTTAACAAGCAGTAAGGTTTGCAGGAAAGCTATCAAGGACCTCACACTAAATTCCAAAATTGTTACAGACTAGTGATGTGCAAATTAGTATTACAAAAACAAAAAGTCTTCCTGCAACTTATTATAGATGCTTATTGTTTTCATTTAAATAGCTTATAAACCAAACCGGCTATGAACATAACTACCTAAACCTCTTCCCAGGTGTTAATAATAATAGGTTCCAGGAGATGGGTTTTTGGGGGGAGGGGGGAGCATATGATGCAGCTGCTGTGCTGAAGCTAAGCAGATCTAGGTCTGGCCACTACCTCGTTGGGTAACTGACTAGGAACGCCATGACAGAAGAAAGGCAGGATTTATATAAATATAATTTTGTAGCATTTACTGAGCGCAATCAAAGTGTACATGGCGCCTCACATACATGATCTTGCAATTCCCTACAACAGCCCTCTAAAGTAGGTCCAGTATTATTATCCCCATGTTGCAGACTGAGGGTGGAGTGGGGGCTTGTCTAGAACCCCTAAAGAATTCATGGCAAAGATGATATTTGAACTGGGAACTTCTCAGGTTATACTATTAACAACTACATCACACCACCTCCCATATTTAACATTTTTCAGAGGGGTAGACATATTAAGTCTGTGGCAGCAACAACAAAGAATCTCAGGACACCTTAAATACAAGTATAAGTTCCAGGTTGCCCACCCAGCGTGAGCCTGAGGTACAGTTTAAGCACATTTAAAAGTGCCACAAGACTGTTTTTAGCCTGTACCTCAGGCTCCCGCTGGTGGGCTGCCTGGAACTTATGCACTATATGCCCTCCCAGCTGGGACACAATAGGGATGCCACCTCTGATTTATTAATGGAGACTCTCCCTCCCCCCCCCCCCATGATGGAAGAAGGCAGGGATGTTCAATCATTGGAGGCAGGTGAGGCTGAGCCTCACCTGTGCTCCCAGACCACCGGGTCCCGAGCCTCCAGATGTGACCTCAGATGTTCTCCAGTTGTGTCCAGGAGGACTGGAAACTACCAGACAGTCGCCAGACTAAGATACTACACTGGCCCTTTGATTTTTGAGAGTATTCTCAGCCTCCCCAATTCTGGCCTGTCTCAGGCAGAATACACACAGCAAAGCAGGCAGTGAGCTCCTGGGAATCCAGTTCACACAGGAGAGGTGGGGCTTTAGGTGTGGTTCAAAGCACTTTATCGAGAACTACCTTGGAGTATGCAATGGGACATTTAACTCTTCTTTCTGAAAGAAGTTCCATTCCGTGCAATGTGGCAAGCAATTCTGTATTCCGGAGTTGAAAAACTTTTTTGTAATGCATCAGGACAAGTCACTGCCTGGGTAAGGGAGGTCATAAAGCCCTAGCATGAAAAACATCAAGTCTTACTAGAAAGAGACTAAAAGTCTTTTCTGAATTGAAGCCTGTGTCATTATTCCATTATAAAATAAAATCAATTATGTTTAATCCAATAAACCACTTAAGTGCAAAATTAAGTTCTTATGCGTAATTTGTGTGATTCAGTGGGGCTTAAGCAAGCTTAAATTTTTGGACTGTCGCCGATATTGCTAGATTCCAGACTCATCACACCGCAGTCTCTCGATCTGACACAATCACAGTGTTTCTTAGCTAGGTCAGTCTCAGTTCTGCCACAGCAGCCTAGAATAACTCATTCTAGAATCACTCAGCACCTTCAATCCTCTTACACACTTGGGGCCCAATCCTATCCAACTTTCCAGTGCCTATGAAGCTGCAATGCAACCCTGAGGCAACAGAACAAAAGTTCCCTTTCCAAGAAGAGGTAAGAGAACCCTGTGACTCCCCACCACCACCACAGGATGCAACACGCGCCCCCTCCCCATTGGCACAGCAGCAACAGCATTGTAAAGTATCTCAATAACGTATAAAACATTTAACCCCCAATCCATGCCAATTGATATTCTCCTACGGTAAAGAAGTTGATTGTTCTGTAGTGTTCAAATCCTCCTATATGTGCATGTTTAAATTGAGGATTTCACTGGGGTTATTTACACCTAGTAATGTGATACAGAATGTCTTCCATAAGGGAACATTGGCTATAAAATTATTGGCTATGGAATGGTTTTTCCCCATTCTAAAATCAATTAGTAACATAATGAATGAATGAATGCAATGCTAGTTAAAGTGGTTGAGTTCAAAGTTGTCAACTTTTTTCACTTTAGAGCAGAGCAGCATGTTTTGTGAAGTTTTGTAATTCTTTCCTTCCACCCAATGGCTTTTGGTTATGAGGTGAAGCACCTGTGGGTAGCTTGAGATTGAGAATCTATGTGCTTCCACAAACGTGTGGTTCGACATTGCTATATAGACTCAACTATGCTTCTCCTGTAACATCTAGAATGCCCTAGCATTAATAACACAGGCCTACAAAATTGAGGGTCAGAAAAGTTTTTCCCAAACTTTATGGTGGTTTGATATGAATTTGGGGTGCCGATTCCAAAAATGGCATCGTTTTGCCCTATCATGTCTACTTTTGGAGATATAGTATAGCCTCATAAGTGAATGGTTCAAGCAGCTTCCTCATGAGGAAGACATGGTGTAGGAAGACATAGATTGAGAATCAAACAGAGGGGGCTATTTTACACCTTCCCTCCCCAGCAGTTTTTTCCACTCAAAAATCATCTTCCCAGCTGGTTTTACATCTCAGAGATGAAAGGATACAGTTTCCATATCTTCTGTCTTACGAGGAAAAAAATGCCTGGGAGAAAACAATCATGGAATGACCCAGACATGTCGGCCAGGAGCACTTGCACCCGTGGATCCCCCCCTAGGTACACCACTCAGAATGACACAGGACATGTAATGCTGCCCAATTATACACAGAGTTCGGTGCACACTGACACATGACAAAGTTAAATGTACATCTCAAATGAGCTTAAATAATAGTTTTTCAAGAGGTCCTTTGGGAGTTGGTGTAACTAAAAAATGTGATTTTTTTTTCCTTTCCCACTTTGTGTTTTAAAAGAACAGTGGATGCTAAATTATCAGGTTCTGGTTTACACCTCCTCCATGTACATATGACTGCTCAACTTTCAGATAAATCTGGTAAAGCCTATAATTATTTTAATGAAATAAGCGCCTTCTTAAATTACAATTTCTCAAATCTCTAAGGCTACAATCTTTCACACAGTTTTCGAGGAGTAAGTCCAACTGAACACATTGGGACGTACTTCTGAGTAGACATGCATATATATTACACTGTTAGGAAAGTAATTTGAAATTGAACAATTTATTATGGACGTAACAAGGCATTTTATATATATATATATACATTAATTTAATATTAAGCTAGTCTGCTAGAGCAGAAAGCACCACAATTAGACTAAGTGGAGAAATAAGGAGCCTTTGGGGCGGGGGGGGGAGTGAAATGACTTCATACCTCTTTCTGTTTTTACATCATGTGGCATCCAAGCAATAGAGAAAAGGTTAAAGTTGTCTGAGCAAATTGCAATACCCCCTCAAGAAAAAAAAAAAACACCCCCTCGCTCTACTTCTGGCATTTTGAACCAAACGGACTTCAGTAATATGGTAGTCCAACTTGTCTACATCATTGCTTACACTCCTGGAAGAAAATATTTCTTTACCTAGTATGCAATTAATTAGTCTGTGGAACTCCTTGCCACAGGACGTGGTGATGACGCCTGGACTAGATGCCTGTAAAAGGGGATTGGATAGATTTGTAGAAGAAAAGCCAATCACAGGTTACAAGCCATGATGGGTATATGCAACCCCCTAGTTTTAGAAGGTAACCTCAGAAGGCCAGGTACAAGGAAGTGGCAACAGGATGCAGGTATCTTACTGTTTTTGGTGCTCACTGAGGCATCTGGTGGGCCACTGTGAGATATAGGAAGCTGGACTAGATGGGTCTTTGGCCTGATCCAGCAGTGCTCTTCTTATGTTTTTAAGCCAAATGCAACTGAGCAGGTAACAGTGCATGCTGCTTTGTATTCTTAAATGCAAAGGTGGGCATTAACACATACAGAAGATTGAGGTAGAAGAAAGGACTATACCGCTTCAGATGCAGGAAGGAAACCACATTCACTGCTTTTGTTAAATGTTTAAACACACGCGTGTACACACGCGCATGTACTTCCTGGACGCAGAAATCCAGCATAGCAGAGAAAGGGCTCTCTGCCTGACGTGCTTGTAAGTAGAGAACTTGCCTCGTGTTGCAAAGCAAAGACTCCCCATCAAGGGAAGCTTTGAGGGCTGCTTGGGAGGGATGTCTTGGCAACTTTTTAATGTGGGGACATTAATAAGCACAATGGGGACTAGGCATGAACCACAGCCTGCCACCAAGTCTGTAGATTTAAAAGGTCTCCAATCGTCAAGCACACAATCCATACACTTACTGAAACAAAACCCCTTATATTCTCTCAAAGCAGTGCACAGGGGGCTGTTAAGCTGCACAATTCTATTAAATCAATAAGACCAATGCAGTAAAATAGGAAGGGGGGAGAGCACACACACAAATTCCTGTGACATTTTTAGAGGGAAACCACTACTACTAAGTTCTGCTTTTTGTTTCCATTTTTTTTTTACAATTTCCAGATATATTCATTTTGTGCACAGTCAGCATAATAAGAAACAGCAACAAATTTGGTGTGCCATCAAAACTGTAATTAATTGATCAGTGCATCAATCATATTTACTTGGCAGTAACCTCCACTACATTCAATGGGGCAGAGAGAACAGCGGTAACAGCAGAGATAAGCATGGGGCAGAGGTGAACGGTATCTAAAGCTCAAACTACACTTAGCTACATGAAACACACACTGAATGGTGATGTGCTTAAACTGAGCCCTGGGGAAGGCCGACAGGAGCCGAGGGGCATCCAGTTCGGGACTCCTCATCTCTATGGGACGAGGATGGGGAGATTAGAGAACACCAAGGTAAAGGCAGAGTAGGAGAAGAAATTGGGAATGGTAGCATGATGGGATGTGATAGACGGTTTGGCACAATGAGAGGACGCAGCAACAAAGGAGCTAATAAGAAGCCCATCCTGGGGCATTCCATGTATAAATGCTTTTATGCAAATGCCCAAAGTCTCCGACCAAAGATGGGAGAACTGGAATGTCTAGTGACTAGGGAAAACATTGACATAGTGGACATAATGGAAACCTGGTGGAATGCGGAAAATCAGTCGGATACTGCAATCCTGGGCTATTAACTCTACAGGTGGGACAGGGAGGGGCATGTTGGAGGTGGGGTGTCCATTTACGTTAAGGAAGGGATAGAATCCAGCAAAGTAGAGATTGAAGGTGGGTCAGAATCCACCATAGAATCTCTGTGGGTTAAATTACCAGGCCTGAGGAGCGACGTAATACTGGGGGCGTACTATCATCCTCCAGACCAGAAACTGGAAGGGGACCTTGAAATGAGGAAACAGATCAGGAGGGACAGGGTTGTAATCATGGGGGACTTCAATTATCCTCATATTGACTGGGTCAATTTGTGTTCTGTTCACAAAAAGGAGACCAGATTCCTTGACGTTCTAAATGACTGTGCCTTAGAGCAGCTAGTCCTGGAGTCCACCAGAGGACAGGTGACTCTGGATTTAATATTGTGCAGTACTCAGGACCTGGTTAGAGATGTCAATGTTACGGAGCCATTGGGGAACAGTGATCATGCTGTGATCCGTTTCTACATGCACGTTGGGGGAAGAATACCAGGCAAATCTCTAACAAAAACCCTTGATTTCCGACGAGCGGACTTCCCTCAACTGAGGAGGCTGGTTAGAAGAAGGTTGAAAGGGAAGATAAAAAGAGTCCAAACTCTCCAGGATGCATGGAGGTTGCTCAAATCAACAGTAACAGAGGCCCAGCGAAAGTGTATACCGCAAAGGAAGAAGGGCTTGACTAAGTCCAGGAGAGTGCCCGCATGGCTAACCAACCAAGTTAGAGAGGCCATAAAGGGCAAGGAAGCTTCCTTCCGTAAATGGAAGTCTTGCCCTAATGAGGAGAATAAAAAGGAACATAAACTGTGGCAAAAGAAATGTAAGAAGGTGATACGGGAGGCCAAGAGAGACTATGAGGAACCCATGGCCAGCAGCATTAACAGGAATAATAAAACCTTCTTCAAATATGTTAGAAGCAGGAAACCCACCAGAGAAGCGTTTGGCCCTCTGGATGGTGAGGGAGGGAAAGGGAAAAGGAGACTTAGAGATGGCAGAGAAATTGAATGGGTTCTTTGCATCTGTCTTCACGGCAGAAGACCTCAGGCAGATACCGCTGCCTGAACGGCCCCTCCTGACTAAGGAATTAAGTCAGATAGAGGTTAAAAGAGAAGATGTTTCAGACCTCATTGATAAATTAAAGATCAATAAGTCACCGGGCCCTGATGGCATCCATCCAAGAGTTATTAAGGAATTGAAGAATGAAGTTGCAGATCTCTTGACTAAGGTATGCAACTTTTCCCTCAAAATGGCCACAGTGCCAGAAGGATTGGAGGACAGCAAATGTCACGCCGATCTTTAAAAAGGGAAAGAGGGGGGACCCGGGAAACTATAGGCCGGTCAACCTTACAACTATACCGGGTAAAATGGTGGAATGCCTCATCAAAGATAGGATCTTAAAACACAGACGAACAAGCCTTGCTGAGAGAGAATCAGCATGGCTTCTGTAAGGGTAAGTCTTGCCTCACAAACCTTTTAGAATTCTTTGAAAAGGTCAACAGACATGCGGATGCGGGAGAACCCATGGACATTATATATCTGAACTTTCAGAAGGTGTTCAACACGGTCCCTCACCAAAGGCTACTGAAAAAACTCCACAGTCAGGGAATTAGAGGGCAGGTCCTCTCCTGGATTGAGACCTGGCTGAAGACCAGGAAACAGACAGTGGGCGTAAATGAGCAATTTTCACAATGGAGAGAGGTGAAAAGCAGTGTGCCCCAAGGATCTGTCCTGGGACTGGTGCTCTTCAACCTCTTCATAAATGATCAGGAGACAGGGTTGAGCAGTGAGGTGGCTAAGTTTGCAGAAGACACCAAACTTTTCTGAGTGGTGAAGAACAGAAGTGATTATGAGGAGCTCCGGAAGGATCTCTCCAAACTGGCAAAATGGGCAGCAAAATGGCAGATGCATTTCAATGTAAGTGTAAAGTCATGCACATTGGGGCAAAAAAATCAAAACTTCACATATAGGCTAATGGGTTCTGAGCTGTCTGTGACAGAACAGGAGAGAGATCTTGGGGTGGTGGTGGACAGGTCAATGAAAGTGTCAACCCAATGCACGGTGGCAGTAAAGAAGGCCAATTCTATGCTTGGGATCATTAGAAAAGATATTGAGAAGAAAACAGCTAATATTATAATGCCATTGTACAAATCGATGGTAAGGTCACACCTGGAGTATTGTGTCCAGTTCTGGTTGCTGCATCTCAAAAAGGATATGGTGGAAATGGAAATGTGCAAAAGAGGGCAACTAAGATGATTTCTGCGCTGGTGCACCTTCCTTATGAGGAAAGGCTATGGCGTTTGGGCCTCTTCAGCCTAGAAAAGAGCCGCCTGAGGGGGGACATGATTGAGACATACAAAATTATGCATGGGAAGGATAAAGTGAATAGAGAGATGTTCTTTAGACTCTCACATAACACCAGAACCAGGGGACATCCACTAAAATTGAGTGTTGGAAGTGTTAGGACAGACAAAAGAAAATATTTCTTTACTTCGCGTGTGGTTGGTCTGTGGAACTCCTTGCCACAGGATGTGGTGACGGCGTCTGGCCTGGATGCCTTTAAATGGGATTGGACAAGTTTCTGGAGGAAAAATCCATTACGGGTTACAAGCCGTGATGTGTATATGCAACCTTCTGATTTTAGAAATGGGCTATGTCAGAATGCCAGATGCAAGGGAGGGCACCAGGATGAGGTCTCTTGTTATCTGGTGTGCTCCCTGGGGCATTTGGTGGGGCCGCTATGAGATACAGGAAGCTGGACTAGATGGGCCTATGGCCTGATCCAGTGGGGCTGTTCTTATGTTCTTTACTGGGTAGTAAATAGATACTAGATCCCATGGATCAAAACTGCAGTGTGGAGGAGGAGGGATTTAACTCTTTAACCCTTTGTCTGGACGGTACCGTCATCCATATTGGGACCTCTTCAACTGTTTGCTTTGGAAAGGAAGGAATGTGAACTCTGACTGTAAGATGAATTAGGATTGTTCATTTCGGGACTGCAAAACATGCTACAGTAATATGAACAACCGCTTTGCTTATGTTCGTTCCTCGATGCTATAATACAGTCAGTTCTCCTTATCTGCTAGGGTTAGGTTCCTGGAAACCCTAGTGCAGTGGAACCCACTGGTGGTTCGCAACATGATTTTTGGTGGGTCACCAAAGGGTGATGAAAAGATCAAATAACTAATTGCCCCAAGCCCTGAGGCTATTCAAAAATTAGATACTGTAACTGCTAATTCCCCTGCAGAAAGCTCAGTTTCTGCAGTTTGCAAGCATGTGTAAATATAGGGAGATAAATGTGTGAGGGTCTTTTTCTGATTATTATTTGTAAATAAATAAATACTTTTTTAGATCTTTTTTAAACTCTGGTAAATCTAAGTGGGTCCCAATAAAGTCATTTTAAAAAGTGGGTCCTGGTGCTGAAAAATTTGGGAACCACTGCCCTACTAGATAGCAAATTGTCAGATAATGAAACAATGGTGTTATGTGGGGGGAGGAGTACTACCAGAAGAATCCAGCAAAGACCCTCAGGAAGCCAACAAAGTGCAGCAAAAGCACCAAAATATCTCTGAACGCTGCAGAGACCTTCAGGAAGCTGCAGGAACCTTCAAAATGGCACCTGTGACCAGAGCAGGTCCCCTTAAAATGACCAATAGAAGCTTCCACCAGCCATTTTAAAGGGGTCCCTGCAGGTCACGGGCACCATTCTGTAGGTCCCTGCAGCCTCTGGAAGGTCTCTGCATAGCAGATAACAAGAACAAAGGCGTGGATAATGAGAGAAGGTAGCAATTCTGCCCCTTGCAGATAAGCAAATTTGCAGATAGTGAATTTGCATATAAAGAGAACTGACTGTACTTGATTTAAGGGGATTCCATTCACTTTTCTGGATCATTTCACTTTATGCCGGATCCTGACCCCCATTCCTGGGTGGCACGGAGCAGTCTCTGGCTGCTGCATTCTGCTCAGATATGCGCCACCTCCTAAGGTGACTCAGATTCAAACAGACCCATTGGGGATGCTGCAGCACAGCACGGGGTAAGGGAAAGGACTTCCCCTTGCCTTGGGCTGCGCTGCTTTTGGCCCCAAACTTGCACTGGATACAGTGCAGGCCCTCTGGCCTGCCTGTTTCCAACACAAGTTAAGATTCGCTGTTACTGGTGTTTGTCATATCACATCCGGCCTCCCAACCTGGAAGTGACTGACAATGACATCACCAGTTACTTCCAATGGTACTTCTGAAATGTTGACCAATGTGAAGTGGTATAATGGGGGGAAAACACTGAGAAACACTGGAGTAGTGCCTCCTTCTACCTTTCCTCCTGGGATTATACATAGGTGACATCAGAAGGGGAAAGAGCCCTCAGACAAATGGTTTCCCTCTTGGCCCCCTCGCTGCTGGCCCCCTGTAGAAACCTGAAGGAATACACTTTTCATGCATTCAAACTGCATTCCTAAACACATTCAACAAGGAATAAGCCCCAATGAACACAGTGGGACTAACTTCCAATCAAACATGCATTGAATTGTGATGTCAGACTACTTTTCTTTATTATCATAAGTGTGTGTGTGTGTGTGTGTGTGTGTGTAAATAAAGCATATGGGCTTACTTCCATTGATGTTTAGGATTCAGGAGAAATACAGTTATTTCTCCTGTGTTATCCCGTGTTATAAAACACACGGGATAAAGTGTGCCCTAAACCGATAAATGCACTCTCTCTCTTCTGCACCTCCACCAATATTTTCTCGAGGGCCACCACTGCAATCACATCTCTCAGTGGAGTTCTCCAGACTGCATGCAGTAGGAGTAATTGTATGGGAACAGGGTAGGATGGGATGATTGGCTTTGCCTTGCAATTTCCTCTCCCTGCTTGCAATGCACAGGCTGAGGGAGACGGGTGTTTAGTACCACAAGTCCTCTGCCTTAAGAGCTAAAAAATTCCTCTCCCTTATCTCTAAGAACAAAAAAAGATTTCACAATTCATAAGTCGTGATGTCTTTTTGGGATGCTTGATGTACTTCCAAAGAGTTAAAAGTGAGTACATTCCAAAGTGGGGGAAAATGAAGTCATTAAAGTCTAAAAGAAGCAAGACAGATCTCAGGAAATAAAAAAGGACTTATGGGTCATTAGACAGATAAAATCCATCTCAGTCTGGTGCCACATCATTCAGCAGAAAGAAATAGCAGAGCATGCAACTGATTTCCAGCGCATGTGATATCACTAAGCAAAATCTCCTGCAGTGTTCTGCAGAAGGGCTCAGGTGGGACCACAAAGGTGGTAGTTATGGCACTGGGACTGAGAACAGTTTCTGTCTTCCACAGAACGCAATATCATTACATTCCTGTTATGATGCTCATCTGGGAATCAGCTTTCAGTCATAGACACTTGACTGGTCTGTGGCAAAGATCCAGAGGACCCCCTCAAAGCCTTTAAATCACATGCTCATTTGTGGGACAGCTATTGAAACCATTTCAAATGTGTGGGTTTTTTCTGTATATAAAGGAAAGCTGATAGTTAAGAAGCTTCCACCAGTTGCTGGTGGCTAAGAGACTAACAGCGCAATCCTATCTTGCACTGGAACTGGCAGGCCAGAAGGTCTCTGCTGTATCCAGGGCAAGACTGGGGCCAGAATCGGCTCAGCCACAGGCTTGGGGAAACTCTTCTCCTTACCCCCTTACAGTCCCAATGGGTCTCCTTGCACCACCTAATGAGGTGGCGTAAGTCGGAGGAGAACGGAGCGGCTTCGAGGCGCTCCATGCTGCTCGGGGAACAGGGTTGGGATCCAGCATAACTGCTGGGTCCCAGTCTTGCCTCCCACTTCCTACCCGCCCCATGGAACGTCCTCCGCCCACCCTCATCTCGCCCCGAAACGCTTCCCTCCCACCTTCTTTCCCACTGTCCCCAGATCCCTGCGTTGGCCGAGCTTAGTTGATGCACCCTTCCCGCCCCAGGTTGGCACGGAGGCTGGATGCAGCCTCCATGGGCTGGCGCGCATCCCTGCGCCAGCCCAGTCAACTCCAAGGAGGCACAAACATGCTTTAAGGCATGTTTGCAATCCTCCTAACAGATAGTTAGGATTACGCCCTAAGGCTACAATCCTAAACACACTTACCTGTGAGTAAGCCTTATTGATCTCAGTGGGACTTACTTCTGAGTAGACAAGGCTAGGATTGCATTGAAAGCAGTGCTTTTTTTGTTTTTTGTTTTAAAAAAAAAAAGGTGCAGGAACTCACAACTTGTTAATCTTTTATTTGTTTGTTTGTTTGTTTGTTTGTTTGTTTGTTTGTTTGTTTGTTTGTTTATGAGCCATTTTTTATTGGAGAAATAAAATAGTTTTTATGTGCTTCCCCCCTAAAGATGAACTTACTTCTGAGTAGACATGCATAGGATTGGGCTGTCAATCTCCACATCCCCTTCCACCTAGCTACTTTTTCTACACAGGGGGAAAAATACTGTACAGGTGCACTTGCAGTGTGTAGTATGTAGTGTGGCACTACTTCAAGGAGAGGAAGCAGTGAATGGATTCCGAATAATGGCTTACATGAGTTCCATGTAGTAAAATTACTCTAAGCAACTATGGGAGTAAGAACAAAAAAGGAATTCTTACACAAGAGGGATCCTTAGGTGCACATAGAAACAGCTACGTTTGCAAACAAGCGATTAAATATGGTTTAATTCAGGTATCAGAATACTCTGTGACTTTGGGAAGGCGCTTGGCATGCAATTGTATGTTCTCTGCTGCCCTGAGCAGCTGCTGTGCATTGCTGGAGAGGAGCTGCAAATGCTGGCTGGCGGAGGGCATGCTTGTGAGGGAAGGATGAGGAGGATCTCTGGCAAGGCTCGACTGCTCACTGTACACACGTAGAATCCCTTTTCACCTGTCCTTAGCATGTGAAAACGGGTGCAGATATATATCTCTGCCAGGATTAAGAGCCCAATCCTAGGTATGTCTACTCTGAAGTAAGTCTCGTTCCAGTCAATGGAGCTTACTCCCAGGAAAGTGCCTAGGATTGCAGCGTAAGAGCCCAATCCTATGCATGTCTACTCAGAAGTCCACTTTAGTGAATGGGGCTTACTGTAGATAGGATGGCAGCCTCAGGGCCCAATCCTATGCCTGCCTACTCAGAAGTCCCATTAGAGTCAATGGGGCTTCCTCTCAGGAAAGTGTGGAGAGGACTGGAGCCTCAGAGCCCATCCTGTGCCTGTCTACTCAGAAGTCAGTCCCACTAGAGGCAATGGGGCTTCCTCCCAGGAAGGTGTAGAGAGGACTGCAGCCTCAGAGCCCCTCCTCTGCCTGTCTCCTCAGAAGTCAGTCCCACTAGAGGTAGTGGGGCTTCCTCCCAGGAAAGTGTGGAGAGGACTGGAGCCTCAGAGCCCTTCCTCTGCCTGTCTACTCAGGCTGCAAGGCTATGACACTTTCCCATTGAACACAAAGGAACTTACTTCTGAGTAGACATGCATAGGCTTGGGCTCTCAGGCTGGAAGGCTATGCACCCTTTCCAGGAGCAAGCCCCATTGAGCACAATGAGACTTACTTCTGAGTAGACACGCCTAGGCTCGTGCTGCAGATTGGCATGGGGGCTGCACCAGCCAGCTTCCTTCCCCTCCTCCTCCGCCAAGCCAGTACCTGGGCGTTCCGTGGGTGCCGCAGCCCGTCTCCCTGGCTGGCTGGCTGGCTGGCTGGCTGTCCGTCCCTCCTCCACCTCGGCGCAGGCGCGTGTCCCCCACGCCCTCCACCGGCTTGGAAGCTGCGCAGAGAAGCAGAGCGTGGGGGGAGGGGAGGCGGGCTGGGCTCAGGTGAGAGTGGGGGCAGGAGGGGGTCGTTGTGCGGTCAGGCAGGGGTCAGGCACCCGCCCACCCTGCACCCCCCAGCACCCACCCAGCAAATGCCTCTCTTTTGCTCCGCCCCCCTCCTGGAATGCCTCCAAAGGGGAGGGGCCCCTGCAAAAGGTGCCGGAACTCCGTTCCCCTGCGTTCCATTAGAAAAAAAGCCTTGATTGTAAGTAACATTCAATCAAACCGTAGAAAGAAAAGTCTATGGCTTTTCAACTTTAGGATTCTTAAGGCAATGAATGTCAATATTTATGAGTTAGGTTAATGAACCTGAGAACAATGGATGCAGCCAATTTGCCAAAGCAAAGCAGGAACCTAGGCGGGATTCACTTATGCACCATCTGGTGTTTGTAAAAGAAAGATGAGATATTAATGTAATAAACCAGCGTTTCTCAAACTGTAGGTCAGGACAGGCTACTATGTATAGGTTTTCAACAATGATAGTCACTGGGGCCACACTCTTGAGAGTGTGGACAGGATTGCAGCCTTCGGGGTGTTTGGGGATTCTTTTTTTTTAAACAAATCAGCAACTGCTAATTTAACCCCTGCTAACTGGTTAAGAGGCACTTTTTCAAGTGGGTGCTCCTCTTTTATTTAGCAGGGGGAGAGTAACTGGCCCACCTCACCCCAGCAGTGTCTTTTCTAGTGGCTGTCTGCTGGTGTTGCATCTTTTTAGATTGTGAGCCCTTTTGGGACAGGAAGCCATTAGATATTTGATTTTCTCTGTAACCGCTTTGTGAACTTTTTGTTGAAAATCAGTATATAAATACTGTTGTTGTTGTTGTTGTTGTTGCTTGGGTGGATTATGAGGGTTCTTTATTTTAAATAACTTATAAACTTATATTTATTGTACACTTTTAATTAATTTGATTTGATTTTTGTCATGTTGATGTTAAAAAATTTTCCTGCTTGAAGATGCCACTGCTGACCATAACATCACTTCCAGCTTAATGACATCACATCTGGTGTGTCCCAACAGACTTTTATTCTAAAACGTGGGTCTGGGTACTAAAAAGTTTGAGAATCACTATAATAAACAAACAATAAACAACTTTCCAGTGGGTATTTTAGCCTTTAAAAGGTGATTAACAGGTGCTGGCAAGAGTTATGTATTTTCTTGTGAGCTATCTTTAACCCCAAGGCACCATTGGACTCATTTTAATTTACTGCATTTTAGCTTTTATAGACCTGTTGCCTCTCATTTTGTTTGTTTGCAAATGAGGATAGGAACCTGGATTTTTCTTAGTTAAGTCAAACATCTGAGCTACAGCATCTCAGTGGCTCTTACTTGGACTATGAACTTCAGACCAGGATCCACTTTGGATGTTCCAAAGAAGTGATGGGAGAGGAAAAGTGAATGATGCACTTCTCCACACTTTGGTGTCCCCTTCACCAAGACTGAGAAATGTAGGGAGAGGAAGTGTATGCCACTCATGCCTCCTCTTTCATCACTCCCCCTTGGATCACCTGAAGTGGAATATTCCAGGACAACCTGGAATATTAATGCAATGTGAACACGACAAGATGTGAATGAAGCCCTTGTTTGTCCTGAGGACTGAAAATGCATCAAAACCTGAGGCTTTATTTTGTTCTTAGCATCAAGAACACAATCTTTTACAATCATATTTTGCCAGTCAATAAAGCAAACAAAGTCGGGAGACCTAAAAGAGGTCAGTATAATTCAAACCTAAAAGCTTCCTAGTAGACAGAACTGATATTGATGCTGATGTGAGTTCCATGCATAAAGGAACCAAGATATTTCATTTTTCCAGGGGCATGGCAGCTTTTACAACTTACTACACTTTCTTTTTGAGTCATCAGTCAAATGCTTGATCATTTTCTCAGTCAAAATGTTTGATCACTTTCCCAGAAAGTTAGATTTCTTTTGGCTTGATGACTAACCGGTGGTTATGCCTTTGTTTTTTGTTTTAAAGGGTAATAGGACTCTTAGATTGACAGTTTGCTTCCCATGTTCAAAACAGCTACTTTTTCTTGTGGTCTATTAAATCCCAAGATTTCACGAGAATCCGTTCATGAATCAATAAAAGAATCATCATTAGGACTGTCAACTGATTAACCTTCATCCAAACAGTAGGATCAAAGTGACCCAGACAATTGGGGAAAAAAATAAGAGTTTTTATTTTACTCTTCTGCAGCTCCATACATGAGGAATCCCCCAGCTTCAAATGTGATCAATTTCTCTGTAATGTTTCACAGTCCCAATCCTCTTCTAAATTTTTTTGAGTAAATTGTAGTCTATAGACTAGGAAATTTGGGGTCATTTTTACCTCAGTGGCATTCAATAGGAAACTGAAATTAACATGTATATTTCATTTTTTTTTTTTGTGACTGAGAAACTGAGGATCAGAAAAACTTTTTTCAAAAATTATGGTGGTTTTATATTAATTTGTGGTGCTGATTTCAAAAATGGCATCAGTTTTGCCCTATCACATCTGGTTTTGGAGACACAATCTGGTTTTGGAGACACCACCAGAGGACAGGTGACTCTGGATTTAATTTTGTGCGGTACGCAGGACCTGGTTAGAGATGTAAACGTTACTGAGCCATTGGGGAACAGTGATCATGCTGCGATACGTTTTGACGTGCACGTTGGGGGAAGAATACCAGGCAAATCTCTAACAAAAACCCTTGACTTCCGACGGGCGGACTTCCCTCAAATGAGGAGGCTGGTTAGAAGGAGGTTGAAAGGGAGGGTAAAAAGAGTCCAGTCTCTCCAGAGTGCATGGAGGCTGCTTAAAACAACAGTAATAGAGGCCCAGCAGAGGTGTATACCGCAAAGAAAGAAGGGTTCCACTAAATCCAGGAGAGTGCCCGCATGGCTAACCAGCCAAGTTAGAGAGGCTGTGAAGGGCAAGGAAGCTTCCTTCCGTAAATGGAAGTCTTGCCCTGATGAAGAGAATAAAAAGGAACATAAACTGTGGCAAAAGAAATGTAAGAAGGTGATAGGGGAGGCCAAGCGAGACTATGAGGAACGCATGGCCAGCAACATTAAGGGGAATAATAAAAGCTTCTTCAAATATGTTAGAAGCAGGAAACCCGCCAGAGAAGCGGTTGGCCCTCTGGATGGTGAGGGAGGGAAAGGGGAGATAAAAGGAGACTTAGAGATGGCAGAGAAATTAAATGAGTTCTTTGCATCTGTCTTCACGGCAGAAGACCTCGGGCAGATACCGCTGCCCGAACGGCCCCTCCTAACCGAGGAGTTAAGTCAGATAGAGGTTAAAAGAGAAGATGTTTCAGACCTCATTGATAAATTAAAGATCAATAAGTCACCGGGCCCTGATGGCATACACCCAAGGGTTATTAAGGAATTGAAGAATGAAGTTGCAGATCTCTTGACTAAGGTATGCAACTTGTCCCTCAAAACGGCCACGGTACCAGAAGATTGGAGGATAGCAAATGTCACGCCTATTTTTAAAAAGGGAAAGAGGGGGGACCCGGGAAACTATAGGCCGGTCAGCCTAACATCCATACCGGGTAAGATGGTGGAATGCCTCATCAAAGATAGGATCTCAAAACACATAGATGAACAGGCCTTGCTGAGGGAGAGTCAGCATGGCTTCTGTAAGGGTAAGTCTTGCCTCACAAACCTTATAGAATTCTTTGAAAAGGTCAACAGGCATGTGGATGCGGGAGAACCCGTGGACATTATATATCTGGACTTTCAGAAGGCATTTGACACGGTCCCTCACCAAAGGCTACTGAAAAAACTCCACAGTCAGGGAATTAGAGGACAGGTCCTCTCGTGGATTGAGAACTGGTTGGAGGCCAGGAAGCAGAGAGTGGGTGTCAATGGGCAATTTTCACAATGGAGAGAGGTGAAAAGCGGTGTGCCCCAAGGATCTGTCCTGGGACCGGTGCTTTTCAACCTCTTCATAAATGACCTGGAGACAGGGCTGAGCAGTGAAGTGGCTAAGTTTGCAGACGACACCAAACTTTTCTGAGTGGTGAAGACCAGAAGTGATTGTGAGGAGCTCCAGAAGGATCTCTCCAGACTGGCAGAATGGGCAGCAAAATGGCAGATGCGCTTCAATGTCAGTAAGTGTAAAGTCATGCACATTGGGGCAAAAAATCAAAACTTTAGATATAGGCTGATGGGTTCTGAGCTGTCTGTGACAGATCAGGAGAGAGATCTTGGGGTGGTGGTGGACAGGTCGATGAAAGTGTCGACCCAATGTGCGGCGGCAGTGAAGAAGGCCAATTCTATGCTTGGGATCATTAGGAAGGGTACTGAGAACAAAACGGCTAATATTATAATGCCGTTGTACAAATCGATGGTAAGGCCACACCTGGAGTATTGTGTCCAGTTCTGGTTGCCGCATCTCAAAAAAGACATAGTGGAAATGGAAAAGGTGCAAAAGAGAGCGACTAAGCTGATTACGGGGCTGGGGCACCTTCCTTATGAGGAAAGGCTACGGCGTTTGGGCCTCTTCAGCCTAGAAAAGAGACGCTTGAGGGGGGACATGATTGAGACATACAAAATTATGCAGGGGATGGACAGAGTAGATAGGGAGATGCTCTTTACACTCTCACATAATACCAGAACCAGGGGACATCCACTAAAATTGAGTGTTGGGCGGGTTAGGACAGACAAAAGAAAATATTTCTTTACTCAGCGCGTGGTCAGTCTGTGGAACTCCTTGCCACAGGATGTGGTGCTGGCGTCTAGCCTAGACGCCTTTAAAAGGGGATTGGACGAGTTTCTGGAGGAAAAATCCATTATGGGGTACAAGCCATGATGTGTATGCGCAACCTCCTGATTTTAGGAATGGGTTAAGTCAGAATGCCAGATGTAGGGGAGAGCACCAGGACGAGGTCTCTTGTTATCTGGTGTGCTCCCTGGGGCATTTGGTGGGCCGCTGTGAGATACAGGAAGCTGGACTAGATGGGCCTATGGCCTGATCCAGTGGGGCTGTTCTTATGTTCTTATGTTCTTATGTTCTTATGTTCTTATGTTCTAACATAGCCTCGTTAGTGAATAGTTCAAGTAGCTTCCTCATGAAAAATCTATGGCATAGGTTTCCTCACGAGAAAACTACTTGAACTATTTACTAATGAGGTTATGCCATATCTGCAAAACTAGACATGCTAGGGCAAAACCGATGCCATTTTTGGAATCAGAAGCACTAATAAACACAGGAATAGGTTTTACTTTTAAGACAGCAAAATGTATGTTGGCCTGCATAATTTTGTTGTATAACAAGCCCTGTGTTATTGCCTGTATCTGGCAATAAGGGTGCCAACCCAATTGAGATACTAGTGTGACCCAAAGAAGCTCATGCTGTTATGTCTTGCCCAGCAATTCTTGCATCCCATCCTAATCACTTCCCAGTGCAACAGTTCACTGGATCAGTCTATAGGGAAAAGAAAAGAAAAACTATATGTGTAATCTCTTGATGAGACTCTAAGGAGCTGCAAATATTGCGGACACCTCAACCAGCGCGGAATCACTAACAGAAACCATGTTTTCCCATTCCCCTCACCAGGGACCATTTCATCAAACGATTTCCACATGGTACACAAGTAATCAAAAAGAGGGTGTTTTGGACCCTGACACAAGTCAGCAGCAAAAGCTATGAATTTAAAATATGACCCAGTGCCTAGTAATGCACGCCTGCATTACAGAGTCACACTTTTACACCCAAAGCACAAAAGGAAAGATTAAGGCAAGACCCATTTTAAAAACAAAGCAAAATAAAACACTGCAGTAGAATGATGAGAAAACCAGATAACTGTGGCCACAATCCAAGCAACATCAAGACCAGTGGGGGCCCGGAATGGCCTGTTTTGTACAGAGATTCAGAGGGGATCAGGACCTCAATAAAGCCGTCTCTTTCTCAAAACTCTGTTTGAAGCCCCCAATACTGGCAACAATTCAATGTCTCAATAAAATCACTGCACACTTAGAAATGAAAGAAGAAGCCCAGCTCTCCTCTTGGTGCATTTCTTCCTCAAGCCAAACTCCAGCTGCGTTCACAATGATAAAGAAGCCCCAATCCTCTCTGGCCGTATATCAGGTTGATCGCCCCCTCCTCTGGTCTTTATTTCAGTTTGTTTATTTACATATTTATTTTAAATATGTATAGTTTGCTTTCAGTAAAAAAAAAATAGAAATAGAATCATAGGAATGTGCCTTATACTGAGGCAGATGTGCAAAGTATGTGCCATTCAGCTACAACCCTCCCTATAATGTGCATAAAAGATATCTACTTGTTACCTACTTATTATTTTCCCAACCCTCTACACATGATTAGATAGATGACATGGCACTTGTGACAAAAAGTCTGGAGACCCCTGTCTTAGATGATTGCCTGAAGTGGGTGTTATAATCACATGATACAACTTCAGTAGCTAGATTTTCAATTGTGAAATTATAAAAATATTCCCCTTTGTATGCAAACAGACATGTTCACACAAACACAGTCTAAAAATCAGGATGCCTTTCTTGATGGCTATTCCTATCATAGAGCCCAATCCTATGCATGTCTACTCAGAAGTAAGTCCCATTATAGTCAAAGGGGTTTACTCCCAGGAAAGTGTAGAAAGGATTTAGCCACAGTCCACAACTGAAACCCAACTCTACTCATACAGCTGCAGGAAGAAAGTCCAGGATAAATAATAAACATTTAATTTGTCAGCAACTTACTTTTTTCTGAAGAAGCATGAATCTTAGCTTGACCTCTCACCAGCCTGCAGCTTGAACCATCTCCTGCACAGATCCCACAGTTGTCTTCCTTTGCGTGACTCCCGAGTTGTCGATCACAGCCTATTGCCTGGCAATATCAACACCACAGTAAGAAGAAGGGCAAGTCTTCCACAGAACGCTCAGGTTTTAACATTTTTATGTATTACATTATCTCTTCAAATTTTATGAGCTTACTTCTTGCTCTCAAAAGCACACCTTCCTTTTCATGTTTAAGCCAACAAAAGGCATGAAAAAGAACTAACCTGAGATGTTTTTAGGCTATAATAATTAAATGTATTATGGTATATTCCTGCCTAAGAAATATGCAAGTTCCTAGCAAGCCAAATACCATTTCCTACAATGCAGCTCTCAGGACATCTATGTCATTGTGTTGTTTTGAATTTGCTCTTCATCACTTGCTAGCTTCAGTCAAACAGATTCAAGGAAAGCCTAAGCTCCCAGGGTCAAGCAGAATCTGGCGTTAGGTCAGCTGGCTGCATATCACAGTCACCCTGAATACCATCCAAATGTGCCAATTAACCCAGCATAGTTCTGACGTTTTTGGGGGGGGGGAAATGAATAGATGTGCCAATTTTTGCATATTCTAAGACAGGGCAGTCCAACTTCTGACAGCCAAAGGAGAGGGGGCACGTGACCCTGGCATCACCCTCCCAACTGCGCAGACATGGTAGTATTTGTTGTTGGCAACCTTCAGTCTCAAAAGACTATGGTATCGCGCTCTGAAAGGTGGTTCTGGAACAGCGTCTAGTGTGACTGAAAAGGCCAATTCGGGAGTGACAATCCCTTCCACACCGGGAGCAAGTACAGTCTGTCCCTAGTCTGTCTCCCTGGCTATGGGCCTTCCTTCTTTGCCTCTTAGCCTCAGACTGTTGGCCAAGTGTCTCTTCAAACTGGGAAAGGCCATGCTGCACAGCCTGCCTCCAAGCGGGCCGCTCAGAGGCCAGGGTTTCCCACCTGTTGAGGTCCACTCCTAAGGCCTTGCAGATGTCCTTGTATCACAGCTGTGGTCTACCTGTAGGGCGCTTTCCTTGCACAAGTTCTCCATAGAGGAGATCCTTTGGGATCTGGCCATCATCCATTCTCACGACATGACCGAGCCAACGCAGGCGTCTCTGTTTCAGCAGTGCATGCATGCTAGGGATTCCAGCATGTTCCAGGACTGTGTTGTTTGGAACTTTGTCCTGCCAGGTGATGCCGAGAATGCATCGGAGGCAGCGCATGTGGAAAGCGTTCAGTTTCCTCTCCTGTTGTGAGCGAAGAGTCCATGACTCGCTGCAGTACAGAAGGGTACTCAGGACGCATTGGCGGCGATATGATGATGTCACCGGCAATTACTTCTGAGTTCTGAGTCGCTGGACTCACTAGGCAGGTTCAGTCAGCAGGAGGCAGCGGTGGGTCCGTCAGGGCTTTTCGATCTCCCTGCTGTGCCATTCCGGTTTCCCCAAGGGAGAAGCCAGAACAGCGCAGCCAGGAGATCGAAAAGCTGCTGAAGCGGGAAGAGGCGGTGGGTGGTGGCTGTGGCGGGGCTTTCGAGGATTGACGTAAAGGGCCTCGCAAGCCACGAGTTGGACCACTCTAATCTAAGAAGTGAATCCCATGCTTCTTTGCTAACTGTCCAGAAACACATTAACCAAAAGGTCACTACACAATCTTAACAACCCTGTAAGGTAAGTATGTCTTAGCCTCATATTGCAAATGAGAGCCTGAGGTTGAGAGGAAGTGACTTGTCTAAGGCCACTTAAGTGAGTTAATGACCAGAGGCAAAAGTCAACCCAAGAACCACATGACTGATGGTAGTTTAGAAACCAGGCTATTTTGTACCAGCATTCTATTTTGACCTTGTGAGTTCCTTCTTGCTGCACAAGACAGCGACTGAGCTAATCATGTATTATCTCCCTGTTTAATCCTGCTTCCATAACCCTTCCCTTCCTTTGTTGTCTCCCTTATGTCTATTTTATAAATTGCAAGCCCCCTGGGGCAGAGACCTGACCTTTTACCCTCCGAAAAGTGAAGTGTATGTAAATTGAAACAGCAGCAGTGACCTCACTTAGGATTTGAGTGCTAAAAGTGTCTCATACACATCAATGCCCTGTAACAATCTCAAGGATACAAGGAACATGATCTCCGTTTTGCTGATGATAGGCTGAGTACTTTGCCTAAGGCCGCTGAGAGAGTTCAAGGCTGAGGTAATGTTTGAACTCTTGGCTTGCAGTCCATGCTCTTAGCTACAATGCTCCACCTAAATGGACAACTGAAACTGGTTAAAGACAAAGAACAACCTTCTCTTTCAATCTCCACGATGGTGGGTCCTTCCTATTGTCACTTAAAGTAGCAGCAGTTTTGCCATCAAGTGACAGCAAAACTGGGGAAAGGAAAACAAAATCTAAGCCTCTATAGCTGCAGTGACAAACTGTGTGTTATCACAACACCACAGCCTTCTAATGCAGCTATTTTCAACATTTTTCTTCTCATGGCACACTGACCTCTATGGTCTTTATCTCTTGTGATATCACTACTGAGAAACTCATCTGGATTCCACATGGTAGGTGGAGCAAGAGGTACACACAACTCATTACTATAGACCAGGGATGCCCAAACCCCGGCCCTGCGGCCACATGCGGCCCTCAAGGTCTCTCAATGCGGCCCTCAGGGAGCCCCCAGTCTCCAATGAGCCTCTGGCCCTCCAGAGATTTGTTGGCACCTGCACTGGCCCAACACAACTGCTCGCAGCGTGAGGGAGACTGACCTCTTGCATGAGCTGTGGGATGAGGGCTTCCTACACTGCTTGCTGTTTCACGTCTGTGATGCAGCAGTGGCAGCAAAGAAAAGGCCAGCCTTGCTTTGTGCAAGGCCTTTTATAGGCCTTGAGCTATTGCAAGACCTTCATTCATTCATATAAATTCAACTTTAATATATTCATTTATGTAAACTTATGTAAACTTATTCAAATTTGAAATGTAAATTAATTCTTTTTTTCCCCAGCCCTGGACACAGTGTCAGAGAGATGATGTAGCCCTCCTGCCAAAAACTTTGGACACCCCTGCAATAGACAGTTGCCCTAGAAACAGTGCCATGGAACCCAGAAGAGTTTTATAGCAATTTTCAACCATGGCACTTCAACCTCCAAGGCACACCTGTGAACCTTTCAAGGCACACCAATGTGCCACCGCAAACTAGTTGAAAATTGCTGGTCGAATGCGTGGCACAAAGTGCAACCATTTGGGAAAGGAGGTATTTTTCTTTCTCATTCCAGAACACTTTACCAAGGTCTGCCATGCACAAAACACTCATTAGCACAAGACAAGTAAACAAATATTCACAGCAAAGAACAAGAGACCACCAATGGCCAGATCTGGAATTTCCACACCCTGTTGCAAAGCAGAACGTGTCACTTCTCAGCCCAAGGTCACAACTTCCTCTGTAGGAGTTTGAGCATACTGTCTTATCTGTCTTACCATCAAGAAGGGAGGAAAGTTAATTTTGCCTTATCAGGAAGAAGCATGCTTTAATAACAAATGAGACCTTAACAGGGAAGCGAAGACTGATGTGGATTAACATGTTAGCAGGGACAAGAAACTTCCCCTGCAAGAATGAAATGCAGGGAAAGTAGATACAGATAAATTTTATCCCTCTCTTCCAATACTGGAATTTGGGGTCACCCAATAACATTGCTTGGCAGGAGATTCAGGAGAGACAATGGAAAGTCCTTCACGCGACACAGGATTAATTTATGAAATTTGCTGCCATGGGATGAAGCAATTGCTAGAGGCTTACATCAGCATTTCTGAATGTTTGCCCCTTGCCATACCACTTCGCAAGGCCCACCTATTGGAAGCACCACAGAAATAACTTCCAGATTGAAATGCCAGATGCAACACAACAAACACCTGTAAGAGACTCAGGGTGGAAAAGAGGACTTTTTTGAGAACGCAAAAAGTGTGTACTAGAGCTCTGCCTGGTGAGTTGAGTCTCCTAGTGCTGCTTGCAGCATTGTATTGAACATAAGAACATCAAAAGAGCCCTGCTGGATCAGTCCAAAGGCCCATCTAGTCCAGCTTCCTGTATCTCACAGTGGCCAACCAGACGCCTCGGGGAGCACACAAGGCAACAAGAGACCTGCATCCTGATGCCTTCCCTTGGCATTCTGAGTAGCCTACTTCTGAAACCAGGAGGTTGTACATACCCATCATGGATTGTAACTATGATGGACTTTTCCTCCAGAAATTTGTCTGATCCCCTTTTAAAGGCATCTAGGCCAGACGCCATCACCACATCTTACAGCAAGGAGTTCCACAGACTAACTGCACACTGGCTAAAGAAATATTTTTGCTGGTCTCACTGCCAGGGGGCAGCAGACTATGGTCCCACGAGTTTCACCAGACACCTCCTCAAGTACCATCGGTGGTAAGAACACCACTGGTTGAGACACACTGGCTAAAATGATTTTAAAAGAAGTTAAGATAAATTCATGGAGGAAAGATCTATCAAAGGCTATTGGTCACAAGAGCCATATACAACTGTTTTCTCTGCTCTCATCTCCCATGTCTGGGCTTTCCCACAGCCACCAGGGGAAAGAAAATGAAGTACTTAATGCACCTTTGCTCTGATCAAGCAGGGCTCTGCTGAGGTTCTTATGAAACATTTGTTCCTCTTCAAGACGCATATGCACAAGATTCACAATACTCCCCTCAGTTCATTTAAGCATTTGCTTTTCTCTCTCCAAGGACTTTCCAAAGTGGTCATACGTTCTTTTCCCAACTATCATTTTCTAAATGACACGTGCATGACAGAACTGGCTGCATTGTGTTTCTCCCCCAAGATGTATTTGGAGGCTTATTTTATAAGATGTTCCTTCTGTGGGCCTTCTCACGCTTGCTGAGAGTGTTCTCAAGCAGTCTGGAAAGCCCGGTGCCAGAAAGATAAAGATCTGAAAGACAGGATTCAAAAATCACTCTCTTCACTTTCCTACTAGGAAAAGCAGCGCACCCCTTTCCACTAGGAAAAGCAGAGCCACTCCTTCCCATAGTATCAAAAATGACTTTTCTCCAAATGGACTACAAAAATGACTTTAAGAAAACCCCAACTTCATATCTCACAGCCGATACTTACACTGGGTAAACTGAAGAAAAAGATGGCTATCCCATCTGCACAATGCACTGCTAGCAAATGGTTTTGATAAAAGGGAATAGTTAGCCCTATTCAGGCACTCATTTGAATCTACAAACTGGGGTGAGTCACTTGATTTTGCTTCATGGGTTCAAGAAACATGTTTCCAGTGAAGCTAATGCATGTAAACAGGCTCCTGCATGGGCAACCTGGAAAATGGAGGGTACTGGATCATATGCTCAGGTGAAGGACACAGGCTCTGTGCAAATGCAACCTTTGAATATAGTGATGTCAAAAGCAAGGCCAGCGGGAGCAATCTGAATCTGCCCCATCCACACATCCAAATTTGAATTGATTTAAAATAAAATCTGACTAAATAAATGCCTGAACAGATCTATGGCTAACCAGTAATCAGTAATTTCCAGAAAACTAGAAATATCCAGACCCAATAATTTGACTGTTGTGTTTCTCTTGATTTGAGGAAGGCCAACCACATACATACCATGGATACCTATTAAACAGTACTTGTGCCAGTAACATCTACTTCCTCTGCACGAGTGACATAGCTATGGGGGGACAGCACGACAATTTCCTGGCAGTGTGTAAGCAGGAAGCCTCCTGCTCCCTCCCACTCACTGTCGAAGCCATTCCGGACAGTGATAACAATGTGTAGGAGCTCCAATGGAATGGCTCCAAAAGCGAATGAGAGGAGCCACACGCATGGTGGACTGCAGCATCTGTAGTAATTACTGTAGTAATTACTGTTGGCTATCCCACTGCCCTGAATCTTCATCTTCACGTTCTCATTTTTTTTTCCTTCTTATAGAGGTCTTAAAGATTACTAAGCAAATTATGTGACACACTGAAAGCAGTCAGAAAGAGTTCTACTATGCTGCTATTACCACGACACTCTGAAAAGAGTCCTCTGTATTCAAGTGACTGAGGATTTCCTTGCTTTCCTAATCTGGAACCTGTGTATTCCTCTGCAGGGTTCCTGCACTGAATTCTAAATCTCTAATTAAACTTTAAACAATGCTTCCCATGTGCCACATCTGAATTACTTATTAACTGCACTTATTAATTGCACAAGGTGCTGCACCAGAGATGGTAGGAAGCTGGTCAGTAGTAGAACATACTGGGGGACCGGGTCCGTCCTATCATTAGGTGGGGCAGAACACATGTTTGCATGCAAAGGAGTCAAGGTATCTGAAACTCTGGAAGGTTGCTGCCACACTGTGTAGCAAACAATGATCCAGATGGACCAATGGCCAGCCTCAGAATGGCATCCTCAGTTCATTCAGAGTGAGCCTGTCCAACTCAGGAAACAAATTGTGAGGATTCTAAGTGCATTCTCACTTTCATTGCTTAAATAGCCCTCCTCATTCCATGCAGGCATGGCAAACAACTCCCCTGTATGGCAAGAGGGCTTAGTCTTGCCTTGGGGAAAAGTAGCGTGCATATTGCCTAGACCAGGGGTCTCCAAACCCTGGCCCGGGGGCCAGATGTGGCCCACGGTGAGCCTCTATCCGGCCCGCGGCCAGCCTCTTGTCCCCTGAAAGCCTCTGGCCCACTTGGCTGAACATGATTGGAGCTGTGCTCTGGTTGTATCTGGAGGGCCTTCTAAGGGCCAGAGAGGTTGAGAGAATGAGCCCATTCATTCATTATTCATTCATCTAAGTTCCATCTCTAATTTATTTATATAAATTTTATGTTTAAATTTTTTTTCTGGCCCTCTACACCGTGCGAGATATTTGAGGCAGCCCTCTGGCCAAAAAGTTTGGAGACCCCTGGTTTAGACTATGATGCTGCTCTTTCATCAGCCAAACCACCACACCTCCTTCCCTCTGAGGCTTTAGTGAGCTGGGCCTCTCTGCCCTAATTTTGTCTTGGCCTTCCTTCGTATTAGCCTGTTCACCTGGTTAACAGAAGCAGCCTTGACTGGGTTCTTGTCTTGAACAGTAACCAATGAAATTTGGTTATGAGATCACAAGGGAAATCAAAGTTGAATTAGGACAACACTTCCTTTTACCTGTGGGTTAAAGTTGGTCGGGATTACACAAGTCTCTAACTTGTGAAGCCTTTTGCTCATCCCTCCAAATCCTTGTTTCAGAGCTTGTTAAGTTTTCAAAGGAACCAAAGGCTCACCTCATTCCTAGTGCAAGTCTCAAGTAGTAGTTAGATTAAGTTAAATGTCCCTCAGAACAAAAGGCAGTGTTTTAGTCTGACCATATTTGCTTTTCATTTTTTAGCAGCCAAGATAACAAGGGTCACTTTGTAAATGAGAAACTGTAGCAACAGAAGGATCTTAAGGGCATTCCTCATTCCACTCCAGCCACCTAAATTTTCTTTCAAAAATCTAATAAATAAAACCTTAAGAACCATGTTATCAACCATCCCTTGGCAGCAGATGCAAAAGAGATAATCAACTGGGGCTAGATTCCCATTTTAATTAGACTGTGGGCACTGAAGTAGGAACAAGTCTTATATCTTGCAGATGCTATTTTGAATTACATGTTTGCCCTTAAACTAAGCAGCCAATATAAACATACAGTTTGGCCCTGCTTTTATTGTTAAGTGAAACCACAGATGTGGAGGAGCCCGATCAGGGCAGGAACCACAGCACATTGGGAGGCAGTTTCCCGCAGTTTCCCCCATAATGCAATCTCAACAAAAAAAGCAACACATTGACCACTGTGGTCTTCTCTATGGTCTTCACCACTTGTGATGTCACTTCCTGCTTCCGGAGATGCTTCCAGATTCTGCGGCTCTGGTTCTAGAGCAACTATCTGTAGTAACTATCTGTCCCTCCTCCTCAGAGGAAGGACAGACGGTTCGTTACTACAGACAGTTGCCCTAGAAACAGAGCTACAAAACCTGGAAGAGTTTCTCACTGATTTTCAAACACTGTGCTCCAAACTCCTGCAGCCCACCTGTGGACCTTTTTGTGGCACACCAGCTGAAAATCACTGTGCTATTTACTCCAAGAGGGAAGCTGCTGTTGGCCAATGAAAATTTCCCTTTCAGAACTAACTGTAGTTTTTGAGGTTGCCATTTCCACTGAGGTTATAGGACACTTCTTTTTTGGGGAACAAGTGGAGACGCAGACTCGAAAACCCGAGTCTTTTGGCCTGCCACTCTGCCTGGGGTGTGAGTGCTTGTTTACTTTTTTCCGCTGCACCCCGAAGGAGCTTGTGGGCAATCCCAGAAGCCACATTCAAACTGACACGTGTGAGCAAGACAGAGGAGGGTAGGTTGGCTCCAGGAGGTGGGGGTGGAGTGGAGAGAGTCAAGTTTTGTTTTTAGGGCTGCATGAGGCTGGAACACAAGGAGAAATGAGGTGGGGGCAGCCAGGTCAGAGGGGAATGCACACCCTTGTCCATCCCAGAAGAAACAGACCATCCATTGGCCAAATGGATGGTCACATCTTTTTCTATGGAAAAGGGAGAAGAAAAGGAGGAGCCCAATGGAGGAAGGGATGGGGACATCTGGGGAGTGTTAAATGAGAACTCTCTCCCTCTCTCTCACACACTCACACACACACACACACAACCCAACAGCAGCTCTGTTTTTTCAGTGAATTCACGCCTGACTCATATGCCAAAAAGACTCTGACTTGAGTCAAACAGAGTCCCAAAAACACTCTGGATGAGTCCCCACAGCCACCCATTAAGACTTATGCATGAGTCAAGTCACAGGGGCAGGTGGTGAGACTAGATTCGAGTGTAGCTGCGGGGGATTGGCACATCACTGCTATTTAACTCTAAAAGCCAACATATAATGCAAAGTTTAGCTTGGCCCTTACATGCTATCAGAAACCAGTTTTGTTAAACAACCAACTGCAGATTAGGGCAGACATTGTGACTGGATATACTACAATGAAATCCAAAGCTATAGATGCAAGGGGACCGGTGAAATGGTGGCAACCATATCTAAAAAGCAGGGGAGGAAACCAGGCACTGCCCAACTTAGATTTTGATGCCAAATTTTATGCAGATTGATTTGAAAGTTCTGGCCACTACTGGTCACATTTCAGAAAAGGTTAACACTGAAAACATACAATGAGTTTAAAATGGGATGTGCGTTAACTTTTTTTATTAAGAATATTCAGTTTTAAGAAGAGAGCTGAGGGGTGTAGACCAAGAGCTTACCCAATGAATTGCCTCACTCAGCTTCACACTCCATGTCAGCCGGCCATAAAGGACTAAAGATTTTAACGATTAAGGCATTTGTTCAAGTTAATCCACCCCATATTGTTGGCTATTTACTGAGCAAAGGGATCAACTATAAATATTACAGGCAGTTTGGGAAAACATCTGCAAGCTTTTAGGGCATATTCAGAAATAATTATAAGTAGGTGATTTTATTTTGTTGTTTTTTTTTTGTCAAAAAAGCACAAATTGCCTAAATGAAACAAGTGACAATATAAAAACAGGGTAATGGAAGAATTGGGACCATATCAAGCTCTTAAAAAGAACCGTAACGGTGTAACTGTAAGAAATGATAAAAATGTTGTAATGGCCTGATTATAGTAAACTCACACAAAGCAATCAACATTTTTAGAGAGCACTGGTGAAGTTGTGACCTTTTATATGTAATGGAAATGAAAAACTAAAACATACTGTTGCGAAATGGGCAAATTGCATCTAAAATAAAACATGCACAATATAGTATTTGCAGACTGACATAGGGGATAGGATCTGACAGAGGAGGCCTCCACCGGTTCTGCCCCTCTCCTGGCACGTGCACTCCCCTGTCCCACCCTCCCCCTGCCCTAGACTGCCTTAAAGGTATATAAACATGCACGGCCCCTGCAGGCCTCAAAGCACCTTCAGAGGTTTTCAGGGTCCCAAAATATGTGGATTTAGTTATTCTGTTCCAGAAACAGAACCTCTGCAGATACCAAGAGCCAACCTGTATACAGCAATATACTTTGCGGTGTACTTTCATCCACTGTATACTTTCATCCACTTAACTTTCATTGCTTTGTTCTTTTAGCTGTTTTCAATTATAGTCAGATTTCAAATTTTGTTCACCTGCTTTCCTCTTTTGTGCAATTTCATCCAACCTTCCACAATGTTCATCTATGTTCTTATGTTTATTTAGGTTTTGCATTGTCAGGTCAGCAGGGGAGGATAGCCCTTGCTTTCCCGATAGCGGAGTGGCACGGGAGCGTAGGGAGACAGCAAAAGAAGCAGGCGATCCCAAACAGAGCCAAAGAAGCAGACACAGGCTTGTTTGTTGCAGAGGCATGTACTGGTAAAGGAGCAGGCAGAAGTCAGTCAAACGGTCCAGAAGTCAGGGATACAGCAGGTCACAGTCACGATAAGGCAGTCCAAATCAGTACAGAAACCAGCAGCAACTCCACCACAGCAACCCACACCTGTAGTCTGTGCTTGCCCCCATATATACCCTGGCCAGCCAATCAGAGTAGGGCGTCCTCATAGTCACAAGACAGTCTTGTGACCCACTCTGATTGGCTGTCCAGTGGTGCATTGCACCATTCCTTCATAGCCTCCGTGACTCAGCATTCATCTCTCCCCAAGTCACATGACTCCCACCTGCAACAGGTGCAGTTGATTGCCTCAGCTGTGCAGTTGATTGCCTTTGCTGATTGCTTCATACCAGGCCCATATCAGGGCCTCCTGCCACATCCAGGCTAATAACAATCTCAAGCCTGGGATGCCAAAAATCTGACATGCATGCATTCACATGTGTTATATAGTTAGTTACCCACATTTTTCACAGGCCAAAATAAATTTGCAAACTAAATAAGGCTAAGCTTTGACATTCATCTATTTTTGTCTTTCGTCCACACCAGGGGTGCCCAAACCCCGACCCTGGGGCCACATGCGGCCCTTGAGGCCTCTCAATGCAGCCGTCAGGGAACTCCCAGTCTCCAATGAACCTCTGGCCCTCTGGTGATTTGTTGGAGCCCACACTGGCCCAATGCAACTGCTCGCAGCGTAAGGGCAACTGTTTGACCTCTCGCATGAGCTGTGGGATGAGGGCTCCCTTCACTGGTTGCTGTTTCACATCTGTGATGCAGTAGTGGCAGAAAAGGAAAGGCCAGCCTTGCTTTGTACAAGGCCTTTTATAGGCCTTGAGCTATTGCAAGACATTCATTCATTCATATAAGTTCATCTTTAATATATTCATTTATGTAAACGTATGTAAATTTATTCAAATTTGAAATGTAAATTAATTCTTTTTTTTTCCCTGGCCCCCAACACAGTGCCAGAGAGACGATGTGGCCCTCCTGCCAAAAACTTTGGACATCCCTGGTCCACGCTCTGGTCCCTAACCAGATGAAAGAGCAAGGCATTGCTGTACAGGTTCTGTCTAAGGCATACATTAATTGAGCACTACTGGCTGGCCTGCTGAACCTCACTGTTGCCACTCGCACCAAGATTGAACCCAACACTGCACAATCAGCAGTGGCAGTCAAGCTGTCTGTCAGGGAAGCTTGTCTGCCACTCTTGGCCTTCTCAATGAAGGAGAGACTCTGGCAAGTGTCAGAGGAACCCAGAGCTCTCATGCAACACGATGGGAGCTTGCCAGGGGCTGATATAGAGTTATGGCCCCAAGCAGGCAAGACTAAGGTTGGTGATAATAATCAAAGACTGAAGGATCAAAGGTACAGACAGGCTAAAAGCTGAATTCAAGAGCACTGAATTACAAAAGCCCTGCTGGATGAGACTCAAAAGTGGCCTACTAGTCTCCCACAGTGGTCCCCCATCTGCTTCCAGGAAGTCCACAAGTGGGAGACAAAGACAAAGTTCTCTTGCACTGGTATTCAGAGGCATACTGGGGCTGAACCAGGAGGGAGGACATCGCTGTCACGACCAGTAGCCATGAGCAGATCTACCCTCCGTGAATTTCTCCAATCCGCCTTTAAAGTCATACGATAGTGGCTAACATCACATCCTGTGGCCATGAGTTCCACAGAAGAGGAAAAGATAGCAGGATGAGGCAAGGCACTAGGAGACTCTTGCTGCCACTCAGACCAAATGGGAAATATTCTGAGGTCAGGGCTTTATAGACCCAGCAGAGCAGGGTCTGGCCTGCGAGGGAAGTATTGCAGCCTAGGTAGTAGTTCTGCACTGAAGTTTTTAGTTTGTCAGATCTGCTGACACAAGAGGTAAGTCAGGAGACCCTGACTGCCTGCAACACAGTCAGAGACACGCCCATGGCATCTTACACATTGTTTATGCCCCTCACATACAGGATTCAATTTCCTTCTGGAATACACAGGCAGAGCCACACACACTTATGTCACCAGAGAACAGAGCATTCATATACATTAAAAGTATATTAAAAGCTAGGTTTCCATTCACCCCTGTGTTTTTGGAAGAGGAAAAGAAATCATCAATAACTGTAATTCTTCCACAGTGACAGAGACTGAGCACTCGGGTCAGCGAGTAACACACAGTCCAAAAGCAGGGGGAAGGCTAAATTATTCCTGATACATTAGAGCTGGTTATGGAACTTCATAAATATTTCACAAAATATAAATCCAGGAATCACCCAAAAGTTTCCACAGCTGTTTCTATAGTTCTCCTTCCCCTCTCATTTGGATTCGGCTGAGGAATTAGATTTAAATGAAAACCATGAACACAGGATGTTTCATTTCGATCTGTGAAGGTTAATGCAGCACTGGCCACATTCAAGAATGTTCATTTCTTAAGCAGATGGTGGGATTTAAATATCATGAGAAGAAGAAGAAGAAGAGAAGGTGTGGGGAGAACAAGAGAAAAAGGACAAGGACCAGACAGCAAAGCAGAGCACTATCTGAGGCACAGATCTTCAGAAGCATAACATACTGAGAAATCTCTCTGTGGGCCCACGCACATCCCGCTACAGTCCCAAGGAGAAGGGGGTGACAAAGAGGCCTCCTCTGACATTAATCTGGCTATTTGCACAGAATCCCAGCACACAAACGTGAAAAAGTGTTTCATGTCAGCTCAAACCACATCCGTTTCATGCTGTATAGCAGCGTCACAATGTCTGACTTACAAGGTTTATGCGAACACGTCACACCTCTATTTGCTCAGAAGCACAGTTTGCACTTCCGGGTACAATTCAAGGTCCTAATGCTGACCTTTAAATCCCTAAACCGTTGGAGGATATTTTAAGGAACCACCTCCCTCAGTATGAAACTGCCCTCCTCCTGAGATCAACTGAGAGGATCTTCTTCTGTGCCTTGCCCTTGGCAAAGGGGTGTTTGGTGATGACACATGAGAGGGACTTCTCTACAGTGGTTACAGAGATCCTTGTCACTGAATGGCTCTGTCACAACTACTGTTCCAGTGGAAATTGAAAATGTTTTTGTTCCGTTTGGCCTTTAAAGCCAAAGTCTATATTGATTTATTCTGTTTCCTAAAATTTATTCTGTTCCCTAAAATTTCCATTAAAATTGTGTTTTGAAAGAGTTAAGACAGACAAAAGAAAATATTTCTTTACCCAAAGTGTAATTAGTCTGTGGAACTCCTTGTCACATAATGTGGTGGTAGCATCTTGCCTAGATGCCTTTAAAAGGGAACTGGACACATTTCTGGACGAAAAGTCCATCAAAGGTTACAAGCCATGATATGTATGTGCAATCTCAGGGTTTTAGAAGTAGGCTCCCTCACAGTGCCAGATGCAAGGGAGGACACAAGGATGCAGGTCTCTTGTGTGCTCCCCAAGGCATCTGGTGGGCCACTGTGAGATACAGGAAGCTGGACTAGATGGGCCTTTGACCTGATCCAGCAGGGCTCTTCTTATGTTCCTATGTTACATTCCTTTTACTTGTGCTGTTTTGATACAAGTTGATGTATACAAGTCCACCCACATTATCCACAAGTTCAGCACCTGCAGATTTGAATACCTGTTGGACTGTGCTCCAGTCAGATACAGAGACCCTTCTCAGGCTTTCAGTGGGCCAAAAGCCACGACTTCCGGTTTCCAGCCCCAAATCCACAGATTCCAAAATTAGGGCCATCCTATATTGTTTAATGTACAGCAGGGGTGTCCAAAGTTTTTGGCAGGAGGGCCACATCAGCTCTCTGACACTGTGTCGGGGGCCAGGGAAAAAAAGAATTTACATTTCAAATTTGAATACATTTACATAAGTTTACATAAATGAATATATTAAAGATGAACTTATATGAATGAATGAAGGTCTTGCAATAGCTCAAGGCCTATAAAAGGCCTGGCACAAAGCAAGGCTGGCCTTTCCTTTGCTGCCGCTACTGCATCACAGACGTGAAACAGCAAGAAGTGGAGGGAGCCCTCATCCCACAGCTCATGTGAGAGGTCAAACAGTCGCCCTTACGCTGCGAGCAGTTGCGTCGGGCCAGTGTGAGCTCCAACGAAGCTCCAGAGGGCCAGAGGCTCATTGGAGACTGGGGCTTCCTGAGGGCTGCATTGAGAGGCCTCGAGTGCCGCATGTGGCCCCAGGGCCAGGGTTTGGGCACTCCTGATGTACAGGTTTGTTAATAATGAATGTGCTTTTACTGTTTTATTGTGCTTTTTAAATACATAGTTAGCCACCTTGAACATCCCCCCCCCCGTTGGATGGGAAAGGCGAAACAACAATACTTTACATAAACAAATACATGAATATTTTTAACTGATGTACTTGTGATGGGCAGCAATCTGATATTCCCTTTCATTATTCCCTTGCATAGATTCTCAAATTAAGCTTTCCCTATTTTGAAGCATTTGGTTCCAAAGTTCTGAGAGTGTGATTTATGCCTAGTGTGTGTGCTTTGACCTTGCTGACCAGGCTACTTAACCACCTGACATACTTCAGCTCTGACAACATTATATAAAATGGGAAAGGAGGAGGGGGAAGCAATACTACAGGCCCTGAACCCTTTTTGATGTTGCGCAGCAGCCTTTCAGTGCGCTGGCCCATCAGTTGCTTGTGTCTTGCTCCATTAACAATGACTAACTGCACTGTACATCAGATGAAGGGGTTGCTTTCCATAACTAGATGTATAAAGGCGCAAGTCAGGGAATGTCCTGTTTTTGAGAGATCATTTATTTTATTTATATCCTGCTCTATGCACCTGTAGTGGTTTACAAACAATTTAAACCACAGCATAAAAACAGCTGCTATTAGTGCACAAAACAAAACAAAGACAGCACCCTCTAAACCAGTGATTCGTAAACTGTGTGTCTGGGACCCACCAGTGGGCTGTGATCCAATTTTGGGTGGTTCGCAAAACGGATTAGGACAGATTCGGCTATGTGCATTGAGGGTTAAACAAGCTGCTACTTGGGGTGGAGCGCTGCTGCCCAATCCCCTTTACAGCCTCACCCCTTGGCATTTATAAAACAGGCAGCATTCTCTAGGGCAGGGGTCTCCAAACCCCGGCCCGGGGGCCAGATGCGGCCCGTAACAAGCCTCTTTCCGGCCCATGGCCAACCTCTGGTCCCCTGAAAGCCTCTGGTCCACTCAACTGAACATGACCAGAACTGTGTCTGGAGGGTGTGTCTGACTGTGTCTGACTGTGTCTGGAGGGTGTGTCTGACTGTGTCTGACTGTGTCTGGAGGGTGTTCTGAGGGCCAGAGAGGTTGAATGAATGAGCCCATTCATTCATTTATTCTCTCATCTAAGTTCCATCTCTAATTTATTTATTTAATTTTTTAAAAAAAATTTTCCGGCCCTCAGCACCACGCCAGATATTTGATGCGGGCCTCTGGCCAAAAAGTTTGGAGACCCCTGCTCTAGGGTCTTCAAAAAGTTTGAGAATCACTGCTATAAACCAAATGCATTTTATAAATGCCTACTCCCATCTTCAACTGATACTTATTAACAGCTCATTTTGTCCATAAAATCAGATTATAACAAATTGAAAAGCATGGCTCCTAATACTGATCCTTGGGGCACATCGCTTTTCAAATCTCTCCACTGTGAAAATTGTCCATTTACACCCATTCTTTGTTTCCTGTTCTTCCAGTTCCTAATCCATAAAAGGACCTGCCCTCTTATGTCCTTAGTGCTGAGTTTTCCCAGAAGCCTTTGGTGAGGGACTGTGTTAAATGCCTTCTGAAAGTCCAGATATATATAATCAACCACCTCCATATGTCTGCTGACCATTTCAAAGAATTCTGAAAGGTTTATGAGACAAAACTTACCCTTATAGAAACCATGCTGATTCTCTCTCAGCAAAGCTCGTTCTTCTGTACTTTTTGAGATTTCATCCTTCATTAGGCTTTCCACCACCTTACCTAGAACAGATGTTAGGCTGACAGGCCTGTAGTTTCCTGAGTCCCCTCTCTCTCAGTGCAATGTTTTCAAGATGTATAAACATATAAAACCACCTTCCACTGACTCCCAGGAAGCAAAACCTCTGAGGAGTAGACCTTTGCAGTGCTAAACATTCTCTTTCCCAGAATGCTGGTGTTTGCCCCAGTGAGTGGATCTGTTGATCCCTATACTGATCACTCTTTCGCTTCTAGCAAATAGGTTTTGCAGGTTTGTGCATTTCAAACCTGCAAAGTCCAGCTGACCAGAGGAAACAGTGAGACAAAAGAAACACATTTGTACACCATGAGAAAAGATGCCTTGATTGTACCATCAACAACTCTCTATAAAACTTCATCCGTCTCATTGATTGTACATTGCTCTTACTTCTTTCTCTTCTTTTTTTTTCATTTGTTTATCTGAGAAGCAAAATACAGTATCTTGGCATGAACACAACAGATAACAGAGAATGTTAAAGATGGCTCTGGGATTTCTTTTTAATGTCAATAAGTGCATGAGAATGAAATTTACCATGGGAAATGTATGTTTTACTATATGGTTTCCCATGCAGCTTCCTCAGCTGTAAATCTGTCTACTGAGTTCTGCTCCTTCGACTCCCAGTAGTTCATGATTCAGACCCTCTGCACAAGGGAAGATGTAAACAAGACATTTGTTTTCACATTTGAGAGAAAAAGTGACAGGAAGAAATTTAAGGAGGGAAGAGAAACTTTCCCCCTGCTGGATGAGACTAAGAGTCCGCTGCATCTAGCATCCTGTTTTCAACAGTGGTCAACAAGATACTTTTTGGGAGCCCACAGCAGGGTTGTTTCTCTCAGCAGAGGAGTAAGATATGTATCCTATCTAGTACCAGAGGTGGGATGACAGATCTGCTCCAAGTATAAAAATACTGTCAACTGCAGCACTTTTCACTTCCCCCCTTAGCAGAGAACAGGGGCAACCCAGCCATGAAGCCAGCTAAACCCCTTGCTTCAAGGTGGTTGGAGGAGGCAGCAAACTAGCAGGGGATGCCCTGCACTGAACACCTGCTGACCTGCCACTTCCCTGGCTGTGTTTGTGTCAGTTCATCATAATCAAAAGGCTCCACTGTGGAGAGGCACAAAGTAAACCAAACCCTACATATCTTCCCATTATCCACTGAAAGAATATTAAACAATGAAAAACTGGACAGAAACGGTCTCAACCCATAATATATATATATAAATTTCACTGTTTCTAAAAGACTTCCCACATTTTTTTTTTTTGCAAACTTTTTTTTTTAATATATCCAGGGAGCAACAGCTAAAGACCATTTTCTCCATTCTGTAAACCCACTTCCAGCACATAAAACAGAGTGCTTCAGAAATATTAAATTCTCATTAAAAAATGTACTGAAGCATGGAGGGGCAGCTTGGAGATTTCAGACCACCCACGAGAGGAGGGTGCAAATGCGTCTCCTTACGGGCCGCTGATACAGATCCAAAAAATATATGGGACACAAAACATCCATTGAATATAGAGGGTGCTGGGCTCTGGCGTGCTACAGCTTGTTTTTCTTTTTTAAAAATTTATACAAATTCATAACTCAACGAACTGAGTTACATTATCACCTGCTTTTCCGATTGTGCACGTTTGCCTTCACCCTTTGTGCAGTTCATTTGAACAGCATGCTCAGCACCTGAGGTTTCAGAAGCATTTGCAACCCAAAATCAGCCAGTTACGCAAAGCAGAGGCCACACAAGTAGTTCTCCGTGAAATTAATCTCTCTGATACACACTGATTCTGCTTGCAATGAAAAGCAGCCTAAAATACAGCATCCTATTCTCAGTGGTGTAGCTGCCCCCTTGGCACCCAGGGCCGTGCCTGACCAAGAAGTAACTGTGGTTACAGTGATGAAGTCACCATCAATTACTTCCGGATTACAGTGCTCAGAGTGGTTGTAAGCTCTGAGCAGCCAACAGCCTTTTTGTGAAAACAGTGGTCAGCCGCTCAGAACAACTCACAACTGCTCTGAGTACTGACAAGAAGGGGGTGCAGGAGAAGTGGTGGAAAGGAGACTTCCACGGGCAGGGAGACATAGTGGGCAGGCCAATTACGGTTCCACCTCGGGATGAGCCACTGGGGGTGCAGGATGGCACCACCTCAAGGAATGGTACCCAGTGCAGTGTACCCCCCCAGCCCTTCCTTAGATATGCCACTGGCTATTCTCCAAGTTAAAAGACAAAAAAAAAAAAAACTGTTATGCTGCATCCCTGGAACTCTGCAAGACACACGGATGTTAAATAATTTCAGGTACCTTATTACAAAACATGCATCCCTAGAGCTCTGCAAGGCACACTGATGTCAGTGATTTCAGGTCCTTGTACGAACAAGTTTGACGTCCCTGCTATATCGTATTTGGATACTCTACAGCTTACCATGTGCTCTCCAATTTGGCAACCCTCCAGAAACAGGCACAGCAATCAACTACTTAATGGCTACATATATTAAAATATCAGGGTATGTTTCGCAAGATGCTCCTGTCATGCTGGAGATTGCTGCACTACCAACTTCGGGCTTCCCAGGTAAGATGACCGACTCATTGGAAATTCCAAGTCAGACCATAGGTCCATTTAGCTCAGTACTGTCAAACCTGACTGGTAGCAGCTCACCCAGAATATTCAGACAACGGTCTTACTACTACCAGTCCTACCTAGAGATGCCAGGGATTGAAACTACTACATGCTTAACATGTGATCTGACACTGAACTGTGGCCCCTCCCATGCTCTACCACAGTGGTTCTCACACATTTAGCACCGGGACCCACTTTTTTAGAATGAGAATCTGTCAGGACCCACCGTAAGTGAGGTCATGACCGGAAGTGACATCATCAAGCGGGAAAATTTTTAGCAATCCTAGGCTGCAATCCTACCCACACTTACCCAGGAGTCAGTACCATTTACTATCATTGTTAAAAGAATATACATAGTAGCTTGTTAAAAGTATAGTTCTGTAACATTTCCCCAAATGTAGTCATATATCACGGCAGCATCAAGTCTAATATATTAAAAAAATAAAATATTGAAATGGATGGGGACCCACCTGAAATTGGTTCGCGGCCCACCTAGTGGGTCCCGACCCATAGTTTGAGAAACACTGCTCTACCATGTTATCACCTGCAGTTGTTTCAGCATCATCTGCTGAAGTGAAGAAGGTGCTTCACAGGTCCTGTGCCTGCCCATGATGGAATATCCCCACTGAGGAAAATTTACAAACTCAGCCCTTCAAGGTCAGCCTCTGTATTATATTAACAACATGTCCTGTTTTTCTAAGTTAAACTGCAGCCTCAAGTGTGGGGAGGAGGGTCTAGATTAGGACTTCAGTAGGGGGAACATAAAGCCTCTTGACAAGTCATACAAGCTGTCGCTGAATCAAGTGCCGCAGTACAAACTACATAACAATTTGGACAGTCCTTTTGAAACACGTGTTTTCATGTGTACCAAGTTGCCTTGCTTGATTTAACAGACCAAAACAGAGAGTTGCTTTGTTTTTGATCCTCTGACAACAGTCCAGGGTGGGGAAATAGCACTGTATCTCATTTGCAAGGGTCCCGGTTGACTTACAGCTAGTATAAGCCACAGTTCTAGGGTGGTTTTAGCTGAAAGCAAGAAGATAACAGGTCTTATAAGTTAACAAGCCAACAGCCAGTTCCATGCCACAATGAAAGAGAGAGAGAGAGGTACAAAACAGCAGCAACAAAGACGTCGTCGGAGCATGCTGAGAAACTGGCCTAGGTACAAGGTCTGTCAATGGTAAATGTTGACTACATACAACATCTTCTAACACGAAGATCATTTTTAACTTTGTTCTTCCCTGCCAAACACAATACTCGCTGTCCTGCATGTGTGTAAAGAGCTAGATTTTTTAGTGGATTTTTTTTAAAGATATCTTTGTGACAAGAAAGTATCCAAAACGTAGACCCCTTCTAACATAGGAACTCTAAATATTTTATTTGGTAACAAGAGTCAGGCAGCGGCAGACAAAGTTGTGATTGAGTGGTCTGGCTGATCTGAGCCTCACATTCTCAAGGGGCCCCCAAAATAACTTTCCCAGAAACGTTCCCCATTTTTACTCCCTCAGTAGCCAGCTCAGCCTCTCAGAGAGAGTCATATCCACAGTCTTTATTTCCTCCGATAAGGAACTTTTGTTTACTTTGAATCCATGTGTGAAGTGAGATGCAAATGACGGAGTGAGAAGAGGAGCTGTGGCGATGGGTGCCAAAAAATTACGCATGGTGCCCCCCCCCAAAAGATATTCTATTAGAATCAGAGCAGTGAGCAGGAGGGAGAACTAGTGAGGCATGGCGAGACTACCCTCGGTGTTATGAAAACAGATGGAAGTGAAATCATGCTTGTGCTAAAAGGCTTGATGGGTTGCTCGATAGCCTGCCAAAGATTCGGAGACAAGAAAGGAGCAAAAACAGCAGCCACTGGAGAAGAGGCATGTGAGTCCTCTTTCCTCTGTAGCAAATGCTCTCTTGCTCCCAGGCACACAGGCAAAGATATCCCCATCAGTGGTGTGACATGTTTATTCAGATGAGTTAACTGTAAAAACCCATGCCAAGCTCTCAACAGCCTATGCCAAGTGGATGTCAGGACGCAACAGACTTGAGCTTGCGGGCCATAACTTTGACTGGTCTCTGGTTCTGCTCCCTTGATGTCTGTGACTGTTGTTGGCTGCTGTGTTTTGACAGAAAAGATGGTGATACAGGCTGAGACTCATTATTCGAGAGGGTTCCCTTCCAAGAACTCTCAGGGATGGCAAAAAAAAACTACAGCAAATCAACTTAAAAAACAAAGTCTCTTTGCTGTGGTGATTTAAAACAGCCTTGCTGACCTTTTGAAATGCACACTGAGGCAATCAGTCTGTCTCCAGGTGCTTAGGCTTCACTAGGGGGCAGGGATCTCTCCCTTCACCAGGAGCCCCAGCAAGGGGGAAAGAATGGAGGTGATAATCACTGCTATTTAGCCTTCTTTCATGCGCTCAGGGGGAAGGGAGGAGTGAAGCCTGCAGAGAGAATAATTGATGGATTGTCAGCTGGCTGCCCTCTCTGGCATTATTAAAGGACTGTTTTCCTTTAATTTAAAGGGCCCTTCTCATCAGCCTTGAGATAGAAAAATCTGTGGATACCTAGGTTCTACCTGTAATCACTTGTATGACTGTCCCTCTGCAACAGTAAAAAGCAGTTTTTTAACTGTGATTTTAAAGGGGTGCATTTTTCCCCTTTTCCAGGGATCAGCACGTTCCTTCTCATTTGCAGGTGTCATTCGTGTTGTGTCAAATCCGTGTATAAAATCCATGTATAACAAGGCTGAACCTGTATCAATATCCAGATGCCTTAACCAAAAACATGACAGGTAAACATGGCAGGTTCTAAAAGGAAACTTCCCAATCCTACTTTTAAACCATTTTTGGTAGGAAGGATGCCATTTTCAGAGGTTCAAAATTCATTAGCTTGGATCCTTAAAATCACAAACAGGGCTTTTTAGGCTGGAAATATTAAGTTTAGGGTCTAAATGCCAAACTTTATAGTACATTAAGCCCATGATGACTGAGGCTGACATGCTTGATTTTTACAACATACTTAGCAGGCACAGAGGGTGGGGAGAGAGAGCTTTTGGGATAAGAACTGTGGTGAGGGTGGAGGGGGGCTTTAGCCCTTTGCACCTGCCATGGCTCTAACCTAGGTCCTGCCCAATGGCTGAAATTTAAAAGTCAAGCATCCAATCACAGGCTTTAACATGCAGTCTTTTCATAAGTCACAGTTCATATGTACCACTGAGGCTTGATTCTCCTTTCCATTAGTAATAACGGCTGGCAACCGTCAGTCTCGAAAGACTATGGTATAACCCTATAGCACCTGGTATTCCCAGGCGGTCTCCCATCCAAGTACTAACCAGGCCTTACCCTGCTTAGCTTCCGAGATCAGACGAGATCGGGCATGGAAAGACTATGGTGTAAGCCTACAGCACCCGGTATTCCCAGGCGGTCTCCCATCCAAGTACTAACCAGGCCTGACCCTGCTTAGCTTCCAAGATCAGACAAGATCAGGCATGTGCAGGGTAATGTTGTCAGAGAAATTATGTGGGATGGGCAGGCCATGCAGTGACATCCTACACCAATGCTTCGCTGTCAAACCCCACGCTAGAGGTTGCCTTCTCTTGCAAGATGCTGTCAAACAGCCACGAGGCATGCTCCCTGCCCTATGTCACCACCTCCTCCAATGCGCAATAAGGGCTAACATTACTTACAAACAAATAAGAATTTTTTTCCCCCAGTAAGCAGAATTCTCAACCCCTTTTACTACAGAGAAGTCTCTTGCTAGACATCAGGAACCTTATGAAACTTGCTGAAAATTCCAGTGTCTGTGCCCAGCACACTCTGTTCTGCCATTTGCAGCATGTCCCTCACCCAGCTGGCTGCCAGTTTCAAGTCAAAATAGAGACTGAATTTAAATGCTTCACTATGCAACATGGAATACTTTGCCCTATTCCAGTTGGAAAGATGCTATAAATACAGTAGCAAAGAGTAAGAAACCAACATTTGCCAACTGCCATCACAGACATTCCCCCCTCCCCCATTCTATAAATGACAGAAGGGAAATTTGGGGGGGGGGGTTCTCTTCTTAGGTGTGACAGGCTGGCTTTGAACAGAGGTGCCTGAACAACTACGTGCTGGAATGACTGAAGAATACATTAAAATCACAAAAAAGCCAACACACACATATAGCAAGGTTGTCCTAATCCCAGCTCTAGACTTTAAGCCAAATGTCTCACTCTCCCCTCCCCCTGGTATACACCTACTCCACTCATCAACCACGTCAAGTGTTTTCAAGCTGCACACATTCAAGTATTTAATAGAGTAGTTGCTGCTTGTGGAGAGCAGACTAATTGCAAAACCATACACATTCTATGCAAAACTTATTCCTGCATAAAAACCAAGAGGGAGAAGAAAAGTTCCCTTTGGTTATGGGGGTACTGCTGAGATTGGCAAACTTAAAACTCCTACTTCTCAACCAAACCCCCTTTTGCATTCAGCAGCATGCCCAGTATAACATGTTGTATTTCAGTCCTGATTCATTGCTTGCATAGCATAAGCAAATCCAAGCCTCTATATCCCCATAATCCAAGGATCCGGTTTACCTGAATTTATTGCTTGTCTTCACATACAGCCTTAAATCTGAACACAACAGTGCTTCCACTTGTCCAAAATTATCAGATTCTTCACATATTTTTGTTGGTTATTCCAGGACATTCTGTTTCCCTTTCTTCTGTGTTTTTGCTGTTCTGGGTCACATTTATGTTCACTACCATTTCAGTTCATTGGCTGGGGAGATATGTGACTGGGCTCACGACGTCACAAGGTTATTTAATCTTTCTAAGCCCTGTTATTTCATCCTTCAAATGAAGAAATCAGGGATCAAACTTGTGATCTTCTTTTGCATGCAAAGCTTGTATGCTACCACTGAGTCATGACTCAGTTGTTAAATGGCCTAAGAGCTGGAGTTTTGCGCATTAAAATCAGAAAACCAACTGTTAAGTATGATAAGAGAAGAAGTTACATGCGAGTGCAAGAGCATATCAAATAAATGGGGCTGGGGAACTGAGGGAAAAGGCACTGGAATGGTTATTGTACCGATTAAAACACTCTGGTCAACAAAGAAAAAAAAAAAGAAAAAAAAAGGTCCACACAGGAACATAAGAATCACCATGCCAAGTCAGACCATGAGCCCAGCATTTCGCTTTGGACAGCGTGACTCCATCTCCTCATTCCCTGCCACACACTGGACAAAAATTTCCTAGAATATCTCCGGATCTCCCTTTTCCCCTGCTGATGCTTTAAACACTTGTTTCCTGGAACTGTTAATTTTAACATGCACAAGAGAGGTGGTTTGCTCCAAAGGAACATTGTGTAATAACAAGTGGTATTAGAAGTACTTGGAGCTGACTTGCAACTTGTCAGAGCTGGATCGTCTCAGGCCTGTGATGTTCCCTCCAAAGCAGAACAGAGTATAGCCACCCCCCTTTATGTATTCTGAACTATAAAAACTGCTGAGAGAGTTCGGAATATAGTGCAGATATGTGGAGAGAGGAAGTAGAGCAGGGGAGAGGGAGCAGTTCAAACTGGGGAGCCTGCCTATCAAGGTTGGACACCACCATCATTCTGCCTTCTCTGCAACCTGACAAAAAAAATGGCACAAACCTTTGCTTGTCTATTCAGTAAGCCCCATTAAATCCAATGATACCTACTTCCAAGGGAGTATGTATAAGACTGCAGTTTAAACTTTGCAGTGAAAGAGTGACACCTAGGCCAGGGATGTGAGCTTTGTTTCACACAAAGGGTAGAAGTTAGCATTCATGCTGCCTGCTGAGGGCTGGAATTGACATCTTTAAGCAGAAACTGACATCATTAAGCAGATGATGGCCAGAAATAAGAACTTTGCTCTCCCATAGAAACTCATTTGCTGTAAATGTCAGAAGAGAGAAATGTGCAAATCTTATTCATATTTTCAAGATATTAGAGAGCCCAAATATCAAGCTGGGAGAGCCCAATTACAACAGGGGCCGGATAAATTGCTTCCAGGGACCATTCGGCGAACAGGGCTTATGTTTGACACCCCTGATCTACGCTGTAGTAACTGTCAGTTGATCTACATCCTAATCCCTGATCACCTGAGCTATAGAGAAGCAGGACTTCCGTATTTTTCAGTCTAACCTACTTCCCACTACAAATAGTAGCACAAACACCTGGTACCTGGCTTGGTTTCACCCTACTCAGACCTCCATCTTCTTGGGAATTTTATCTCTGGCCCAGTACTGACTATGTCTGTGTCTCTGGCCCTTGGGTCCTAATCTTCCTTCCCTGAAACTTGCCCTTGTCTGCTCTGGATCATACCCTTGTCTCTAAGAGGGTGGGAGCCCTCTTCTTTTGGTACCTAATAACCTGAAGATGATCCTGGCTGAGATCTAGTCAATAATTTGCAGCCAATACACTGAATGCCATTTGAGCAGTCATACAGTCAAAAGTCAAGGTATTCAAGGTTCAGCAAAAGTCAACGTATTGACCTTGACTTTCACCCACTTGATTTTCATCACTTTGGTCTTTCAGTCATTTTCAATTACAATTTCCAAAATGTTTGTGGGTGTTCTTACGTTTATTTTTCGTTTATTTCTATTTATGCTTTGCACTCGTGCGCAAGTATTATATGGTTATTTATGTTTTTCACCACCCAAAATAAATTTGCAAGCCAAATAAGGCTACGCTTTGACATTCATTCATTTTTTACTTTTATCTATGCTCTGGTCCCTAGGCATTGCTGGACAGCGATCGTGGCAATGATTGCACTACCAGTCACGAAAGCATGTTGAGGCTCAGAGAAGCGCAATGAACAGCCATGCCTGGAAGAAGCCTGGACCAGATGCTCTCCAACCCCAGCTTCCTGCCTTCATTTGCTTATGTTAATACTAGAGACTTGAGACTGTGGCTGGAAGCTGGAACTCAGAGGAGAGAAACTATTCAGTTGATCAGAAGGCCTTTTCTGACTTTTAGTACGTATTCAGATCTGGCCAGTCCAGAGGCCATATACAAGCTGCCAATCACAGGCAGCGGGGAGTCACACATTCAGTGCCTTAAAAAGACTCTGCATTTTTAGCACACATTATCTCCTAACAAGTTCAGTTAGGCTATCTCCAAAGTGTCCAGAAGATACAACATCCCTGTAAGGAAGCAACCATGAGAGAAGGTGTGCAAACTGTGTGTAATCAATTCAAATTTATTGACCAAAAAACCCCAGCACAACCCACTCAAATGGATAGAAAAGGCATCTTAAAATATGCCTCTTGAAATCCAAGTCCACTCATAGCTTCAGGAGTGCACTCCCTCCACCTTGCGCCTTGCACTTTCCATTCCACACTCTCTTGCCACATTCTTAATGAACATGTGAACCAGTCATAATAAGAACTATCGAGATCCATAGCGAACTGATTATGATACTAAAGACTGAAATACATTCCTAACACCCACTTGCATGGAAGCAACAAAATTTTTTTTAGAGATATTTGAACTCTTGCAAAGTAAGAAGACAACTGTTATACCTGACAAATTCCACTGATGCACATATCTAGGGATTTGGCATTGCAGCGAGTTCCATCCAGAACTTTCGGGGCAAGCTCCACTACTAAAGGTTTTCCCAACGCTTGGCACTTCAGGGCACACGGAGAGCTGGAATCATCATAGACAGGGATCCATTCATAAAAATGCCCTTGATACTTGACGTCATTGTAGGCCGAACACTGCTGGGCCCGAAAATCACCAGCCTCTGAAGGGCAATCCTAGAAGACAAAAAAGCAGAAAAAAATTCTTTCTTTTTTTTCCCCCAGGGAAACGCTCTTGCGATTATGAAATTTTATGCAGATTTTAAAGGCATTCATTCATTCATTCATTCATTCATATAGAAACATTCACATTCAGAGGCTTGTACAAGAGGGACAAGAAGAAAAAAAAGAGGAAGAGAAGGGAAATTAAGGCAGAAGTGGACAAGGGAAGAATGTACAATTTGTTCAATTATATGCAGAGCCAACCTACACACAAGAATGACTGGTCATTTCAGGCAGTGGATTGATAAGAAACACCTGCTTTATACTCCTCCTCCTTCTTCCTGACTTCAGAAAATAAGAGCAGAATAAACAGAAGAGGAAATATGAAGGAGAGTGGGGATAGAGTGTTGGAGACATTCTAGCCTACCACTCTCCTCCACACTTTCTCTTCCATACTGTTCCCAACTTCTGACTCTAGAGTTCTGACTTTAGGGAGCAGAATGGAGAGAAATGGGGGTGGGAGCTGGGGCACCTCCAGTAAAAGGGACAGTAAGGCACACCACCTCAAGAGCCATGAGGTCTTGGGCCAACCCTGCTTACAGTAGCATAGTCAGAGGGGGTTGTGCTGTAAGTATTGCATGTGCCGCAATGCACTGCATTCGGCGAGCACCCGCACATTGCCTTTGCTGCCCCAATGGCTTCAACAGTGGGCAGGATGGGCTGCTTACGCAGCATGTTGTGGTACATGTAATACTTACAGTGCTGTCCCGTCCCCCCGTCCCCCAGGCTACACTTACACATACTTGACCTCAGTTCCAGTAACATATGGAGTTAAGTCAAGAGGAAGGTAAAAAAAAGCTATTTTGTTTACAAAAAAATCTTTTTGAAAACATAAACAGTTCTAAAGACAATGTTTTTGCTCAAAAGTGAAATACTGTAGTTATCACTGTATTTATTTTACAGAATGACCCTGCTAGCAAAACAGTTTGAACATTACATTGTCTGAAATGTTCCTAAACTGGTTCAGAGCATTTGAAATAGTTAGTAAACCACTTCCCCAAGTTAGTGCCTGAACCAGAGAGCAAAAACACACTGATGAGTCTCAAACAGAAATTAGACAGAAGCACATTTTAGTGGTTTGACTCCCAGGGCAATAGGTGTTATTCTACTGATGAGATGGGGGGGGGGGGAATCATTTCTTGTGGATAAAATAAAAGGGGAGAAATAAATAAATTTTTAAAAACAAAGAAGTTAAAAGTCAGCATTGCAGCTTGAGATTCAAAGTGAATTTTCAGGTTTGTTGGCCACTCCATTGCAACACTGATGAACAATTAGCATGCCATTAATAGTAAGAGCATTTGGAGCTGAACAGGCACAAGAACAAAGCGCATAAATAAAGGTACAAATTTATGGAAGAAATGTGGATTAATACAAAGATTCTTTTTTTTCTAAATGAAGGAAACTCGTGCTGGCAAAAGCACAACTGACTTCTTGGCATAAAAGGACATAAAATTTATGCGGAAATGGCCTAAATAACTTTTTTTTTCTTATGAATAGGACCCCAAAGGATTATTTTAAATACTTCCATATTCTGCACATCATAGCATTAGAATGTAACAGTATATAGAGAAATGGAAATATATAAAATATAGGGCTTAAGAAAGATTGAAAAATCTCATTGGGCAGTATATAAGGAATAGCTTATGTAGTTCATTTTGCTGAGATATCCATAAAAACATCTTAAGGCATACATATATTTCTGCTTTAAAAGTCAGCAGGTGAGCAGAATTGGTTAATAAACCAAAGCAAATGCTTGGGCTGGTAACCTCAAATTCTTTTTATGATTTAAATATAATTAATATGATTCTGGGACCTACTTATTCTACTTGACTCTCCTGAACTTAACTATTATACCTCTTATAAATCCAGATGAAATTGATTTCAGAGTAAAACAACTCTTGTTCTTTTCATTTAAAAGACATGCATATTAAGCTGGGATTTGTCTGTTTTCACTTGTATTCTCCATTACTACCTGCTTTATCATAAGGTTGTTAAAAGTTACTTGTTGTATTATGCTGCCAAGGGGATACTAACTAGTTTTGATGCTCCTGGTGCACTTATTTTTTATATTGCTCTTTTTGTCCAGCTGTATTCTCTACTCAGAATTTAGCAGAATAACTTGATATAGAGCAAACCCACATTTGTAGCTAACTGATTCTGCATCTACTAGATCTATAAATCGATCTATAAATCTATTTAGAAGATTTATACAGTATTTTCAGTCCTACCATTCTCTCAGTGATAAGCAATGTGACTTACAAATTAAAGTAAGGCAATAAAGGTGGGACCTCAGTATCCACTGATTTGGTATCCACTGATTTGACTCACCACTGATATCGGGGGTCCACCTTTAAATATCTGGTAGCAAGGAAAAAAGCACCAAAATCCAATTTCTTACCTTTGTCCTGTTAATTATAATTTCATTCCACTAGATTCCATTATTCACTCCATCTAGTGGTTGAATGTGGTATAGTGTCTATACCAATGCATTCTGGGGTGACCAGAATCAGTGGATACCAAATCAGTGGAAAAATAGTTCTAAAGATCCACTTCCAGGTTTATTGCTCCTCCAATGGTTTTAGACCACACGCATGCCCATCCCACTGACAGAAGCCGTCTTAGGATTGGGCTGCACAAAAGGAGATTTTCACATCTTCTAATGTTGATTAGTTAAAGGGGCTTCTTTGTATATTTCATGATTTTAAAGAACTATATACAGGTGGGACCTCGATATCCATGAAGAATCTGTTCGCAGACCTCACACAGATAACGAAAACCGCAGATAATGAAATTAGTCCCCTTTAAACTCTCTGGAAGTGACCCTGGAGGGCTTCCCCAGGCCTCAGAATGCCTTATAAGGGCAAAAAGGTAACTTCCAGTTTCCCTCCGGAAACAAGAAGTTGTATTCTTTTGGCTGAAACAGCCACTATGAAGCCCACAGAGGATGTAGGCAGATGTGCTTCAGAAAGCCCTCCGGAGGCAACCTGAGCTGTGCTCTGGTTGCCTCCGGAGAGCTCAGATTGGGCCAAGTCTGATTCAACGTGGAGCCGCATAGAGCCAGATCCACAGATACAGGATACAGAGGCCCCACCAATACAGGTGAAAGTGTGAATGGGTCAAATACATGATCTTACTGCACAGTCATATAGTCATCAAAGATCCAAAATCAACTATGATGTACATAAGGAACAGCTATACCACTGCTATAATCAATAGTATACTATTGACGAGCCAACAGCAGACAACTACTGTATAATAATCATACTGCATAATAGTCAATATTACAGGAAAAAGAATCAGATGATCAGAGCAAAATGCAATGTTTGTAATTCTGGTTTGTAGGGAGTGCTTGGACCACAGTTCTGCAGCTTGGATGACACACAAATTGTGGTTTAACAAAACAGGAAGTCTTCTGCAAATCTAGGTATGCCATGAGAGGAGAAATAGGAAAGGGATACACACAAGATGGTTTCTGATCCAACAAACCACCGCTTGTTAGACAGGGAATGTTATGTCTGAACTGGGCCATTGTGACTTTTTCTTTTTTTTAAAGCACTGCTAAAGTCTTGCAGAACTGGCACACCATGCAAATAAATCTGTTCCAAATAAAGAGCAGAATCTGTACCCTTCTTCAGATTCCAGGTCCTAATCTGGAAATCAGAATCTGAACCATGGCAAACAAGATTCCACATTTCCATGTGGTGGGGGTGGAGACTACAAACATCAAAACGTTCCTTAAATACCTAAAGCCTTAAATCTGTAGTCTGGTTTCTTACAAAAATATGTATACAGAACAGTCTCATTCATTTCTTCTATTTTTCTACACTTGGAATTGGGTCTGCTTGCTTTTGAAAAGGGGCATGCCAGACTTCATGGATGCAATCCTTACTAGTTGCTAAATCCTTCCTTTAGTTTCAACTAACTTGTAGGTAAGCGCATGGAAACGTTACCTCTTCTTCAAGTGTGCAGCTATTTGATTTGATTTGCTCCATTGTGTGGCTCCACAGTACACCACCGTTGTGAAAGTTTGAGGTTACTTTTGGAGTTAGTTTTGCAAAATTCAGTTAAAGAATGACAATATTTTCTGACTCCAGATGAAAAAGCGTCCTCAAAATGCAGTTATTTGAACTTCCTAATATATATATCTCCTACATCCTCAGAATTCTGTTGCTGCTTTTGGTTTATGGTGCTGCCCTCTTTAGTTCACTTACGCACATGGAAAAAAAGAAGTTGCTATTTTTAAGATAAATTGTCTCAAACATAAAAGCCACAATCCTGAACACAAAATGCATTTGCTTCAGTATAGGCTTTGGGCTCTTCATAATGTACCTGCATCCTACCTACAACAAACATAATTCTGGGTACACACCAGTGAGAATTCATTTTTTGGTCAAGAAACCTTGCAGCATGGAGACATATGGATATTTTTTTCCCTGCAGTGTTCTTGGATGTGTGTCACTATGTGCAGGATTCTGGCCTTACAGACCATGGAAAGTGTTTTCTGATCTATCTTGTTCCAGGCTCCACTCATACCCCATTGTTTACAACTAATTGCATGTCTACTCACAAGTAAGCCCCACTGAATTCAATGGGAAACACTCAGATTATTTAGGACTGTAGCCCAAATGTGTGCATGGAGATTCTCACAGCCAAGTGCACAAGATGTGAAGGCCAAACCCAGTCATGATGAGGTCATTATTTATGCACTCACCGACCCTTGTTCATACATGACACAGGACAGTGCCCCATTCTGTTCTTCTGAACAAGGCAAAGGAGCTCTCCAGAAGGTCAGCAGTCAGAGTTTCTGCCGTTTCACAGGAGAGGAGCTATCCAGAAAATTCACCTGGCACCTACGTTAATGTTCTCTGGGCACAGAGCAAAGCCCTGTTTATTCTCCCTGGCCTGCTGATCAGATGTTGCTGTTCTGATGGTTTTTTGTGTATTCTAATGGTTTTATTTTTAATTGCATTGATTTTATTTATTGCTCTTGTTTTATCAAGTACAGCAGTGGTTCTCAAACTTTTCCGGCTCGCGCCTCCCCTGATCCTTGTAGCCATTGGCCATGGCTACCAATTACAACACCTCACCTCAGTTACCCCCCAAATGGGGATGAAGGGGTTATAATTATACACTAGAAACAAGGCTGCCAGCACTCTGAGGCTGCAATCCTAAGCACACTTACCTGAGAGTAAGCCCCATTGAACAAAATAGGACTTACTTCTGAGTAGACCTGGTTAGGATTGTGCCCTGAGTTTGTTAGCAGCACACCTGCAGGGTTTTGGAAAGGGAGGGGGGAAGTGATGAATTTGCTGGGGAGGGGAAGACTTTGTTTTGTGTGTATCTGCTAATTGCAAACTGATGCAAACTAAGACCTAGAGACTGTTTGGCTGGAATCCTAATCCCACTTTCCTGGGAGTAGGTCCTAGTGAACACAATAGAACTTACTTCTGAGTAGACCTAGCTAGGATTGTGCCTTTTGTCTTACAACAGTAGCCAACAGAGCACACACACACACACCCCGCCCAAAAGGAGGCAGGAGGGAAAAGGGGAATGGCTGAAAAAGAATGGGGATTTTTATTTTTTATCAATTTTTGGCGACAAAGCCATCAAGAGTGGCTTTTTTTCTTTTTTGAGGGGGGAGGAAAACGAGAAAGGTGAGGATCCTGGGATAAGCTGACACAGACCCCAAGCCTATGTAGGTCTACTCAGAAGTAAGCCCCATTTGAGTCAATGGGGTTTACTCCCAGGAAAGTGTGGAAAGGACTGCAGCCACACAGAGCAAGTTTACAACTCACCCTAAAGTAGATGGGGGCTGCTCACACACATACACCCAACATGCAAATGCCACCCCTTTCCCCCCAGGCAAGACAGAGGGATGCAGGCTGGGTCATTTGGACAACCCTCCACTAGGAGCAGACTAGCTCCTTCCTTCCCAAGCAGAGGAAAGTGCTGCACTGCCTGTACTTACTTTGAAGCTTGCCAGGAGCGAGCCCTGTGCTGATGAGATGCAGCACCTCCACACTCTTCTCTCTTCCAACCTTGACCAATCCCAGGATGCCCAGGGAGAGGGGCACACTGGGAAATGTAGTCCTTGGGGCAAGGATGCACATGGAGAGAGCGCCGTGATGAGATGCAGCACCTCTGCCTGCCTGCCCAGTCAGCCTTCTCTCCCACCTCCCCGCACCATGTTTCACAAGCTCTCCCAGCCTCACGCTGCCCCACCCACCTCGTTTACAGCTGCAGAAAAGCAGCAAGTCAGCAGACAGCACATGCAGCTGAGCAGAGCCGAGCAGCCTCCCTCCCCCCCATGCTTGGCGACGCCTCAGGAGGCTAGCCACGCCTCACTAGGGAGGCGGGACGCACAAATTGAATACCTCAGATGTACTGGTTGAGTACCCCTTATCCGAAATGCCAAAATACAAAATATTCCAAAATATAGAACTTTTCTGAGCACCAACATGACTCTTTTTTTACTTTTTTAGCCTAAAGAAATAAAATCACAAACTGAGTTTCATGTACAAACCTTGTTTCATGCACAACATTATTTAACATATTGTATAAAATTATCTTCAGGTTATGTATATAAGGAGTAAATGAAACATAAGTGAATTTTTGCGTTTAGACTAGATAGAGTCCCATCCCCAAGATCGATGCAAGTATTCTGAAATATGGAAAAATCCAAAACAGTTCTGGTACCAAGCACTTCGGATAAGGGATGCCCAATCTTAATCTGTTTTATGTATTACATGAACCACCCTGGAAGTATATACAGAAGGGTGAACAAATTCAATAAATAAAGTACATTCAAATCTTATGGCACACACCCCCTTGCACACTCTGTACATCATCTTAAGGTCTACCTGGGGTATGTTTGCCTGCAGGGGCAAACAGGTGTGGGACAGTCTCAGTGACAGCTCCAACACTGTGGATCTCCTTTCTACTAGAGCAGTGGGTCTCAAACTTTGAGGGAGCTTTACTCCCTCAGTAAGTCCTTCAGGGGGAGGGGCTAGGGCAGTGACGCAATCCTGAGGATTGCATTGCTAGGAGGGGTGCTTTCACTTACATTCAAGAAGGTAGGGCTGCAGCAGGCTGCAGGAGGTGTGGGGAGCCCTGGGCAGCCCTCTGTAGCGCTCCCCGAGGCTTGGAACATTGAGTAAAAGCAAGCAAAAAGCACCTCCTGCAAAACGGAAGTGCTTTGCATCTGGTTTTACTGACGATTCCGGGCCTCGGGGAGCACAGCAGAGGGCTGCGCAGGGCTCTCCGCGCCTCCTGCAGCCTGCTGTAGCCCTACTTACTGGAATGTAAGTGAAAGCACTCCCCCTTCGCCCCCCCAGGGATGCGATCCTGGGGATCGCCTCCCTGCCTCTCCCCTTCCCCTGCCCATTAAAGGGACAGGAGAACCTTTACACAAACTGATGGGTCACAATCCACCAGTTTGAGAACCACTGTAATAATAATAATACAGGTATTTATATACCGCCTTTCTTGGTCCTCAGATCTCTCCTCAGACTTTATTCAAGGCTGTTTACATAGGCAGGCTATTTAAATCCCTGTAGGGATTTTTACAATTGAAAGAAGGTTCTATCTTTCAAGAACCACAACATTTCAGATGGATCTTTCTGATCTGGTTTCACATTCTGGCCTCCATCCTCCCATGCTCAGAGCAGATGGAATAACTCGGTTCAGCTTGTCAGCTGCTTCAAGGTCGCATGGTGCCGGTGGCCTTGAACTGGCGACCTGTGGATGCTATCTTCAGGCAAATGGAGGCTCTACCCTCTAGACCAGACCTCCTGCCCCCTGTACTAGAGAGACTTGTGCCACCCCTACCCTTAGATGCTAAAATTAAGACCTAAATATTTCATAGGGCTTTTAGAACTGGTTAACTGCAGCTGAAATTGCTTTGTTTTGTTGACTTTCATTTGTTGCTACAGGTTGCTTATTATTGTGTAATCATATTTTGTAATTCATTGAAAGTCATTTTGGGTTGCAATTTGCATGAAGAAAGATTAAACAGAAATTGTTTTACAGCAGCAATTATTAAACTGTGGGTCCAGAACCCACCAGTAGGTCATGACCCAACTTTTGGTGGGTTGTGAAATTGACAGGGCAGCTTAGGCTATGTGCATCAAATGTTAAACAAGCTGCTACTTGGGGGGGGGGGGAGCACTGCTGCCCAATTACCATTATAGTCTTACCTTGGCATTTATAAATCAGGCAGCATCCTCTAGGTCCTCTAAAAAGTTTGAGAACCACTGCTTTACAGCAATATATTTAACCAAAAAAAATCTAAAGATTTTACCCCAAAAGACTGGGTAAAGTCTGGTATAGCTGTAGGCCTGGCTTAAACTCTCAGAGCTGGAAGTTGCTCAGGGAAGGAAGTTTAAGCAATGCAACCAATACGAGTGTAACTATTTTGGAAGAGAGAAGGTACTTTGGGTCTCAGACAAAGGATCCTGGGCAGCCAAACTCAAATTCCTTATGCAACCACAATCACCAAGGTCCCCTTATCACAGTGCAAGAACCTAGGTCACAAACAAATAGCAAATTCAAATAACTACTGCGTTGAATGTACACAATAGTCGGTACACTGCCTAAGAGCACAGCACAGATTAGATCTGAACTGAAATTCACAGACAGTGACGCAGAATGAAGTGGTACACGACGGGTGGGTCTTATTTGTGAAAGGGGGAGCAATTAGGCATTGTATCCGATATCCCAGTATTGCATGTGTTGGACTCTCCTCACCAAAGGGTTTGTTCCACTGGCTCGTGCCAGCAGTTTGCTCCATTATGTGGCTCCAGTGTTATAAAACCCATCCAAGGCAGGGTGGGGGAAGATTGTAGCAATTCAAGGTCCTTTTTGTTTTTTAACAAGCCTTTTGCAGAAGGAGCCAGTTGGCACCATACAGCTTTATAAAAGTGGGCGAGGAGCTGGCTGGCTTTAGAGGAGATTAAAATGATTCAAGACATCCCCTAAGCGCAACTTCCCTTCTGAAGGGCGTAACGGTCCTATTTTAGAACACTTGCAACACAACCACTGAATCCAGGAAGCATATGATGTTTATAAGTAGGTTTGCTATATGCCATGTTTCCATGGAAGTACAGAAAAGCCACTGAATATTGCACTGGCTAAAGAATTCAACTTCCTAAGAAACTTACTTAAAAAAGTAATCAAGCCTCTAGCCCTTAAGACTATAAGGATATTTTCAAGTGTGTAATCACTGTCTGGAGAAAACTCAAAATCTAGAAGAATTAGCAACTAACTAGTATTGATTTTCCATAAACAATTCACATCAGTTACAAATGTTAATATCTACTCAAGGCCAGCCAAAGACACCTTGGCATTTCAAGTGGCATGCCAAATGCTGTCCTCCCCGGTGATGTCCCCTACTGTGCTGTTAGCCTACCACTCTCCTCTTCTCCACACTTCCTCTCTGACCCCTTTTCCTTTCCCAACCCAGGGAGTGACAGGTGGAGGAGAAGCAATGGAAGTAAGTGGGCAGCCAGAGGTGAGTGCCTTCAGCCAATCTGCAGCCTGAGGCAAACACCTTAGCCAGTCACCTTTATGGATGGGCCATTCCTGTATTCACTGGCTCCCAGCTTGCTTCCACACCCAGCTCCAACTGTTTTGTGTTTTTTTTGGTCCCATAAAGTTCTGAACAGACTGGAATGTGAGACTCTAAAGAACTACATCTCACATAGAAGTGATTCTAGAGACCCTTCTTCATGCACCCTTGCCTTCGCTGATTAGGTAGGTGGTGGTAATAATAATAATAATAATACAGGTATTTATATATCGCCTTTCTTGGTCGTCAGATTTCTCCTCAAATTTATTCAAGGCGGTTTACAAAGGCAGGCTGTTCTAATTCCCCGTAGGGATTTTTACAATTGAAGAAAGGTTCTATCTTTCAAGAACCACAACATTTCAGATGGATCTTTCTGATCTGGTATCACATTCTGTTCTCCAGTTTCCTCCCACCCAAGCTGACAAGCAGCTCCTTCATCTCTCACATGGAGGGCAGCCAAGATGCTTCTTCGCTCACACCAAAGAGCAGGTGGAATAACTCAGCTCAGCTTGTCAGCTGCTTCAAGGTCTCACCATTCATGGTGCCAGTGTCCTCGAACTGGTGACCTGTGGATGTTATCTTCATGCAAACGAAGGCTCTACCCTCTAGACCAGACCTCCGGCCTGGTAGCTCTGGGAGAATGAGTCTTTTCCCAAAGTGTGGAAACTCTTTAACAAGACACGCACATCTGATCCCTTCTGTTATCTTTCAGGTGCCAGGTGTAACCCATTCTGTTCACTTGGACTTATAATCATATTTTTTAGGGTCTTTATTTTTATCAGGTTTTAATTATTCATAGGAGTAGCCATGTTGGATGAAAAACAGTACCTTTATGGAAAAAGGAGGAGAAAAACAATGTTGTTCTTAAACAGCAGAGACAGTTGCAACAGGCCTGGTCAGGTTGCAAGCTTAAAAGTATACTTATAATGTTACATGCTTGTGTTCCAGTTCCCCAACTGGTGAGAAGTTCCAGGAACAATGTTATCGACTTCTAGCTTCATGGGAACAGATATTACAGAGAACACTGGAGGTTTGTGGTGTCTTTGTAAGGCTTTTCTTTATTTAAAAATTTACAGGTTGTACACTGAAATTGTGTTAAATAGCATGCACTCCTGCAAACAACAACAGGTTACATTTCCAGTCTGGTTTTCCTCACTGGTGGTGCTCAGAAGTAGTTGCTAGGAAGCTGCCACAGGTGACACACTTTTGATTCTTGCAGCACAATCCTATGCTTGTCAATTCAACTTACTCTCAGGAAAGTGTGTACAGTGGGCCCCAGTATCCATGGATCTGATATCTGTTCTTTCAATTAACTGCAGATCTTGAGATACTGGGGGGTGCCCTTTGAAAAGTAAGTCAAGGGAAGAAAAAAAGGCAGAAACAGCTTTTCTTCCTTTCTTTGTCCCAGAATGCAGCATGACCAGGAAGAAAATGCCTTGTGCTGCATTCTGGGACTACCGTGGGGGAAGAGACCCTTGAAACAACCAGGAGGAGGCTGAAGGCAGCTCGGAAGGTTGCCAGCAGCCCTGAAAACACAGTGGTTTCACTGCGCATCAGTAAGAAAAGCTATTTTTGCCTTCTTTCTTCATTTAACTCTTTAATGGGCATCCCCAGGATCCACAGATCCCCGGTATCTATTGGGGAGGTCTGGAATAGAGCCCCCCCCCCACGAATACTGGAGCACATCTATGTAGGACTGCAGACTTAGAGCCCAATCCTGAGATTGGCGGTGCTATAGGGCACGTCAGTGACAGTTACCACCGGGCTACCACCCATGCTAGCCCAGTGCCAGACAGTGCTGGGCTAGCGCCGGGCTAGTGCAGGGTGGGCGCCCTACATGAACAGCTTTACCTGCCACCAACATTTTGGTCGGCGGTAAAGTGAGTGGGCCCATTGCAGGGCTGCTTCCTTACCTGGGAGAAGGGGACAAAAGTCCCCTTTTTCCAAGGCCCCGCCCGTGGCAGGCTGAGGTGTGCAAGATACAGCGGTAGCCGTTCTCGGCGCCACTGCAGCTGCGCGTCCTGGGCAGCTCAGGATTGAGCTGCCCGGCTGCAATCCTAAGCACACTTTATTTATTTATTTATTTATTTAGCCCCACTGAACAAAATAGGACTTACTTCTGAGTAGACCTGGTTAGAATTGTGCCCTCAGAGTATCAAGAGTGCAGCTAGTGAGGATACAAACAGACACCCCTCGTTCTTTTGATCCACTGCTACAGCTTCATCTCACAGTAGAGATTCAGTGTAGATTCCAGGGATGATGGCAAATTATTAGGAAAAGAGAACCTAGAAGAAATTGCCATAGGACAAGACAACAGCAACAAGGAACCTGCATTGACTTCTCCCCTTAACTTCACCTTCTGGAACATTCCTTGATTCCTGACACCACCCTAATGCCTTAATTCCTGTACCTAATATTTTGTCTTGTTTCCTATCTTGCTTAGACTTGCTCTCTTGGCTAGCAGTCCTTATCCAAGCTATGGTGCAATCTTATTTCTCGAGCTTCATCTCAGTACACATTCCTGACTCTGACTTTGAATTAATTCTTGGCCTGGTCTCCAATTCTGACTCTGTGGCTCTTATGCACATTTTGGCTGCTGACCTCTCTATGGCAATGTGAATCAACAAAGTGCATTACCAACTTGAGAGAGAGAGAGAGAGAGAGAGAGAGAGAGAGAGAGAGAGAGAGAGAGAGAGAGAGCTTTACAAAAGTACAAAATCTGGGTTGAGATGTGGGAGACATTCCACAGAGCCACTACCAGACAGTGTAGCACTGGACAAGAAGACGATTTATTTTATGAACTGCATTTGCAAAAGCACACACAGATCATTTACAGATCTTTTAAAAACACACCAGAGTTGCTTCATCACAAGAAGGAGAGAATCACTCTCCAAAAGGAGTAGACCAGTGCATATATTCATTAAAACTGCTTATACAATGGTGGAAAGCTACCCAAAACAGATAATATGGAAGTCAGGGCCGCACTGAGCAAAGAAAAACAAAGGATATAGTGTGTGATTTTTCAGTTTAAGTACACACAACTCCTGAACTCAGCCTGGCCTAGAAGAACACAAGAGCACAGGAACAGCCTACTGTCCACTATCTCAGAGTCATTAATAACATTATATGCCTCAGGGTCCAATCCTAGCCAGTGTGAGCTGGCACAGCATGCACTGCACTGGTGCTAGCTGTCACAAAAAGGCCATAAAGCACTTTGCAATGACATAGCAGTTAGGCCCAAGTGAAGGGGTGGACTGAGCCCTTATATGCTTAGATGCTTCCCCTATATTTGAACAGAGTAATTAAGAAAAACAATTTGCATTTATTTTGCATATATGCTAAGGACTTGCACATGCAAAATGTGACAAACCTGCTTGGCAAAAAAGACACTCTTAAGGCTCTGCCAGTCTGTTTTTACAAAAGCAAATTGAACCCTGAAACTTGACAGCTATTTGGTTTAAAAAAAGAAGAAAAATGATACAATCACACTCACACTATTGCTGCAGGTTTTATACCGAATATTCCTGCCTTCACAGTTCCTGGAAAAAAGAAAGAAACATTTGAATACAATGGACACAATAACTAAATACAAGAAACACCGAAAGACTTATCTTTTCCCATCAATTATTCACCCAAATACTGGATACATATTACTGCTTCTCACATTTAGGGTTCAATTCAGACCTGCACTTGGACCAACACAAGTCCCTTGTGCTGGCCCAGGAGTATCATAAAAGTGCCATACAGCATTTTTGCACCACTCAAAGGGGAGATAGGTTGGCGCATGGATGTGCACTGGCCTCCCCATGCCATCATGGGCCCTGGGGAAAGAGTGCGTAGTGTTAGCCAAGCTTGGTAACACAGGGGTCTTGGGGGGGGGAGGCATGGGGAGGGCAGGGAGGAGGCAGGAGGGAGGTGTTTCAGTGCATAGGGAGGGCAGACAGCAGGTGTTCCCAGGGGTGCACAGGAAGCAGGAGGATCCAATAGTTATTTATTTATTAGATTTGCATTCCGCCGGATCCTGACCCTGTTCCCTGGCAGCATGGCGCGACTCCGGGCTGCTCGGATCTGCACCACAACAGGGGGCGCAGATCTGAGCAGACCCATTGGAACCACTGCAGCACGACATGGGGTAAGGTGAAAGGTTTCCCCTTGCCTCGGGCTGCACTGCTTTTGGCCCCAAACTTGCGCTGGATACAGTGCAGGCTCGCTGGCCCGCCTGCTTCCAGTGCAAGTTAGGATTGGGCTCTTAACGTGATTTGGAAGATTGGGTTAGCATGACTCTCTGAGGAAGCAGTTACAGCTTCTCCGGTTAGGTTTAAAAAGTCCAAACTTAATACATTTCTGAAATATTATGCACAAAAAGTTATTTAGTTTATCAGCATTCTGCTTCAGAAATGACTTACAACATGGTGAACAAAAGAACCCTCTAAATTGTATGAAGCTAGTTATTCATGAGCAAAACAGGCTGCGACTCATACCTCCGGAGGTGCATGGAAGGGCAGTACCTCTGTATATGCAGTACAGGCCGCCAGAAAGGGAGTGCTTTACAGCAGGAAGAGATAAGTCATCCCAGGTTATTCCTCCTCCTCCCTGCCCCCTGGCTCCTCTCAACATTGCATTCATCTCCTGATTACATGCAGTAAACCAGCTCTCCATGTGTGGGCAATTTACACTAGAAAGCAGGGGAAATTCTATGCTATGTGGTTGAAAAGAACACAGAATATACTCTCAAAAAATATGCCATCAGCACTATGGTGATTAAGGCCTTAGGCCTCAGCACCAAACTACACTTTAGAGCAGGGGATGGAGGAGGGCAAGCGGTGGGCGTTCCTGGGGGGGGCAGGCAGGAAGTGGAAGGTGGGGCCAGGATCTGGCATTTATTCCAGATCCTAGCTCCATTCCTGGGCAGCCCAGGGCAGTCCCAGGCTGCTCGGATTTACGCCATCTCTTTAGGTTGCACAGATTCAAGCAACCCCACTGGGGCTGCTGTGGCTCTCCTTGGGATAAGGGGAAAAGCCTCCCCTTGCCTCAGGCTGACCCATGAGCAGTCTGAAACTTGTGCTGGATACAGCACAGGCCCCCTGGTCTGCCCATTCCAGTGCAAGTTAGGATTGCCCAAGAGCTCAAATATAAGGAGGGCTGGATATATTGCTTCCAGGGGCCGTATCCGGCCTGTGGGCCTTATGCTTGACACCCCTGCTTAAGAGTGTTGTTGCAGTCAGATTAGGTTCAACAGTCCTGGGGGCATTTGGTGGGCCGCTGTGAGATACAGGAAGCTGGACTAGATGGGCCTATGGCCTGATCCAGTGGGGCTGTTCTTATGTTCTTAGTCCTTTGTCCTTTTCTAAGTGCCTCTGTGGAATTTCACTCTCTGAATTAGTATGGTTTACCTCCACCCATGGGTCAAGTAACATCTTACACAGGGTTTGCACCTATCACTAGATAAGGCAATAGCCAGTGATTCTTCACTGAAATTTATTTTAATAAAACTAGTCCTGGAAACATGGGAAATTCAGGCCTCTGAATACAGACAAATCCCTCCCAGTTTTATATCAATCATGACTTTGTTAATTGTAATACAACCAACCAACCTGCCATTTAAACATCTCCTTAGGGAATAGGATGCACCGCCTCCGCAAGTCCGCGAGCAATCGCTCCAAGCTCCCCAGGCATCCCAGCCACCTTCTTTATCTTCATCAGACTGAGTAATTCTTGAGGTCTGGAAACATGACAGAAAGAAAAGTAACTTGGCAATTCAGAAAAGCTGCATATTTTGCAAATCCTTTTAACTTGTTATTTACACTGGGGAGATTCCTAGTCTGGCGGTAACAAGCAGAGATACATGTTCCAAAAGCACGTAAGTTAGTATGTCGACAGAAAAATAATTGGTTTAAAATACATCCTTGCTCTGAAAAAAAAAATGCAGTTTCAAAACACTTTCTTCTCCCTCTTTTGTAACTTCATATTCACCTCTGAGGCTTCTAAACTCAACGAGGAGCATCAGACCTTGGAAGAGATCCCCTGCCCCCACGAATCTGCAAAATGACGTAAAACCTCTCACTTGGAGGGGTTAAGCCTAGAACAGCTTCAGAAAGACAACTCAGAAACTTTGCCTGTATTGCTGTAAGATGTTGCTCCTGTTCAAGTGACATGATGCAATGAGGACACGTAAAACTGCAATTAAGCATATGATTAAACATATAAAAATTGATTATATAATTTCTTCAATCAGAACATAGATCCAGAAAATAAACATGTAACTGCAGCACCTCTCCAGTGTTTCAGACAGGGTCTTTGCCAGTCCCATCAGAGATACCAGAGCTGAACAGTATCTCTGTACAGTAGCTCTTCAGGTTCTCAGGCAAAAAGAGGTTTCTCACTGGCTATCTTATTCTTTAACTAGAGGAGCCAAAGACTGAGCCAAGGGAATTGCTACACGCAAAGCATATTCATCAGAGAATGAACTCCCCCAGTTTGAAAAGACTCAGTTCTTTTGTGATACAAACCCAGGTCCACTTCAATTTGGGCCCAGCATACAACAGGGTTTGCTATTCCAGTGGTTCCCAAACTGTGGCTCTGGGACCCAATTTTGGTTGGGTTGTGAAACTAACAGGACAGATTAGACTATGTACATCAAGGGTTAAACAAGCTGCTATGGAGGGGGAGGCGCTCTGCTGCCCAATCAACATTATAGCCACACCCCAAGGCATTTATAAATCAGGCAGCACCTAAAACGGTTGGGAACCACTGCGCTATTCTATCTCCCAGTACCCATTCTCTATTACCAATCTATTAGGAACCCACTGTTAAAGCAACAGGGGTCAAAGTACAGGGAACAGTTTGCCAGGCCTTTCCTTAATTGGCTCAAGAATAGCATGTTCTTCTGGGGAACATGGGATCTGCAGTTTCCTTTACCTAACAATTCAGATCAGGAGGCAAAGGGAACTACAAATCCCCTGCTCACTCCCCAGCAAGAAATTACACTGCTCAAGAGTGTCATTTCTAATAAAGGAGAATCCCAGCAAGGTGTATCCTGTCCCTAATTATCCCTCTTTGCAACCAATAGTCCCCTTTCTTTTTTCTGGCCTGACAAGGCAGTGGGTGGATTGGAAGAGGAAGGAGCATAATTTATTCATCTTTTTTTGGTTGGTGGTATTCTTGCAAGAGCTTGAAGAGACCATTTTTTCCCTCCCTCTCACATGAAAGGTTGAAAGAAAGAAAAAAAAAAAGGAGTTGAAAATTTCAGCAAGCCAAAGGGAGTTCACCCATCACTAGCATTTCCCAGCCTTCCTACCTGAGATCCTTTTAAATAGTAGATGCCAGAGACTGAATGCGGGACATGCTTTGCAAAGCACATGCTATGCCACTAGAGACTTACTACAGTTTAAGAAGGCAACACAAACCCTCCCCCAAATACCAAATGTTTCAGAGATTTCTGGGAGACTCTGGTTTAGCTGGCAAGCTCTGCTGCTTTTTCCTGACAGCTCCTGCAGGGCAGTTACATGGTGTTAATGAAAACACTAGTGGCACCCAAAAGCATGGCTCACATTTTTAAAAACCTTGACTATTATTTCTTGCCTGGAAAGAAGTTCTTTAGAAACACACAGGGAAGTTGCAGTTTTTAAAACAGAGTAGTTGCTCTTTTGCTTTTAACATTTGCAATCTGTACTCTATGTGTATCAAACAATTATCCAAAGCTATGAAGGAATGTATCAATTTGCCTGTAACTTTGGAAAAGAGACCAGGGGTGGGGAGTAGGATCAGGAAGGGAATGGGGAGGAACATTCACACAACTCCCTTATCTCCTGTTGCAGCAGGAGATTGAAAAGTCTCTGCTTAGCGCCCAGGGTAAGCAGTGGCAATTCTAATTTTGAAATATATTCATATATAGATCTTTAAGCCCCCTACCTTGTCACCATGATCCCAAGATGGATCAGGCTCCTGCCCTGAGCATGCTACATACATAAGAAAAAGCTAACATGCCAGGACCACTGATGTGATTAAACAGATTGCAGGTTGTGATTAAACAGGTTGCAGCAGATCCCATTGTCTTGACTGAAGAAATGTAGAGAAACATTAGGAGCGTGTCTTTACGAACATGTCTTAACTGTCTTTAACTGGGTCACACTGCAATCCTATGCATATCTACTCAGAAGCAAGTATCATTTAATTCAATGGGGATTACTCTCAGGAAAGCATGCATAAGATTACAGACTCAGTCAACTGGTGCACACAGCTCAGGATTGGATACACTGCCTGGGAGCAGATCTCTGCAGTTTCAGCCCACAGATCCTTTCCAGCCATTGCTGGAGATGCCAAGGATTGAAACCAGGACCTTTCATATGCAAAGCATATACTCCACCACTGGACTACAGCCCCATCCACTAGTTATTAACACACTGAGAGGCTGAGCAGACTAAAAGATTAGCTTCTTTTAACTGTCAAGTGTAATGTTCTCCCTTGGGGGAAAAAACAGTAATTTTCAAAACAAGTTGGAGGTTAAACAATTTCTTTTTAACACAGCTGTTTCTGTCCTCTGTACATTCTTTACAGCCACCTGATCCTTCTGCCACCTTGGGAGTGGTGGGACATGCACTTGGGACATCCAGTGCAGAGTCACCAATCAGGGCTCTGACTCCAAGTTGCATTATTCAAGATGGTGCTCATTTCCCCACAACAGACAAGGTGCCTGGGTAAGCACTGCAAGAAACAACATCTCCCAACAAGCCTGTTGCTTTTGCTGGCAGGTAAAGGAGCTCACCTACACTCTAGCACAGCATAGTCAAGCCAAATAAAGTCACACATAGCCAAAAACGGTTCTTTCAATTTTTGGATTTATCTCGATATCTGGAAACTTTTGGCACACAAGGATGGCTTTCATGGGAAATCAGCAAACATAAGACACCCAAGCAGGTCACAAGGAACTTGCAGAAAAATCCCACATAGTCAGTGCCCCTGACCACATAAGAGCCCTTTGGGAAAAGGGTTGTAGCTCAGTGGTAGTGTACCTGCTTTTTATGCAGAAGTCCCTGGTTTCAATCCCTGTCATCTCCAGGTAGGTCAGAGGAAAACTGTTGTCAGAGAGCCACTGCTAACTTGCGTAGACAATGCTGACCTGCAGGCATCCATGATCTTACTCAATACCCAGTACTTTCCTATGGTATCCACTTGCCAGATCAGTAAGGTCTTACTACGCATAAGAAAGAAAACATCCTTGTTTTCATCATGCAGCTTTTCCTGATTTAGCTTATGGAGGATGGCAAACCTGAATACCTGTACAGGATAAATGGATTCAGAATGGCCTAACTTGCTATCCATCTCTCCCCCTTCTTCTTTCGAAATCCTTTGAAGAGGGATTGTTAGCTCAGTGACAGAGCATCTGCTTTGCATGCAGAAGGTTCCAACATCAATCCCTGGCAGCATTTGCAGGCAGGGCTAGGAAACACCCCCATCTGAAACCCTGGAGAGCTGCTGCCAGTCACTGTGGGCAATATTGAGCTATACTGTATATATGCCAATATTCTGATGCAGTATAACAGTTTCCCAAATTCAGTCTCTGTTTGTGCACATTGTCTCTGGCTTATCTTCATTTCCCTCAACAGTAACCAAAGAGTCAGGCTACTAGAATGGTGTTTGTCCACATTGGGCCCTCCCTACCATAATTAATAATAATAATATTAATAATACAGGTATTTTTATACCGCCTTTCTTGATCCTCAGATTTCTCCTTAGACTTTATTCAAGGCGGTTTACATAGGCAGGCTATTTAAATCCCCGTAGGGATTTTTACAATTTGAAAGAAGGTTTCTATCTTTCAAGAAACCACAACATTCAGGTGTTTCTTTCTTGATCTGGTTGCACATTCTGGCCTCCATCCTCCCATGCTCAGAGCAGATGGAAGAGCTCAGCTCAGCTTGTCAGCTGCTTCAAGGATCCTGTCTGGTTAAACTGTATGCCTCTTAGAGGCAGGGACTTTTTAATACTGCCTTTGCAACTCTACAAGGCATCAGGGTGACCAGATGTTATAATCGCAAAAGAGGACAAGGTACCCCAAACTGTAGGATATCCAAGAAAAATGTAGGACATGACAAAATAAAAGTTAAAAACATTTGTATATTGATTTCATGTGGTTAATTTAAATACTATATTACGTATTATTAAATTTAAAACTATGTATATTACATATAATTTATTAATTACAAGGAGGCTATGTTCAGTCTGCAGGGGCCTGCTCACATAGAAAAGGAGGACATTTAAGTTCTTTTCCAGGATAGGAGGTTAAAAAAGAGGACATATCCTGGAAAAAGAAGACATCTGGTCACCTTGCATCATATACACTAGGAGCATCCAAACTTTTTGGCAGAAGGGCCACATCAGTTCACAGATATTCTGTCGGGGGCCAGGAAAAAAATTAATTAATTAACATTTAAAATTTGAATAAATTTACATAAATGTATTAGAGATGGAACTTATAAGAATGAATCAAGGTCTCGCGATAGCTCAAGCTATAAAACACAGCTTCACAGATGTGAAACAGCAAGCAGCAAAGAGAAAACTTAACCCGCAGCTCACACAAGAGATCAAACAGCTCTTGCACTGAGAACAGCTGCACTGGGCCAGTGCAGACTCCAGCAAGTCTCCAGCAGGCCAGAGGCTCAATAGAGACTGGGGGCTCCCTGCGGGCCAGACTAGGAGTCCCCCAGGGCCGCAAATGGCCCCCAATGGTTTGGGCACCCCCAATGTACACCATGTAATAAAATATAATATCTGCTCACAGATACATGCCTCACCTTCTGTTTCAAGCAGCAGAACCATCAGTGGTTTTGCCTGAAACCAGGGGTCCTTGACTGCTTTTAAAATTCTTGGACCCTTCCTTGAAAATGGTAGTTTAGCCAATTTCACTTCTAAATAAGTTAAAAAGCTATCCAAAACATCCAATGCAAATACACAGCAAAACTAACTAGAGTGCTGCTGAAGAAGACTAACTTGCAAGGAAGAGTTCTAGCACACTGGGCCAAGTGGCCAAGGCTGGAACTCTCACTGCCAGAACATCTGATCATAGATAAGACTTATCAATTCAAATACCAAAAATGGGGGCAAAGGCTTACATGCAATTCCTCTTGTTTATGCAGACTGCAGCCCAAGAATTTACTGGGCTGAGGGGAGACAAACCCAAAAGAGCTTCCAAGAACTGGGTTGGACTGGTACAGGCTACATATAACTAAGGTGCAAATATTCCTTTTGGGGGCTAGAAACCCTGGCTCTGTAAACTATGTTTCCTAGTCTTCATCCCAGCATTTAGTAACCTACAAAAAAGATTAATGCACTGGCCCATCTAACTATTCAATCAGCAATAACTACTTTTCCATAGCACAGGTTACACACAGGTTTGAAGTGCAGACACAGTAACCTTCAAACGCTGCCTTAATTTTGCTTTCACAAACATAAAGTCTGTTGACAAAGAAATTTGATCTTGGCCTTAAGTGGCTGAGATTAAGTGGTACTGATGCAGCAAGAAGGAATGTTACATAAAGAACACCTAATCATCTGTATTTTCCATAGGATAATGTTCAGAACCTTCCAGGCTTTCCATATGTTGTATGATCATAGCACTGATCTGTCAGACAAATACACACTGAGCTCAACTGAACTGAGTTCATGGTGATCACATAATACACTCTTGGAGAATAAGAATAAAGAAGTACAATACAGGACCTAAAGGACAAACACTTCTATTTACCCAAGATGGTTGCTGGGCTTGTGTTCTTCAAACCAACCATGCCAAAAAAAAAAAATTAAACCATTTCGAACCATGCCATTTTACAAAATGAAAAAGTAATTTATGATCAATCAGAAGGCAAGACAAAAGCATAATAAACCAGTGGATACACACACACACACACACACACACACACACACACACACACACACAAGCTCCCTTGTACTGAGAAGAGTTTTGGATCTAGGCCAGCATTTCTTAGACTGGACGTTGGGACCACTAGGTGTGTACCAAGAGTCAATTTCAAATGGGTCACGTAGCACGTAGCTCAGCCACCACTGAAAATACAGAGCTGAAAATACAGGGAACAGAGCTACTGGGCAGGGTGGTCACTTGGTAGGAGAGAGGCCTGGTGCTTTGCCCTGAATAAGTGGGAAGATGGGACGCAGGAAAGGAGGGGAAGGCTGTGTGGTTGGAGGAGGATTCAAGTCTGCATTCTGCTATGACTTCTGAGCTGGGATGTTTGAATTCTGAGCTATGCAAAATAATAGCACAAGAGTGCTGTGTAATGGGCCCTTGCTGACTGCAGCTAAGGTTTTAAACCTAAATTGATGATGACACTTCTGGCCATGGCATCCCTTCCAGGTTAATGACATCACTACTGTGGTGGGTCCCAACAGACTGTCATTCTAAAACAGAGGTGCCCAAACCCTGGCCCTGGGGCCACTTGCAGCCCTTGAGGATACCCAATGCAGCCCGCAGGGAGCTCTGCGGCAGAGTCTCCAATGAGGCCGTGGCCCTCCAGAGACTTGCTGAAGCCCACGCTGGCCCAGCACAACTGCTATCAGTGTGAGGGCAACTGTTCGACCTCTCGAATGAGCTGTGGGATGAGGGCTCCCTCCACTGCTTGTTGTTTGAGATGTCTGAGATGCAGCAGTGGCAGTGAAGGAAAGGCTGGCCTTGCTTTTTGCAAGGCCTTTTATAGGCCTTGAGCTATTGCAAGACCGTCATTCATTCATATAAGTTCCATCTCTAATATATTCATTTATGTAAATTTATTCAAATTTGAAATATAAGTTAAATCTTTTTTTTCCTGGTCCCCGACACAGTGTCAGAGAGATGATGTGGCCCTGCTGCCAAAATGTTTGGACACCCCTGTTCTAAAAAGTGGGTTCCGGTGCGAAAACATTTCAGAACCACTGATCTAGGCCACATGGTCATTTGACTGACTATAAGAACTTGTAGAATGAAGTTCTAGCTCCACCTCCTATGGACAGATTTTACTGAATGAAAAAAGGATGGCTCAGGCTACTTTTCAAAATGTGAATGAAAGGATATTACATAAGTATGAAGGCATGAAGTTACCTTATAGAGACTGAGGGCCCAATCCTTTCTAACTTTCCGGTGCAGCCACAATGCAGCCCTGAGGCAAAGGAAAAAATGTTCCCATACCTTGATGAGGCCTCTGTGACTGCCTCCACACCACAGGATCGAGTGCACGCCCCACTGGCACAGCTGCCAGTGGAAAATTGGATAGGATTGGGCCCTCAGGGCGCTGGTCTACCTAGCTTAGTATTTTCTACCCTGGCCAGCCATGCAGCTCAAAGGATGGTGTCTGTCCCAACCATACACAGGGATTGCCCTGCCCCTGCCAACTGGTTAAGAGGCACTTTTTCAAGTGGGTGCTCCTCTTTTATTTAGCAGGGGGAGAGTAACTGCCCACCTCACCCCAGCAGTGTCTGTTCTAGTGGCTGTCTGCTGGTGTTGCATCTTTTTAGATTGTGAGCCCTTTTGGGACAGGGAGCCATTAGATATTTGATTTTCTCTGTAAACCGTTTTTGTTGAAAAGTGGTATATAAATACTGTTGTTGTTGTTGTTGATTGCCAGGCGTTCTCAAGCAACTCATTACTAATGAAATTTGCTGTCATGGAATGTGGTGATGGCCCATGTTAGATGGGCTTAAAATGGAATTAGACATATTCATGGAGGAAGGTATCATTGATTATTAGTCATGATGGCCCTGTGGAACCTCTGTGTTCTGAGGACATCTACCACTGAATATCAATTGCTGAGAGGAAACCGCAGAGAGGAGCTAATGACCTCATGCCTTGCTTCTTTGGTTCTAGGAGACACCTAGTTGGTCACTATGGGACGCAAGATGGAAGATCAGATAGGTCTGATCCAGCAGAGCTGCACTTTTATGCCTATCATTTTTTAAAACATTTTTTAAGAATAAAGTGTGCCTTGAGTTTCAATCCAGAAAAAAAGCCAAACTGTGCCCAAAGTCTCAAATGTTTGGGAAATACTGACTTAAGCCAACAAAAGCCTTAAAAAAGCAAATTAAAAAGCAATTCTCAAGCACACTCTCTAAACAAAATATTACTCTTCTGTGCTTGTGTGCAGCATTTTAATACCTAACTGCAAACCTCCAGTTTCTTACCAATTCAAGTCATGCCCACTTTGCTGATTTTTCTTCCCCTTGTTTCAATTTGGTTTCACAGTACAGGCAAATATAATATGTAGATTTGATGAAAGCTGACAGCTAGTAAATCAAATATTATTTTGCTAGTAAATTACCAGGCCAGCTCAAACTACTTTTAACTCTTTTTCCCATGGGACAAATGATTTGGACTGGCTGGAGTTTAAGTCAACAGTGTGGGTACCAGTATAGTAAAATGATTATGAAGAAAGATTTGCCTGCACAAATGAGGGTTTTGATTGTCCTGAGGCAAATTAGATTTCTGGAACTAGATATCTCTCAGAACAATTCATTCTTATCTCCTCCAAAATTTAGTAGCTGGACAACTGTGCATTGTTTTGGGGCTCTCCATAATGCTCCAGGGAGTAAACCACAGTGAATTCAGTTATCTGCATAAATATGCTATGTTCAGGCTGTTAATGTCTTTTCATTGATATATTAGAGCTGTAACTGTTTTAGGAAATGCCCAAATAAGCTATAATGAAGACTGGTTCACGCATGCATTTTTACTTATTCAAAATACTTATACAGGGGGGCCCCATATTCACGAATCCCGGATCTGTAGTTTCACTTATCCAGATGCAGGGGGGACCCTCCCCATGCCCTACCCTCACCCTCCAAGGGTAAGGGCAGCTGTGCTCCCCTTGCTTCCAAAGCGTATTCAGAGCCCCACAGAGGCCACATGCATCCACCTGCGGAAACCAGAAAGGGGAGCCGTGGAACCCTCACAAGACTTCAACCACCCTATACAATGTATAGAATTGTACCCCTAATGGGGAGCCATGACCAACGGCCCAGTAGGTCAAGGGAGATACCAATCAAAAACATTTGTGAACCACTGCATGACAGGGTGAGTCTGCATGTGTAAATGGGCCAGCAAGGATATGACTTCATGTGACCTAAAATTCAAGACCTTTTCAATAGGTTCATACAGGCTACCCAGTACTGCATTTCTTTTTGAAGTTTTACATCCCACTTCCCAATCAAATTAGCTCCAACTTCGCTTGTAACAGATTACAACCATACATGGATTTAGCAACAGTAGGGAACAGAACTAAGGGGTTGGGCCAAAGGCTTCACAAAAAAGGATCAAGAGGAAGCTATGGCTACTGCCACACTGGGGTATGCTGTCATTATGAGCCAATCATCAAATGGTTTTCCCATTCCAATATGATACATTTGTTACATAAGTTAGGGCGCAATCCTACCGTGCACTAGAACAGGCAAACCAAGAGGCTTAAGCTGTATTCAGCGCAGAATAGGGCCCAAGGCAGTTCAGCCAGAGGCAAGGGGAAACTTTTTCCCTTACCTCTGAGTAAAGCACTCTGGCCCCTATGGGTCTCCTTGGACTTGTGCCACCTCCTGAGATGGCACAAGTCCAAGGAGAGGGGAGCGGCTTGAAGCCACTTCAATCTCCATGGGAACAGGGGTTGGGATCCAGCATAACTGCCAGATCCTAGCCCCACCTCCCACTCCCCACCTGCCCACCCCCAAGGCCGCTCACTGCCCGCCCTCCCCCCTCCCAGGAACGCCTCCCTCCTGTCTCCTGTACTGGTCAGTGACCGCAATAAAAGATTCAATTCAATTCCCTCCTGTCTCCCTCCCGCCCAGCCGGGCCGACGCAAGCCAAGTGAGGAAGCCGGTGTGGAGGCTTGTGTCAGCCTCCACAGGCCATCGCATCTTTGAGCACCGGTTCGGCTTCCTCCCAAGGAGGCACAAACATGCCTTACAGCACGTTTGCAACCCTCCTAGGAAGGCGCAAGGGACTTACGCTGGCCCACGGGCGCCTCAAAATTGCGCCCTTAGTTAGAGACAAACAACAAAAACATTTGTAGCCAATTCTTTCTCAGTGGAAGCCAACACCATCTTGCTAAGATATACAGAAATAACCAACACAACTGGCAGAAATATTTAATGAATTAATGCACTGCTAGTGGAACTATGATAAAAATTCTAACGTTTTGGAAGCACATAATCAGCATACTAAGTGAGATAGTTATATACTCTCTTCAAGTTACGTTCACACACATCACAAACACCTAGCAGGAAATCCATTAAGTACAGCTAAAAATAGTGATTGGTTCTAATGGCATAACAGAATCCAAACTTTCCTTAATAAGTGCTTTCAAAGCTTTGTATACAGCTCCAATGGCCAAACTGTCTATTTACATGCATGCAACAGTACTATTTCTAATGTTAAAACGCATTAGAACAAATTTGGGCTCCCTTTCTCTATTACACTAAATATCAAATGAATACTGAGAAATATAAACCTTTTTAGTTGCTAGAATAATTCAATTAAGAAGAACTATAGTCAAATGGATTTAATATTGTATGTCTGTGTTTAGTTCTGTCTGATTGTTAACTGATCAGGCACAAGTAAACACAGACATCAGTTCTATATATATTACATGAAAAGTACTGTCAGAGTCATTTGTGTTTTGTATTTATTTACTTTTGTATTTATTTACAAAAGTTTCACGTTCAGATAATTTTTTTTCTTTAAAAATTTCTGTGTGCTATAAAAGGCTTGTAAAAACAAATTGCCAATTTATCCAGTTTTCAAAAGAAATTTTCCAAGATTTCAATAGGCTACATATAAAAGTACTAAAAATACTCTTGGCAGTTTATTCTCTTGGCCAGCATTTAAAATTAGCCAAAATCTTATTCCAAAATGGAACGTCCATATGAATTTTTCTACAGCACAAAAGTACAGGTTTTTTTTTTTTACAATATGCTGATAATTCCCTGGATTTGTGTAAGTAAAACATTTTTCCCACCTATTCTACAAGGAGTGACATAGTAGTACTAAGATTATAGCTGCACAACGGCAATAAATCAACCAATAAAACCGGATTTTGTAGATTAATTTTATTTCTTAATTTGCTAAATTTATTTAATACAAAAATTAGCAGCAGGCAAGAACTTTTCCATTAAAAAGGCAATGGTTTCGTTGCTTATTAAGCCCACAAAAACTAGTAGATCGTTGCAACAAGGTATCTAAATAAAGTGGAACACCATCAGCCATAAAACCACAAATCCAGCTGTACTTATCAAGTCTTCCTTCAACTAAACAGCTGTTTAGTGACTCCACCAATCCACTGCTCCTGCAGCTGACCTGCATAATTCAGGGTGGTGGTTTTGACCTTTAAAGCTCTTTAGGGCTGGGCAGTGACATAGCTAAGGGGAGTAGGGGTCAACTGCCCTGGATGCCATGCCAGGGGAATGTCAGAGGGTGCCTTTCAGAGGCTTTCTAGGGCAAGAACCAGAATTGTCTTTCTAAGGCTCCCAGCAGGGTTTCTGAGGTCCAAGAAGGCCTCCTCGCAGCTCAGACAACCTCCCAGACACCCCTGGGCATCTGGTCCCTAGGGGTGTTAAAAATGTTTGTGCCCTCAGGTTCCAGATCCATTAGCTACACCACTGGAGTACCTATCGCCTCATCCTGTATGAGGCAACGCATCCCAGAGGTCATCTGGAAAGGGCCCTCCTATCTATACCACCATTAGCTGAAGCAAGGCTGGGGGTGATGAGGGGGTGGCTTCTTTTTGGTAGTGTCACAGTTGCAGAACTCCCTTTCATTTGAGTTAAAATTGGCACCTTCTTTGTTAACCTTCCAGTGGGGGGGGGGGCCTAAACACTTTTTAAAATTTCATCTGGCATTCTCCTTTTAACTATGTTACTCAGCTTATCATTTTGCACTGCTATTGTTTTATTGTATTTTATACAATTTTTACTGATTGAGGCTACAATCCTAACCCCTTATGTCATAGCGGTGCCAATGGGACGTGTGCTGCATCCTGCAGTTGGGTGTCACTCACAGAGGCCTCCTCAAAGTAAGGGAATGTTTGTTCCCTTACCTCGGAGCTGCATTGCCCTTATGTCAGTGCTGGAAAGCTGTGTTACGTGAAAATCCCCTTTTCCCTTCCAAGTTGTGATTTTTATATCTGGTTATGTTATTTTGGATCATATAGACCAAGCAAGCAGGCCACTCCTCCCCCAGCACATGTTTCCAAAGGCCCTGGTCAAGCTACAAGCACATGAATTACACAACCCCCACTTCCTTGCAGGTCAATGTATAACCTAATCACTGTGTCTCCTGATTATGCAAAACAAGCACGCACCTCCAGAGGAAGAAGTCTATTGTTCTTTTGTTGTAGCTTTAACACTCTTAAGCACCTTATGCAAATTGCCTCCCTCCCCCAGAAGGTCAGCCTGGCTGGTAAGCTGACTCTCTTCCGGTTCATCACATACTCCACGTGTACCATTGTGTGTACTGAGCATGCGCACAGCTCTGGGATCCGGTCATTCTAGATCAGCTTCCAGGTCAAACACAACCCTTTTAAGAGAGAACTCAGAGCACATGTCTCTCTCTGGCTGCCCTCCCACAGGAGTGGTCCTTCCTAGGACTTTTTCCCATCCAACTACTCCCAGGACAGGTAAATATATCTTGCGTCTAAAACTCCCTCCCTTCTTCCCTATCTATTCCTCCCTTCTTCCCCCATCTTTAGTTAGCAAACTGGGTTTAGCAGATTAAGGAACCCCTAAAATACTTCCCTACAACCTATCCGTTTCTGATTCCTTTTCAGATGCACCCAAATACATAGCACATGCAGCCACCATAAGCTAGGTACACTAGACACAAGTACTAGAAATCTATACTTATCAATTCTCCATGTGTATTATGTTTACCTTTGTGTGTTTTTGCAATAAAATATAATCCTTTGATTGAAAGTTACCTTTCTCCCAGTCTCCTCTTTAAGCTAAACAAGGGATTTCTTTGCTCTACGCTGTCTTGTTATCTAGCCTGCGATCCTAAAAGTTTCCAAAATGGCTAATATACTAATTCCCCTAAACAAAACAGCCTTTTTGGTAACAGCTGGGCATAAGGGGTTAGGATTGCGCCCTGTATTGTTTATTGTGTTAGCTGCCTTGGACACCTTAAATATAAAAGTCACTAGCTGGAAGAAGACAAACTCCAGCTTCAGTTGAAGCAAAAATGAGGGAGCTGGCTTATTGATTGAGGTTGCTAAGTGGGGTGATATCACCCCCATTCTATGGAAATTGCATTGGCCACCCATTTGTTTTAGGCTCAGTTCAAGGTACTGGTTTAGTCTTAAAGATTTTGGATCGGGATACCATAAGGACCACCCCCTGCTTCCCTGCAAACTCCAGTTGCCAGTTCAGGCCTTGCTCCAGGTGCCCTTCCCTTCAGAGGTGCAGCTGGCATCAACTAGGAGCAGACTTTCTCAGTGCTGGCACCACTGTTGTGCAACATTCTTCGCTTAGAGGTTCCACCAACCTCTACCCTGCATTCTTTCATGAGATCTTTCAAAACTTTTTTGCTCAGCATTTGGAGGATATGCAATGGCTGCAAGCTGGTGATGGGTATACGTGATCTGGGTTTTCAGTCATGAATTTTAGCTTTCTCTCTTGAAGCTGCTTTTCATTGTATTGTCCTAATCCTATTTGATTTGCTGTGTTATTTTATTGTAAGCCCTCAAGAACAAGAAAACTGGGGTAAAAAGCTTTTAAAATAAAAAGCACCTGGAGAATAGTGGATTCTGTGGCAGAAGTGGGCTGTCCTGTGTGGTAGCTCCAACTAGGCAGATTGAGGCAAACACTGAATGGGAAACACTACCCCAGGGCTGCAAGGGGGCAGGGAAAAATCTACACCATAGCCATCTCTCATATAGGTTGTAACCTCATGTAATGGGCACAAACAAAGGATAGTAAGATGAAATATTTTTAGTTGGGGCCGAACAAGATGAGACATCTTTGAAAGCCTAAATACAACCTGGGGAAGAGTTTTATGGATTCAGACTATAGCCATAGTGAAGTGAGAGGAACAGTTAACTCTTTCTCCTCTGGTGGGGAAAGACTTGGTGGGGGTCTTTCCTGGTACAAGTCACCCCCACCCCCAGAGTTCCTAACTGCCTTATAGTGTAAAACATGCAAAAGCAACATCAATTCCTATATGTTTTACTCCACAGGACAAAGAGTAATGGGGCCAGGAAAATGGCACAGTGTTGTTCACTCCCAAAACACTGCGGCCCCAGTCTGAAATCCCCATGGCTACATTAAAACAATCACCGGAGACTGCTTCTCCCACTATTGCATTTAATGTAGCTCCAGCATCAATGTGAAAACCAACCAGTGTTTATCGTAGAACTTCCCTGTACTTCGCGGTATGCTTGGCGGTACTGCTCTTGTTATGAATACATCTTTTGTTTGTGTCAGGGTTTCAGGAATATTGCTTATTTTTTAACCCCAACCACAGGAACTCCTGCAGATGTTTGCTAACACCTTGTTATACATGCTAATACTTTCGTGGGGACCATCTCTGCCTCCATACAAAAGGGTCTGGATGTAGTGTTATGACTTGCTTAACCAGCCAGTAGAAAACAGAGGCGTGAGACAACAATGTGACTTGGCCCTTTGCCCAGTGACATGTGGGCTGGTGGGAACTGCTGAAGCCAGCAGAGGCATGAATTTAAAAGAAATATGAAATCTTGAATCCTAGTATCCTTTCAAAATCAACTATGTTTCATATTGGTTCACTTACGTATGATGCTGTCTTCTATATACTTGCTATAAGGCAGCTTCCTGTGTCTTACTGAGTCAGATCTAATGTGGTACTGTCTGCATTGACTGGCATCAGTACTCTGGGGCTTCAGCTGGGGGTCTCTCTCTCTCTCTCTCTGCCCTCCTGGGGATGCTGCCAAGGATTACACCGAGGATCTTCTGCAGTCAAAGCATGCACTCTACCACTCCTTCAGAAAACTAACTAGGGATTCAGCATTTTATCCCCTCAATTCAAAGGGCAAGGCCAAACTAGGCATGGAGCCCTAACAGGAGATAGGGTCATAGCTCAGTGACAGCACATGCTTTGACTGTAGTAGATCCAGGGTTCATTTCTTGACATCTCCAGGTAAGGCTGGGGAAGACTTCTGCCTGAAACCCTGGAGAGTCACCACCACTCAGTCTACAGACAGTGCTGAGCTAGGTGGACAGCTGTTCCAAATCAGCAAGAGGATCAGCAATAGAAACATAGAACATAATGCACAAGCAAAGTCTTCCACTTGGAACAGCCATGCATACATGTAGAAACAAGCTCTGAGTGCAGCCACTTAACACCTCACTGCAATAAACAGAAGCTAGAGTACAGGCTTCCAAGAGGCAGAAGAAGGTGGGAAAGAGGCAGTGACAGATTGCGCCAATCCCCTTCCTACCATTTCTCTCACTGTGCACTCAGCGATGGTGGCTTGTATGCACAGGAGAAGCCTTTGTCATCAGCTTTGATCTCTGAAAGGAAAATCTGAACTGGTGTCCAGTCTTTGGGGAAATCATGCAGTCCTCACTCTTTCAGCAAATACAGTGGTTCCCAAACTTTACAAGCCCATGGAACACTGAGGCAAAAATTGGAACTGTCTTGGACACCTGTGGCTGTGAAGAGTCTGGTCTCTGCCCTCTTTCGTGGTCCGTCTCCCAAGCGCTCCTCCAGGACTATCAGAGGAGATGGAGAACGGTCTGCCTATAGCCAGCTGACACTTCAATGGTTGTGGCTGTGGGCAGTCCATTCTTTGCCCTCTTTGGGGTTCCATGGGAGATTGATCATTTCCAGAGTCTCACCATGCAAGCAAATGTGATTCTTTTTTCCTGACACCTTGTGACTACTTCTCAGAGTCTCGCAGAGTACCTGTGGTCCCTGGACCACAGGTTGGGAACCAGCGAGCAAATGCAATACACAGGGTGTCTCAAAAAATGTATACACATTTTAAGGAGTTCCAGTTCATATATATGTCATTGTCGAAAACTTGCACAACTCAAACATAAGGGAAGCAATTGAAAAGATGTGTGCAATCATCCCAGCACACTCACTGTTGGATATCTGCACATACATTAGTAAATAATGTCAGCAGTGTATCGCAGGAGAAGATCCAGTGCTTGTGTTTGGGAGGAGCGCCATGAGCACTACCTTAACTCTTGAGCCCAGGTCAACCAGACGGGTAGACCTGGGCTCCCAGTTGAACTTTGGCCTCCATGGCTGTGGTTCATTCGGCAGATAAACCTGGATTCCTGCCCAGACTTGGAACCAGGATCTACCTGCTGGATAGACCTGGGCTCTCATTCCAACTGCCCTCTGGTGCCACCTTTACGAGGCAGGTAGACCTGGCATCCTGGTTGAACTGGCCTCTGTGGCCAAGGTTTGCTGGGCAGGTAGAGCTGGGCTCCTGCTTGACCCTGCACCCATGACCTATCCCTTGGATCCACCCCTGATGTACAGATATCAATGGACACTGGGGAACATTTCAAGCACTTGGTTTGATTAATAAATTGGGTCAAAGAATTCCTCCTGAGTACACCACATGCAGTATCTGTGTGAATTACAGTGTAATATAACATGTGAATTATAGCATAACGAATTTGATGCTATAAAGTGTATGAAGATTTTCTTTAGATGCCCTGTGGTTCTTGGAGCATTCTTCATGCCCCCATAAGGAGCCTGCAAAATGGTTTGAAAGAAGGTCAAGAGACTCTCATTAGGTGTTCAAAACCACAATGAAAGAACAACCCGTGTAGCGCAGACAGTTTTTGGCCAAGATCATTTCACTACACAATCAGTTTCAAAGGGAAACAAAATAGAAGTTTTGACTCCTTGCAGGGTCACGGTGGACGCCAGTTTTGTGTCTCTCACAATTATATTTTTGAAATATAATGACAGATTACAGGAAATGACTATACGAACAGGATGATTTATAAACTCATTTAAACAATGTAACTTTATCAGTTGCGCAACATTAATCACCAACCTGTGGGCAAATATTTTCTTGCATATGATCCTCTCAAGAGTGATTTGCTGAAAACCTATTCAGAAACAACCACACGGATTTATATGTTGCGCTTACTTTCTCGGCCAGCTTAATGGTTCCATTATGATAAGCAGAATCATGTGCAATTGTGAATAGCATGGCATTAACATGTATTACTTTTGTCCTGAAAACTGAGCAAAACGCAACACAAATATGCAAATACAGTATCAGCTCTTTAGATCTTAGCTGTAGCAAATTAGACACACACCCCTAAACGCGACTCGCCACTCACTCAGCCATTCTCGCCTGTCCGCACGCTGTCCTGGGCTAGACCTACTGATTAGCCTAGGCATGATTTCCAAGGCCAGTATTATGCCAATTTTTGGTTTCCTCCTTTCATCTACTCCCCCCCCCCAATCCTTCAAGACTTAACGCTGGACTCTTTCTGTCTGGAACTCTAATTAGAATGAATGACCTTTTGTGTACAAAGCACATTTGTTTTCCTTTTATAAATCTTCTCTTTAGTATTGCCTATGACAAAATAATTAGATGTGACAAACATGTAATTTGGGAGGCTGGGGGTGACAGGAGAATTACTGTAACACCTTCAGTACTGCTGCTCTGAAATGAAATGGTGCTGTGGGATTTTTTTGTTGGCTTTAATTAACTTTTTAGTTTGGGTTCACCAAATCCAGACCAAGCTTTTTTGATCCTGTCACTAAGTCCTTCACTTCAGTTCTGTGGTGCATTCCAAGACCAGTTATCATTGGCTAGTCTTTCTGTTACATTGTGGCAGTTAAGCCATTTACTACAAGTATGTGGTTTCACCACCATCACATCCCTTACTTTATTACAATGTAGATGGTATCATTTGCAACCATCTGACTTACACCTGGTTCTTGTGCAGCCCCCTTGACCCAGACCTGGCACACAAATGTTAAAGTGCAGAACATATTGGAAAGGCAAAAACACTCCAAGAAAATTTAAAGTGTTTATTTTGGGGGGGGGGGGGGTTGGCAAACATCTTAATGCAACTGACAGTGTAATCCAACCCACCCACCCCCCACAAGCTGGCACAAGCCCCTTGTGCTGGCTCCTGAGTGTCACAAACATGCTGTAAAGCATGTCCACAGCTACTCGAGAGGAGAGTTGGAGTGACACCGGGACAAGGTGAGTTTGTGCCAGCCCAAGCAGACTGGCACAGGGGATGTGAGAGGGTGGCACAAGAGAGGAACAGAAGCGGGAAGGAAGCATTTTAGGGTAGGGAAAGGGTGGCCCTGAGGCACGGTTCAGGCCCAGGAGGGTAGGGCTGGCTGCAGTGGTGCAGGCTGGATTCCAACCCCCCCAATCCCCGGCAGCGGTACTTGGGCCACTCGGATTTGCGCCCACAAAATCGCAGGCGCAGATCCAAGTAGCCCCATAGGGCTGCCTGTGGCGCTGCTCGGGATAAGGAGACAAAAATCTCCTTACTCCAGCTTGTACCCTGGGCCCCACCAAACCTGCACTGGATACAGCACAGGTCAGTCAGCCTGCCTAGCCCAGCACAGGTTAGGATTGCACCCTGAGAAGCATAGGCTAGTTCACTCAGGAACAATGGCTGGAAACATGTTCTTATGCCTAATGAAAAAGAGCGACATGTGCAACAAGACTGGCCAGTCCATCAGTGAGCATTCGTGGTTTGCTACCCTGTGAAACTGCTTTTGAAAACAGAATATACTTGGAAGGAACAGTGGACTAGGACAAAGGACGTAGAAAGAGCAATTTCAAATACATCTAGAAGGGCCAAACTGTAAAGATATTGCATAGGAAAACTTTGCTCTTAAATTGGTTATAGTTTTGCTTTCATGAAACTTCAAGAGATGTGTATTTTTCTATTCCATAAGTCAGTAGTTCCCAAACTTTTTTGACTGGCAGCTCCCTTGACCTACTGGGCCATTGGCTGCAGTTCCCCATGAGGACACAACCTTATGCATTGTATAGGGCAGCACGCTGTTGTGAGATTCTGCAGCTTCCCTGGCTCCCTGGGGAGCCACAGCTCACAATTTCCCTGCCATAAGTTCTTGTTTCCATCATCATCTTGAGAAAATCATGGCCCAGGATTTTATCATAGTAAGAGAAACATTTCAGCTCTCAACTTTGACAACAGGCACTCCATTCTAAATCGCAACAAAGATCTAACACTCATTAGCATCAGAACATGATACAAAATACTGCAGCTTAGGTCAAATGTGGGGCATAAGGAGTCTCAAACAAAGAGGCTTGCGAGTCCAGCACAGAATCTCAGCTGTCCAGGAATGGACAAGACCATTATAATGGAGAAGGCCACAGGGATGGGCCTACTAACTCAGTAGACAAACACTTGCTTTGAACCCCTGCTAATTGGGTAAGAGACACTTTTTCAAGTGGGTGCTCCTTTTTTTAGCAGGGGGAGAGTAACTGGCCCACCTCACCCCAGCAGTGTCTGTTCTAGTGGCTGTCTGCTGGTATTCTTTTGCATCTTTGTAGATTGTGAGCCCTTTTGGGACAGGGAGCCATTTAGTTATTTGATTTTTCTCTGTAAACCGCTTTGTGAACTTTTAGTTGAAAAGTGGTATATAAATACTGTTAATAATAATAATAATAATAATAATAATAATAATAATAATAATAATAATAATGTAGAAAATTAAAGTGTTGTGAAGAATTATTTTAGCACTTAGATGAACTTCTGGATGCAGAATTTTATTTGTTTCATGGTATCAAAACACAGCATCGCACCAGCGCGCAGCTAAAAGACTATTAATTACCAGTCACATATCTTATTGTGGGCAAAGTCTGTTTTTACTGTATAAGGTTTTCTGTGCACAGGTAGCAGAGCTAGGATAGGAGGATTGCATTCATGTAATAATATGTAAGGCAACAGCAAATAGCAAAACTCCCCTGCAATCAAAGAAGAGTCAAAGGGAAAATGTTGTCCAGGACAACCAGAGAGCCCATTATGCAACAGTTCAACAGGTTGCTTAACAGCAAGCAAGCAGAGCAGCAGCCAAGCCATTGTTCCAGTGGTTTGTGTCATTAAGCAGAAGGAATGTTGCTGCTTCAGAATTCAGCATGGAAAAGAATGTGTTAAAGGCACACAGGCAATTATTACAGTGATTAGCTGTTACTACACTATCAGGGTGGCAGATTCTAAACAAATAAGTTGCCTGCAGCATTAAGTGATTATTTGCATAGGTGAACATGCCAAAGTTCACATCGCTCAATGCTTGTCAAGGAAGCCCACTCAGCTACAAGCCTTCCAGGGATGAGAAGCCAAGTGACTGGAAAAGGCATGTGTGAATATACATTTCTTACTTTTAACCTTGATCTAAATCTTTTGAGGCCACCGTTTCTAAATTATGTTTGCAATCTTGCTCCTGCTTATAGAATTTACTAAGTTAAGCTACAAAACCTCAAAAGTGTACTAACTAGGGTTGTGAACAGGAGAAACAATAGCATATAGGGATTACAAGGCAGGTTGCTGTACAAACTTGAGAGGCTGTAGCTCAAATGGGAGAGCATTTTCTTTGCATGCAGAAGGTCCTGTTTTCAGTCTCTGGCATCTCCAGCTAGGGCTGGAAAAAAGTCCCATCTGAAACCCTGGGAGGATGCTACCAGTCATGTGGGCAATACTGAGGCAGATGACCTAAGGGACTGACTCAATAGAAAGTAGCTTCTATATTCATTGCAGGCAAGAGTCAAGTGTGTGACATAAAAGCTGACCCAGAAGGCAGCAGCAATCAGTGCCTGTCAGAGTTAAAAAGATTCCTGCCACAAGAGTGGCACTTTCTGAACAAGGGCTGCTGCACTGTAACTGCAGAGCCGAGCAAAGAAGATGAAACCCAGCAAAAAGGAAAACCCAGAAGGTTCCAAAGGCCATGAAAGATGCAGGACTACAGAAAAAAAGTTTTACTTTAAATGAAGTTTTACTAGTTGCTGCAAACTAGAGATGCTAAGAACAGAGAGAGAACAGGAGCAATTCTCAGCCTGCCCTGTCTGTTTCAGGTAACTCTTCATAACAATACTTATTTGTACAGCACATTTTGAATGTGCAAACTACAAATGCTTCACATATATAACCATGACACAGTCCTTACAACCACCCTATAAGGGAAGTTATAAGGGAGGTCTTCTTTTTCTTCCTATTACTAGAGGTGTTTGATATAGATGAGTTAAGACAGGTTTACAGTCTACGGGCGCAATCCTAACCCACTCTCTAGCACTGACATAAGGGCAATGCGGCTCTGAGGTAAGGGTACAAATGTCCCCTTACTTTGAGGAGACCTCCGTGAGTGACACCCAACTGCAGGATGCAACACACATCCCATTGGCACCGCTATGCCAGTGTTGGAAAGTTGGTTAGGATTTGGACCTCAGTCTTACTGAACATAATGAGCTTACTTCTGAGTAAGATAAAGAACCATTTTCAAACACATCTACCTATTACAGTTGGGGGGCTGGGGCTGAGAAGGAATGGCTTGCCTAAGGGCACCTTCCGAATTCATGGCAGAAGCAGAATTTGAATCAGAGAAGTCTTATTGTGCAGCCCAGTCTCTTAGCCACTATTCTATAGCTCTTTGATTTATAGTGTGTGTGTGTGTGTGTGTGTGTGTGTGTATATATTTATGGTTTACAAGGCAGGTTTTGTAAAGTATTACCCTTCTGCCCAGTTCCCAACCCCATACCACATTTTGGTTAAGCTGAAATCCTTGGACTGACAAGGATTTCGTCCCGTTGACTAAAACGGGTCCTGTTGACTGAAACAAGACTATCTGAACACCAAATACATGCATTGAACAGTACAGTAGAGCATGCATGAAGACTGAATACACAGATTACCATTCACTAACTGCTTACAAAGGTCATTTTTAAAACAATGAACATTCAGGTTCAGCATATGAAAGGCAGTTCAGTCGGCTAAACACCACACTGAGCTATCATCTTCATTCTTTACAAATATTTGCAAACCATTTCCATAAACACAAGCTATTTTTGATCTAGAAGGTTAAAAAGATGTCCCCTGCTAAAAGACAATCTCTCTATCCTTTTCTGTGCCTCATGTGTATGTCTATGATTGTAGTACTATGAATATCATGTCCAATTATCATTCTCAACCCCCCCCCCCCCAAAAAAAAACACCTTTTCCTCCACTGGGAGAAATGTAGCTGGGGAGAGAAGAGTTTGAACAGACAAGCAGCAGAAGAATTAAGCAGTCGTCCCTCTTGAGTCCACACTCAATTTCAGCCTTCCCCTAGCTGCTTCCACTAATAAAAGGATCAAAAAGAACCATCACGGAATTGTCCGTTATATGTATTTTGGCCCTCAGTAAAGCTCAGACTCCTTTTGCCCAATTTGTAAAAGCGAAATGTCAAATCTGGTATTTTGCAGAGTACTCTTAGCTGTCCAAGTTATTGTTTTATATCAACTCAATGTTTTTTTCCTTTAGACCAGCAGGTGTGTTTTCATGCTGACTTCCAGTACTAGTCTGGCTGTGAATTCATTAATTCTACTACAGTAAAACATCAATAAGCTTTTAATTTTATTAACATTGTACTGCCAGAACAGTTAAAACACCTCCTGGCTTTGATTCTAAACAGTCATTTCTTAAGTTACTGTGGCACCTTTAGAAGTTTCTCTCTAGTTACAAAGTTTATTTTTGATTATATATTGAAATTCACACTCTTGTCCTACAATATATGTCAAGTCCTAAAATGTAAAAAAAATCCTATACAGTATATCCTTTTTTCCCCATAAAAGCCTTTCTTTCACTAATAAATACATCAACAGATCACTACAGTTTTCAACTAAGAATTCCAGCCATGGCCCTATGCCAGAGTATTCTTCATTCATACCTACCCTATCGTAACAAACACACAATATAACTGTAACAAAATCAGGCTGTGCAAGAACTCTGTAGGGCAACAGTAAACATGAGTTTGCACGTGCCAATGGTCCAGCTAAAGGAATTTTGGTTTGAAAAATGATCAGTCTTAACATCATGTTTTAGAGTTGCCAAACTGGAACCTTTATTTTTAAATTTAATTTATGGCAGCATAGGAGTTTCTTTTTTGGCCAGTTCACTGGTCTATTCTTCCCGCCAATTAAATAAAGAAATTCTCTTAGCCATTCCTTCTCCCCAAACTTGTTCCATTCTGAGGGCCAAAGTTAGCATTCATGGGGCCTGCTGAAGGCTGGAAGTGACATTAAGCAGAAAGTGGCATTATTAAGCAGACGATGGCCAGAAATAAGCACTCTGTTCTCGTGCAGAAACTCATTAGCTTCAAATGACAGAAAAGGAAATGTGCAAATCTTGTTCATATTTTTGAGATATGAGAAAGTCCAGTTACCAAGCTGAGAGAGCTCATTTATAATAGGGGCCGGATAAACTGCTTTTGGGGGCCACATTCGGCCTGCGGGCCTTATGCTTGACACCTCTAGTCTACAGTGTGGCACACCTGCAAGTCTGTTTGCTACAGCCAATGGAAGAGGGAGACAGATGAAAGGGTCATGATGGGGCAGAGAAGAGAAACAGGAACAATATTCTACAATTATCTCCATATTCCCAGCTCAACAGTGCATTTAAAGGATCAGGGAAAAATAGCTGTGTTGCAACTTGGCAGTTCCACCAAGCTCAGTATTTGCTATGTTTCAACACCATTTAACAATACTGTTAAATGGAATTTTAATGAGATATTTTTTTCCTGTTTTTATTATTTATGGTGATTGTTATTCTCCCTGAGCCACTGAAATGTCACTTGCCATGAATTCAAGTGAGAAAAAATTAAATTAAGTGATTAAATTATTATCGGTCAACAATGAGCCAGAAAAGCTGTGGTCAATTAGTATCTGCTGGATTCCCAAGGCCAATAAGCAAGGAATGATGCACTATGTGTATATATGTGTGTCTATACATGCGCGCACACAGACAGATGCATATTTCTTTACTGATATCATGGGGGGGGGGGGGAGAAAGAATTGCAGTAGCAGGCCAAAGTTTCCGCCATCTATTTTAGGCCTGGCAAACTCTTATCTGAATTCAGCCTTAACAGTTATTACTGTTCAGTCTTAGTATACACAGTGAATCTTTGAATGACTTCATCTTCAAGGCTGCAGTTAGCCCTGCCAGCAGCACATTCTGGCTGTTTGTGGAGGGGGTTCAGTGGCCAAATATTATGTGTGCATTATTTATTAGTATCGGCTCACGCCTGGTAAACACTCCCCTGGACACATACACACTTTCCAGAGCGCTACTTTAATATTGTAGTTTGTGGTTAAGTTAAAGCATTAAGCAGCACTATTTTAACTGCGAGTTATGCTCATGAACCTTCAGATGGCAATAAATCCCCTATGCCAACATAACTCCAAGTAACAACGCTGCAATATTGTCATTACTCTCACAGCCATTTTCAACCAGTGTGCTGCAGCACATGGATGCGCTGAGAATGGTCTGCAGGTTTGCTGAGTGCAGGGCTTTCCCAGGCCTCAGAATGCCTTAAAAGGCATAAAAACTTCACTTCTGGTTTCCCAAAGAAAATTAGAAGTAGTGTTTTTTTTACCTTAAAGGACATTCTAAAGCGAGCAGACGCGCACGGCCTCTGGGGGGTTCAGAAAGCCCTCCGGAGGCGACCGGAGCATAGCTTTCAAATAGGTTTTAAGGGGCAAAAAACCACGGATTTGCTTATCCGTGGTTTTCAGTCATGGTCATGGTCATGTCGTGAGAATGGATGATGGCCGGATCCCAAAGGATCTCCTCTATGGAGAACTCGTGCAAGGAAAGTGCCCTACAGGTAGACCACAGCTGCGATACAAGGACATCTGCAAGAGGGATCTAAAGGCCTTAGGAGTGGACCTCAACAGGTGGGGAAACCCTGGCCTCTGAGCAGCCCGCTTGGAGGCAGGCTGTGCAGCATGGCCTTTCCCAGTTTGAAGAGACACTTGGCCAACAGACTGAGGCAAAGAGGCAAAGAAGGAAGGCCCATAGCCAGGGAGACAGACCAGGGACAGACTGCACTTGCTCCCAGTGTGGAAGGGATTGTCACTCCGCATTGGCCTTTTCAGCCACACTAGACTCTGTTCCAGAACCACCTTTCAGAGCGCGATACCAGAGTCCTTCAAGACTGAAGGTTGCCAACAACGGTTTTCAGTATCCGAGAATAGATCCCTCACGGACATCGAGGCTCCACCTGTACCTGCCTCTTACTCAAATTCAGGGTCTTTTCAGTGGCATCTGCAGTTCTGGAATTTGGAATACAGAGATACCATTTCCTCCCAGCCCTTTCAGTTTTTAACAGATGAGCTGCCTCTGCTAATTTTGATTATGTTTATTGTTTTGTATGTGGATTGTAAATAGTTTTAATTTTTTTCTAATTTTTTAAAATCATTTTGGGTACACCACCTTGTGAAAAAATGTTTTTGAAAGGCTACATAGGGCACAAACTTAACCCCTTATGTCAGTGCTTTCCAGCACTGGCATAGTGGTGCCAGTGGGACATGCGCTGCCTCCTGCAGTTGGGGGGCACCCGCAGAGGCCTCCTCAAAGTAAGGGAATGTTTGTTCCCTTACCTCAGAGCTGCATTGCCCTTATGTCAGTGCTGGAAAGCACTGACATAAGGGGTTAGGATTGCGCCCATAAATACATGAGACAGTTCAAGATCTGTAACTGAGCCAAGTGTATCTCCTCCTATATATGTAACGGCATGGGAAAAGAGAACTAACCAACAACGACACTAATTTTCTGAGGAAGTTAAGCTCTACACTTCCCATGTGTGATATTCCCTTCCTACTGCGTTTATAATAAAAGAGTTCAGTATTGCACAAGAACAGTGCTGAGCTTCTGGCGGTAGTATTTTATATCTATGGTAGAATTTGTTTTACATTCTTATACAAAGTGGTCTTTAACAGATAAGGTGTGGACACTAGCCACAGGTCCTCTCTGGTGGGTTCTACAGCTGTTATAACACGATTATTAAATTCCAGCCGAGATTCAAGCACATCCTTCATTTTAGTCTGAAACTACTCCTCCGTGTACGTGTTTAGCGTTATTAGTAACCAAAAAGGAAAAATAAATGGCTCCTCCATATGCTTTAATTTCCATCAGCTAAATGCAGAACAGATAACACAGAGATTGGACAGTACAGATGTGAACAGTACGGTCAGAACTGTGCAAAATCTGTTCTGGTGGGAGAAACCTGGTAATGAGAGATTCTGTCCTAGTTATCAGCCGCTAGTTTACCAATCACAGTGGTGATAAGAGAAAGGGCTTTCCATTCAGGAGGACGCTTTCTGTGTGTTTCTCACTTTCCCATTCATCTTGGAGCTAACTATCAGGCATTTCCCTTTAGGGCAGTGGTTTCCAACCTTTAGGAGCACACAGAACACTGAGGCAAAAATTGAAATAGTTGTGGGCCACATGCAACCTCCATTCCCTGCACACACGCATGCATACACAACACAAAAACACTTTAATTTGTAATAATTAGAGATTTGTTATTTATAGCGAATTTCTAAGTTGCTGCTCTTGTTGCCAGCTGCCTCTGCAGGCGGTGGGTTCTCCGCCCTCTCTGGTGGTCTGCGGGGGAGCATCTCCGTGCTGGATGCAGGCAGTCTGTTCTTTGCCCTTTGTGGTGGTCCATGGGGGAGGGCACTTGCTCAGTGACACACTAGAAGTGATCAAAGGCTATTTTCTTCTCAGACCTCATGAACCACTTTTCAGGGTCTCGTGGACCACAAGTTGGGAACCAGTGCTTTAGGGGAGCAGGTGAGGGTTGAGCAATAGACCCATTTGTAAATGTCTAGATCCTGCCTTTGCACTCTTTTACATTAATTTGAGTGCTAGACATGTATTTAGCACTATGACAAAATTTTCCCTACTATCAGGGCCCCACCCAACCCATTTTTAGACAGCAAGTTAAAAGAATTCTATTTTGCAAAGCATTTGGCTCTCTAGGGTAGACAATGCTTTTTTATTAGGGTCTTATCACTGCTATTTCAAACGGTTTTTAATATTGCTTTTTACGTACTCTTATTTTGCAAGCCAGTTTGTTGTTTTAAAACTCAAAGAAGGATATATTCAAACTATATGGATAGAACTAGAAATAGTAAGCAGTTAAACAAGAGATTTTCAATCACATAAAAGGCAACAAATTTTCATTTAATACATTTTTTCCACCATGAAAGAAAGATGCGCCATTTGGATTCTTTGCCCTGGACACCAAAGCTACCTGCTTTATGACTTGTACACATGTAAAAATTTTCAAAACTAAAGGTAAAAGAGATCTTGTAACCTTGCAGTAGTATTAGTAAACCTTTATTGACATTAAAATGATAACCTTGCAGTATTGTTTTATCCTTCTTTTAAACTGGATGAGCTTATTTTTAAGTTTAAACTTAACAGCAATCTACATACAGTCCACGAATGTATTACTCATGCCGAAAGTGTCTGTGTATATAACAGTCTGGTAGTTAGTTGAGCTAATGTTGTTTCTTAGAACAATGTTTTGGTTTATGGAGACATGGTTGTGTTATTTCTAGATCTACCTCTTTTAAAGTAACCGAAAGAAGTGAAAGTCATTCCAGGAAAACAACTTGCAGGCAGAGAAAGGAAATCATTCTAATTGGGTAACTTGAGCTTCTAGTATCCCAATGCAAAAAAGCCACAATAGACTCAAGCAAAGTACAGGAGGAAAGAGGAAACAAAATAGATGCAGGCAGAAGATGGAGGCAAGGGAATGATTACTGCTTAATGGTCTCAGAGTTCTTCTCCCCTTCAGTAAACCTATACAAATCACTTAAAAAAAATAAAACTGGAGATCTGCAAAGAAAACTGAACAAATAACTTCATACCAAGTCATTACTAAACATACTTCCCTTCAAAGTAAACAGAATGAGGAAGAAAAAAAGATCCCAGACATATCATAAAGTTTCAACAGAAAGATAAGATTCTGGATCTATTACAAATATGACTTCATTGTCTATCTTATAAAGCTTCAAATCAATTGGAGATGAACACTTATATGGAAGTATAAAGACAAACCAGACAAAATGAGAAAAAAGCCCCTGCAAATTATATTTCAGACACCTTGACATAACAGCGTTCACAGTGTATATTGACAGTTTTGCTGTCTTTTCCTCTGCTGTAGGCCGACCGCTTGAATACCAATCTTATTAAACTATAACTCTGAATTTATCCACAATATAACATTCCAGATGTCATACCAGCTGGGAACAGACCCTTAGGCCATCTTTGCCTGATCTCTTCGTCACTTTCCAGCACCGGCCAGGCAGCCATCCAAAAATGTGAGGGAAAGTGTTAAAAACAGATGTCAGAATTAATGGTGTCTTTTTCTGAGTGGTAGGAAATATGGAAAACTTACACCTTACACTTAATACTTTTTTTCCCTTTAACTATGAACTATGTTGTCAACAAAATGTAAGTTAGTTTTAAATTAAATCACAACACAGTAAACCTAATTTATCTGTTGCTTTCCTGACAACAGGTTGGTCTCCATCAACCTAGACCTTGAAAACTTTCTACAGTTTTGAATTAAATGAAAACTGAACTGGGTGCCTTTGTTATTTTCTGAACTTTTAAAAATAAGTTTTAGAGCTTTCAGTTTATATTCCTAGATGTAGTTCTTTTAAATAAAATGGCCTCCTATTATTGACCTGGTAACCCCTGGGAGCTGGGGGATAAGAATAGGCCCTCAGTTTGGCTGTACTTGTCCTAAGAGGCGACTAAACAGCCACCGGGTAGATGGGACTCGTCAGCCTGGGAAGGCAGCTCATCTGAGAGAAGGAAAACTCTGATCCCAAACCTTCACTGCCTTGTGGCTACATCCAGTTATGGAAAAGGCTTCATGAGTCAACCTCGAGGCAAAATCAGGAGCCGGAGTCCCTGAGGCAGTTCATGGCTGAACATAGTCACGTTCTGGCAACTCCTGCGACGCCGCTGGAACCAACCGTATTGGCTTCTGCCTTTCCATTGGACCATTTCAGCAACATGGAGAGGGGGGATTTGCTGCATGGATAACAGCCTATCCTCCATACCTACTTTACCCAGGCTTCGCGCACTGGAGAGAACACTCTGTTCCAGAACCACCATTCAGAGCACAATACTATAGCCTTCCAAGATTGAAGGATGCCAACATACTGGCCTGGTAATGATAAGCTTACCTATGTGCTATTTGGGTAGTTTTTAAACAGTCTTTTTTTGTATTTCATGGAAGGCACATCACACTTAAACACACAAGGTGATGAATCACCTCAAATCTCAGTGGGCTCCTAGCAAAGTGGAAGGAAGACAGAGGCTTCAAGATGGTCCTAACAGCAAAGTAGTCTTGGTAACTATCTTTCTTATGCTGCAGTCAAGAGAATTTCTACTCATTCCAAGAGCCAAACTACACATTATTTATTAGGAGATGTGTTTAGACCCAGAAGATTCTCTTGCTTACTAAAGGCAGCCATGTGAGTAAGAACGAGTGCAAGAGATTCAGCTCAGGACCCTGGAATTTGTGGAAGAGGGCTTTACTGACCATGGATTATTCCCTCTAATCCTAGGGGGCCCTTAGGCAAAAGAACCCCACAATGAGACTAGACAGTTGACCTAATCCAATATTCTGTTTCAACTGCAGCTGTCCAGAAGAGATTATCACTCAAAAGGAACAAATACATAAAAATCATATACAGTATATGTGACATGTAGGAAAAGTTCAATCCAACTAGCTATAGTTCAACAAAGCAAACTTCTAGTTTTAAAGGCAGAAGATCAAGTCTAATAGACACATTCTTTGTTTAAGAGTTTCAAATGTTTTCAATTTTCTGTATTATAGTCTCCTGTATTAGAGAATGACCTTAATGTGTGCTTGCCTGCAGCAAAGGAAAATCAAATTAGTTAGCTATAGAGGAAGAGGAGGTTTTAGTTTACTAATTTCTTGTAAGAAATCCAATACTGTATCATATGATTTAGCAATGGGGCCATTTACCACTGGATCCACACTAACTTTTCTTAAATAACACCCTAAATGTCAAATCAGAACCCAAAGTTATAAAAACATTGATATTCTTTGACTGTTACACCAGGCAACTGAGTCACTGAATTGCTTGCAGGTGGCTCTGCCATGCCTTGTGCAGTGCATGGCAAAAAGCTGGGCTTCACGAAGCTGCTTCCAGGAGCTTGGCAACCCAGAAGTTTGGTAATGACATCATCACTGAATGTTTGGCCCCTTTACCTGGAAAGGTTGCTGATCCTGACCTATTTGAGGCAGTCAAATAGCTGAGGGAAAGCCCCGAGGCACAAGTATTTCTTTTTAATATTATTTCCTAGAATAGTGCCTAAAAATTAACTTGGATAAATCATTGCCACCTAAACAAGCTTAAAGTAACATGGGCTGGACTACTGTTCCCGTTGCATAACCATATCTTCACATGTGTGTTGTAAGCAGAACTATCTCTAGAAGGGCGTGGGGCCCAAGGCAACTCAAGTCGTGCGGGGTCCTTTCTATTATGGCCATGTGAGCGCACATGTACGGGTATAAAATAAGTCATAATGTCAGAATGTGATCCATTCTGCTATTATCTCTGCAAGTTGCAAATAGCAAGGAGAGGTGGCAGGCGAGGAGAACAGCAGACAGAGGGGAGGGTGAAATGGATGGAGGACATAGAGGGCTGGGGGATGGTACGGTCACAGCTTGAGAGGCAGGTAGTGCCACATGCCAAGAGATGACAGGGAGGGGGAGAGATCATGTGATAAGGAGACCACGCAAAGAGGACCGTGGAGGGAGAAAAGGGAAATGGGGCATGAGAAAATCGGAATGGATGGGTTGGCCTGCCAGGGCCAACCTAAAGGAGGTGACTCCTAAAGGAGCAAGTGGGCAGGTGTGGACACAACATCTATATTTTGATTGTGCAAGTGAGCTGGCTGCAGGTGGAGGCAACTGGGGGCTCACTCTGGTTCTGTTGCCTTCCTCCTCCTAACTCCTCACACACATCTCTGCCATGCCAAGGACAGTTCAGGGAAGCCGGCGCATTTTTTCTTCTTTCTCCTCCTCCTCCACGTCTAATTCCCTCAACACAGTCTCAGTGACAGTGCCTTTCCATCCAGGCTGTTACCCCACAGATGCTGGTGACATCAGCTTGTCTTGTCAAGACCACCGAAGCATGAGGCCCAGGGCAGTGGTCCTAGTTGCCCTTTCCAAGGGATAGCCCTGGTTTTAAGCCTCAGTATTGTTTCATACACATAACATTTCAGTATAGAAATTGTACTTCATTTCAGCAAGGCTCAAGGGAACACATTCTTAGGCTGCAGTTGCATACACATTGACCTGGAGTAAGCCCAATGAGACTTGTTCCTGAGTAGACAATGCATAGGATTACATGAAAAATTTGGCTTCTGTTAAGAAACTGAAGCTGAATTTTTATTTAAACTTTCCTTTTTAGAAATGGTTCTGCATTTGTTTTACATATATTGGTGCCCAAATATGCTCACAGCACTGCAGAAGAGGGCATCTGATTTTTATCTACACAACATTCCTATGAGATAGGTTCACTAAGAGTGATAAAATAGCCTCACACTGGCATATGACTTCCTGAAAAAAAATATGTAAGTTGGGATCAAATGATTTCTTGCAAAAAAAAAAATCAGAAGAAATATTCAGAGAGTCTGCATAGTCATCATGGCTACTAGCCTATGACATACCTCTGCTCTCTCCCTAAAGCTCTTTAATCCATTTCAATGGGACTTACTCCCAGGTCAGAGTGATCAGATTACGGCCTATGTCCCACTGGATGTGGGCAATGTGAATATAACAATTAGAACAGTGGTTCCCAAACCTTTTAGCATCAGGACCCACCTTAAAATTTTTTTACTTAATCAGCCGTTCGAGCCTCTGTGGCTAAAATGGTGATTGGGCAGCAGTGCTTCCCACAGGTAGCAGGTTGTTTAACCCTCGGTGCACATAGCCTAATCTGCCGTACCAGTTTCACAGCTCACCAAAAATTTGGTTGTGACCCATTGGTGTGCCCCGGATCTACAGTGTGTGCACTGCTGTATTAGAATATTAGGCTAGGACTTACCTTTCAATACCCACTCAGCCATGAAGCTCACTGGATTGCCTTGGCCTGGTCACCAATTGTCAATACAATCTATTTTAGGGGGTAGGGATAAAGTGGAGATATACCTTGAATTTCTCAGAGAAAAGCTGAAGCCCTGATTATTTTAAAGAGATAATAACACCCCTGCATGCCACTGTGACATAGTCAAAACTGGAACGCTGGCTCACTCAGACTTGCCACATAGCCTGAGAGCGCCATGAGTGTTATCATTTCTCAGGCAACAAAATGTCTTAGGTCAGCCCTGAGCAGCTTACTACATGCCTGTGCACCTCCAACTTGGGAGGAGATGTCTAACCTTCCAAGCTGTGATGTTGTACCTAGACATGAAATAGTGCCTCATACCATCTATTTATTATTATTATTAATTAACAGTATTTCTATACCGCTTTTCAACAAAAGTTCACAAAGCGGTTTACAGAGAAAAATCAAATAAAAATGGCTCCCTGTCCCAAAAGGGCTCACAATCTAAAAGATACAAAACACAAGCAGGCAGCCACTAGAAAAGACACTGCTGGGGTGAGGAGGCTCAGTTACTCTCCCCTTGCTAAATAAAAGAGGAGCACCCACTTGAAAAAATGCCTCTTACCCAATTAGCAAGAGTTGGTGTTTACAGTTGGGATTCAATTACCAAGTAACAAAGACAAGCATTTAGTGTATGTTAGGAAAGGATCTTGCATAAACAAAACCTGTTGTGTGTGTCACTTACAATATCGAGTCATGTTTGCAACTTTTTGCATTGTCATTTGCTTCACATCAGTTTCCTCTTTGAGATAATTCTCTTTCATGGTTTTGGTACCAAACATCTATGAGGACTCCATTTACTGTGACGAAACAACCAACAATTTTTTATTTTAACGTGGCCCAAATTCCAAGTAGTGTCTCAAGTCAATCAATGCACAAAACTGTTTTGTCACTACATTATTAGAAGTTCACTTGTTTAACTAGAATTGGATTAATAAGAATGAGATTAGAAATTTAACTAGAACCATTAGTTATCGTCCTATTGATAACGCATGATACAGGTATTAACACTTCGCACTTGCTTAACTAATTTCTAGAGATTTACAAAATATTCTGCAGAAAGAAGTTTACGGCTTCAGCCTTGTTAGTAGCAGATAGAAACTGAACAAGACTTCATTTAGCTTCATGCATTTATCTCCATTAGAGAGGTCATCATGGCATATAACATGTGCCGTAAATTTCCTCTCCACACTTGGGACAGTGAAAGGATAATTACAGAATTCAAAATGAGCGAAAGGAATTTCTTCCACATGGTCACTCAACGCTGTTCTGGTAGCAAGAGACCATCTTGTGCAGCAATGAGACTACATCAGACGAATCATTCAGAGGATGATGGTTTCTATAGGGTCTCTGCGGTGTTAAGATTTCTCTCTGGAGCCAAAACAAACTGTAACATCAGAAGATTTGCTTTTTACACAAAGGATTCACATAGTCTCTACACCAACTAACAAGCAGGAAATTTATCTAAACTGACAGGTTCTAATATATTACTTGGGATGAAAGAAGACCAAAGGCCACTTCACACTTTATATGGCAACTGTGTTCACTGTGGTTAAAACAGTGTTTCCCCTAGATGTAGACAGCAAGCACAAAGGGGAGAGAGACTACAATCCTAACCACACTTTCCTGAGAACAAAATAGGACTTACCTCTGAGTAGACCTGGTTAGGATTGTGCCCAGAGTCTTCTTTGCTCTCTTGCCCAGCCAGTGGAATTCCCCCCAACAGGCTTCATTGGCTGTGTCCTGGCAGGATTTCCACTGGTTGATGAAAATGTTTTTTATACCAACTAGCTTTTAACCTACAGGTGATGCATTTTGCTTCCTTTCAATAACATGCTCTGGTTTTATTATGCTCCTTTTTAATGCTCCATTACTATGCTCCTCACAATTGCATTATTGCATGTTATAACTACAGTTTTTTACACTATTTTATTGTAAGCCATCTCAGGCATCATTCTGCCTGATAAGAACGGCACAGTATAAATGAATAAAGTAAATATTCTTAAACATGCAGTAGGCATACATAGTCAATTAGGGGTTCCCTAGTGCAAGCGCCTGAGTGGAATGGCCTCTTACATCAGCAAACACTTCATCTTGTTGGCATCCTTCAGTCTCGGAAGACTATGGTTTCACGCTCTGAGTGGTGGTTCTGGAACAGAGTGTCCTCTCCACTGCGTGAAGCCTGGGTAAAGTAGGTATGAAGGATAGGCTGTTACCCATGCAGCAAATCCCCCCTCTCCACTTCGCTGGAATGGTCCAATGGAAAGGCTGAGGCCAATATGGTTGGTTCTAGTGGCGTCGCAGGAGTTGCCAGAACGTGATTGTGTTCAGCCACAAACTGCCTCAGGGACTCCGGCTCCGGATTTTGCCTCGAGGTTGACTCCTGAAGCCTTTTCCATAACTGAATGTAGCCACAAGGCAGTGGAGGTTTGGGATCAGAGTTTTCCTTCTCTCAAATGAGCTGCCTTCCCAGGCTGACGAGTCCCATCTACCCGGTGGCTGTTTAGTCGCCTCTTAGGACAAGTACAGCCAAACGGAGGGCCTATTCTAATCCCCAGCCCCCAGGATTAGGAGCTTCATAGGTCATCACTTCATAGGTCATCACAAAAAGCCACTGATCTTGTAAGAGCAGCAAACTAAAATGCATTTATTTGGAAATATTTCAACCTGAATTAGACAGCAACTGTTACCCTGCACATGCCCAATCTTGTCTGATCTTGGAAGCTAAGCAAGGTCAGGCCTGGTTAGTACTTGGATGGGAGACCGCTTGGGAATACCTGGTGCTGTAGGCTTATACCATAGTCTTTCGAGACTAAAGGTTGCCAATCACCACCAACCTGAATTAGAAACCTAAATGGGCTCTCTGAGTACCTTACAGGAGATGAAATCACAATGCAATTACAAAGTAAAATTCAATCCCAATTAACAAATACTATACCAGCAGGGATTTGCAAAACCAATGCCTAAAACCATAGCAGAAACCAACATACAGTATCTCTCTGGTGATCCAAATATCCTCTTAAAACAGGATGGTTTTGGTTAGCTATCTCGAGGTCAAAAGCAAGCTGACCAGGTCAACTTCTCTCAAGTAAGGACTCCCCAGAAAGAGGTTGCCACTGCAGGAAAAGGTCCTGAATCCAACAACCATTGTTCAGACTTCCAAGAACAGAAGCACACAGGTCGAGGCCTGACCTTGCTGGCAGAGCCTTATTATGGATGCAGAAAGTCTGAAGCCAAATCACTGACATTTCCAGGTAGGAGGAAAAGTCTCTAACAACCCACCCCCACCCCCACCCCATCAGTCAGTAGGCAATAGTCAGTCAGTCAGATGCACAAGACAGCTTCTTACATGCACAAAGCACAGCATTATGTAATGCTTTCAAAACCTGGAGGCAAATACAGTGTAGAGAACTCCCTAAACCTTGCCCATTTAGCTCTGAAATACTATTACTATTACTATTACTATTAAAGATCACTATTGCATTACTTCAAGCCCAGCCAGCACCTACACTGGGCTGGAAAGAATTCAAGTAAAATCAAACAAAAGCACCCACTTCCCATTTCCTCTTAAAATCAGTCCCCAACCCACTCAGACTTTATGCGACTGGGACAAATCTAGGTTTAAAACAACTGGCCCTGCCATTGTCAGACGTAGTTTCAGCTTTAAGTTAAACAAAGAAAAAGTTTACTGTTGAGTTTGCCAATGGAAGCAGTCATTTAAATCAATGTTTCACTCCACAGGCCAACCTGTCATTCAAGAATGTTCAAAGCTTTCGCATCGCTGCAATTACCAAGCTGTGCACAAGCCATGGTGCCCACAAGTGGTTAACAGAAAAGCAGCCAACTGGGAAGCCCAAACAAAAGTAAACACACCTCCAATTCTGAACCAAGGTCATAATGCTTGATTTATGCCATATCTGCCTTTGACACAAGATTGACTTGTAAGCGCAAACAACATTTCCTGGCCTCTCTCCTCCATGAGCACCACCACAAATCAAAAACACATTGCAGCTGATTAAAGAACCAATTTCCTCTATTCGTTTTTTCATACAGTTTAACATTTTTTCATAATGTAAAGCAAGTAAGCAGCTTAATTTAAAAGAAAATAGAGCAATAAGAGGCAGGAAGAAAGAAATATATACGGTGTACACACTCACTTTTTAAAAACGTACTTAACATTTGCATAGTGATAAGGGGCAAAAAATACTAAGCTCTCCCCTGTGGCACTGGTTAAGAAGCGCCTAACTTGAGCTGGATCATGTGTCCATGGTTGCCATTTTAGTTCATATAACAAAAGGTTTACATAGGATACCCTTACATACTATATTTAATTAAAGCAAATCCCAAATACCTGACGCTAAGAATCACAGCTTTAAGCGGCAATACTTAGCAAGCATACTTGGAAGTAAATTCTACTGAAATTAATGGGACTTCCAAGTAAATAGAATCAGGCTGTGACAGTAAGTAAGCCTATGTGTGTTATCATTACATATCTTCAGCCGGAGTGAAAATGGGCCGGGTAAAACCAAGACTTGATACAAACATATTGTTGAGCTTTGACTGGTAGAGAGCTTGGGTGATGTAGTGACTGCATTGCTGGACTCACAATGGGTACAGTCAAACCCTGGCTCAGTCACAAAGTTCACTGGGGGATCTGGGATCAGTCACTATCTCTCAATCTAATCTACCTCACAGGGTTGTTGCAAGGACAAATGAATTGTGCAAGTAATCCTGAGCATCACGGAAGTAAAATGGGACAAAGCAGTAAAAAACGGAACTTTGAACTTTGAAAGCTAATCAAAACATGGTGTGCCATCTTTACAGCCCTTCCCTTCATTGTCTCCCATGGTGCTGAAACGAAGGCTGCAAGTTTCTTAGGGCAGTGCCCTGTTTTCTTACATCAGTGGTTCCCAAACTAGTGGGTCACAACCTGATTTTTGGTGGGTCTTCAAAGGGTGATCAGATAACTAAATACTTCAGGCCCTGGGGCTATTCAAATCAGATACTGTTGCTGGAAAGAGCTCAGCTCCTGTAGTTTGCCAGCATGTGCAAATATAGGGAGATAAATGTTTGAGGGTTTTTTGTTGTTGTTATTATACATAAATAAATATTTCTTTCTATATCTCCTTTTTGTAAGTCCAGTAAACTTAGGTAGGTCCCAAAAGAGTGTTGTTTAAAAAAGTAGGGTCCAGTACTAAAAAGTTTGGGAACCACCATGTTAAATTATTTAATACAATTTTTTTAATTCTATGATAGTGTAAAATACTATCCATAGTGATGGTACTACACCAATAATATAAATATTTCCCTGCTTCACAAACACAAGTATACCACTCAGGCTGCAATCCTATCCACCCTTACCTGGGAGTAAGCCTCATTGACTATAATGGGACTTACTTCTGAGTAAATATGCATATGATTGGGTTCTTAATCTCATCACTTGGTAACTCAACAGAAATGATTGGCAGTTGGATGCATATACTGCTACCACCAAAAAAACATTGCCACTCAAGATGACATACAAGGGAAGGCACCAGAAAAAAAATAATAAAGAACAATATGAACAGGAGGTCACAGAGGCAATGAAAAACAGGAAAAGGAGTACAGAATCTTGAGAACAGATAGTAAGACTTGAAAGAGAAGAGACTTATAATATACTAAAATGTGAGTAAAAGAAGAAAAGCATTTAAGCACAGCTACAGAAGGAGTGCTCAAATAAAATGATAGAAGAGGAAGGGGAAAAGAAGGTGATGGCAGTAAAATAATGAAGGAAGACTGTATTGAGAGTCAGTTTTATCAGTGGAAAGAAACTGGACAAAGTCAAGGAGAGAAAGGAGAGGCTGGGATAAAAACCAGCAGCACCTCAGATTGCAACATGTGTGTGTTATGCCAAAAATCACCCCATTGTTGTTAAGAGCCTAAAATGATAAACACTGTGACTCTTCTGGCTCTTCCCTTAACTAATGAAGGTGCTGTTTCCCTTCAAGGGAAGATTATATCTTTGTTCTAGAGCTAGTAGTTCTTTGCCAAGACAAAGGATGAAGGATGCACTCTGTACAGGTCTTGCCCAACAAATCCTTACTGGTACCCTTGTTGGTGGTCTGTGTCATCTGGAATGATTTTATTACTTGGAAGCAGTACTTTTGAGCGTCAAGAAAACAAGGGCATATAAGCTTTCCAGCACTACTAATACTTTGGAAAATAACTATTTTCTTGTAGGAGTTTGAAGCTTAGGAGCCAAATAAGAAAACCAACAAGGGAGAAAATTAACTATTTCTTAGGAGAAGATATAGTTAGTATCTTAAAGAAGCTGCCTGACAAAGGAGCTAAATATTTGAATAGCTCCTAAGATCATGCAGGACAAAAGGGGAAGTGTTTTAGTTTTTTTACACTTCTGGCCTACAGCATGAAAAGAAATACTGTAAACAGGACAACAAAATCTATTTTGTAGCAAATTTCATCTGAACTCAGTAGAATTTTAGGTATATTTCATATAATATTTTTGATATTGCCATCCCAAAAAATTTTTATAAGCCATTTTAGCAGAATTTGTGGAAGAGCTTCAGAATTGGACAGGGTGCTTTCAGGTGAATAACATTTTGGAAAATTCAAGAGGGAGCAGCTTACAAATGTCTGATGGTGGTGACAAGCGTCATTTTTCCTCTCTTTTTTCGGTATACACTATACTTCTGCAGGTGGCACAGTGGGCATTAGTCATGACATAGTATCACTGAGGCAGGACTCTAGAGAAGTCAAACAAATGAACTTCTGCTAGAAGGCAGAGAAAGTTCTCAGGCCCATACAAGAAATTGCCAGAACATACCCCCTTCCATTTTCACTGGCTCGCAATATGGTGGACAAAATGGGAGGTACATTTTTGGAGAAGCATATCCAAAACCAATTTGTTTAGAGCAGGGGTGTCCAAAGTTTTTGGCAGGAGGGCCACATCATCCCTCTGACACTGTCTCGGGGGCCGGGGGGAAAAAGAATTAATTTACTTTTAAAATTTGAATACATTTACGTAAGTTTACATAAATGAATATATTAAAGATGAACTTATATGAATGAATGAAGGTCTTGAAATAGCTCAAGGCCTATAAAAGGCCTTGCACAAAGCAAGGCTGGCCTTTCCTTTGCTGCTGCTACTGCATCATAGACGTGAAACAGTAAGCAGTGGAGGAAGCCCTCATCCCACAGCTCATTCAAGAGGTCAAACAGTTGCCCTCACACTAAGAGCAGTTGCATCGGGCCAGTGCGGGCTCCAACAAATCTCTGGAGGGCCAGAGGCTCATTGGAGACTGGGGGCTCCCTGAGGGCCGCATTGAGAGACCTCAAGGGCCACAAGTGACCCCAGGGCCGAGGTTTGGGCACCCCTGGTTTAGAGTGATGTAAGTTTAATGGAAAATGTACAGTACATTCTAAGGAACTAACCTGTTGGGCAATGGAAACCGAAGGTAATTTGCAGGTGGCAAAATGGCAGGGGGATTTCAGTTATTTTTGAGGATGAAGTGGGGGGGGGGCTTTACAAGCAGCATCAGCATTTCTCTTAGCAACTAGCAGGAGTCATTCCCCCACCCAGCAATTCTGCTCAGAATAATGCTCCATCATCATCTTAGTCACCACTGCAGCTCTTATATAGAGCCTACAGAGATAGCACCTTAGTAAAATCACTATTCCTTGTTTTTTAACTCTCCCATAATATACAAGTGCAGAGACCTGCGTATCATTCCATCTGCACGTAGTTCCTTAATACCTACATGACGGCATCTAAAGGGTTTTATACAGCCTTGCTTAAAAATGTGAGCACGCTCTTGCCAGACCAAACCAGGACATAATGAACTATGAGTGGAGAACATGAATCCATATGCCACACTGCTATAGCAGAACAGAGTACAAGTTGTTCCCATTAATATTTTACTTGTCTCCCATTTCAAACTAACAGTAAGGCTTTTTTAAGATAGCAAATGCTCTTTCAAAGATGTGTAAGTAGCAGCATAATTTTTACAAGCTTACCTACAAACTCAGGAATGAATGTCCAGACTGCATTATGCAGAATAAATCTTTCTCTACTTTTCAAGGGCAAATTACTATCTTGAACATTTATTTAAGTTTACAGAATAGAAGGAAAAGAATGCTGAACTGTGAGGATAACAAGGCAAAGTTGATTTTTGAGGACAAACTGCAGCCAAGTGTAACGTTTGCTTAACGCTCCTTACCCTGTTGCAAATATTTTTACTTTTTTTTTTGTTAATTGCAGCACAATAAGGACCATGAAAGATAAAAAATACTCTCTAAGTAAGAAGATGGGGAAAGAAAATTATGGGTGAAGATATACAGGATGAAACTACTGAATACAGATAGTATACATTGTACATAAGTTCATATAATTTCACTCAGTGATTCAACGCTTCAGGAAACCCTGAGGTTCCTCAGAAGCATGTCAGATTTGGGGGTTCTTCTGTGACCAAATCAATAACGGATGACAAGCTTTACGAAAGACAGCCAACACACCATAACCAACAATCTCCTAACGTCAATCATGTGCATTCTGGGACATTCTTAGTTCACACGGAGTGACTACACGGCCAAACAGGAGAGGCCAGCATGCCATGCAAACTGAGGGTATGACCTAGAATTTATTTTGCAATGCCGTGCAGACTAAATGACAAATTTAAATAAACTGGGTAAATTGACAGCATTTTAAAGTTGTGTCCTTGAAAGTTCCAATGACATTTCAACAGCAATAAGTAAAATTTCGCTCTCTACCCTTCTAACTTCCACATATTTTATTTATTTATTTATTTATTTATTTATTCGATTTATATTCCACCTTTCTCCCCGAAGGGCACCCAAGGCACCCAACATACCTTCTAGTTCTTTGTTTTCACATACATCAGACACCAGTTATCTGTTCCCTGACCGCCACTGAACCATAGGTAAACCAATATTCATGGTACCAAACTGCCTTGGCGTTGTCTGAACAACAGCTAGCAGCCTGCAGCAGGGCCACCCCATCCATGAGGCCAACTGAAGGTGTCGCCTCATGCAGCAGATCCGGGGGGGGGGGGGAGGACCCATCTCTGTCCACCTACTTGCTTGCTTATATGCTCCTCCTACAATCCTTGGACTAGAAAAAGGGAGAGTGGGGCAGAGAGGAATAGGAAGTGTGGAGGGCAGAAGAGTGCTGAGCTAGAACATCAGCAAGTGGTACAAGCAGGGGCTGGCACATCATGAAGTAGGCAGCGGTATCCGGCATGCCACCTCAGGCAGGAGGTCTTGGGCAAGTCTCAGTCTGCCCCATCTCCAGAACCTAGCTCACTCTCAACTCTTTGAGTTCTTCAGAAGGCCTGTTTCACATGATCAGGGTTCCATAAATCCACTCATTAGAGTAGGACAGTGATAGCGATACAGACAATCTCTAGGACACGTTCCCTTTGCCATTTTAGAGAATATGCGACAGGAGTCCTTTCCAATCAACAGGAGAGTTCTGAGACATTTCTTAACATCTCCGTATCCCAGTGCAAATGAAAGAAGATGCATGCCTCTCCACTCCTCAAGCCTCCTACACAAGCCTCAAAAGAGGGCTTGAGGGAAGAAAGAAAGCTGGTGACAAACCACTAATAGCAGGTGGCCAGTAAGCCAAGCCAACATTTGGGAACCGCTGCCTATGAGCATTTCACCATAGGAATACTGAGGAGAAAAAAAAGTTACCTGCCGAAGAGTCAAGATTCAAAAACAGCTCTGCAGAAGGGAAGGAATAAGAAGAGACCAGTAGGCTGCAGCTTTGAGAATAAAGGAGAGAGAAATACCAGGCCTAGATTGTATGGGAGGAAAGGTGCGCACCAACATTTTACCTGGGATGCCAAAACATCCTAAATCAACCTCACGCTATGCCCTTCAGTGCCCTATTTCAGTGGTGGGGGGTGGTGGAATCTGGCACATCAATCAAAGGTTGGCTCTGCTATTTGTGCAGACAGTTAAGTTTCAATTTCACTTCAGCTTTAGTGAAGATGTAAAACCTTTTATCACCCTACCAGGGATTACTGACCAAGTTATCACACTTTTCATCTTATATCAGCCATTAGCATTCGCAACATGCCTTGCACTTTCCAAAAGATGTTCAATGAAGTTGGGCTTTTACTGCTTTGTCATCCAAATATTGTTCTATTGAAGCTTTTTCGATACAAACGCAACCATTTTTTCCTTTAACAAGCCTGTCAAACGTGGCCCATTTTCCAGCTGTGTTTTACAGCTCAATGCATTATTGCTTCCCAGGTGTTTAGAGGAGGGTAGATCTCATCGGAATCAGCAGCCCCTAGGGTAAGCTCACAATGAAGTACTTTTATTTTACACACACACACACACACACACACACACACACACCAAAAACATCCCAACAAAGAGTCGTCCTAACATGCTCAGAGATTCTAAATGCCTTTAGTCTCTTCTCCCTCCTTGCCTCATCCAGTCTTAACTAGAATTTTTTAAAGATCTGAAGATGGACTATAATCCACCTCAATCAGATCTGGCTAAACGACATTACTACTGAGAGCAAACATTTGTACTGATGAGCAAGGGCCATGGTTCCTTAACTGGTCACATCAGAGATATCAACTAATCAGGAGTCACACAAAGTCATGAGATCACTGTCCTGTTTTATGTGGTACACTATGCAGAGGACCAGATTTGTCTATGTGATGTTATCACTGGGGGCAATGCATTCAACTGAGAAGAACACAAGAGGGGACAATATAAATGAACAGGCAAACATTTTTGCAGGCACTGTCAAAAAAATTAAAAAGCATTTTTTTTAATAGAGCTGACTTTCTTTCCAAACAAGAGTAGTGCTTTAAGCTCAGCCTTAATTAGAAGCTGGACAGCCCATATCTCCCCTTGATGATTGTGGAGCGAGTGATTTAATATTTATGGGATACCTTCATCTTCCCCATTTACATCGATTTTTGGCCAACACTATCTATGTTGCGCTAGAAGTACAATAAGTGCTCATGAATGCAATTCCCATCATTTTGATGTTGAGTTCAGTGCGTTTCTGGGACACATTGTGTTTTTATGAGTAAGTTTCCACAGCAGGCTATACACTCCCTAGACTTGCTTTAGATCTTTTGCCAAGATTCATAGGGTCTTTTTCATGTTGCTTTCTTTGCCATTATATCCCTATTCCATGTTTAGTGTAATGTATCTATAGCTTCTGGAGTACGCATTGCCGGTCTAATTATGAAAAATATACCTTGTTATTTTCCAGGCCCCCAGCTTCATCCATTACTACTCTCTCTTTCAAATTTAACTTTTCTACTTCAACCAACTCAAAATAACTCAGAAGCGCGAACACCCCATTACATAAACCTTGTATATTTCATAGCTACATTTATCGAGCATTCAGCATTCAAGAATTTCTCTTTTAAGAACATTCTAATTTTCTGTGTGTCAAAATACCACATAAAAGAGAACACAGACCAAAATGCCCCTCTCATCCAACAATAACAGCAGTCAAAGTTATATGCAATGTTCCCGTTTCCAAAAAGAATCTGTACAATTGCGTATCGCTGTCCTAGTTTGTGCCTTATGGAAGGTGTTTCCAAGCATTATTATTATTGGTATATTATTTCAGATAAAGTTTGATTACTCACATGACACTAACATAGTTCTTTGTTAAAGGAGCCTGGCCTCTTTTCAGGACTCTACACACAGAAGCTTCAGCAGCTTGAGATGACTACAACCAAGGCCGACTGAAAGTATTTTGAGTCTAAGAACATAAGCAGTGGTCCCCAAATTTCCAGGGCTGCTAAGCCCTCAGAACCCAGAAGTGAGTGACATGAAACACGCCACGCGATTATATCACTGGTCACTCCCAGGTTCGGTGATCATCACAAACCTCCAAGGAGCAGTTTAGTTTCTGTAGTCACATATTAAGCTGACCAGTGCAATTGTATCGCCTGGTTCAGCCCCAAATCCAAACCATCACTTTGTAGAATGTGGTTGAACCTCACTCATCAACATTTGAGCACTGTGGGAGTTCTGGTTTGAGCAAACCAATCTTTGCCCCAGCTCACATGCAGTGACAAACTATGGTTGGCTGAACAAAAAAAGATGATGGAAGAAAAATAGTACGTGAAGTGAACCCAAAGTTCATTCACATCACACAACATTACAAACTGTAATTGATCACTACATGTGTACCAAACCACTTTTCTCTTTTAGTATAGTGCTTCCTGTGCAACTTTTCTATAAGCAGAATTCTTTCTGCCAGTTTTGATTGTTTTTTACACTCTAACTTCCAACTGCTGCACTTATTGTTTTACCTAACTATTAAGCTTTATGGATTTTGCTGATGCCACTGTTTGGAAGAAGAACACACCTAAGATGTAGTTCTTGGCATGAAATTGCTACTCATTATAACCCAATTCCTTCAGATACATTGCACCAGATTAGATCAGGATCTGAGTGTGAGCATCAGTGTCCGTGGCATTCCCAGCTGCTCCCTGAAAAGATAAAACTGAAGAGTGTTTCACCACTTTCATAATTGATAGACGCACCTGATCATCGTAGTGGTAGGTAAGGAACTGTTCTCCTGTGGTGTCTTCCAAGAAACTTCCTTGTGGGGAAAGGGCAAACTCAGGCAAGAAGTATGCACCTTGGGACTGCTCTGCTCTTGTCTGTAAAAGATTAAATGAGATCACATTACAGTTACTGGAGAGAAAAATGGAAAAGGAAAAAAAAGATTGCAAAACCATGCAGCTGAGATATATGCCATGTTCAAACATGTGGCAGAAAAAGAAATTATATTCTCCTTTATTTGTATTACCAAATACACCTCAGGCTGGTGCAGACACAACACTACCAGCCTGTTAACTGCAGTTAGCAATTTAAAAGCTAGCCTTGGGAACGTACCTTCTCTCTCTGCATAAATTCTCTCCTTCACCTTAGCAGTAGTTAATCAGCATCATAATTAACCATGGTTTTAAGACCAACCAGAATTTTACTTTCCTGAACTTGAAAACAGCATCAATACCAAACTATGGTTCATTTTGATGTCCAAACCTACACCTGCTCTTGAACCATGGTTTGTTAAGAAATCAAGTTTAAAGATGATTTGCAAACCACAATTTGTGTTAACTCTAGCTTTCCATTACTTCCAAAGCAACAAACCACTGACATAATACAGGCAGAGCCAAGGCTCTGACACCATGGAGAAAAAAATATGCTTTCAAAGCATTGTGCTGAATGATTTTTAAGTGATTTCTAATATTGAAAACTATTTAGATATTCAGCCATAGGTCTAGTCACTTAGTAACTGCTCATATGTAACATATAATGCAATTTTATTCATGACTTTATTCACCATGTTTTAATAATTTATTGCTTGTTTATATTTTATATATAAACATTTATACTGTGAACTTTATATAATGATGCTGCATTTTGCCCATACGATTAAATAAATAAATCATGCTGAAGAAATGGAAAATGAAAGCAGACAAGTATTTAAGAAGTGGTTTGTCTGTTGCATGTTGGAAGCTCAAACCACGGTGTAGATTGTTACCTATGGTTGGCAGAAAGCTTTTGTTCGTAAGTTAAAAGAAACAACTGGTCACATAACTCTAGCTGGAACACGAAACTCTAGTTTATAAAGGGTAATTCACATTCATGAAATGCTTTAAGAACAAATTCTGCAAAATTTAATTATTTCTATACCATTTTAGTCTTCAGAGACGTCCACCTGGAACTTAAGTGTAAGACATACACTAGTACGCAATGAGGTGACATGCCTGTTACCATTATTCATTTGCAATTCCTACCATTACACCACATTTAAAAACAGCATTAAAAACTTTTACAATAACTTACACTAAAGTTTAAAGCAGAAAAGTGGAACACTAAAAAAGATCTAGAATTTTGCTGTCATCAAGATGAAAAATTGTTACTGGGCAAAAACACAACAGCCTTTTCACTATGGGTGCAATCCACATCCCACTGAAGCCAAAGTGGCAGAACTCCCATTTGTTTTAATAGCCCCGGACTGCACTCTGTTACAGCAACCTGAATTCAGTCCAGAAGTATGGAAAATTTCAACCCAAGAGGTTAAATGTTAGAATGGAAAGAGTTTTGCAATCTTTACTACCATGGATATTATTAAGCACCCAATAAAATTTGGGAAAAGAGTGCAAAGTTTGAATTTTATAATACCACCCCACTAAACACTGTTAAGAGCGAAGTAACATTGAAGTTAAGTGCTAAAGCAGTGGTTCCCAAACTGTGAGTTGGGACCCACTGGCGGGTTGTGACCTGATTTTTGGTGGGTCACCAAGGGTGATGGAAAGGGTGTTAACTTCCTCAAATCCTGAGGCTATTCAAAAATCAGACACTGTAGCTAGTAATTACTCTGCAAAGAGCTCGGTTCCTCTTTCTCCTCTCTGGGGAATTATCAGGGTTCCATGCAAGGGTCTGAAGTTTGCTGTGGATACTTCCCTGATAATATTCTTATCAGCAAGCAAATTTCTTATCTGATGGCATGGCACCAATTAGTTAGCAGTAAATCCAATATACAGAGAGATTAGAACACAAGATGCTTCCCAAGTCCTAATAATAATAACCATACGACATCCTGAGGCTAATATTTTAGATCCTGCTTAAGATAACAGGATGTTGATGTCATTCAGTTAACACAGACCAGACCAGAAGCATTTATAAGTGTGCTTGAAGATGTTTTTGCCTGTTTTGAGCAGTTTTAAGCATGAAGATCCTATCCTTCCCCACCCCTGCTCACTGATGCATCAGTACCAAAAACGTACGGCTCCATTTTGCTCCCCCTGCCGGGAATGGCTCCTAAGGGAGGGGGCCGCTTGCCCGCCATACTGAGGCTCCCTGCCAGCCTAAGCGCTCCACCCCCCTCCGGCTACGCCACCACCACTGACTATCATTGTTAAAAGCATACACATAACAACCTGATAAAAGTTCATATCTGTAACATTTCCCCAAATGCAGCCACATACCATGGTAGTATTAAATCTAATATAATAAAAATAAAATACACATTGAAATGAATGGGGACCCACCTGAAATTGGCTTGTGACCCACAGTCTAAGGAAACACTGTTCTACACATAAGTCTTTTACCCTCACCTTGTCCACAACCTCTTTCATCATTACTTCATTGTTATATTAGCTCCAACCTCATCATTCCCTATAATCCCTTTCCCTAGAATCCCATCACTTCATAATCCCTTTTCTCCCATTTGCTACTTTATCTTGTCCCCTAGTCTTCTGACCTCCTGTCCAGTATTCATATTTAGTATAATGTTCCAATTGACATGAACTGGTGAGACTTGCTTGCAAAACTCCACAGTCAGTACAATAGCTGTGTTACCTCCTGCTGCACTCAGTCACATCACTGGTTCCTACATCTACTGTTACTTCAGCTTTTAGAAGGAACTGTGCATTCTAAACATTCTCTGCCTTCTTCCCATCTTCCTCCTAACCAAGAAACAGGCATCTGTTCTGTAATTTAGCACATGAAGTAACATACAGTAACATACATACTGCTGTGTATGATTATTTGTGGACTGTCACAAAGTGATAATAAATGAGGTGTTACAGGACCACGCTGCTCTTCTTTTCCATCATCTCCTAGAACAGGGGTGTCCAAAGCTTTTGGCAGGAGGGCCACATCATCTCTCTGATACAGTGTCAGGGGCCGGGGGGGAAAAAGAATTAATTTACATTTAAAATTTGAATACATCTACATAAGCTTACATAAATGAATATATTAAAGATGAACTTATATGAATGAATGAAGGTCTTGCAATAGCTCAAGGCCTATAAAAGGCCTTGCACAAAGCAAGGCTGGCCTTTCCTTTGCTGCCGCTACTGCATCACAGACGTGAAACAGCAAGCAGTGGAGGGAGCCCTCATCCCACAGCTCACGTGAGAGGTCAAACAGTCGCCCTCATGCTGAGAGCAGTTGCATCGGGCCAGTGCGGGCTCCAACAAATCTCCGGAGGGCCAGAGGCTCATTGGAGACTGGAGTATCCCTGAGGGCCGCATTGAGAGGCCTTGAGGGCCACATGTGGCCCCAGGGCCGGGGTTTGGGCACCCCTGTCCTAGAACATCATTCCCTAGAGCAGTGTTTCTCAATGTTTGCCCCCAGTCATACCACTTCACATGGCCCACCTGTTTGGAAGCACCACTGAAAGTAACTGGTGAAGACACCATCAGGGTTCTGGGTTAGGAGGCAATATGCGACATGACAAACACCAGTAAGAGGTTCAAGGTGGATGGGAGGGCTTTTTCGGGTACGTGAAAAGCATGCTTTGGACCTTTACCTGCTGAGCTGAGCCTCCTACTGCTGTTTGTCACATTGCATCACTGGCCTCGCTGGCAGGTGTCCAGGGGTCTCATGCATACCAGATACTACACTACTTCAAGTACTACTGGTGGTACCCGTACCACTGGTTGAGAAACACTGCCCTAGGACAACAATAGGAGCATTTGAGTTTGAGCATTTGAGCAATAGGAGCATTTGAGTTTGGAGCATTTATACTCCAAACTCAAAGTGCTTCACATAAATCACCTGAGCAATTCTTACAAGAGCCTGCATAGTCAGTCATTATTTATTAAGCCTATATTGCAGTTGGAGAGACTGAGGTGGAGGGATTTGCCTAAGGCCACTTAACACATTTGTGGCAGAGGTAAAATATGAATCAGGAATTTCCTAACTCACTCCAAATCATTAAACTACACAAGCTCTTTTATCACACTCCATCAAACTATTGGAATCAATAGCTTAATACTGTGGTCGTATTCAGACTCACCTTTGAGGAAGGGCCATTGAATTAGTGGGACTTACTTCCAAGTAAAATAAGTACAGGATTATGTTGCGAGGCTTAAAACCAATGTGAAACTTCTATTTGTCTAATTGAATTGACATATACAGGTACATTTCACATTGTTGCCATAATTTTGCAGAAAAGGTTACTCTGCAGTTCATCTGTGTTTCGCGACATGCTTTCATTCAGTTTTCTCTGGATGACTGGATCATAATTGTTTCATATTTATACATAAATAACCAAGAAGATGTCTGTTAATCAGACATGTAAAGAGTCAAAACAGAAGCTTTCAGATTTAACACCAAGGAAGGTTAAGAAGCTGGAGCACTAACTTGAAGAAATTACCACAACAGAACACGCCAAGTACTTTGAACTTTTAAAAGATCTGTTCTGCTCAAGCTGGTCTAAAATGGATAAGTCACATTCATATGGTGGTATATGAACAAGTAAAAGTTTTTCACTGAGTGGTGGAATACTGGGCTTGAATGTGAAAATCTCAGCATCAAATTCTCACTCTGCCTTGGTCAGTTCATGGTTTTTCTGGCTAATACTGAACAGAAAAGTAGTACAAGCTCCCCTTCAAAAATGGCCAGAATACAACCATGATAAACAATGGCTATTTTACCTACTCATAGCCTTGATAATGGGTACTCTAAAGTGGTGCGGTAAACAGAGTTGGAACAAGAAGATTCAGGTCCAAATCCCTGTTCAGCAATGAAGTTCAACAGGGGACTTTTGGTTAGTCATTACCTCTCATCCTAACTCATCCTATAGGTTCATCCTATAGACTCATCCTATAAAATGGGGCAGGGGTGGGAAACTCCCATATACATCACTCCGAATTCCTTGGAGGATGGGTGGGATGTAAATTAAAACAATGACACATCATCATCTTTAGGACTACAGAGCTAATTCAGTTATGGGAGACGCTGCTCTCTGGATACAGCCGTAGTCCAAGAGAGAATTTGGAAACAGCCACAATATAAAATAATTAGTACATGGCAACACTCCCAGAAAAGCTGTTTAGACCTAGCCTCAGGTTTTCAAAGGGTTCTGTCTGCTTTGCCCAATCCTTATTTTGCAGTACAAGGCGCCATTCAACTTGCCCAAAGTCAACCAGTTTTGGCAGAACTGGTTCCAGGCCATACACAGCTCTGTCCACTGTTGCTCTTCCCAGAAAACCACAGAAGCAGTACACAGGTATGGAGTGCTTAGAGCACGGATGTAATGGATGTCTGTTGCATAACAGTCATTCAGGATCCAGACAAGACAGGAACAGTACTAATGGTTGGATGCTGTGAAGACTTGCCAAGATGACAAATTGTTAAGATGGATTTATATTTATTTCATTGATTAAATGATTTTCTATCCAGAAGGATCCCTAAGGCAGTTTCCATCAAACAGTAAAATGCAATTGCATTGGGGCTGCTCCTACCTCCCTCACACCCTTTGTGCTGCAGCAAGGGTTAGTAAGTAGTACATGTCACAAAAATTGAGCTGCATTAGTATAGGTCAAATAAGTGTCCATACCAAGGTCATAAACACATTGTTGTTGTTGGCAACCTTCAGTCTCGAAAGACTACGGTATCGCGCTCTGAATGGTGGTTCTGGAACAGCGTCTAGTGTGGCTGAAAAGGACAATTCGGGAGTGACAATCCCTTCCACACTGGGAGCAAGTGCAGTCTGTCCCTGGTCTGTCTCCCTGGCTATGGGCCTTCCTTCTTTGCCTCTTTGCCTCGACTGTTGGCCAAGTGTCTCTTCAAACTGGGAAAGGCCATGCTGCACAGCCTGCCTCCAAGCGGGCCACTCAGAGGCCAGGGTTTCCCACTTGTTGAGGTCCACTCCTAAGGCCTTCAGATCCCTCTTGCAGTTGCCCTTGTATCACAGCTGTGGTCTACCTGTAGGGCGCTTTCCTTGCACGGGTTCTCCATAGAGGAGATAAACACATATGCCTATACAAAAAGGTGCCTGACAGGGGACATGATTGAGACATACAAAACTATGAAGGGGACGCATAAAGTGGATAGAGGGATATTCTTTTCCCTCTCGCACAACACCAGAACATCCACTGAAAACTGAGTGTTCAGTTAGTACAGACAAAAGAAAATATTTCGTTACCCAGCACGTAATTAGTCTGTGCAACTCCTCGCCACAGGATGTGGTGATGGCATCTGGCTTAGATGCCTTTAAAAGGGGATTGGACAAATTTCTGGGGGAAAAGTTCATCACAGGTTACCAGTCATGCTGGGTAAGAGCAACCTCCTGGTTTTAGAAGTGGACTGCCTCAGAATGCAAGATGTGAGGGACAGCACCAGGATGCAGGTCTCTTATTGTCTTGTGTGCTCCCTAAAGCATTTGATGGGCCACTGTGAGATACAGGAAGCTGGCCTGATCCAGCCAGGCTCTTCTTAAAAATGGAGGATGACATTAAGAAGATGTTGTGGGGGGTGCAAACTGTTGAATATGCAAACGTATAAAATGAAATTTGAATACAATTAATCTAAATAGTCAGCTACTACCCTTGTAATCATGGACCAGAAAATGGAAAATTAGCTTTCTATACAGTGAGCAATTATATATTGCTTTGCCTGCTCAATTTTCCTTTTATGCCAGACAACCCCTCCTGGCAAATTCTTATTTATGGCAATGTCTCTCAAACTAGGTAGGTCGTGAGCCAATTTTAGGTGGGTCACCATTCATTTCAATATTTTATTTTTAATATATTAGACTTGATGCTACCCTGGTATATGACTGCATTTAGGGGAAATCTGTGCTTTTAACAGGCTACTATGTAAATGCTTTTAACAATGATAGTCAATGGGGTTTCTCCCGGGTAAATGTGGATAGGATTGCAGCCTTTGTGATGTTTGGGGAATTTCTTTTTAATTGATCACCAACTGCTTGGGTGGGTTAGGAGAGTTCTTCATTTTAAATAAATTTTTGAACTTATTGTAAACTCACTTAGGGTGCAATTCTAAAATGTACCTGGACCGACGCAAATCCCTTGTGCTGGCCCGGTAGTGTTGCCAGCACTACAGCTACACTAAGTGGTAGCGCCACTTGTTGGAGAGATAGGCTGGCACATGTCCATGCGCTGGCCTCCTTGTGCTGCCACGGGCCCTGAGGAGAGGGTGAGTTGCATTCACCAAGCCTGGCCAATGCAGGGGTCTGGGGGGCTGGGAACAGGCAGAAGGGAAGTGTTTTGGGGCGGGGGAGGGCAGGTGGCAGGCAGGACCATGGGTAGTCAGGGAGCAGGAGGTGGGGGCAGGACGTCGTCCCCGCACAGCCACAGGTTGCTTGGATTTGTGCCACTTCGTCCGGTGGTGCAGATCCAAGTAGACCCATTGGGGTCGCTGAAGCGTGATATGGGGTAAAGGGAAATGTTTCCCCTTGCCTCAGGCTGTGCCACTTTCAGCCCCAAACTTGTGCTGGATGCAGCACAGACCCACTGGCCTGCCTATTTCTAGCACAAGCTAGGACTGCGCTCTTCCTTACTTAAAAAAGGAAGGAAGGTCATATGTTAAAAATGTTCCTGTTTGATGTCACTTTCCAGTCATGACATCACTTCCAGTGGGTCCCAACAGATTGTCATTCTAAAAAGTGGGTCCCAGTGCTAAAAAGTTTGAGAACCACCAACCAAGTTGGTCCAGGATTTTTGCCCTTTAAAAAAAACAACATAAATTTTATGTTTTTTTAAAAGGGCAAAAATTCTGGACCAACTTGCATGTTCTTTACGATGCTTAGCTTGGCCCTTACTCAAAGCCTTTGAATTGCTGGACCAAACACTTGGGGGAGAGGCCACAGCTCAGTAGCAGAGAACCGGCTTGGCACGCAGGAACTCCCAAGTTCCATCTGTTGTATCACTCGATAGGGTTGGGAAAAGACCCTTGTCTGAAATCCTGGAGAGCACTGAGCTAGATGGCGCAATGGTCCAACTCAGTACAAGAGAACTTAATGGAAACACCAGGAATGTGATTCATATTCATCACACAGCAAAAAACAAAAACAAAAAACCCACTGGGTAATTTTTTTTAAGCACAGGTCACAACTGATAATTTTAGGAGCAAAAAATTCTCCTGCCTATAACGTAGCTTGCAATATCAGTACCGGGGGGGGGGGGAGAGAGAGAGAGAGAGAGAGAGAGAAAGATGGAAAACACTTGGGTGCTGGTGGAGGAAGCAGTCAGTTTTCCTAATGAAATCCTTGTCATCTTCTTTCTCAGAAGAGTTGAAAATGAGAAATAAGGTAAGAATGAGAAAATACATGCCAAAAAACCCTCACGCTTTCTGATTGACGTGCAAATACATGTTTGCCAGATTAACATGTATTGCAAGTCCAGTCATATACCATCACAGAGGATGGGTCTTGATGGATTCTTTAACACTTAAAATGTCCAGGGGGAAAGAAGGGGGATGTCTGATAGACTGCTGAGGCAGATTTCCTGCCAGAGGGGATAAATATAACCACTGAACAGAAGTCAGCTTTTGCATTTTCAGGAATTCTAACACAAGTTTATAGGGAGCTGTCAGACAGCAGCAGCAGCCAAACAGAAATAACTGGAGAATTAGTGTCGCCCAGACTCATAGGGGAAAACCCAAACCTTGGGAGGCAGCACAATTCAGCTTCCTTGAACCCCAATGGGCAGTGGTTCCCAAACCGTGCACTATGCTTCCCAAACTAGCCCCTTGGGAGGCAGTACAATTCAGCTTCCTTGATCCCCCATGCACAGTGGTTCCCAAACTGTGCGCTGTGGCACCTGAAGGCATCATGGATAACTCACAAGGGTTCCTTGGAATGTCCCCAGCAGCTTCTTCTTCCTGGTTCCCCTGGGTACAGCCATCTTGAATGTGAGAGATCTCACACAATCCAAGATGGCAGCACCGGTGGCGTAGCTGGAGAGGGTGAGAGCGCTCAGGCTGGCAGGGAGCCTCAGCGAGGCGGGCAAGCAGCCCCTCCCTTCGGAGCCATTCCCGGCAGGGGGAGCAAAACGGAGCCACACGGCCAGCCTGAGCACTCTGCCCCTCCTCCGACTACACCACTGCGCAGCACCAGGGAGCGCCGGGATGAAGAGGCTGCCAGGAAAGAAGGGTTTCGTGACCATAGCAAGTTTGGGAACCGCTGCCCATAGGCGTTGGCGAAGAAAGGCCCTGATGAGCAACAGCCAATCTACAGCTATGCATATGGATGAGAAGGTTTGAAGGGGGAATGGGCAGTGGTTTGCTGTCTTTTCCAGGTTAGGTGCCCCTGCTAAAGGGCAAGGGTTGTTTGGATCCTTGCAGAGTTTACACAGGTTGTTGATTGGTACAGGCATCCCCTCACATATCCAACAGGTTAGGGACCAGAAAACTGCCAAAAACCAGAAATGGTGGAGAAGCAGAACAGACTCCTTTTTACGTTGCAATTGCTAATGCAGAAGAGAGACCTGAGAGAGACAATTCTTTTTTAGCTCTCAAATTCAAATTGCCTAAGCCAACGCAAATACAAACTGCCATGCAAAACCTGAACGGCAACTGCTCAAAAAGTATCAACAGATTCCTTTCCATTTCCAGGCATGTGCAAGTGCTGAAAGAGCGGATTGTCCATAAACAATTGTCTGTCAAAAGCAGAGGATATCTGTATTGTCTTTAATAAACTTAGCCCAGTTTTAATCCAAACCTTGTCTTGTGTCTTATGGGGGCATGTGGACAAGTAACTCAATAGTTGCTGTTGCTTAATAAGAGATCTCAAACTATGAAATCTCAAACTATGCCTTGGAAATATTCAGACCATGAAATATGGGTTACCTTAACCTACCAGGTTCTTGAAAACATTCCTAAAACATGTGCAGTGTGCCTTGAACAAGGTGCTATGCAAATAAGATATTATTAAATGTCCACAATTTAATAAAAGTTCAGCAACAAGTCAACATCACAGACACTGCCACTTGCCTTGTTTACAGCCAGTGGCAGAATACCACAATCTACCGTAATTATTTAAAATGGTATCCTAATCATTATCCCAAATCAATTCTACTTTAGTCTATGGGACGTAGAAGAATAGAGTTCCCAAAACCCACCAAAAATTAGAGCTGTGGCAATTAAAGCCAGTTCAAAACTGGAGATTCTAGTAGCAGCTGAACTGCGTTCTTTAAACTGCTCATTGTTTGACCAAATAAGCTGCCTTCAATGGGCCTTTTTTTCTAGACAGAGAATCTTGAGGCTTTTAGAATCACAGCTTAATCCCACTAAAATCAATGGCTAATGGGTAAGTGGGTATACCAATTTAAGCGGTTTCCAGACCTCAGTCAAATTCATTTGGATCCCGTTCAGAAACCAAAAGTTTGGCTTTTCATTCAGCCAACATTATTTAGAGCAAAGACCCTTGATTTAGATTCCTAAATCCACTCTGAAAAAAACAAAGAAATACAGGAATCAATCTGCACAAGGCCCATGAATAGACTGTGGCCACAAACTGGACCATTAAGACATACTCTAAACATGTTAAAAGCTACATTAACAAAACAAAATAAAACCCACTACAGTTAAATTTCTGCTATCTATACACAAAACCTCTTCCGGTGGCTTATTCTGGTAATAACTTAGTTGCCACAGCAGGCGGTCCAAAGCATGTGCCATGAGAAATAATATATCCTATAAGACTCAAGTAACCACCCATAGAGGGGGCTTCCTGTTGCATCTCTGCATGAATTATTGCTCTACCCTTCCTTCCTATTAGCCACTGCTAGGGGTTGGTAATGCTGTGCAACAGAGTGTTTCGTATCTCCTGAGAACCAATATTTTCTTGGGGCTGCCAGAGAAATATACCCACATTATTTATACATTAGTGAGAGACTCAGAGGGCAGCCTGTTCCTGGGCTCGTTTACTTGAAAGTAAGTTCTATTTAATTCAATGGGATTCATTGCAAAGGACATCGGCCTTAGGAATTCAGTACAAGATCATCATTTTTCCTGCTTATAGGTTTACTTAAAATTTAAGCTAGAGGAAAAACAAAACCTTGGTACTCATCAAGATTTTTTTTTTCCCCTCAAGGATTTCAAGATCAGGGGAAAGCTGTGGTTTTGGTTTGGCAGTCAAGCAGACATGACATGTTAGTGGCACGACCAGAACTCCTGATGGTGTTTTCATTTTCGAAAAGCAGGTGTAGGGTGGGGGATTTAGAAGGGAGTCTCAATGCAAGGGGAAGAGTACTGAGCCATTCACACATGTGCTGATTCCCCAAACTAAATCCTAGTCCGCAAGTGATTTATTACCACTTTTGTGCCTGCAAGTTTCCCACTCTATGGCTAATAGCAGCGGGGGGGGGGGGGCAATCTGAATCAGGACTACAGCATGGGGGAAGGACAATGGGGTACACTATCACTCTTCATGCACCATTCTCCCAGTTCAAATAAGAAAAAGACTTCAGAAGTTTCAGTCATGGAATTCTTACATGACATCTAATTTGATTTTCAAGTAAAGTGTAAAATTGACTATTGAACAGATTGTGCTCGAGAGTATGCCAAAGTACTATCTGAGACGTCTAATATGTGATGGCTCCTTCGCACGTGCAAGATACCACTTGTTGCAACAATGTTCAAATGAAATGAGAGGCTTGTTCATATAATCACAGCCGCACTGAAGACAGTGGAACTAAAGCGACACTAGCACCATGCTGGGGGGGGGGAACTCACTCCTGCTCTCCCCCAAATCTCTAACATGGGGGAAGAAGGAGACAGACATTTTCCAAGAGTTTATTTAAGCCAGCAGCAGAGAAGAAAGAAAGACAATCCAGATCATTTAGTTTTCAAAAATATGAGCTGTCATTGTCCCAGGCTTTTATAAAAGCAACTTCTACGCCCCCTCCAAAATTCTCCTGATTAAATGCAAACACATTTTCTTTGGCAAAATGTAGGCTGCAGGCTGAAGATCAAATAAATCTGAACTTTTATGGGTTTTTCTTTCCCTGTGCTTTAAAGGACAATTATCCCAGTGATTAAGCTTTCTGGATATTTATCAGCAACTAATTGTGCTCCCTCAATAACATTTGGCTGAAAGATTTAAAATCTGTGCTAAATACTAAGGGGCAGTGCTTAGCCAAAATATGGTTTAGTTTTTGAAATCTACCTTAAACCCCATCTCCAATTCACATTTCCAAAAGAAATACAAGCTCTCAAGTTCTACATTTCCTTCCTCCACAAAAGCTGCTTCTAAACACCGCATTAGGTGGAGCAGGTCATTTATTTACATGACCGAAGTGAAACACTTCTTTCTCAATAGTCTTGCAGGCCTGATCCTCCTGCTCTTGAAAGGAAAAAAAAAAAAGCAATAGTCAATTTCAGAAACACCAACATTTTCAGACAAATAAGGCTGGTTCAGACAGAACACTTTAAACCATGATGTAATGTTATGATGAGACGGTAGTAGCCTCAGACTTCCCATCATAATTTTAACAAACCACAGTCTCCTGTTACATCCAAATTCAGGAAACTGTGGCTTGTTGAAACCATAGTTAAAACAAACCAGAATCAAATCATGGTTTAAGATCCTTTTAGTTTTTTTAATTCAGCTTTAATTCCTTCAGTAAAAGGAAACCTGCCAAAAATAAGACTGTTTTCATGCATAGAGGATGGAAGGGGAGGGGTGACACATTAACCCAAGGTTCATGCCTGATCAGCTTTATAACACTCACCCGTAGTTGCTATTATCTCTGAACCAGGCCACAAAGCTGCAGAAAGGAGAGAATTCTATGGCCAGTGCTAGAGACATTGCAGGCACTCTGCTGCTTGAAATACTATATTCACTTGATCATATATTTGCAAGCAGAACCAAAACAAGCATGAATGTGCCTGCAATAACCCCTCTTCCTCTGGTTCAAAAAATCAGGATTCTGTTGGTAGCACCAGAGGCATAATGCACTGCCCCAACTCCTGGAGCAATGACATCACGATGACACGCGAGCAAGCACCCCACCTTCCAAGGAGAACCAGAAAGTGACTGACTTATGCCACTTGCAGACTCTCCCCAAATGAAGGGGCGCTCACTACTGCAGCTTTGTGTGCCCCAATCCTTCACCTGTGAAGGTTGGGTGGAGCCTGGGGGCAGTCATGAAACCACCAGCGTAGCACCCTGGACAGGTGCCCCTCAGACACCGTCCTAGTTACACCTCTGAGCAGCACCACAAAAATCACCCTATATTCAGGAGTGGAAGAGAAGGAGGCTTTCCGAAAGCAGAAGCAAAGGGTTGTTCTTGCATTTATGGCACCACTACTGAGACCAGCGGAGTCAGCACTGAATGTTCTGCTTGTCTTTTTGATGCCCAGCTCTTGCCACGTACTATTTCTGTCCTGCAGTTTAGATCCAATCTTGGTGCCATAAACCACATACACATGTAACAGTTAACACACTACTATCAAAATTAACCACAAGATTCCTGAATAACTGTAGTTAGTTCACAAATCAGGGTCAAACCTGTGATTTCAGAATCCTGACTTGTGAACTGCGGTTAGAGTAAAACCAGAGTTTTTGAATTTGGGAACAAGAAACTGTTTATTTTAGCTACAGTTTCACAAGGCGGGATCAGAAACCAAACTGAAAGCTTTCAATCCCCTTCTCATGCACACAATGGTGTCACCAGGGTTTGCATCACCTGGTGCGGGGGGCTAGAGCATCATCCCCATGATGGACCTCCTTCCGTACACTGGGCGGGGCAACACCCAGACGGCGGACATGGTGATGTACCATCGATCCACCCGCGTTGGTGTTTTGGCTATACCTTTTGACAGAACACAGATATTTCACTCTGGTTTTTAAAAACTGCGATCTACTGTAAATTACACATCAAATTGTATGTAACGTGATGGTTTTATTCCTACAAACCACAATTTTAGCGATTTTGGTCACTAGTGCGTGTCACTACCCCTGGGTATCATTTTACTAACATGGTTAGTATTGGTTCCATGCTGTGCCACAACAACATCTCATTGGCTCTTCGAACAATCAATCTCACTTGTTTATTTTGAATTAAGACAGCTGCATTTTTTTCTAATTTTTTGACCATAACATTTGATAGAATTGAGATATTTCACTCTGGCTTTTTTTCATTGCATTCTGCTATAAACTATGCATCGAATGGTACATAACATGATGGTATTATTCCTACAAACCACAATTTTAGTGATTTTGATCAGCAGTGGTACCATTCCTCCTGTGCACATCACCCAGTGCAGTTCGCACCCCCTGCAACCCACTAGCAACACCACTGCATGCACACAGAGGAGGAGAGGGAAGGTGAAAGCACACAGGCCCGAGGTTCAAGCTCTGCTCATGTATATAATGCTAAGCCATGGTTTAATACTACGCCCTCATGCAGCCAGAATGTCTCCTGTTTCTGTCACAACATTCTACAAAGCCCCAACCCCTGCACTACTGGGTGCCACAGCATAGCCACCCACCATTTACTAGGATGCATTTGTCTGTTGTGTTGACAAGTGGGTGTAAACACCAATAGATACGCATTAAAAAAAGGAAGAACGCGGAGAGATATTTTACCTCTAAGGGTATTGCTGTGGTCAAAGTCCTACAGGGCACAAGAGAGGAAATCCCTCATATAACATCTGGAAATGAGAATGAAAGTGCCATTTCATTAATGCACATTCCCCGCCCCCAACTCTCAGTGAGACACAGACAGGGGTAACTGAAGTCTTCCCAGCACCATATGTTCAGCCCTTCCACAAACAGAAACCACCTTTATATTATTTTTATAGTAACTTAACAATTGGCAAATTTCTTCTCATAAATCAGGCCCCCTCAGAATTATTATTAGCACGTTCTTCCAGGAGTCTCTATCAATCCAGTTCCAAGACGGTTTCTTAAAAGGCTTTGCCGCCACTAGGGAAATGTATTATACAAAAGGAATATAGTCTTAAGAACCTATATAGAAACAGAATAGAATGCACTGTACAAAACTATTCAAAAGTTTGTTTTTCTCATAAGATAGCATGAATTTCTTTGCTTAGTCAAGCAAAAAGGGAAGCCAATTTGAGCACAAGACCAAGCTTTGTGCACCTCAACAGGTCAACATCGTCTCTGGCCCCCACGACCAAGCTATGGACTATGACCATCTTCTCCTTTAAACCTCTAAATGGTCTTGGCTTCTGCACTTGTGAAGCATCTCCTTCCACTTGAAGGTTCCCAGTACATTAATTAATTTGGACCCAAGATGAGAACTCTTGCCAAAAAGGAACGCACTGGAGAAAGATTCTGAAGAACCCAGTGTCTGTTTCTGTTTGCAGGAGAGTAGTGATGTAGAATGGGGGTGGGGAAGGTTGACTGAACAGCAACTTCAAGAGCTTCCTGTCTAGCCACCTAGCACACAAGGTCAGATTGCCTACCCCTAATTTAGGGCTTTGGGAAAGGAATCTTAGATCAGTAGGAGAGCACATGCTTCGCATGTAGAAAGTCTCCAGCATTGCCAGGTGGGGCAGGAAAAGACCATTGGTTTGAAATGCTGGTGACCTACTGACAGTCAGTGTACACATTAGGTGGACCATCGATTTGATTCAGCAAAAAAATAGTTTCATATGCACAGGGCTTCATTGTTTAAACTCTGTACTGAGGAATCCTCAAGTTGCTTAAGGTTCCTTGACGAAACCGTTATTAGTAATTGCACATCAACTCCCCTAAAAGACAGGAATGAGAATGCATGAGGCTGGGCCTTATACCAACATATACATAACCACGCAAAATTATATCTAAGGTAGTGGAGCCAAATTACGTACTACAGCCCAGGAGCCAATCACTGAAATAACCTTCAAAACCAGTACAAACCTATAGACCTGTCATCACGGATAACACAAATTTCTCAAACCAGCTAGCAGGGCTGAACAAAGACCTGGTCAAAGGCAACCAAAGAATACAGTATGCTTATTTGACAGGTGAGGAACACTGAGAGAGGCTAGCAGCACAAGCTTAGTGATGGCCAAAATGTTTTGGTTTTAGCCCTGCAACTTTACTTGCTATTGTCAAACTGGGAGTCGGGAATCCTTGCAGATCTACTATCAATTACTGAGATATTGACTAGTTGGTCCTATTTACATCCTGCCTGTCCAACACACCCAAGACTCCTCTCAAGACAAAGCATTTCTCTACAGGCATTCCTCAACAGACAAGCTAATATAGAAATTACCCTGGGCAAGACTTTTCTTTCTCCTCTTCATTCACACACAGACTTCAGTACAACCCTGCTGACTTGCGCACTGTGCAGGCCGTAGCCAGCTCATTTATAGGGACCAGTGAATGACTTAATAAAATGCATACACCTTCCCCCCAAGGAGAGATAATTCAATAGTTTTCCAAACCCGTAGTTTCTTTAATAAGAGTACTCCACTCTTACACAGTGCTATGCAATGGCAATCTCAAATTTCCTGAGAGAGAGATGATTATCTCTCTAGCCTTTATTTACAGCAAGTAGTCTCAAGAAAGTCTGGTAAAGGGGGAACAATGACTCAGAATTTCCTTTTAATTTAAAATTATTGAATGTTGTGTTACTGCGATTATTTGTATTTAGTTTCATTCAAAGGGTTTCTTCCCCATCTCCCCTCCCCAACCTGCCTCAACAGTGATCTAATTTGAACCGACATGGTAACATGCTTTTCATATATGAGGGTTTAAAGTTGGCCTCAGGCCTGAAATCCTCATCCATAAGCTGTGCACTTAGACTCCAGAGCCCTGCTGCCAAACACCTGTTAGAACCAGACAAGGATCCAAATTTTTTAAGAGGATTCCTATTCCATAATAAATGCAAAATGTGAAGGGAATGTGTGAGGCTGAGAGGGAAGGCCAGGAGGAGGCTCCTTTGCATTTAAAAGGGGAAGGAAAAGATCCATCATAATTAGGCACATAGGATCAGATAGCAAAAGCATGGCATTATAAAGTAGTGAAGCACTTTCAGCTAAACAACATCACCAAATCCTCAACACCACCAAAACACACACCGAAGGTGACCAATGACACAGGTAGAGACTACCAAATGCATGATCTGACCCACCAAGGAGGGGTGACTCAATGTGGGGCTGCCATTGCAGCAGAAAATCTGTCCTCCTCATTGCACTAATTCCCATCAGTGCAATGAGAGCCAGAGGACTTGAGTTATACAACTCCATGTCACGACTTCATCTGGTGACCTACCCAGAGAGTGAGCGTACTCAGCTGCCAGAGACCTCTTTAGGCACAGAATAAAATCAGGGTGTGCAACATTCAACCCTTACATTTGGGGGTCTGAGGCCACTGGGTTGCCCAAGCATGGTATGTATATAAATGAAGAGCCTGGCATTTTGCCACTGCCTGGTCAATGCTGCAAGATCTCCTGCCCGCTGCACCCCAAGCCAAGTTCCTCTATTTTACAAACCAAGATTATTATTTTATTATTATTAACAGTATTTATATACCGCTTTTCAACTAAAAGTTCGCAAAGCGGTTTACAGAGAAAAATCAAATAACTAAATGGCTCAAATCACTGTTTGATCATTGAATTCTGACTTGCTCTAAAAACCCAAATCATTCTTAATCAGCATCTTTCTGCTTTGTCTTGAATAAGCAGTCTAGAGCAGGGGTGTCCAAACCCCAGCCCTGGGGTCACTTGCTGCCCTCAAGGACTCCCAATCCGGCCTGCAGGGGGCCCCCAGTCTCCAATAAGCTCTGGCCCTCCGGAGACTTGCTGGAGCCTACTCCGGCCCAACACAACTGCTCTCAGCATGACGGCCAACTGTTCAACCTCTTGTGTGAGCTGTGGGACGAGGGCTCCCTCCACTGCTTACTGTTTACATCTGTGATGCAGCAGCGGCAGAGAAGGAAAGGCCAGTCTTGCTTTGTACAAGGTCTTTTATAGGCCTTGGGTTATTGCAAGACCTTCATTCATTCATATAAGTTCCATCTCTAATATATTCATGTATGTAAATTTATTCACATTTGAAATGTGTCAGAGAGATGATGTGGCCCTCCTGCCAAAAAGTTTGGACACCCCTTGTCTAGAGTGTCTTTTCCCTTTGCTAATGATCAAACACTACATGAAAAAACTCCTATTAGCACTTGAAAGAGGCCTGCACATACATAAATCTTCAATGAAGTTACGGTCTACAGACACTAAATAATGTCCCCCATTAAAGTAAATCTGCAGGTACTAGCCCTGCCAATATTTTGCCTTCATAATTATAAAAGCACAAGCACCCACGTATTACTATTTGAACTGATTTTGAAGAAACAGTAAAAATGACAGTGGTACTTTATTTTCATTTTGTTGTCTATGTTCAATCGCCCATCTCAAATCTCAGTTCTCAAAAAGTTTTAAGATATTAAGTTGACAGAAGAAAAAGCAAAACCACTCAGAAAAAAAGATCTTTTATAATTTCCTTTGGTTAAAGATAACATATTGGGTTTAAGTCCGTATAAAATATCAAATACATTTTATATACAGAGGATCTATTCATAGCACTTTGTATAGCCAACACATGCAGCAAATTATACTATTAAACGCTTAATCCTAATAAAGCTTAAATTTCAGTCCTAACAATAAAGCTTGCACAAAGCTTTCTATGGCTGAAACATGACTCTGGAACTAACTTATATAATTTAAAAAAAAAAAAAAACCTTTTTAAGTAGCTAAAATGGATATATTAATTGGACGCTTGGGATGCAAAATTAAGTAGCCAAGTTTTGCCACTGCAGTTCAAACACTAACTGTGAGGATGCTACTTCTGCAAAAGTTACCAACCACCACTCAGAAAGCTGCTTTAAACAATGCTCATTTTTCCTCTTTTACACATGATACCTTGTGCAACAAGAATTTAATGACACATTAAAAATAGTCTGCATTTCATATAAAATTGCATACTGAGTCACATCATTGACTTCCCCTGCCCATATATTTCTATTCCAAACCCAGCATCAAAGTCTCATGAATAGATGATTTTTCCACACCTCTGCTACCTAAGATCCTTTCAATGAGATGCCAGGAATTGAACCTGGGACCTTTAGCACCTGAGCCTTACCCACTGAGCCACGGTCCTTCTCCATACTTGTGTTCAAATTCCTTTTACACAAGATGTTCCAAACAGAGTTTGCAAGAGCAAAGGGAAATGGGAAAGATTCCCAATGCTCATGTACAAAGACAACACACTGCAAAATTTGCAGTCTTCATGCAATCATACCTATGACAACTACACCAAAATCCTGTTAGGTATCTTACCAAGTGTGCATGTGCACTCATGCACATAAGTAAGTTACCATCTAAGGGCGCAATCCTAACCCCTTGTGTCAGTGCTTTCCAGCTTTTCCAGCTATCCAATGGGACTTGTGCTGCATCCTGCAGTTGCGTGTCACTCAAGGAGGCCTCCTCAAAGTAAGGGAATGTTTGTTCCCTTACCTCAGAGCTGCATTCCCCTTATGTCAGTGCTGGAAAACACTGACATAAGGGGTTAGGATTGCACCCTAAAATGAATTCTAACACAATTGTAAGCGTGATTATGGTACATCAACACTGCTACTTTGTAGTGCTACCAATGTGCAGGTACACATAGGTAATACAGGAAGTGGAGACATGCAAAAATGGAGGAACTTAAAACTGAACACTCATGTTCCAATTCCCACACTGAACTAGTGGAAGTTCTAAGATCGATCAGAAACCAGGAAGAGGGGAACAAAGGATACAGTAAATCTACCGGTATGTGACAGTAGAGGAACAGAATAGAGAAAATCCATCCATCTCTGTCATATCAAGTGGTGCAATTACTGAAGAGAAATAATCTCCTTATTAAAAGAGTAATATGAAATATGAGCAGATGAAATATGAGCAATATGAAAAGAGCAATATGAAAGACTGGAGGCATTGCACATAAACAAGAAGACTGAAGTCAACAGAACACCCAGAAACATGAAGTTATTTAGAACATAAGAAGAGCCCCACTGGATCAGGCCATAGGCCCATCTAGTCCAGCTTCCTGTATCTCACAGCGGCCCACCAAATGCCCCAGGGAAATGTATTCAAATGTATTCAAATACATTGGTGCAGCCTTGCATACAGGTTCATACAACAACAGCCCTGCTAGATCCATCCAAAAGTGCATTCTGTCTGGTATTCTTTTTCCAACAGCGAGCCTCCCTGGGGGCTGTGCAAAGGAAGGGCATTAAGGCAGCAGCCTTGTCCTCTAGATTCTACACAGCATCTGCTATGAGGAGCCAATGCGGTGTGGCACTTACTGCTGGATTAGGACAACTCAAGTTTAAATCCCCACTTAGTCATGAAACTCACTACAGACCTTGTTGAGACAGTCACCGTCTCTCAGGCTAAGCTACCCTTACAGAGTTATTGCAAGGATCAAATGGGGTGCGGGAGGAGATGCTTTGTATGCTATCCTGGTTAACAGACATACCTTCTACGAACGTGTCTAATTTCCACATACACCCCCAGGCGTATAACCTAGTGTGAATTGCCACACCCTATTGATGCCTGAAACATAAACTGTACACTGCGTGAGGAAGTCCTTCTTGTTCCTCTGCTCTTTGCTTCTTCATATTCCCTCAATTTCTGCCATTTTGCAGGGGTTGGAAATTCTATCCTTCCCTTTTGCTTTATTCACAAAAGTCACTAACTAACAATTCAAAAAAAAATTATGTTACCTGCTCATAATGCTTGTTAGTGATCTGTGACACATTCATCATTCCAAGTACCTTCCTTCTAGTTTACCACACACACACACACACACACACACACACAAAATTATGCCTCATCATCCAGAAGGAATTTTACCTTTTACCTGGCAAAGACGGCTATTTACAAACAAGTTTATGGTTTTTGTGGACAAAAATCTATCCATCCCTGCACAGACCGTGTAAAAATTAGTAATGAGGGGCCCCCCAAGACCCTAGCAGGACTTTTGACTTCGGCAAATAATTCAAAACCAAACCAAACAGGTAAGTTCAAGACAGATGAAAAATATTTACATACTTGAATCTGCCCTATCTTTTTACAAAACGAATTATGGTTGTGCCTGGAACCACAAATCACTCAAACCACCAAGCTAAAATCAGCCTGAAGCCCAAGAACCATTCTGATCTCCGTATCCTTTAAGCAAGCAGCTGTTTCAACAGGTCAAGACATGTAATTACGCCTGCAATTTTAAGGGGGCTTGTTCTCAAACATGGCCATTCTAAACCATTAATGCACTGTTACTTGTTTCAGGAGCTTTTCGTTTTCATGGCAGATAAAGATTTACCTTTAAGACATTTTGCAGAACTTGCATTTCAGGTGTATACGAACCTTGGTGTACTGTTCAGTTTATATAAGCCAAGAGGAGTGCAATGGAGATCTTTTGCCACACAGTTGTTCCCAATTAACATGGAGCAGGGAACCATATGCTGCACAAGGTGAAGGCCTAAATCACACAGGCAACTCAAAAGTGCTCTAATAATTATCACTTAGGAGTCTTCCTTCCCTCCCCTAACCCACTTAAAGTTAATGCACAAATTTAGTCAGTCTCAATTTCTATGCCACACTTCAGGTTGTTGCCTCCCAGAGCAACTTAATGTAAGATACTGCTAAAAAGCAATACATCACAATAAGCAATTACAGTACATAAAACCAGTAGTAGCAGAACAAACTTAGATCCAGACAAAACAAGTCTTACAAAGCTTCCAAACCTGGACAAATAAGAAGGTCTTCACCTGGCACCAAAAATACATCAAAGGTACCGGGAAAGCTTCCCCAGGGAGCAAATTCTATCACCTGGGTACCACAACAAAGGTCACCCTATCCACTGAAGGAGAAGGCTTCAGAAGATTTTAATAGCTGGATGGGTTCATGTGAAGTGGTAGGGGGATTCCACTACTCACAAATTATGCTTTTTATTTGCCGCCACATACCTACTCCAGTTCCTGTAAGAAAGTGTCCTGTGGTTAGGCTTAAAGGTTGTCCCATAATAAAAAGTGCAACACCACACATCTGTATGATCCTTCAATGTGGTCTTGGACAATACAACACCATTCAGGAGGTGGGTCATAACACAGCAGAGGAGCACATGCTTTGCATGCAGGTCTCAGGTTCAATCCCCATCACCAACAATGGGAATAGGAAAGTGTCAAACTACAGAGAGCTACCACTAACCAATACAGACAAAAACGAGCTGAGGTCACAAAGCATATGGCTCAGTATAGCTGCAAATAGCCACAATCTCCCTGTATTTGACATCCCAAGATGCTTTAAACATTTCCTGTTTCTGCTCACCCATATGCTGGCTTCACACGTTTGGTGAACTTTCCTGCAAAATGCAGATACGTTTTGTTTTTTTTCAAAGCACATGCAAATCATTGCTGTACTATGCATGAATCTTATCCTCTTTTTGGCTTCATTCCACATTTTCTTTCTCATTCAAAGGAACAGGGAGCAGAGAATTTAAATCATTGCTGCGCAAGGAACTTACCCTTGACGTAACTGTGCAACCCTCTGCTTTTCCAGTCACTGCTTTTCTTTTGCTGCTCCAAAATAATACTCCAAATATGCTGCTTTTGCATAGGGACAGATACTCTTGGAGGGTCACACCATCTCCACACCAAGAAGACCCAGTATTCTTTACGCGTGCAACGCAGATACACTTCACTTGAATATTCCATTCTGTTTTTATCACAGAACCAGCCTGGCATATCCACAGGGGCGTAGCTAAGCGGGTGCAGGGGGTAGCAGTTGCACCAGGCATCAAGCTTTAGGGGGGGCTACAAGCTGAGCTTGACACTAGTGACCAAAATTGTAAAAATCTTGGTATATATGAATAATACCATCAAGTTATATATAATTGGAAAGGAAAATTTAACGCTGAATGCAATGAAACAAACTGCATTGGAATATCTGTATTCTATCAAACATTATGGCCAATTAACCATAAAATGAAAACACAATTGCCTTATGGAACAATAAGTGAATTTTCTTAACTCTAAACCGACCTAGGGGATTGATCTGAGAGCCAATTATGTGTTATTATGTTATTGAAATGTTGCAATGACGTTATCATGATACAGCATGAAACCAATAAGGTGTTAATATGAGTCAGCTCTCATTTCCATGTATCATAATACAGTTATCCCTGCTAACTGTAAAAAGGCACTTTTTCAAGGGGTGCTCCTCTTATATTTAGCAGGGTGAGAATAACCATCCCTCTTCATCCCAGCAGTGTCTCAAACCAGACAGGGGTACACTTTTTATTTATTTACTTAATTAAATTTCATTTTGTCGGGGGGGGGGGCTACAAATCTTTGACCCTCCCCAGGTAGCAGATAGATGCCTTAGCTATGCCACTGACCGGGGAGAGGCAGCAGAGCAAGTGGGTGGTGAGCCGCTGGGGGGAGGAGGTGGTTTCCTCCCAATTTTCACTTTTTTAAAAGCCCAGGAGTGACATCACTTCTGGTTGCGATATCACTTCTGGGACAACATTTTAAGCTTGGCACCGAGCTACACAATCATAAGCTACGCCACTTCATATCCAAATTTTATTCACTGTTGAGCATGCAAACCAAAACACTGAACCACATATTTAAAACCTAACATAAGAACATAAGAACAGCCCCACTGGATCAGGCCATAGGCCCATCTAGTCCAGCTTCCTGTATCTCACAGCGGCCCACCAAATGCCCCAGGGAGCACACCAGATAACAAGAGACCTCATCCTGGTGCCCTCCCCTGCATCTGGCATTCTGACATAACCCATTTCTAAAATCAGGAGGTTGCGCATACACATCATGGCTTGTACCCCATAATGGATTTTTCCTCCAGAAACTTGTCCAATCCCCTTTTAAAGGCGTCTAGGCTAGACGCCAGCACCACATCCTGTGGCAAGGAGTTCCACAGACCGACCACACGCTGAGTAAAGAAATATTTTCTTTTGTCTGTCCTAACCCGCCCAACACTCAACCTGAGGATTCCTTTTGAAGCACAGGTTTTCCAGCAAAAGAACACAGACCATCCATCAATATTCCATCACTGTTATGTCAATATTCATACCCCTGGTCAGAATGCTGCATGTAGCCATCAGATCTCCATGCACCTGTGTCTTCCTCTGTGCTTTCATTTATAGAAGATAAAAATCCATTCAAGCATTCAAAGTAATTTTTAAAGACAGTTTTCATGGCAAAAGGCCACAGGGATGGGGGGGCCTCTTTAAAAAAAAAATGCAACTTTCCATCTTCTGCTTCAGATTTTCTCTCTCACAAAAAGGTACAAGTCTACACACTCAAGATGAGTTTTTGATATTTCCCTCTGCAGTAGTTCAAGGAAACTTCTGCCAAGAGATATACTTTGGAACACCTGATAAAACGCACTTCAGTGACACACAATAAAAACTGACATTAGCAAGTAGAAAGAGTTTCCAATTTTGCAAGAGTTATGGGCAACAGGCAAATCATCTTTCTGGATATCTCCATTTTTTCCCCTTCTCCAAAAAGGGATGGGGAAAAGAAACAAACAAAAAAGCAGGTTTCAAGAAAAAGTTGACGTTCACAAAAATGGAGACATGTTAAAATACCATCTGTTCTTTTTTTCCCTTGCACTACAGGAAGAGATAAAATGTCACATGAAGAGGAAGCACAACTGGCTAGCTAGTGCTATTTGAAAAAAGAAACCAAATGCAAAAAGCTTGGATTTGTCTCCAACAAGCACGGTTAACTGAACGGAAAGTGATGTCCTCCTATTGACCCCACTGGCCATTTTGCCTAAACAATGAAAACACATTTAAAATTTGAACGAAGATCCCAAGCCTCATAACATCAGGGCCTCAATATCTTTTACGCCTACACACATTCTCACTGAAGTTTAGAATGGAGCCAATTTAAGAGTTTGGGAACTGAATTCCTCACTCTGTCAAAACTGCTGTTGAATTTGCTTAAGGAAACCTCTGCGGAGAGACATAAATGAACAGGCTATGATTTACCAAACCTGAACAACTGCCTAAAAGAGTAAGTGGAATGTTCTGTCCTGAAAGCTATGATATCACAGCTGTAAATAGAAGAAACTACATAGGAAGCAATGATCCCTATCAGCTCCCAGAGAATCAAGTCTGCACCAGGCCAGGCCTCACAACTCAATACAGCAATGGTTCCCAAACTGTGGGATGGGACTCACTGGTGGGTCGCACTCTGATTTTTGGTGGGTCACAAAAGGTTGGGAAGAGCCTCCACAGGTATTGGCAAAAAGATGACTAATTGCCTCAAGCCCTGAGGCTATTCAAAAACTGGATAGCTGCTAAATATCCTGCAAAAAACAGCTCAGCACCTGGAGCCTGCAATATGGTTGCTAATTGCCCTGCAAAGAGCTCAGCTTTTTGGGTTTGCAAAGAGCCTAAGGGCCCAATTCTATCCAATTTTCCAGGGCCGGTGTAGCTGTGCCAATGGGGCATGTGCTGAATCCTGTGGTGGGGAGGCAGTCACAGATGCCTCCTCAAGGTAAGGGAGCATTTGTTTCCTGACCTGGGGGCTGCATTGGGGGCTGCACCGGCGCTGGAAATTTGGGTAGGACTGGGCCCTAAGTCTTGCAGTTTGCAAGCATGTGTAATTATAGGAAGATAAATGTTTCTCAGTTGATGCCCCAATAAAGAATTTTTTTTTCTGGGGAGAAATGTGGGAACAGAAGGAGAACATTCATTATTTCTTTCTAGATCTCCCTTTTTTTTAAGTCTTGTAAACCTAGGTGGGTCCCGATAAGAGTGTCATTTTAAGAAGTGGGCTGCATTGGGGCTGCACCGGCGCTGGAAATTTGGGTAGGACTGGGCCCTAAGTCTTGCAGTTTGCAAGCATGTGTAATTATAGGAAGATAAATGTTTCTCAGTTGATGCCCCAATAAAGAATTTTTTTAAAAACCTGGATTTTTTTTTTTTTTTCTGGGGAGAAATGTGGGAACAGAAGGAGAGCATTCATTAAAGTTTATTAGGGCTACTTCATTATGAAAAATAGATCAAGGTTTTGTAAATAAAGAAACAAGTAAAATATTATTACTTGTAAGTAAATATATTTCTTTCTAGATCTCCCTTTTTTTTAAGTCTTGTAAACCTAGATGGGTCCCGATAAGAGTGTCATTTTAAGAAGTGGGTCCTGCTGCTAAAAAGTTTGGGAACCTTTGGAATATCATTTACCCTTATATTATCACCTGCTAGAGGAGAGACACCTTCCCCATATTTCTATTCCCAAGAAGGGTTATCAAGCACCAAGTGGTGCCCTCCTGGTAGGCCACAACATGTTCAATGTTTCCAGAGTTGCACAGGGCTGGCTTTTTCGTACCAACTCAAATGTTAACTTCTGCATGCATCACTGTGGCTAATAAACCCCTGTGCAATGCTTCTCAATCCTGAGATTTTTCTGGATTCACTAAAAAGAGGTCTACGTGGCTGCACAAGTCCAAACAGTTCCAATTCCTGTTGACATAGTGTCTAGTTCAAAGCATGTGGTCTTCATGGGAGAAGACTGAGTAGAAGGGAGACACAGGGGAAGGACTTACACACTAGCTGGGGAAGGGCTTACAGCCTCATTTCAGTTCCATCTCACTTTATCCAAGGCACTCAAGGCTAGGGAGCTTCTAAAAAGGGACATTCACAGGGGAGTGTGAGTGGAAGTATCTATCAGCTACTCTAGAGACTCTGTGGACTCATAGGCATGTGCCAGAGCCACACTGCCAAGAGTCGAGTCCTGAGTCTCCGTCCCTCCTTGACTCAAGTTGTCCACAAGTTATAACAGCTGCTGTCGCAATTCATCCAAAGCCATTTTTTGAGTCACTCTGATCGAGTCTGAGTCTTTTTGAAAAGCAAGCTCCAGAAGCAGCAGCAAAAAAAAAAAAAAAAGGCAAGCACGCACACATACACAAAAGCTAGTCTTGACTCAAGTCTTTTCATTTTTAGGGTAAAACTTCCAGGTCCCACGTCAGTGCCCAAGTTTTTGACACACGTGATTCGAGTCCAAATGAGTTGCAAAAAATGCATGTTTTTGTGACTCAAGTTCAAGTCATCTGAGTCTCAGCCAATCTCTGGAATATGTTCCATAAGGAAGAAGTTGTTGATTGGCGCTCAATCTTGTAGGCTGCTTCCAAATCTATGGTTCTATAAGGATAGCAGGGTCACAGGTGCTGGGCCAGAGATGACCATTGGCTACAATAAACTTGAAAGCAGCAGGGGAGCACCAAAGCACACATTTTCATTGATACTGGAGAGGGCTATAGCTCATTGGTAAAGCATATATACTTTGCAGGTAAATGTCTAGGTACTGTTGGAATAGACCTGTCTAAAACAGTGGAGAGGCAGAGCCAATACTAAGCTAAGTGGACCAAAGTTCTGATGCCATATAAGCAGCAAACAGAGAGAGGCACGAGGTTTTGGAGGGCAAGCACATCCAGTGTGAGCGCATGCCTTTTGAATTTCCTTTTCATGCCCCACTGAAGAAGCATATCCATCCAAAAAAAGCCATTGGGCTTATGTACTTATGTATTTGACAATAAATCTGTCATTTGACCCTTTGCAGTTTGTGGAGCAGTACTGCCCCCTCCCTTCCCATCTTGACAGTTATAAAGCGGTTTCCTGTGTCCTAGAATGACAGCCAAATGGCAGTGATTGACAGATGTTCCAGTGGTAATGCTCACCAGCTGACTCTCTCCCAATCATATAGTGAGTTTCCTCTTCATAAACTTCCATCAGGATTTCCTTGCTGGATAAGACCAGGGTCCATTTAGTCCAAACATTCTAGCAGCAACAGCAGCTCGCCAAATGCCTCCGAGAAGCTCTCCAGCACAGCATGCAGGGAAAAGGGCTTCCTCTGCTTATTCCCAACACCTGGTATTTAAAGGAATTACTGCCCCTGCATATGAAGGTTTCATTTTGCTACCACAACCAAAAGCATCCCATCTTCATGAAGTTGCCCAATCCTTTGTTTAAAAGCCAACAGATACGAATATATCACAAGTGGTATCACAGGGTCTTTGAGGTTGGGGCACCTTCTACCCCATAATTCAGGCTCCTGGTGTTCTGGTATATTATTAAGACCTTCTGTTTTACCATGCTTAGGGTTAATCTGACCCCCCGCCCCCTTGGGATATTATTCTTTAGTTTCTCTGTTTTGGTTTTCCTTTGTTCTAATAGATTCCTATTGATCATACAGGTTGTCACTTGACTGTTAAATTTTGGGCCAAAAAGCAGGATTGTAATTTGTTTTTACTTTTTAATCCTGAAGAACAAAGACCACCAGGAACAAGGCTCCAACATAGTGATTATTAGCCGCACAAGAATTTGCTCATTTACAAGTTCGCAAACTAGAACGCAGTTAACACATCACATTTTTGCAAATTCATGTGCCCAAATCTTCCACCAACTCACACTCCCAGAAAAATATTATGCAACAGCTTCCTCCGTGTAAGCCTTCTCGCATGTAGGAACCCATACCAGAAGACTTTGTTGAGAGTTGTTCGCCTGCACAAGATTTGCTGAGTTCCCAAACCCCACCTTTTCAGTTGTGGGATCAAAGCTCCCACCTTCTGAAGCCAAGATAGGCTACTACCTCAATATTTCAGGCATCTATTTCCTGGCTGCTTTTTCTGTTGCAGTCTATGACCACTATGAGCTTTTAATGAGATTTTTTCTTTATCATCTCTTCACTCATTGTATGTTTTTACGCTGTTATAGTTTTATTGTCCACCACATGTGGGAAAGCAGCATACAAATTTTAAAAATATAAAATGGCACCGTGGGGTTAAGGGAATAGCAATTATGCTTCCTACTTGCAGGTTCATTCAGATCCCCACCAAATGACCATGAGGTAGCCATAAAGTCACAAATAGTTTTCCCATTCACAAAACGTTCAGTACTTTAACATACACGCATGACAGATAGATATAAACGGCTTTAAAGGTTGTGATTTATAAACACGGTAAGCTAGCAGGATGTTTGAGACACCCACGAGACTCACAACACTAAACAAAATGTATTTTCCTAGTAATCTAATTGCTCTCTTATTTTCAAGAGCATTCCCACTGGAGATGTAAATACACATTAAACTAACTTGTCGTATTGAAAATGCATTTATGGCTTCCTTTCCATAAAAGACTATCTGCAACACAACACAAAACTGTCTGTTTCAAGAAGCTTCTCGGAGTATTTCAATCATATACGGTATTTAATCAAGCTACTGTATCCTAAACCTAGTTAAGGAGACCAGTTGGGAACTGAGGTGATGTAGCACATTTATTATCAACAGGATGTCTGACTCTCCCACACTCTCTTGCTCTTCAATGAGCCCTTTGGGTCCTTCCTTGCTGCCTCTTATGCCTGGACAGCCTCCCCAAACAAATACACCTGCTCTACTTCCTCCTCCAAAGACCTCCTCAAAACCTATCAGTTATCCAACACATTTGGTTTATCTCCCCTGTTACCGGTGCCTCTCCTTTCCTATGTAGAGCCCCACTGGATCAGGCCAAAGGCCCATCTAGTCCAGCTTCCTGTATCTCACAGTGGCCCACAAGATACCTCAGGGAACAACAAGACAAGAAGACCTATATCCTGATGCCACTCCCTGGTATCTGGCATTCTGAGGTAGCCTACTTTTAAAATCAGGAGGTTGTACATCCATGGCTCGTCCATAGTTGTACATGGCTCATAACCTGCGATGGACATTTCCTACAGAAATCTGTCCAACCTCCTTTTAAAGTAATCTAGGTGAGACATTATCACACACATCCTGTGGCGCTCAGCCCTGAACTGTCACCATCCCTATCCTGCATACTTTTAAGCTTATAACCTGACAAGGCCTGTAACAACATTTGTTTTTCTTTGTTCTCTATATCCCTATGCAGGCCCAGAGACAGACACCTATCTACTGAGGTTTTCACTTATTACATCTTATGCAGTTGAACGTGATCCACAAAAGCATATGCTAAAATAAATGTCTTATTCTTTAAGATACTAAGCCTCTTCGTTGTTTTTAATCAGCCGGGTATCTGTGTATAATTTCGCAGAAAAGCAACTTAAAATGTCAGTGATAACTTTCCCCTGCCCTATGCCAAGAACCCCCAATATGTTCCTCTTGCAACTACACAAGTACAGCTACAAACCAAACCACAATTGTGGCACTATTGACTTCAACCAGCAGATCAAATTCAGTAAATCTATGCAAAATTTTATGAAGGTGCAGGGAAAAGAGCAAATGGGAAAGCGAGCGCCTTCAAGACCTCTAATAATTGATTCCCCTTGTCACGGACTGCCGAATCTTATACACGTATACCAGGACTGCTGATCACACTCAACTATTTGCAGCTGCAACTGAGTGTCGCACCAGTAACAAAGTGCTGTAACTGGAAAAAGAACAGAAAACCAGTTGTGAGAACAGAGTCCAGGAAAATCTGTCTTGATGCATCTGAGGTGGATGTTTTTCCCATTAGCCTCTCACCTCCGAGCGGCAAGAACATGACCCCGGACAATTCACAACACAAGCAAAGTAACTACTTCAAAAAAAAAAAAAAAAAAAAGACATAGAACAATAAAAGCCTTTTTGGAAGCTGGATGATTTCACATCAAATCAGCCAAATAGGATAGGAGCCAAGCTTTCTGCAACCTTATGAAGGCTGCTACAAAATGCAAGCCAGGAAACATTTACCCCGGTGCAGGGTCCCAAGAGAGCACCCTGGCCATACACCTTTGCGTACCTGCATCTCCCTGTAAAAGTCTCAGTCCAAGTTCTCCTCTGCATGACAGAAAATTAAAGAGAGAGAACCAAACATATCCATCACATACGCATACTCTGGTTTCTCTTCAGATTGTATAAATCTTTCACCTCAATATGCAAAAAATCTTTGCTCAGGAAGACAGCTTCCTTTGCTTCTGATCACATACAGGTGTGCACATAATACACGCACGCAGAGCATGGCAGCTGTGGCCAAACAGTGGATTGTGAGTCACTTGAGGCTCTCGATTTCTTCAGGCATGTTCTTTAGAAAGCAAACAGATGCTAAAATGAAAAGAATCCTAGAGCAGGGACAAGGGAGTGGCCCAGCCATGAGGCTGGCTGAAGACCTTGCTTCAGGTGACAGGTGGGAAAGGTAGCAAGCTGGCAGGGGGGAATCTTCCCCCACCACCACCTGTCCTGGCAGCTCAATCCCTTTCTCACATTCTGTCCTTGGGAGAGTACAAGGAGGAAGGTGGAGGGGACAGGACTATTTTCCCAAGTGCTCTCAAGAGAGTGCTTGGGGGGGGGGGCAGAGCCACTGCCACAGGTATCTTTCTTTTCCAACTACTTGTTGTAAAGTGGCCAGGTAGAGAGGCACTGGGAGTGGAGAGGTTGGTGGGAAGCTGCTGGTATCCACAGTTAATTGGGGACTGCACACATACATATGGTTATGGATTGGGTCCAGTGTGCTTATAGGAGCAATCAGATCAGATATTCCTGCAATTATCGTTCTCAAACCTACAGTATTGGCAACCTTCAGTCTTGAAAGACTATGGTATCGCGCTCTGAAAGGTGGTTCTGGCACAGCGTCTAGTGTGGCTGAAAAGGCCAATCCGGGAGTGACAATCCCTTCCACACCGGGAGCAAGTGCAGTCTGTCCCTGGTCTGTCTCCCTGGCTATGGGCCTTCCTTCTTTGCCTCTTAGCCTCAGACTGTTGGCAAAGTGTCTCTTCAAACTGGGAAAGGCCATGCTGCACAGCCTGCCTCCAAGCGGGCCGCTCAGAGGCCAGGGTTTCCCACTTGTTGAGGTCCATCCCTAAGGCCTTCAGATCCCTCTTGCAGATGTCCTTGTATCGCAGCTGTGGTCTACCTGTAGGGCGCTTTCCTTGCACGAGTTCTCCATAGAGGAGATCCTTTGGGATCCGGCCATCATCCATTCTCACGACATGACCAAGCCAACGCAGGCGTCTCTGTTTCAGCAGTGAATACATGCTGGGGATTCCAGCACGTTCCAGGACTGTGTTGTTTGGAACTTTGTCCTGCCAGGTGATGCCGAGGATGCGTCGGAGGCAGCGCATGTGGAAAGCGCTCAGTTTCCTCTCCTGTTGTGAGCGGAGAGTCCATGACTCGCTGCAGTACAGAAGTGTACTCAGGACGCAAGCTCTGTAGACCTGGATCTTGGTATGTTCCGTCAGCTTCTTGTTGGACCAGACTCTCTTTGTGAGTCTGGAAAACGTGGTAGCTGCTTTACCGATGCGCTTGTTTAGCTCGGTATCGAGAGAATGAGTGTCGGAGATCGTTGAGCCAAGGTACACAAAGTCATGGACAACCTCCAGTTCATGCTCAGAGATTGTAATGCAGGGAGGTGAGTCCACATCCTGAACCATGACCTGTGTTTTCTTCAGGCTGATTGTCAGTCCAAAATCTTGGCAGGCCTTGCTAAAATGATCCATGAGCTGCTGGAGATCTTTGGCAGAGTGGGTAGTGACAGCTGCATCGTCGGCAAAGAGGAAGTCACGCAGACATTTCAGCTGGACTTTGGATTTTGCTCTCAGTCTGGAGAGGTTGAAGAGCTTTCCGTCTGATCTGGTCCGGAGATAGATGCCTTCTGTTGCAGTTCCAAAGGCCTGCTTCAGCAGGACAGCGAAGAAAATCCCAAACAAGGTTGGTGCAAGAACACAGCCCTGCTTCACTCTGCTTCGGATGTCAAAAGGGTCTGATGTGGAGCCATCGAAGACAACAGTGCCCTTCATGTCCTTGTGGAAAGATCTGATGATGCTGAGGAGCCTGGGTGGACATCCAATCTTGGGGAGAATCTTGAAGAGGCCGTCTCTGCTGACCAGGTCGAAAGCCTTTGTGAGATCTATGAAGGCTATAAAGAGTGGCTGTCGTTGTTCCCTGCATTTCTCCTGCAGTTGTCTAAGGGAGAATACCATATCAGTGGTGGACCTGTTGGCTCGGAATCCACACTGCGATTCTGGATAGACGCTCTCTGCAAGTACCTGGAGCCTCTTTAGTACAACTCGGGCAAACAGCTTTCCTACAACGCTAAGGAGAGAGATGCCGCGGTAGTTGTTGCAGTCACCCCTGTCACCTTTGTTCTTGTACAGCGTGATGATGTTTGCATCCCTCATGTCTTGAGGTACTCCACCTTCTCTCCAGCAGAGACAGAGGATTTCATGCAGCTCAGTGACGATGATCTCTTTGCAGCATTTTAGGACTTCAGCAGGGATGCTGTCTTTTCCAGGTGCCTTGCCAAAGGCAAGGGAGTCCAGGGCCACGTGAAGTTCTTCTAGGGTTGGTTCACTGTCAAGCTCCTCCAGCACAGGCAGGCACTCAATGTTGTTCAGTGCTTCTTCGGTGACTACATTTTCTCTGGAATATAGCTCAGAGTAGTGCTGCACCCAGCGTTCCATCTGCTGCGCCCGATCCTGGATGACCTCGCCTGTGGCAGACTTCAGAGGGGCAATTTTCTTCTGTGTTGGACCTAGGGCCTGCTTGATACCATCATACATCCCCTTGATGTTGCCCGTGTCAGCTGCTATCTGTATCTCGGAACAGAGCTGGAGCCAGTAGTCGTTAGCACATCTCCTGGCAGTCTGTTGGACTTTGCTGCGAGCAGTTCGGAGGACCTGCAGGTTGCGCTCACTGGGACAGGCTTTGTATGCTGCTTGAGCTCTCCTCTTTTCCTCAATGACTGGTGTCAACTCCTCAGAGTGGGCTTCAAACCAGTCTGCCGCCTTGTTGGTCTTTTTGCCGAATATGGACAAGGCGGTGTTGTAAATGGTATTCTTGAAATGTTCCCATCTGTTGGATGCGTTTGCGTCGGCCGGGCCTGGAAGAGATTCCTCAAGCGCTTGTGCAAATTCCTCCACTTTTCTCTGATCCCGGGTCTTGCTGGTATCAATGCGAGGTCTTCCTTCCTTTTTCGTGTGATACAGTTGCTTTGTTTGCAGTTTCACTCTGCTGCACACCAGGGAGTGGTCAGTGTCGCAGGCAGCACCATGATAACTGCGTGTGATCTTGATGCTGGGAAGGCTGGAGCGTCTGGTGAGGATCAGGTCGAGCTGGTGCCAGTGCTTTGATCTTGGGTGTCTCCAAGAGACTCTATGTTGGGGCTTTGTGTTGAAGAACGTGTTGCTGACACAGAGACCGTGATGACAGCAAAACTCTAGCAGGCGTTGGCCATTTTCGTTCATCCTCCCAGTGCCAAACTGACCTAAGCAAGTGGGCCATGAACTGTTATCAGCACCAACTCCAGCATTGAAATCGCCGAGGATGAACAATGGCTCTTTTACAGGGATTTTCTTGACAGTGGTGGCCAGGTCATCATAGAATTTGTCCTTGGCTTCTGCTGGAGACGACAGAGTCGGTGCATAAGCACTGATGAGAGTGATAGGTCCTGCTGATGACTGGAGCTGCAGGGACAAAATTCTTTCACTTCCCACAGTAGGTGGGATGATGGATTTCAGCAGGGTATTTCTGACCGCAAAGCCAACGCCATGTTCCCTGGTTTCGTTTGGTGGTTTTCCCTGCCAGAAAAATGAGAAATTTCTCTCCTTGACAGATCCGGAATCTGGCAGCCTAGTCTCTTGAAGGGCGACGATGTCCATCTGCAGTCTGCTCAGCTCCATGTCGATGACAGCTGTTTTGCGTGCGTCGTCTATTTCTTGCAGGTCATCAGAGAAGCCAGGTGTCATTGTCCTAACGTTCCAGGTGCCCAGCTTTAGGGCAGTAGTTTTCTGTTTTCTGTTGCATGGTGCAGAGTTGTCGATCCGCTTGTCGGTTTTCACCCTAAACCCCACGCACCCCATGAGGTTAACGGACCGTGGCGAGGCAACACCTTACTGGCTGGGGACTGCCCAGCTTAAGGCGGGCGGTAGCTGCCCAATGAGATGCAATGATCTCTCCCACCGTCGGAAGCAGCCCCTGGCGTCATGCTCTACGCCAATCGAGCAAAGACTTATAACCGGTAAACTGCTGCTTCCCGTGTTGTGCCGACGCCGTATGGCGAAGTTGGAGTGTCCTCTCCAGTGCGCGAAGCCTGGGTAAAGAAGGTATGGAGGATAGGCTGTTACCCATGCAGCAAATCCCCCCTCTCCACGTCGCTGGAATGGTCCAATGGAAAGGCAGAAGCCAATACGGTTGGTTCCAGCGGCGTCGCAGGAGTTGCCAGAACGTGACTGTGTTCAGCCATGAACTGCCTAAGGGACTCCGGCTCCTGATTTTGCCTCGAGGTTGACTCCTGAAGCCTTTTCCAGAACTGGATGTAGCCACAAGGCAGTGGAGGTTTGAGGTCAGAGTTTCCTTCTCTTAGATGAGCTGCCTTCCTAGGCTGACGAGTCCCATCTACCCGGTGGCTGTTTAGTCGCCTCTTACGACAAGTACAGCCAAACTGAGGGCCTAATCTTAGCTCCCAGCCCCCAGGGTAATTCTCAAACCTAATCTAATGACATTCCTACTGCAATTCTGGGGGGAACTATATATGTATTTTTGCCCTACTATTTTATAAGGTCTTTTGACGGGGCTTGCCATGGAAGAGTTTTTGCCCTGATCAACAGGTACAAGCCTGGCCTGTCTGGGACAGGAGCTGCTGGCTAGGAGCAGCAGGAAGAATTCCCTAGCCCTGGACAGAGTTACACAAAAGTAGTTGTACAAGTCTTCACTTGTAAATAAACTGCTGAAACTTAGCCAGTGTTTAAGTTGACCGTTCCATGACCATCTTAGCTGTTTCAGTAAAGCAACTTTATTGATTTTCCTTCCACAAACTGTGGAGGATGTCTATTCAAAATGTCTTTGTGTGGGGCCAGGCCCCACACCAACAGGTGCCTCTGGAAACTGCTTACCTGGTAGCAGAAACAAGATCCTCCACAAAGCCCAATCAGGGTTAAACGGCTTCCATGAGACATTTAGCTACAACATTCTGGAGGAACGTAGATATCAAGAAAAGACAGATAAGTTGGGCATGACTGAGGAAGGCTGGCTTGTGGCTTAAGTCTAGGTTGTGGCTCAAAGCTGAAGGGATTAGAAACAGTCCCCAGAGAGTATGGACTTGAGAATCTGTCTTGGAAAACGGCAAGATGAATTTCAGAATACCTGCTATACCAGTAGACTGGTCTGTATCTCTAAGCCTCAAGGAACTTGGTTCTGGTGACATGACAGAAGGTAAAAATGATGTATGTCTTGAAACTTGGAGCCACTGGGGCCAAGTTCTGGGTGTGCCTGTGAAATGCAGAATTTTGGCTACTGCTGTTCCACAGCTTGCAAGAAGTGCACATGTAATGACAGGACAAAACATCCTAAATCACTCCTCCTAAGAATCCAGATTTTTGGCACAGCAAAGAGAAGTACGGCATGATTTCCGCCCATAAACAAATGCTGCGCTTACTTAGCTCTATAAAGCAGCATTATATTAAACAGTGGGGATCGCCCACACTGACAGTAATGGCAGCAGTCAAAATGGAGTAATTACAACCTTAAGAGGACTTTGAACATTGTTTTACGGTTAGGCTGGGCTAACTTGCATTCGCTGTGTTTTTAGCAGTACAGAAGCATGACAAAATGACAGTTTCTAGCAGCCAGAGTTTTCCACAGAATAGTAAGACAATAGTTTCAAAGCTGTCCTACAAAAATATTCTTATTTATATGTAAACATTAATATATTAATACCCCCATTTGTACTAATTTATTATTATTATTATTATTAAGTTTATTTCTACCCCGCCTTTCTCCCCGGAGGGACTCAAGGCGGCTTACAACAAAGTTAAAACATAATTTAAAAACAGATAAAAGCATATTAACAACATATCATAAAAACAGTAGTCAGATAAAAGTAGTCAGGTAAAAAGAGCATAGAGCAGCAAATCATAAAAGAATCAGTCCTGTAACCAGGTATTTAAAAAGATATTAAAAGATTTTGAAAAGATGTTAAAAAAGGCCGAGAACTCAGAAGGCTTGTCTAAACACAAGGGCCTTCAGGCCTCGCCGAAGAGTCTCAAGAGAGGGAGCCATTCTTAAGTCAAGGGGAAGGGAATTCCATAGCGTTGGTGCCACTACTGAGAAGGCGCTATTTCTTGCCGCCGCCCCACGTACCTCCCTAGGCGGCGGCACTTGTAAAAAGGCCTTCTCTGATGACCTAAGAGGATGAGCCGGATTGTACGGGAGTAGGCGATCTTTAAGACACCCTGGACCAGAGCAGTATAGGGCTTTAAAGGTCAAAACCAGCACCTTGAATTCGTTCCGGAAACGAATGGGCAGCCAATGCAGCCGCTGGAGAAGTGGACTGACAGAGTCAAACCGCCTACCTCCAGTAACTACACGGGCCGCTGCATTCTGCACTAGTTGCAGTTTCCAAACCGTCTTCAAGGGCAGCCCCACATAGAGCCCGTTACAATAATCTAACCTTGATGTCACCGTGACATGGTTCACCGTGGCCAGGTCTGCACAATCCAAGTACGGCCACAGCTGGTGCACCAGCCGAAGCTGAGTGAAGGCCCCCCTAGCCACAGCTGCCACCTGGGAATCCAGGAGGTGGACCCCCAAGCTGTAGACCTGCTCCTCCAGGGGGAGTGCAACCCCATTCAGCGCAAGCCGATACTCCAGCACCTGCATCAAGGATTTCCGAACCAAGAGAGCCTCTGTCTTATCTGGATTTAATTTCAGCTTGTTAGTCCCCATCCAGATCCTCACTGCCTCCAGACAACGCTCCAGGCCCTCAACTGCCACCCTGGAGTCTGGAGGAAAGGAGAGATAGAGCTGGGTGTCATCGGCATATTGACGGCACCCTACTCCAAATTCCTGGTTGACCTCTCCCAGTGGTTTCATGTAGATGTTAAATAGCATGGGGGACAGAATTGAACCCTGTGGCACCCCGCACCTCAAGGGCCAGGGTGCCGAAGAGGCATCCCCCAGCACCACCATCTGGGACCGATCCTCCAAGTAAGAGCAGAACCACCGCAAAACAGTGCCTCCAACTCCCAACTTGGCCAATCGGCCCAGAAGGATACCATGGTCGATGGTATCGAAAGCCGCTGAGAGGTCCAGCAGGACCAACAGGGACGCACTCCCCCGTCCAGTCCCCGGCATAGGTCATCCACCAAGGCGACCAAGGCAGTTTCTGTCCCAAAGCCTGGCCTGAAACCAGATTGAAAAGGACCCTCTGGAGTTGGACCGCCACCACCCGCTCAATTACCTTGCCCAAAAACGGGATGTTGGAGACTGGCCGGTAGTTGTCTAATACAGTGGAATCCAGGGAGGGCCTCTTCAGGAGGGGGCAAACCACCACTCGTTTCAAAGCACATGGTAACATCCCCTCCATCAAGAAAGAGTTGACCACCTTCCCTGTTCACTCAGCCAGTCCACCCTGGGCAGCTCTTATCAGCCAAGCTGGGCAAGGGTCAAGCAGGCAGGCAGATGGCCTCACACTCCAAAGGAGTCTGTCCACATCCTCAAGCTGCACAAGCTGAAAAGAATCCCACAACACCTACTAAAGTGTCCTTTTGCAACTGTTAAACATTTCCCCCCCCAAAAAAGTGCATTTCTCTATGCTCATGATGCAGTGCACAACACTGACACCAGAATTTTTCATCCCACATTGACATGTTACTTAATGGCCTTGTAAACAACGGGACTTGCACACTCATGCAGAAAACAATACCTGGAAATGTGTCACACTAAAATCAACAGTAATTACTATACTGACCAGGGTATTATACATTCATTGTTGTTGGCAACGAACTAAGATATTACACCACAAAAAAAGCATCCTTCTCTCAAGAGCTACTAGCGACCAAATTGTATCACCAACAGTACAATCTACTTGAGGCTGCAGTTCAGTGATGAAGCATCTATTTTGCACAGAAAAACACCCAGGTTTGATAACCAGCTTCTCCAGATACAGCAGGAAAAGATCCCTGCCTGAGAGCTGGTGCCATTCAGATGAATCCAGTGGTGTAGCCAGAGGGGGTGCAGGGGTAGCAACTGTACCAGGCTGCCTGCGGACCGGCTGAGCCATCCACCTGCACAACTGTCCCCCCCCCCCCGCCATCACTGTTCATGCCTCTTCCAGAAAGTGCCAGAAAGCAATGGCACTCTTTGCAAGAGGGGCAGCAAATATTGCAGTCTCTGGCTACTTGATCCCCTCACTCCAGGGGCTTTGGGGAGGGCTGGGGGAACAGCCAGGAGGCAGCTGGGGAAGGGGGGAGGCAGCAGAGCAGGGGGAGGGAGTGGCCATAAACTCCAATCACTACTGGGGGGGATAAGTGGGGGTAGGGGGAGACAGCAGATTTTTTTTCAATTTAAAAAAAACCTGTGGGTGTGATGTCATACCTGGTGACATCACTTCTGGGTGTGATGTGGGAGGCATCATTTTTAACTTTGCCCCAGGCTCCAAACACAACACTGCCCCAGACTCTAGCAACAACACTAGATGAACCAATGGGCTGACTCAAATAAAAAAGCTTCCCATATCCTATCTACAAAGGAAAGAATGCATATGGTGAACAAAACTATACACTGAGAGTAAAGGGACTACTCCTTTAAAGCATAGTAATTTTTTTTTTTTTTGTAACTTGTTCCTCCTGTCACTAGTTTTGCAGGATTATTTTTAAATCAAAGCAGCTTGGAAAATTAAATACTCATGTTAACGTACAATTAATTTTAAAAAGAGCACACAGCTTTCAGTCGGCCTTTGTTCTTTATCCCCCACCACCTCTGCTGCAAACCAGGGACAACAGCTGTTTGGGTCCCATGAACACTAATTAAAAAGCTGCCATTAGTCATAAAGCAACTGCAGGAACTTGCATAAGCTTTGCGGTAAATGTAGTCACTGAATAAGCATGTTAAAGATAACACCAAATACTTCCCTGAAGAGTATGTGTGGCAGATTCAAAATTGTACTTCTTTGGGAGAGGGGGAGAATTCTTTTGGGAAGAATTCATCGAGCCCTCAAACCGGGACTTCTGTGTCACTTTAAGACAACGCTGCCACTTTATTTAAGAAAATATAATTTATTTAAGAAATTATCAGAATGCTCAGAGTCAGCAATGGCATAGCTAAGGGGGACAGAAGAGGAACATTACCCTGGGTACCACACTTTGAAGTTGTGCCAACCCGCACCCTTGACAGCAGATCCTGAGGCAAGAGGGAGCTTCCAGCAGGCCTTCTGAGGCTTAGGGAGACCATGTGTGACCCCTCTGAGCCTCAGAAGGCCTCATACCACTTTGGTGTGATTGCACTGACAGCAACTGTTACCCTGCACATGCCTGATCTTGGAAGCTAAGCAGGGTCAGGCCTGGTTACTACTTAGATGGGAGACCACTTAGGAATACTGGGTGCTGTAGGTTTATACCATAGTCTTTCGAGACTGAAGGTTGCCAACCATCTAAGGCCTCCAGCAGATCTAAAGCCTTCTGTAGTGCATGGAGGCCGCACACTGCCTTCCCACGCCTCAGACCACCTCCCAGATGCCTCCAAGGGGGTGTTCTGGGCATTCGGCCCCCGGGAAGTGTTAAGGTGTAAGCAAAGATATTGATATAGAATCATTTATTGGCATATAAACAAACAAATCTACAAGGTCAGCCAGATAACAAGAAAGAGAGATAAGGTGTTAAATTTTGTTCCTCCAGATATCAGATCCCTTAGCTAAACCACTAAGAGTCAGGCATTGTTTTTGTTCTTTGCCATGTGTATTGCTTTTCATAACCATTGCACAGGAGAAGGACAACAAGACACAACGAAGATTTTATAAGCGCAGTTGACTAGAGTTCATCCTATGTGGGGCAGACTAGAGAGCCCCTGACTCAGTCTTTGCTGGGTCATTCTGAATTTCATTGAAGGGCAGCAATATGGTCAGCTGCCTACCTTAATATTGGGTTGGATCCAAGGATGCCCTTCTATCATGCATGCATGCATGCATAAATAAATAATACAGGTATTTATATACCATCTTTCATGGTCGTCAGATTTCTCCTCAGACTTTATTTCAAGGCGGTTTACATAGGCAGGTTCCCCTGGGGGCTGGGGATAAGAATAGGCCCTCAGTTTGGCTGTACTTGTCGGAAGAGGCGACTAAACAGCCACCGGGTAGATGGGACTCGTCAGCCTGGGAAGGCAGCTCATCTGAGAGAAGGAAAACTCTGATCCCAAACCTCCACTGCCTTGTGGCTTCATCCAGTTATGGAAAAGGCTTCAGGAGTCAACCTCGAGGCAAAATCAGGAGCCGGAGTCCCTGAGGCAGTTCATGGCTGAACACAGTCACGTTCTGGCAACTCCTGCGACGCCGCTGGAACCAACCGTATTGGCCTCTGCCTTTCCATTGGACCATTTCAGCGACGTGGAGAGGGGGAATTTGCTGCATGGGTAACAGCCTATCCTCCATACCTACTTCACCCAGGCTTCACGCACTGGAGAGGACACTGTTCCAGAACCACCATTCAGAGCGTGACACCATAGTCTTCCGAGACTGAAGGATGCCAACAACAACATAGGCAGGCAATACTAATTTCCTATAGGGATTTTTACAATTGAAGAAGGTTCTGACTTTCAAGAACCACAGCATTTCAGATGGAACTTTTATGATCTGGTATCACATTCTGGCCTCCAGTTTCCTCCCACGCAAGCTGACAATCCTTCATATCTCACTTGAAGGGCAGCCAAAGAGCAGGTGGAATAACTCGGCTCAGCTTGTCAGCTGCTTCAAGGTCTTGCCGAAGCTTCATGGCCTCGAACTGGCGACCTTCGAATGTTATCTTCAGGCAAACGGAGGCTCTACCCTCTAGACCAGACCTCCTGCCCATACCACTTCTGTTCACTAATAGCGAACAGCTCCTTCATTATTAACCTTCCAGCGAGGCCTGAAGACTTTTTTTATTTCAGAAAGTCTTTGATACCTGATGGAGGGCATGAAGGCTGCTTTTAACAATTGCTTTTACTGCTGGTTTTACGGCTGCTGGCTGTTTTATTATCTATTTTATTGTTGTAATTTATGACTTTTATATATTGTTAGCCGCCTTGGGTGCCCTCCAAGAAAGGCCAGATTACAAATGAAAGGCGGGAGAAAGGCGGGGGAAAGGCAGATTGCAAATTCAATAAATAAATAATTAAATAAATAATTGCACCTTGCGCTAGTGCAGTGATGGCGAACCTTTTGGGCTCAGCATATCAAAAATTTGGAAAATGCCTAACTTGACTCTGCTAGTGTGTCACTTCCCTCCCCCCCCCCAAACAAAAGAAGAACAATGCTTCACATATTCATCTGTTAAAAATAATAATAAAAACCAGTCCAATCATGCGTGGTGCTATTACATAAAGAAACGCCAACTTGTTACAAAAATGAACTATGAGTAAAATAAACTGTTGTTATTGGGTGTCACCCAAAACGTTGTGATGTATCACCTTTGATAAGCATGTCATAGGACCACCATCAGTGAGCTAGTGTGTCAGGAAAAAAAGGGGGTGCAAAGTTTTTCTTCAATTTACGTGCACACTTTGGGGCAAGCAGTAGCACAAAAGTGCTCCCATGCCTGCCTATATAGCACCGAGCGAAGTCTTCTGCTAATACTAGCAAAAGAGTTGGCTCTCAGTAGATATGCTGCCTGAGTCTGTGAAGAGCCACTGACCCTGCCTGAGCACTCGTACTGCAATTCTCCCCAATGCTGTTGCTACTGGCATAGCGAAGGGATCTGGCACACAGGAGCATAAAAATTTTTAACACCAACCCAAGGTGTTAACACCCCCCTGGGGCTAGATGCCCAGAACACACTGGGGGGTGTCTGGAAGGTGGACTGAGGTGCAGGGAGGCTGTATACAACTTCCCCACACCTCCAGCAGGCCTGCTGGAGGTGTGGGGAGGCCACACATGGCCCCCCTGCACCTCAGACAACCTTCCAGATGTCTCAAGATCCAGCATCAATGGTGCAGACTGGCATCCCCTCAAGGTGTAGTACTTGGGGCAATGTACCTCCCTTACCCCCTTAGCTGCACCACTGGCACCACCTCCACCTTGCCTGCCCAGAGAAGTCACCTGTCAAGCAAGGAGAGGAACAGAGCACAACAAAGTGATCCAGAGCCCCCTTTTTTTTCCAAGTCATCTGTCCGCCACTGCCTCTTTCCACTTACTCTCTGCCTAGCTTGTCCAATCACACACGATGGGTGGAGAATGCTGATTTTTTTTTTTAATAGGACATGCCGAGAGCAAGCAGGAAGAGGCTGTGGCAGACAGATGGCCTGAACGGGAACAGGAGCTCGGGAGGCTTGGCTTCCTTCTCTTCCTTGCCTGCCTAGCCTTCTTGCTGGGCAAGTAAGAAGAAAAAGAAGGAAGCAGAGCAATCCAAGGCAAGTGATTGCCCCACTGCTTTTTCCTGCAGCTATGAACCTGCAACTGCTCACAGCAGCAATGCCAGAGGTACAGGCGGGCTGCTACTGCCCCAAGCCTCCTTCCACTTGCTCTCAATAAAGAAGAGGATTAGAGCATTGATGGAAGCAGCTGGGTATGCGGGCGGGTCAGAAGGGGCTGTGGGCAGACAGGGTTGTGGGGTGTCCCTCATCAGCTCACTGCCAGCATCCACCTACTGCTCCAGCCTCAAGACTGCCTGACCTTGGCACAAGCAGCAGTTTCACTCACAGTTCTTCAGATTCAACTCACTATTTAACCGGGGTTTCAGGAAGGGAAGCACTGGATTTACTAACTTCAGCACCAGAAATGTCTTGGACCATACCTACAGTTTCTTCTTGGGGAGACACCCATAAACCACAATACAGCTCTGCACAACTTTGATGGCTAGTAGGAGACTAGCATCTTTTACAGCCCTCCTTGCTAGTCTGCTATAGATGTTTGGATCTCTATTCAGAGCCTTATCCAAGTCTGGTACCAACCAACCAACCAAGTCCAAGTCTTATCCAAGTCTGGTACCAACCAGACTCTGCAGGTATTGAAGGACAAAGGATGCCCAAGTCTAGCTGTCTTTCAAGGTTTCCCTTCCATCCATCTCCTGGGCCTTATTGATGGAAAAGAGAAAGATGACTAAAGGTAGATTAGGAAGAAAAATGCTTCTTTTTCTACTGCTGCCTTTGATTCCAGCATCCATAACATGCTAGAGCAGACAGCCATCTCAGCAACTTACAGGTTTTCCATAACATCAATCCATCACCCAATTCAAGAGCAGTTCTGCCAAGTATGGACCACGCTTGCCTACCTGAAGGTGGGTGCAGATGGTGATGGCAGCAACTGTGAACCAGGCGATCTCCCAAAAGAGCCCTCTGGGTTTTGTGCTGGCCATCCTCTTGCTCCTTTAAGAAAAAGAGAGAGTTTTGCAGCTATAAACAAAGTCAAGTGCAACCCGCCAGAATGTGAATGACTAAAGCAAACTGGGCAGAGAGTCTGAGCTGGGCTTTGGAAACAGTGCAACCTAAACAGCCAAGGTTTGTGCTGGCCAGGAAAGCAGACTCCCAGAGAACAACATGAAGGGTGAGGTAGTTCCAATTAGGGCAAAAGGGTGGGGGAGCTGGCAGGAGGTGCAAGAGTTCAATTTTTCTCTTGCTCACGAGTCAGTTTATCAAATCAACAACCTCCCCCACTGCTCCCCTTCCTTCATTACCATATAGATGCCAGAGCCAAAGAGAAACTGAACCTGCTAAGCTATTTCAACACTTCTGCTGCTTCTCAGTTAAATAACTTAACTCCAGGACTTTGGGATCCATTTCCCAGGGCTTCCAACCACGCTGGGGCACAAAAGCAACAACTCTCACTTGCTTTGGAGAAGGCCCATTTCACTTCAAGCAAGGCAACTCCAAACAAACAGCTCTGAGGCTTAGAACTGGAAAGACTCAACACCGTCCTTTATGTAGAAACAATGGATATTTCTGTGGCAGTGGGAGAAAGTCTTTGGTTTAAAATCTGCAGAGAATTTGCATCTAAAATGGGCAGTGCACCAAATGAGCCAGGTAATTAGCAGTTACTCATCTTTGGAAGTTTGTAAAATTCCATCTCTCTGTGAGGAATCCAACTACATGCATGCATACTTCAGACTTCTTTTATACAGGCATTTAGTCCTACACCTATAAAGCTGCCTTGTACCACTGCACCATCTAGGTCAGTATCGTTTCGAGGTTGGGATTTAACGTTGTGAATGAGCCTGGCACTACACCAGGCTGTGAGCCAAGGGCTTAACCAGTTGCCTGGAATGTACAAAGCAGGTTTAACAAAAGCTAACAGTCCAAGAAACTCCTTAAATTGGAGTCTCCTTCCAGGCCCTCAAGAATATCCATCTGAGAGGAGAGACTAATTTGCAAGGCGATTCCTCCCTCTGCAAGTCAAAGACAGAATGCACTGGAGATTCTGAAAGTGATAGTTACTTAGAATCAATCTTTCCTATTTTTCTCCCCGCCCCCCACAGTGAGCAGAGCCCTACTGTGGCTGCACTGGTGCGGCTGCAAAGTACTCATAACTGTCAAGCTCTGGAGTCCCAATGTCAAGTTGCACAGGGCTTCTATTATAACTGCACAGTCACGCGGCTTACAGGGAAGGCTGCATAGGATATGATCTGGCAGAGACTAGAATCGAAGCCGAGGAAGAGTTGGTATGCTTAAAACTCCTATGTAGCTCATGTTGCTTGAACCAGTATACTGGAAAATAACACAAGGACACCTTAACTGCTCAATCTGATGCATGCCTACTCAGAAGTAAGTCCCACTGTGTTCAATTAGATTTACTCCCCAGGAAAGTGTGGATAGGATTGCAGCTGAAGCCTGAATCCAGAAAATGCCATGCCCCTGGAACCTCTCACCACTTGGGGAAGTGAGCTGCGAACATGTAACAGTCATATCTGTGTTAGCTGGCAGCAGAGGGCCCATTCTTAGCCTTACCTAGACATACCAAGGACTGAACTTGAAACCTTATGTGCTCTGTCCCAACCAACTTATGTCCCCATCCCCAATGAGTCAAAATACTTCCCAAGGAGGGGCCAAGATGCTTCCCCCAAAGTTCACTGTTCTCCCATCCCCATCGCGATTGGCTATTTTATTTAACTGCTTTCTCAAACTCTTGCGACAACGCAGGCCAGCCTGTTCACAACTTTTGTAGACACAAGCATGAGATCTGAAAATATCGTAGATAAAAGCAGCAAGATGAAAGGAAGATTCAAGTACCCTAAATGTAGTCTCACATTTTACCAACTGTGAAGTCCCTCCCAGCTTTAGTCTTTCTTCATTATCTCCCTCTCCAAGGAGTAGTAACTTGGGATTTCTCTGGCAACACTTGAGGTAAAGAGATGGTGAAATCCAATTATTAAACATTTCAATTCTGCTGTTTATTTGATTTCATTAAATGAGGCTCGAGACTTATCCTATCAAGACTATTCAGGCACCTCTGACGCTCAGGTATATCCAAGCTCCAAGTAGATTCTGTGTCTGTCTCAGCAGGGGGAGATGATCTTTGAGATTTCTGCTAGTTTATATATACAAGGAAGTCCTTCCCATTTATTTCAATGAGGCTCACACTCTGGTAAATCTGTTCAGGCATGAGGTGACACCACTGTAGCCTTGATGTCTAATATCCTAGACCAGTACCCAAAATTCCTGGCAGCTTGCCTGGCAGAGCACCTGCTTTGCACACAAACTGTCCCAGGTTCAAGCCCTGGCATCTCCACGAAAGGCCAACAAAGACACACAGCTGAACTCCTGGAGAGTCATCGCAAGGCAGAGTAGACAATACTGAGCTTGAAGACCAATGGTTTGACTGGGTATAAGGCAGCTTCCTACGTTCAGCCCCCTGTAGTGCAGGGATTCCCATCTTCCCCCATACAGAGGAGAAAGGCAACCATCTTGCCTGTGCCCTCCACTGCAACACGATCATTCCACCAGCAACAGACCATAGGACCAGACAGTTACACACAGCTCCCTGGGGCTTAAGCTCAACCTCACTTTCATCCTCGGACACATCGTGAATAGAATGAACAGAGGTGTAACTAGAAGTCCTGCCACCTGGGGCAGTGATGTCATGATGTGACAGAAGTGTAATGTCACTTCCAGGTTCTCTCCCCCCCCCCCAGAAGGAGGTGCTGACAGCTTGCGGCTCCTGTTCCTTCCTCTGAATAGAGGTGTAACTAGAAGTCCTGGCACCTGGGGGCAGTGATGTCACAATGTCACATGACACAGTAATGCCACTTCTGGGTTCTCCCCGGGAGGAGGAGGTGGTAGCGACTTTGCCCCCTCCCAGTTCCTTCTCCTGTGGAGGCTCTGCTTTTGGGGGGAGCAAACTACTGCCAATACCTCCTCCTCCAGGGGAGAACCTGGCAGTGGCTGCCTTGCCTGTTGTGCCCCTCCAGGCATAGCACCTAGAGCAGGTGCCCCTCAAGTACCACCCTAGTTCCACCTCTGCCTCTGAACAGACACCAAGTAACATTCAAGTTGCATTGCTACCCATTCTTTGAGTTCTGGGTCAGTGTTTCTCAAGGTTTGTCCTCCATTGTACCACTTCACATGGTCCACCTTTTGGAGGGACCACCAGAAGTAACTAGCGATGACAACATTGCCAGTTGCTTCTGGGTTGGGAGTCCAGACCCGATGCGACAAACACCAGTAAGAGGCTCAGGGCCCAATCCTATCCAACTTTCCAGAGCCGGAGCAACCGCAATGCAGCCCTGAGGAAAGGGAACAAATGTCCCCTGACCTGGAGGAGGCCTCCGTGACTATTCCCCCTGCTGCAGGGTGCAGCGCTGCACCAGTGCTGGAAAACTGGCTAGGATTTGGCCCTCGGGCAGCAGGTGTCCGGGGCCCCGCCAGACACCACCTCAAGGACAACCAGCGGGACCGTCCCCCTGGTTGAGAAAGTCTGCCCTGGGCCAGGGGCAGCGTCCCTCACCCTCAGGCCAGTGCAAGGGCTGGCTGCACTCTGCCCCAGCTCAGAGGAGGCTCTCTGGCTACCACCTCCTCACATCTCCCTCCTGCCCCTGGCACCCTGGCTGCTGAGGAGGCTGGAGGGCGGCCCGCGCACCCTCCCCTCAGTCCAGCCGGGCGCTCTCCTTTGCGCACCGCGCTGGGGCGGCGCGCCTGCGCGGATGGATAGATAGAACGGGCAGCATCCCCTCTTTGCGCGTGGGCGCTCTCGCTCCATCCGCGTCTCCCGCGGCTGCGCAGCTCACCTGGCGCCGAGACGCGTCTCCCTTCGCTGGCGGAGGCTCTCAGGGCAGCGCCCAGGCTGAGGCGCCTCTGCGCCGCCTCCTGCTCCTGTCCAAGCAGCGGAGAGGCCGCCGCGTGCTTGGAGGCGAGCTGGCAGGCGAACCAGCGCCCTCCCTCCAGGCTCCAGCCCACCGCCCTTGGCTCGGAGGAAGCCGGGCACCGCCGCCACCTCCTCCTCCAGGGACAGCCGGAGCCGCCCACCCCAGCGCGCAAGCAGGCGGCGGAGGGGAGACCAGCACGCCGCCTGCACCTGCTCCCGGCCCGCCACGGCTCCCCGCAGCTGCTGCTGCTGCCCAGAGGCAGCCTCTGCCTGCGGGGTGGGGAGGAGAACAAGAGTGCCTCGGGGCGCGTGCAAAGCGCTTGCTCCGCAGGACTGAGGCTGAACTCCGGCTCTGCGCATTCCTCTTTCTCTCCGGCGAAGCTCACCGAGGCTGCGATCCTAGCCACACTTACCTGGGAGTAAGCCCCATTGACTATAACGGGATGCACTTCTGAGTAGATATGCATAGGATTGAGCTCCGAGGCTGCGATCCTAGCCACACTTACCTGGGAGTAAGCCCCACTGAATATAGTGGGACTTCTGAGTCCCACTGCCTAGGATTGGGCTCTGACTTCGGCTGGAATAGACATCGGCACGCCTTGCAGCCCCATTGTGTGTGCTCCTTACTCGCGAGTAATGCTGCAATCCCAGCCACACTTTCCTGGGAGTAAGCCCCATGACTTATAATGGGACTTACTTCTGAGTAGGCACATATAGGATTGGGCTGTATGAGCCCAATGGGGCTGACTCCCAGGAAAGCCTGTATTGCAGCCTTGGAGCCCAACTCTATGCATGTCTACTCAGAAGTAAATCCCACTATAGGGGCTTACACCCAGGAAAGTGTGGACAGAGTTGTAGCAGAGCCCAATCCTATGCATGTCCACTTGACTTGGAAGTAAGTCCTATTATAGTCAAAGGATCTTATTCACAGGTAAGTGTGGACAGGATTGCAGCCTTTATCGCATTAAGTTCAACGACCTTACTTCAAAGTGTGCGCGCCTACGATTCGCAGTCTGACCGCACAGCCCAGTGTGTTTACTCAGAGAAGTAGAGTCCCACGGCATGTCAATGGCTCTGACTTCCACACCAGAGTGTGCAGGATTGCAGCCCTCAACACGGATTCTCTCTCTCTGCGTGAAGTGTACAAGTTCACGTTCGATCAATCTGATGACTACAACGTCAAGCCATCGTTTGCACGTGTGGATGAGCCACCCCGCATGCAACACGCTTCCATTTCACCTGCCGTAGCAGCACCTTTGATCTGCTATGCTTTTCGACTGAGGCTGCAATCTGAGGCACCGTTTCCTGGGAGTAAGCCCACTGAACTCAATACAACTTACTTCTGAGTAGACGCATAGGATTGGGCTGCGAGTCCTCGCAGTCCTAAGCACACTTACTAGCGCCTAGCCACTGAAGTCCATCCCATTCAGCACAACTGTCTTCTAAGTAACTGCGCTAATACGCGGAGCCCAGGTATCCCATAACTACTCCCTCCCTCCGGTGGCTTGAGGAGGGAGAAAGTCTTGATGGCAAAGTGTCCCTTACCTGCCTCCTGGGATGGGAGTCCTTAAGGCTTTCCTCCTCGTCTGGGATCCACGCGTCGAACGAATTCAGACGAACCGATTTCTCCCTTGCAACCTTGTTAGTGCCAACCCCGTTACGCACGGTTCCTGCGCTGCCATCGACCTCCGGGCAGGCTCCTCTGCTTCAAGGTGCGGCCAGGGCTCTGATCAGACCCCCAAAACGCTCCCTCCCCAAGCCGCCTTCGTGGCCCGTGAATCCACCTCCCCGGGGAACGTGTTCCCCTCTACTAGCAGCTACCTCTCCGAGAGGCCAAAGAAAGCTTGGAGCGATCGCAGGATCAACAGGCAGCGAAGATGTCTTATTCCATCTGCGCCAACGAAGTTAAAAATACGCACCGGGGAACTAAACATAACCAAGGGAAAGGGTTTGTTGAAATCTGTTTGCGCCGTTTCCAACCTGTTGAGCGCCTCCGACTACGCCTATAGGTGGGAACGGAGCGCCCTCTAGCGGCACGTCCACCGAGCAAGGCGTGCGTAAGAGAGTGGGAACCTCGAGCCGTTTGGCACGCGGGTGTCTGGCAGGAAGGAACTCTGGAGTTTGGCTCCGCTATGAGCCATTCCTTGAATCAGATCCTAGCCCTGGAAAATATGGGTCGCTTTCTTCTCTAGGAAGACCATTCAAGAAGCTGAGGCGAGAAAATAAAAGTTAAGCCATTTTTGACCAACGTTGCACAGACGCAACAGGGATAAAATGCGTACGCCTGTGGGCTGGGCAGAAATAGGGTAACTTAAATCATGGTATTTAAGTGTAGGAGTGCCAACAATCTTACCAGCCTCTGCTCCTCCTGTAGCATTTAACTAGCTAACTCTGGAAATGTAAGCTAGCAAAGATGCTCTGGGCCCTCATGATACCCACAGCTGGGGCATCTGCTAAGGGCACAATAGCAGACCAGGTGACGTGCCAGCCACTGCTCTCATTCACAAAAACATCTCCAACCACTCTCCACTTCCCCTGTGCTTCTTCAAACTATAGCAGGGGTGTCAAACATTATTATTATTATTATTATTATTATTATTATTATTATTATTATTATTATTATTATTAACAACAGTATTTATATACTGCTTTTCAACAAAAAGTTCACAAAGTGGTTTACAGAAAAAAAATCAAATAACTAATGGCTCCGTGGGCCAGATGTGACCCTCGGAAGCAATTTATCTGGCCCCTTTATAACTGAGCTCTCCCAGCGTGATAACTAGGCTCTCTCATATCTTGAAATTAGGAACAAGATTTGCACATATTGTCTTTTGTCGTTTGCAGCTAATGAGTTTCTACATGAGCACAAAGTGTCCATTTCTGGCCATCACCTGCTTAATGATGTCACTTCCTGCATAATGGTGTCCCTTCAGGCCCTCAGCAAGTGCCATGAATGCTGTTCAGCCGACTGTATGAAATTAGTTTGACACCCCTGATCTAGAGTGTGGGTGAAGATAGCAGAGGTATCCCTTGCTTCTAAGACAACTTCCTTAGTCAGCCTCATGGATGGGCCAGTCCTGCCCTCTCACATCTCAGGACCTTGTATGTAACTCCCTCTACTGCAAAACCAAGTCAAAGTGAGAGCACAGCAGGAATTCAGTAAGAGATGTGGTCCTTTAAGAGCTGCCAAGTGAAGTTTCTCCTTGCTTCACCTCTATGCCAGCAAAAGCTTTCTCACACCTGCTAAAGTTCACTATACAAAACTCCTGTAAAAGGGAGCTACCCCCAGGATTGATGTGGTAGAATTTGCTACGTGTGTGAAGTATGCTAATTATTTTTTTTTACAATTTTCCTGCCTGCTTTGAACCACACAGAACTTTTATTTTGAAAACCATTCCCTTCTTCCAATAAGCCCAGGGTAGCATGTGTGGTTCTCTTTCTCTGGCCCCTTTTATCCTCACAACAACACTGCAAGGTAGAATAGATTGAAACATTGACTGGCTCTGGGTCACCCACCCAGTGACCATCATGGCTGACCATTACACCACACTGCCTCAGGGCCCAATCCTATCCAATTTTCCAGTGCCAGTGCAACTATGCTAATGGGGCATGCACTGCATCTTGTAGTGGGGCAGCAGTCACAGAGGCCTCCTTAAGGTATGGGAACATTTGTTCCCTTACCATGGGACTGCATTGTAATTGCACTGGCGCTGGAAAATTGGATAGGATTGGGCCCTCAATTGTTTGATCATTTGGAAGCATCTTCTATCTCGGTCAATCAAAATGTTTTCGATTAACAAAACTTTGCAGGACTAATGTTCAGTTGCAACAACAGCAATGCCCTATGTATATCTACTTAGAAGTGGGCCCCATTGTGTTGAATGGGGCTTACAGCCAGGGAAGCATACATTGGATTGCAGCCTTTAGTCAAGGAAGCCCTAATGGATCTTGGAAATGTATGTTTAGCGTGGTTGTAGCAAATGCTGATGTCTGTAGGGGTGAGGGATATTAAGAATTCAGGCTCTTAAGCTATATTGTAGATGATTGGTCCCTCTTCAGGAAGTTTGTTGTATTGCTCCCACAATACCTGCCCACTCATTCACAGCCACCTGTAAATCTGGCCCTGCAGGATCAAGCTAATGAAGTCCTGATGCTATGGAATATGATAGTTAGGACAAGAGAGATGCCCACACAAACCCTATGAAGCCTGCTGTTCTGGTGGTTTTTTAAATTATCATCTGCTGCTCTTTTTGTAGTTTTATTATTATATTGATTTGGATTGATGTTGCTTTTATTGGTTTTTACTCTGATGTAGCCTGTTGCCTTCGGCTTGCCCACTGGGGTGAGGGAAGATATGATGGAAATATTTTAAAACATAAGGAGCCACTTTTTCTCCTTTTTACTGTCCCTGCTTCTATACATCGAACACTGCCTTGCAAATAAGTAGAAAGAAGTGACCAGTCCAGACACTGATGGTCTGAAAGGGGTTGGGAAGGAGAACCAGAATAAAGGGAAGGCCCCTCTAGCCCTAACCATAAGCAGGTAGCTTTCTGCTCACACATCCCTCTTCTGGATCCAAACCAGTTCAGTGAATTTGCTCCCAAGTAAATGCACACAGACAGCAGCAGCAAACAATTTTACTGAAGGGATATATTAAGAAGGGAGGGAGAGTTGCTACTGCCAGCAGGCCCAAATCCAGCCCACTGTTGCCTGTGTACTAGGCTAGTAAATGGGTAAGAACAGGGAAACGTCCTGGTTGGGCTTGATCTACAAGTTAGGTTTAAGGAGGTTAAGTTTTTCTTGGTTCACCTGCACCAGAAGATGCAGCCCACAAAACAAGCAGAGGGGCAAGACCTCAAACCCCTCCCTCCAGGTAGTCTGCTGACAAGCTCAGTTTCTACAAGGTCACTCCCTCTACACACCTATGTTAACATTTGGGGTGCATGGGGTTAAAGATGATCTTTCAGCCCCAGCAGAAACTCTTTTCTGTCTGTCACACACACACACAACTCTGGGAAAAGTATGTCATCAGAGAATAACAGTCATTTTGTCATTAACACTACAGTTGAGATCCACAGCATAATGTTTGCTTAGAAGTAAGTCTCATTGTGTGCAGTGGGGCTTACTCCCTGGTAAGAGGGTAGAGGGCTGCGGTCTTACTGTGGTGTTGTGGTTAAGAGTGTCAGATAAGGAATTAGGAGACTTGCCCTTTCACTATGAAGCAAAATGGGCATACTTGGACCAGTTTGCTACTTCCCAGTTACTACCTAGTAGGGTTATTATAAGGATAAAATGGAGGGGAGGGGGCAGACCCTTGTGTACCACATGCATTCTTTGATCTTGAGCAATCCTGTACAGGACTACACTACCCTTTCCAAATAAGCCCCCTCCTTCGTTAGAGGGAAATGGTCGGATGCAAAAGTAGCACACTTTTTTGAACATCTCCACACTGATTCCTGGAGGAGGAAGATCCTCCTGTAGATAATGAGTTAATCCACAATAATAGCTCACTTTATGGAAAGCCTGCTTCTTAGAGAAAAAAGAAAATCAGTTAAGGCACAATAGGGAAAAGGGGGGAAAATCCAAGAAGAAATCCATAAGGAAGTTGCTAAAAGGAAAAAAAAATTGCTAAAGGGAAAAATAAAAGTGTGTCTGTAGAAGCAGAAAGAGCAGGAAAGTATCAGGCTTAACACCCCCCTCAAACAAGATTGCACATGCCGGATCTTGTCTGATCTCGGAAGCTAAGCAGGATCAGGCCTGGTTAGTACTTGGATGGGAGACCGCTAGGGAATACCGGGCACTGTAGGCTTATATAGCATAGTCTTTCGAGACTGAAGGTTACCAACCAAACAATGTACGTGAGGCAAAAGAGAAGCCCTTTTCCCTTCGTGAGCATACAATTTCTGTACCATTCCACTCAAAAGTCATATTCCATTCAATTTATATATTCAGAATCTCTAGTTTCAATATTGTGTGTTTTACACAATTTGCTGCTACTTTAGACAGCTTTGTAAACTCCATAGCCCATCAAAAGCCAACCTCTTGTCATGAATTTGAGGATTTAAAAATGCCACAGAGGTAGAGAGGAGCCTGATTTAAATAGATCACACATGAAAGGGGGTTCTAATGGGATGCAGGAGAAGCAAAGGTGAGAAGCCACAGCTGGCAATAGCACAGACCGGTAACCAAACCATTTCACATCATACTAAACTTAAAGTGGGGTAAAATGTGTGCTCGGGCAGAAGTCCTAGTCATGAAGAATTTTACAATTTACAGATTGTCAGAACTGGAAGGTTTTGAAGCTGATCTTTCAATTGCAGGTGATAGAGTAGTTATTTACCAAGCTAACCTATTCCATAACTTGGAATTGGAAGGATGCATGCACGTGTATGAAGCTGTCTTCTGTGGGGTTAGACCAGCAATTTTCAGGGTTTTTCGTCTCACAGCACACTAACCTCTATGGTCTCTTGTGATTCCGAGAGACTCTCCTGGATTCTGCAGCTGTATCAACTTGTTGTAGTAATGACTGTCCCTCTTCCTCCACAGCAGAGCTATTGGACCACGTCACTCACTACCATCTGCATGGAATGGCAGCAATTCTTCTGGGCTTCAGCCAGGAGGTCTTTCCCAGCCGGACCTGGAGATGTGAGAGGCTGAACCTGGGGCCTTTGGTGTGCTGTCACTGAGCTACAACCCCTGGAAAAATGAAATGCCAGCTGCCTAACAACTGGCTTCTTTGAAGTGATCAGTGAAACAACACAAGTTACAAGATGCAAAGGCATCAAACACAAGAGTGTTTCCCACAACAATATTTATTACATTTTGGTCAGTAAAACAGAAGTGGTGGACAGTGACATTGTACGTAGTACAGCAACATCTGAAGAGGCGACCACTCTGTGCATTGGCAGGGTACAGTGCACAACAGAGATTAGCTTTTTCACAGTTAATTGAACATAACAGATGGTCCAATGACATCTGGTTACTTACAGTTAGCTTTACTCACAATAGCTTATAGAACAGAGCCCAAGAGTAAATTCACTGCAGCCCAAGAAAAGAGCAAGTGGGAGTTATCAGTAGAGGTTTTGTTCTCATAAGTAAGATAGGTTTACAGCCTAAGTCTTACTGAACACAATGGGCTTACTTCTGAGTAAGGTGAATAATACCATTTTTAAACACCTCTAGCTATCAGGTATCAGAGGAGCAAATAAATGCACTTGGAGGGATAGGTTGGAGCAATGGTTGAACTATCAGTAACTCCCACAGAGATCTTAAAGGCACAAAGCAAAGAACTAGGTCAGGCTGATTTTTGTTCTGGTTTTTTGTGTATTCATTTAACAAAAGTGGAAGAAATTTTTTTTTTTGTATACAAACTACATGAATACAAAATAAATACTTTTTTTTAAAAGAGATGCATACAAAAAAAGTCAGTAAAAGTCAGTCGAAAAAAGCGAGGCTTTCACAGAATGCCACAAGAACGAAAAAGCCACTTGGAGGGCAGAGACCCCATTTCAGTCACAAAACTGCAGCTGCAGCTTGAACAGACAGATCATGGACAAGCTCACTGAGGTAACGGCACAATAACTTCCACGTAATTGATAGGGAAGAATCCCGATTCGCCGTGCACCATGCCTTCGAACCAGTTCTCGTCAATCTGGTTGGTTAACGTGATGATATCCCCTTCCTTAAAGCCAAGCTCACCTTCGTTTTCTGGTTCAAAGTCATACAGGGCTTGGCAGCAAGGTTGATCCATGTGCAAAGAGGAACCTTCCAGAGGGAAAGAGAGAGGAGTTATTGAATGCATCTTTATCCATCCTTTGTGCCAAAGGAAGTGTGCAACAGATACGTTAACCAATTAAAAACAAACTCATAGAATACGAGGGAAGGGATCTTGTAGGTCATCTAGTCCTACCACCTGCTCACAATAGGCAAAGTCCATCTGACAACAGTATAAAAACAATGTTTTAAAATACAGCAAGCTGCACAACTGACATCAACAAGAAACAAGAAGCTATGATGTCACTAAGCAATTGCCAAGGAAAATAAAGTCATAGGAAGGTGCATTGTATTGAATTGGACCATTGGTTTGGTGAGCATTATTTGCATAGAGGTCTTTCCCTGGGAGTGAGCCTGGAACCATCTGCAGACAAAGGCAGGTGCTCTCATGCTAAGTGACAGCCTCTACCTAAGTCAGTGTCACTTGGTGCCTAAGCAAGAGCTAGTGTTTGTGTAATGACCTACAATTAGGCCTTCCTTGGTCCAATGGGAATGAAGGAATTAAAGCAACTGCTGCAATCTTGTGAAATGGCTTTAAAGCAAGCCAGACTCAGGGCCCAATCCTAACTAACTTTCCAACATTTGCATAGCTGTGCCAGTGGGGCACGTGCTGCATTCTGCAGTTGGGGGGGCAGTCATGAAGTCCTCCTCAAGGTAAGGGTATGTTTGTTCCCTTACCGCGGAGCTGCATTGCCCTTATGTCAGTGCTGGAAAATTGATGAGGATTGCAGTGTTTCTCATGGTTTGTCCTCTGCTGTACCACTTCACACGGTCCAAAGTTCCACCGGAAGTAACTGGCGATGACATCATTATCAGTTACTACTGGGTTGAGAGGCCAGATGTGACATGACAAACACCAATAAGAGGCTCAGGGTGGACAGGAGGGCTTTTTTGAGTGCAGAAAAGCATGCTTTGGAGCTCTGCCTGCAGAACTGAACCTCGTACCATTGTCTGTTGCGTCTTGTTCCTGCTCTCGCTGCCGGGTGGCAGGTACCCAGGGGTCCTGTGACTACCACCAGACACCACCTCAAGTACCATTGGTGGTACCTATACCACTGGTTGAGAATCACTGTCATAGAGAAGGGGTGTCCAAAGTTTTTGGCAGTTGGGCCACATCATCTCTCTGACACTGTGTCGGGGGCCGGGGAAAAAAAGAATTAATTTACATTTAAAATTTGAATAAATTTACACGAGTTTACATAAATGAATATATTAAAGATGAACTTATATGAATGAATGAAGGTCTTGCAATAGATCAAGGTCTATAAAAGGCCTTGCACAAAGCAAGGCTGGCCTTTCCTTTGCTGCTGCTACTGCATCACAGACGTGAAACAGCAAGCAGTGTAGGAAGCCTTCATCCCACAGCTCACGCAAGAGGTCAAACAGTCACCCTCACGCTGCCTAGTTGCGCTGGGCCAGTGTGGGCTCCAACAAATCTTTGGAGGGCCAGAGGCTCATTGGAGACTGGGGCTCCCTGAGGGCCACACTGAGAGACCTTGAGGGCTGCATGTGGCCCCAGGGCCAGGGTTTGGACGCCCCTGTCATAGAGTATTCTGCCTCTGAAACATAGAATCGCCACCTAGCCATCAGTACAAGCAGCTACTGAAACAGTGCTGCAAGCCAGTTAAGGCAGTCAGGCCACAGCCTGGTTCCTTATTGGAACTGGTATTGCAGAATGCTGCAATCTTCTCTCTGAAAATCAGCAAAGTCCATAAAAACTGCATTATTGTTCCTTAACAAGCCCTCTTAATGGTGCAATGCAGTCACAGTCCAAGGCCTTTTAACGCAAGGCAAAGTCAATGCAGTTGCTACACCACAGCAACAGGAACTACATTTGTCCAGCTGCAAGGCACAGAAAAATCCAATACCGCTCCTAAGGGAATTGTTTATTGGGTAAATGTTAGCTTGGCATGGATTATTAGGCCGTTTGGCTAAGAGAATTAACACAGGGAATAAGTTTCATGTTTCAGCCCCAAATCTGGTAGATTTTTTTTCTTCTTCCATCCCGATTTGTTTACACTTCTCTTGGAACTGTACCTATTACTGCTAAGCTTTTCCAGACTTAAATCCCACTAAAACTGCTTAGAGGGTCATTTGTGTTAGCCCTGATCAAGATCCAGAAACAGGACAAACCTCGGAATTTCAACTGTAGAAAAACACATATGTGTACCCAAACAGTTGTGGGGTGTGGTATGTTTTTTTCTTTTTTTTACAGTCAGGAAAATGGCACATGGAAGAAAGAGTTAATCTTCCCTCCTGCATGCTACAGTCTTGATCAGGATGAATCTCTCTCTCTCTCTCTCTCTCTCTCTCTCTCTCTCTCTCTCTCTCACACACACACACACACACACACACACACACACACACACACCCAGTGGCTGCTTTGCAAAGTGCATCCACCCAGAAGTGTAACTAGGGCGGAACCGGAGGGGCACATGCCCTGGGCGCTATGTCAAGGGGGCACATGACTGCTCCTCAAGCTTCATGCCCCCATTCCTTCTTCAAAGAGAAGGAGGAACAGGAGGTGGAACAGGGGGCACGAAGCCGCCAGCACTCCCTTCTCTGGAGAGAACCTGAAGTGACTGCCTTGTGCCACAAGCAGTGCAAGGCAGTCACTCTGGGTTCTTCCTGGAGGAGGAGGCACTGGTGGCTTTGCGCCCCTGTTTGTTTTCCTGTGGAGGCTCCGCTTCAAGCCACCACAGCAAGCTGTCCCTCCGCCAAGAAGAACCTGGAAAGGACATCACAATGTCTCATGACATAGTGATGTCACTGTTCCAGGCGCCAGGACAGAGTGTTATGCCTCTGCATCTACCCCTTTTCGTCATCATGTCTAGTCTGGTCCTAAGACCATTCTCAACAGGCATGAAGATGCACATCTTAACCCAGAATTTAGCCAAGGGCACACTTGTTCGAGAGGCTCTGATCAGATGCAGTCATTTAGCATATTTCAACCCACTACCATACCCTTTGTCCTGAACTCAGGGTCAGTGTCCTGAGTTTCTCGGGGTGCAAATTTCACAGTCCCAAACTCACCTGATGATTTTATTGATGACCTGAATGAAATTCCATTGTGTTGCTGACCGTTGCTGATTTCTAGAGTTGTTCTTATTACCGGCTTTGGCTTGAATTCACGTCTAGGATGACTTGAGGCTACATTGATCCTGAAAGTGAGAAATCAGGAGTCATGCACATGAATCCTGGAAATTGCCAGGGATCATGAAATTTCTACATAGCGACATTTTTTTTTAAAGTGTCTAAAGGAACTGCTGTTTTCTCCAAACCCATTCCAACCTTCCAAGCCTCTAGGCTTACACATACTTAAACCAATAATACATATACTTTGCATGTATTATTATTATTAATCTGTTTACTGTACTTGTCCCTTGCCTCATCATAAAAATGCACAAGGTGACTTACAAAGAATTCCAATTAAATATAAGCAACTCCCAGCTGGAAGTTGGGGGACACCTATTCTCTACAATACTGTAAACAGAATTGGTCCTTCCCCAAACCTCCTGATGTTTTGACAGGAGAAAGCAGTTTTAAGATGTAACTAATTCAGATGATTCTTACCTGTTTTGTAGCTTGCTTTGCAAGTCTTCGAGAATTTCCGTGGACTGCTTGTGATAGTCTAGTGCGGCTTCTACCAAGACGAGTAGCTGGTTAACTTGCTCTATCTAGAGGAGGCAACCAAAAGCAAAGAGAATGCAGTTTGCACGATTTCAGCCAAGGTCCTCTAGGCTTATAGCTCAGGCTCAGCCAATATACTTTACAAGCTCTAAATGATACCACAAAAGTGTGTATGAAGCTCCCCAGAACACTGAAACTATCTGGTTTGAAGGATGCCACTGGCAAGTTTTAGAAAACTCTAGCTATGGCCATGTCTCACCAGAGAATTACACTATTTCAAAAGAGAGTGTGTGTGTTTAAATTTCCACTCTTTGGAAATGCTCACTTATTCCATTAGGTGGCAGCACTTCTAAAGTAATATAAATACAGTACACAATTTCTCTCTCCAAGGCAAAGCGGTCATTAAATCCATATAAAACCAGAGAGAAAAAGCAAGGAAAGTTCTATAATATTCCTCTGTCTTGTACAGTACTGCACATTCAAGAATGCTGACACCATGTTTCAATGCAGGCTTCAAACAGCAAGCCTCAAAAGGCGAAGCACTTAATAACTTTGTTAAGAATCAACAGCTACAGAAACCTTCTACACAGGCCGCTGAGTCTCAACAACAGCCAAATAAAATGGAGAGGGTGTGTCCTGAACTATTCTTCAGGGAATCTGGCTTATACCACCTCTCTCCATATTACAATCTGCAAAGGGTCAGGGCTCTATAACTAAGAGTTACCAGATACAAAGGAATGCCTATACCAGTGGTTCCCAAACTGTAAGCCGTGGCTCCCTGGGGAGCCACAGAAACCAAACAGGGAAGCCACAGAATCCTCCTGATAAATCTGCCACGTTATACAACGTATAGGATTGTAGCCCTAATGGGGAGCTGTGACCAATGGCCCAGTATACCAAGAGAGCTGCCAGTCAAAAAAGTTTGGGAATCACTGGCCAAAATTCCCTCTTCTATACAGTGGTTAAACGTATAAGCAGGTGCAGCTTTTTAAATCCTTCCATGTTGAACTGCACCTGCCAAAATTCCTTCTTCTATACCAACTGTTTTCAACCACTGTGCCATGGCAGAATGGTTTGTAGGTGTTTGGAGTTTGGGGGAGGAGGAGTTTGGGGGAGGGTCATTTATTAGTAGGGCCATTGGGGGATGTGAGCACCCCCCCCCCACCAGCAGCATTGTGTGCCTTGACAATTGTCAAAAAACAGGTGGTGCGCCTTTATAATTTTAGTACCTTCTCAGTGTGCTATGAGACAAAAAAGGCTGAAAATCACTGTTCTTTACCATGGTTAAAGGTATCAGAACTCTGCCCCCTTTGTATCTGTTAAGCCAGTCTATAATGTTCTATACAATTTGGCTGGTTTTGCTGAGCTGAAATGGGCAATTGCTGGGGAAACTACCCTTTCAGTTTAGCACTGCCCCAAGCATGGTTACTCAGAAGTAAGCCTCACTGTGTTTAATGGAACTTATTCCCAGACAAGTGTGTGCAGGATTGCAGCCCTGATCTGATGCTGCAATTCTATAGGAGGTCAGAAACGATTCCCTCTTTCCCCTCAGGGTGCAATTGTGCTGAGCTGTGGAGGGCCTCAGAACCCCAACACAACTGCAGAGACAATCTTATCTTCTCGCACTCTGCACCTGCTTCAAACTGGGAAGAAAAGGCTGGGGAGGGGGGCAGTGCTAACTTTGCCCTCCAGAGCCGCAGAAAGCCGGGACGTCGTTTTGGAGGGAGCAGAAGACAGGAACCCCTCTCATCACCCTCACCAACAGGACACTTGCCACAGCAATGCTGGCAAGTGGAACTGTGGATTACTGAAGGAGTGTTGGCAACCTTCAGTCTCGGAAGACTATGGTATCACGCTCTGGATGGTGGTTCTGGAACAGCATCTAGTGTGGCTGAAAAGGCCGATTCGGGAGTGACAATCCCTTCCACACTGGGAGCAAGTGTAGTGTGTCCCTGGTCTGTCTCCCTGGCTATGGGCCTTCCTTCTTTGCCTCTTTGCCTCAGACTGTTGGCCAAGTGTCTCTTCAAACTGGGAAAGGCCATGCTGCACAGCCTGCCTCCAAGCGGGCCGCTCAGAGGCCAGGGTTTCCCACTTGTTGAGGTCCACTCCTAAGGCCTTCAGATCCCTCTTGCAGATGTCCTTATATCGCAGCTGTGGTCTACCTGTAGGGCGCTTTCCTTGCACGAGTTCTCCATAGAGGAGATCCTTTGCGATCCGGCCATCATCCATTCTCACGACATGGCCAAGCCAACGCAGGCGTCTCTGTTTCAGCAGTGCATACATGCTAGGGATTCCAGCTCGTTCCAGGACTGTGTTGTTTGGAACTTTGTCCTGCCAGGTGATGCCGAGGATGCGTCGGAGGCAGCGCATGTGGAATGTGTTCAGTTTCCTCTCCTGTTGTGAGCGAAGAGTCCATGACTCGCTGCAGTACAGAAGTGTACTTAGGACGCAAGCTCTGTAGACTTTGATCTTGGTATGTTCAGTCAGCTTCTTGTTGGACCAGACTCTCTTTGTGAGTCTGGAAAATGTGGTAGCTGCTTTACCGATGCGTTTGTTTAGCTCGGTATCAAGAAAAAGAGTGTTGGAGACCGTTGAGCCAAGGTCCAGAAAGTCATGGACAACCTCCAGTTCATGCTCAGAAATTGAAATCCAGGGAGGTGAGTCCACATCCTGAACCATGACCTGTGTTTTCTTAAGGCTGATCGTCAGTCCAAAATCTTGGCAGGCCTTGCTAAAATGATCCATGAGCTGCTGGAGATCTTTGGCAGAGTGGGTAGTGACAGCTGCATCGTCAGCAAAGAGGAAGTCACGCAGACATTTCAGCTGAACTTTGCTCTCAGTCTGGAGAGGTTGAAGAGCTTTACGTCTGATCTGGTCCGGAGATAGATGCCTTCTGTTGCAGTTCCAAAGGCATGCTTCAGCAGGACAGCGAAGAAAATCCCAAACAAGGTTGGCGCAAGAACACAGCCCTGCTTCACTCCGCTTCGGATGTCAAAGGGGTCTGATGTGGAGCTATCGAAGACAACACTGCCTTTCATGTCCTTGTGGAAAGATCTAATGATGCTGAGGAGCCTGGGTGGACATCCAATCTTGGGGAGAATCTTGAAGAGGCCATCCCTGCTGACCAGGTCGAAAGCCTTCATGAGATCTATGAAGGCTATAAAGAGTGGCTGTCGTTCCCTGCATTTCTCCTGCAGTTGTCTAAGGGAGAATACCATATCAGTGGTGGACCTGTTGACTCGGAATCCGCACTGCGATTCTGGATAGACGCTCTCTGCAAGTACCTGAAGCCTCTTTAGTGCAACTCGGGCAAACAGCTTTCCTACTACGCTAAGGAGAGAGGTGCCGCGGTAGTTGTTGCAGTCACCCCTGTCGCCTTTGTTCTTATACAGCGTGATGATGTTTGCATCCCTCATATCTTGAGGTACTCCACCTTCTCTCCAGCAAAGACAGAGGATTTCATGCAGCTCAGTGACAATGATCTCTTTGCAGCATTTTAGGACTTCAGCAGGGATGCTGTCTTTTCCTGGTGCCTTGCCAAAGGCAAGGGAGTCCAAGGCCACGTGAAGTTCTTCTAGGGTTGGTTCACTGTCAAGCTCCTCCAACACAGGCAGGCACTCAATGTTGTTCAGCGCTTCTTCGGTGACTACATTTTCTCTGGAATATAGCTCAGAGTAGTGCTGCACCCAGTGTTCCATCTGCTGCGCCCGATCCTGGATGACCTCGCCTGCTGCAGACTTCAGAGGGGCAATTTTCTTCTATGTTGGTCCTAGGGCCTGCTTGATACCATCATACATCCCCTTGATGTTGCCCGTGTCAGCTGCTATCTGTATCTTGGAACAGAGCTGGAGCCAGTAGTCGTTAGCACATCTCCTGGCAGTCTGCTGGACTTTGCTGCGAGCAGCTCGGAGGACCTGCAGGTTGCGCTCACTGGGACAGGCCTTGTATGCTGCTTGAGCTCTCCTCTTTTCCTCAATGACTGGTGTCAACTCCTCAGAGTGTGCTTCAAAACAGTCTGCCATCTTGTTGGTCTTCTTGCCAAATATGGACAAGGCAGTGTTGTAAACGGTATTCTTGAAATGTTCCCATCTGTTGGATGCGTTTGCATCGGCCAGGCCTGGAAGAGATTCCTCAAGTGCTCGTGCAAATTCCTCCACTTTCCTCTGATCCTGGATCTTGCTGGTATCAATGCAAGGTCTTCCTTCCTTTTTCGTGTGATATAGTTGCTTTGCTTGCAGTTTCACTCTGCTGCACACCAGGGAGTGGTCAGTGTCACAGGCAGCACTGTGATAACTGCGTGTGATCTTGATGCTGGGAAGACTGGAGCGTCTGGAGAGAATCAGGTTGAGCTGGTGCCAGTGCTTTGATCTTGGGTGTCTCCAAGAGACTCTATGTTGGGGCTTTGTGTTGAAGAACGTGTTGCTGACACAGAGACCGTGATAACAGCAAAACTCTAGCAGGCGTTGGCCATTTTCATTCATCTTCCCAGTGCCGAACTGACCTAAGCAAGTGGGCCACGAACTGTGATCAGCACCAACTCTAGCATTGAAATTGCAGAAGATGAACAATAGCTCTTTTACAGGGATCTTCTTGATAGTGGTGGCCAGGTCATCGTAGAATTTGTCTTTGGCTTCTGCTGGAGACGGCAGAGTCAGTGCATAAGCACTGATGAGTGTGACAAGTCCTGCTGATGACTGGAGCTGCAGGGACAAAATTCTTTCACTTCCCACAGTAGGTGGGATGATGGATTCCAGCAGGGTATTTCTGACCGCAAAGCCAACACCATGTTCCCTGGTTTCGTTTGGTGGTTTTCCCTGCCAGAAAAATGAGAAATTTCTCTCCTTGACAGATCCGGAATCTGGCAGCCTTGTCTCATGAAGGGCGACGATGTCCATCTGCAGTCTGCTCAGCTCCATGTCGACGACAGCTGTTTTGCGTGCGTCGTCTATTTCTTGCAGGTCATCAGAGAAACCGGGTGTCATTGTCCTTACGTTCCAGGTGCCCAGTTTTAGGGCAGGAGTTTTCTGTTTTCTGTTGCATGGTGCAGAGTTGTCGATCCGCTTGTCGGTTTTCACCCTAAACCCCATGCACCCCATGAGGTTAACGGACTGTGGCGAGGCAACACCTTACTGGCTGGGGACTGCCCAGCTTAAGGCGGGCGGTAGCTGCCCAATGAGATGCAATGATCTCTCCCACCGTCGGAAGCAGCCCCTGGCGTCACGCTCTACACCAATCGAGCGAAGACTTATAACCGGTAAACTGCTGCTTCCCGTGTTGTGCCGACGCCGTATGGCGAAGACTGAAGGAGTATAACAATATATTATAGAGTTCTACGTTATCATCAGCTCTGTACTTGGAGCTGCAAAGGAAAGTAGCTGATGTAATGTAACAGCCCCGTTACCCAATCTGTCATCGGATGAAATCATTTTAATGCAGCGCTAATGTACCCTGTCCCCGCCCTACACGCACACAGGTCTGCCTTGCACTTTCAAAGACCTCGAGCAGTGGGAGATGCTTACATCATTTTCAAGAAAGTTGAACATGCTTCTTTCTGCCAGCTCTTTGGACTCCTCAAACTTTTCCACAGCTTGTTTAACCTCCTCATCTGGAATTTTCCCCAGACGCTTCTTTTTGTAATCGTAATCCAAACGCCGGCCTTCCAGTTTCTTCAGATGGTGCTGTTGAAAAAGAAAGAAATCAAGTTGTTAGATCAAACAGCCAGGAGCCCCCAATGAGTGGGGAGAGCGTTTTGCAAGTATGTTTTTTGTTAAGAATATGATTATACTGATGGATGCATTTACAGAAGGCATGTGGAATTATGCAGGCCAAAACAGAAAAAAAGGGGAAAAAATCCAGCATCTGTGAACACTCCCAATATTGCTCAGCAATAAATCCTTACATGCTAGATACTTTGCTCAACGTGAAAAGACTGTCCAAATCAACGGCAGGAGTCTGCCAAAATATGGTTTTCCTTTGTATCTTGGCACTCCATCAGGTTCAGCTGCTCTCTCTCACTCTTTTCAACAGTGTGGCAGTTAATATTCAATAACTCTATGCAGACATAATAGTTAACTACGTTTCATTTTTCTGAACCATGGTTTACACCTAAAGCATAGCTAAGTACTGAATACAAACTAGGATGTGAAATCATGGCTTGAAATGGGGCTTGCAAGCCACAGTTTGTGTGAATCATGGTTACGCATGGTATCTCTACTGTGGGCACAATCCTAACTACTCAGAGGTAAGTCCTATTTTGTTCAATGGGGCTTATTCTGAGGAAAGGGTGGTTAGGACTGCAGGCAGAGAAGACCCTGGGTAAGGTAGTTTCCTTGCCTTTCCAGTTTCCATTTGCCTTCTCCATTGTGAACCATCTAATTTTCCTGCTGAACCTTAGGTCACTCACGCTCTCAGCCTAACCTACCTCACTGGGTTGTGATGGGGGAAAAAATGGGGTCATTCTCATGAATGTCAAATTGGGCTTTCCCCTCATATTTTGAGCACTGCTGACAGTTCCTCAGGAAACAAACAGAAAAAACTGGAGAGGACTGTAGTGGGAAGAGCAACCGTATCTTCTTATCAAGACACGTCTATCTATGATTGTTCTATTTCTCCTTTGGTAGCTAATGTTCCCTGGGAGTTGGGAAGAGGAGGAGAGGGATAGTTAGTTGTGAAAGGAAGCGACTCTCCCCTTGGGCTTCAAGAGGGAAGGTGCTGCCATTGCTCCAAACCAGGGGTCTTTTCAAACTTTTCAGTATGAGGGCCGCATCACATATCTGACACGGTGTCGAGGGCCGGAAAATAAAGAATAAATACATGAAGAAGCAACCTGCTAAGAGTGATTGAATACAATAAGTGGGTGGGGGTAGAAGGAGGAGGGGAGTAGAGGACAAAATTGACTTGCACAGGAAGAGGGGGAATGGATTTTAAAAAAGCATCAAGCAACCTACAACACAAACTTTTTTTGTCTCAGTTTCTGCTCCATATAAGTTTAATGTAGACATTAATTTTATATTTATATTCCATGTCTCTCAGCATTGGTATATATCTTATTCAGCCACTAGAGGTGCTGAATGTAATGCAATGTAATGGAATAATTTATTTCCATTACACTGCATTACATTCAGCACCTCTAGTGGCTGAACGTGCTATATAGCCATGCTGGAAAACCCAGAAGAGCATCTTTTGAGCTGCTTTAGCTCCAAGACACTGGGGAACCGCAAAGGTTAGATGAAATCCACCAGAGGGCCCATGGACCAGGGTTTGGAGACCCCCTGCTCCAAACAAATAGCAATGGAAATGAAGGTGCTTAAAAGTTAATCTGGAGGAAGAGGAGAAAGAAGAGCTTTCAGACTATCAAAATGCATCTATCTGGTGGAAAACTCACCCCAATCTCTTTTAAGTCTTTGTCTTGCAACAACTGCAGAGGGTCAATGAAGTTTTGCTTGACATTGATGTCCAGGGAATCTTTTATTTCAGCCATCTGCTTCATGCTTTCCCCCACATCAATCAGTGCAGTGCCTTATGAGAAGAAATGACATGAATGCATCACTCATGTCACTAAATGCAACACCCTCCTCACCCAAAACATCTAGGTAGTAGTGTCGCTAGTGGGGTGCAGGGGGTTCAAGACCACACTGGGTTACACACTTGGGGGATGACACCACTACTGGCAAAAATGGCAAAATCTTGATATTTTAGAATACTACTATCATGTTATATATCATTCGATGCAGAATTTAATGCAGAATGCAATAAAATATACATCGTTTAAATACCTGTATTCTATCAAAAGTCATAGGCAAAAAACCAGAAAAGGAAAAAACAACTGCCTTATGTAATAAAAAGTGGAATTTTTAAAACTCAAAACTGACCAATGAGACTGATTGTTCCAATGAAGTGTTATGACACAGCAGAAAACCAATAAGGTGATAGCATGAGTCAGCTCTCATTGTCTCAGAGATCATACTGGAACTCTTATTCAGTGAGTGCCATCAAGTTGGCCACTGGTTTTTTGTTGGTGACTGATTTTGTTGGGGTGGCCTGTACTGTGATATATTAAAGTAAATAAATAAAGTGAATGCAGGTGACACCAACCCAAGAGATGCCACTGCATTTAGGCTGTGTGCATGATATTGTCATTTATTTGGAATGGTCTGGTACAGGAGCAGGTTCATCATGGGCAGGAGGTCTGGTCTAGAGGGTAGAGCCTCCATTTGCCTGAAGATTAACGTCCACAAGGTCGCCAGTTCGAGGCCACCGGCACCGTGCGACCTTGAAGCAGCTGGCAAGCTGCAGCTGAGCTGTTCCATCTGCTCGGAGCGTGGGAGGATGGAGGCCAGAATGTTAAACCAGATCGGAGTGTAACAGCTTGAATGTGGTGGTTCTTGAAAGAGAGAACCTTCTTTCAATTTGTAAAAATCCCTGCGTGGATTTAATAAGCCTGCCTGTGTAAACCGCCTTGAATAAAGTCTTGAATAAAGACCAAGAAAGGCGGTATATAAATACTGTATATTATTATTTATTATTATAATGGAGGTGACACAAACTCTAGTGAATTAGGGCCCAATCCTATCCAACTTTTGAGCACTGGTGTAACCACAGTGCAGCCCCATGGTAAGGGAACACATTTCCATACTTTGAGAAGGCCCCAGTGACTGCTCCTCCGCCAGAGGATGCAGCACACATCCCACCAGCACAACTGCACCAGCACTGGAAAATTGGATAGGATTGGGCCCTTAATTCACGAGCTCCGTTTACATTGTCTGTTCTCTGGATTATGGGTGTTTCTTTCCTGGTATATATTCAGGTTATATGTTGCAAGGTTGTATGTTGTTACAACCTGCTCACAATGCAGTCCTGCCCCCAAATTGCTCTATAACCACCCAAAAATGGAAGAGAGAACTCAGCTCAACCTCCAGCCACTTCTCACATGGGTTCCCATGTTCCCTTGCCTCTCCTCCTTCTGCTGCCTCCCCCACTACAGGCTCCTTGGCCAGGAAGCTGTCCTTTTTGCCTGTGAAACTCTGTACACTGACATAGACAAGGACATAAATAAACCATCATCACATCGCTCTCCCAGCTCACCAAATGCAGACTCCTCTCCAAGTTCTCTCCCATACCGGAGCATGCAGTCGCCAAGAAGGCCCTCTGTCTGTGGATATCCTGTGGCTTTAACTTGTCCTCGGATCTTGGACACAGTGTTTAGCATTCCCAACTTGGCCCTGTATGCTTAAAAAGAGAGGGGGGGCATGAAGGGAGGGAAATGTACAAGAAAGGACAAGATACATACTTGTATTATCTCCATAGCTTTGCACTGGAGAAATAATACTGCCCTAACTTCCAGGAATGTAATCAGCAAAGCTGACTGTTTACTCATTTTTCTTTAATAAAGCCTCTTTTCACTGGAAAATCCTGGCTCCTTGACTCCATTTCCTCTTCCAGGCTCTTTACAGTGACTCTCATCTACTCCAGACCAACAGTCTGAGATGCACATGGTTGTACATTTGGTTCTGAGAAATTTTATCTGCTTAACAAGAAATCCCCCCACTATACATGTCCCTGCCTTGAACATGCAATTTAGGTGCCCAGAAATGAAATAAAAAAACAACAACACATATCTGAGTAAATGCAGTAACAAGGCAGAGTTGGGCAAAAGAAAAAACATGCTGTTGAATTTAGTATGCATCAATGTACCTGCATTGCATAATTCTATTTGGTGATGGCACCGGGCTATGATTTCCATGCTGCAGAATTTAAATTTTGGGGGAGTTTAGCACAGATTGCACACAGGCTGGTTATAAGGAATACCAAGTTAATGCTTTTAGCACTTAGGGGAAGTGCAGTATAAATGCTAAGAATTATTATTTCAAATTGCATCACTGCCAGTGGGTGTTCTGAGTAGGTCAACTATGTATGATCAAGCCATGCTGGTCAGAGCAGACCTTTCTACCAGAAGAAGGGCTGCCGCGAACATCCTGCTCTGAATACCATTTGTTCTCCATCTGCAATGGTAAAGTCTAAGGAATGACTCACGACTAATTCCCTCCTTTCTCCCTTCTCAACATGCGCTTTGTGAATTAGGCAGTCAGCTACTATTGTCACACCCACAAAAGAAGATGAAGTGGGCAGATGATGACGTAGACGAATCCAAGAGGCAGTAATGCATACATTGTTTCATAGCCACAAAAAATATTTAAGATCAACATTTGCTACAATGAGGTTAGATTCAAAGGGCAAGTTGCTATGGAAAATGTTCAGGGAAATGTCCCCAGTAGGTAATGCTTGTAGTTATTCTACAAATATTTTACGCATTTTCTCCCAAATGCACTTTCAAATGCATGTGTAGAATTCTCTGAGCCAGTGATTATCTAACTGTGTGCCATGGCACATTGCCATGGTGTACTGGGGGGGGAAGGGGGTAAATTCCCTGGGCACCACACCTCTGGAGGTGGCAGCGCTGCCCTGAGACCCCCGTGGCTGCCGTCTTCCTATCTTCTCCACAGGAAGGCTGCACAAGGCCTCTGCGGCCCTATTAAGACCTTCTGAGGCTTCTTGAGGGCCTTTAATGCCCACTTCCGGTTTTCAGTGAAAAGGCCCTTTTGGTTTTAAGGCCCTTAGAAGGCCTTTTGAGAGCCAGGGAAGCTTTCAATCCCACTAAAGGCCTTCTAAGGGTCTTAAAATGTCACTTCTGGTTTTCACTGAAAACCAGAAGTGGGCATTAAAGGCCCCCAAGAAGCCTCAGAAAATCTTTGGAGCCTTCCTGGCCCTCCAAGGCCCCTAGCGGGGGGAGGCATACAACTGAGAGGGTGGTATTCTGAGATCCTGGATCACCACTTGAACACTGATATGCGCAAAACATTGGTGTGCCATGAATGCTCTGCAAGTGTGCCACTGGAGTTAGGGGGAATGCAATTTATTATTAGGCTGCACGTGACCTTTCTGTACACTAAAAAATGCGCAGATTATGCTAAGGGCCAAATCCTATCCAGTTTTCCAGCACTGGTGCAGCCATGCCAACAGGGCATGTGCTGCACACTACAGTAGGGGGGCTGTCATAGAGGCCTCCTTAAGTTAAGGGAATGAAATCACTGTTTCTTCTCTGATGTGCTCAGTTGACAGGTTCTATAATGCATTGTAAAATCTGATTGTATAAACCTACTTCAAGTCCTAGACAGAATTAAAAATTAGATTTCCCTATTAGGGAAGCTATGAATAGGTAAGAAAATTAGACTTTTTCCAGCACTGCAGCATCTAGCCATATTGTACAGATGCTGTTGCAGGCAGCCAGCATTAAGCTTCCACCATTATCTACGTATAACTTTAACTTCTGTCAGCAACCACAGCTCCTCAGTTTCCAGGGGGAAAGCAGGTCAATTAAGGTCTTCATTCATAAATGAATGGTACAGATCAGATAGCTGGGTTCACAAAAAAGCTTTGAAGGAACTCTTAGATTTTTATTTACCCGGATTAGGTTGGAGATATTCAGTGGCTTTGGACAGAAGTTCCAACACCGCTTTGTTGGTGACATCAATTTTCTGCAAGAAAAACATTAATAAGCTTTTAAAGGTAACTATTACCCTCACCAACAATGCATACCATCGCCTGGATCTCTACAAATGTGACACAAAAAAGCCAGTATTCATTCTCTGGAAATCACGGTGGAAGGTATCCAAAGGAAAATTAAAAGGAAGTACATGCTTGAGCCCTTGGAAAAGGTGGTAAGGATGTATGGTTGAAGGATCAGCTCTCTAAGCACTCATTTTAGGAAATCAACATTTGTTATTAGATGTTGATTTCCTAAAATGAGTGCTTAAAATATATTTATCATATCACCTTTCACCCCCCAGTTGGATTCAAATTCAGGTTTTTTTTTCCAAATTAACCACAGCCACTCAAATACAGCCACACATATTTTTCCAGATTATTACTAATAGTTAATAGAGGGTAGGCCAACCAAAGTTAAATTATCATTACCTTGTCATTCTAGATTGTAAGCCTCCTGGGGCAGGGAATATCTTCTTTGAAAAGCACCATGTGCAAAGATGGTGCTAAATATGATAAATAATAAAATAGTAATCATAATTTTTACTGTGATCTTGTATCCACTACACAGTGCTGATATCATGAAATTAACCAGACACATTTGGAAGAGAGAAATTTGGTTTTAGGAAGCTAAATTTGCCTGTTTGCAATTTTGTAGAAAAGGAGAAACTGAAGGTCTTGAACAGTAAGTTTTTAAGGGCTAATCAACTTTCCGACACTGGCATAGCTGTGCCAGTGGGACATGTGCTGCATCTTGGGGTTGAGGACCAGTCACAGAGGCATCCTCAAGGTAAGGCAATGTTTGTTCCCTTCCTTGGAGTTGCATTGCCCTTATTTCGGTGCTAGAAAGTTGGTTAGGATTGTGCCCTTAAGTGTCCCATTCACATCCCAGGAAGAATCAAATGTCTTCCCCAGTTGTTGCTGGGCAAAGAAAGTTGTTCAGTTCTTCAAAAGGGTTGACCTCTTTTTAGCAAACCAGTGTCAAGGTTTGCTATCTAGGTTAGCAATTGATGCTGTGGCATTGTCTAAGGGCACAATCCTAACCATGATGTTAGGGTATAGCAAACCATAAAGCACGTTTGCTCCTCCCTGGGAGGAAGCCAGGCCAGCACTCCCAGAAGCACCAGCCTGCGGAGGCCGACAGAGGCCTCCATGCTGGCTTCCTCCCGGCTCCTTGTGTAGGCTCAGATGAGCCAACGCAAGGGTGACAGGTAGGTGTGGGGGAGGCCGGGAGGGAGAGAGAGGGAGGTGGTCCTGGGCGGGGGAAGGGAGGGCGATGGGCAGCCCCAAGGGAGGGTGGGCAGTGGGAGGTGGGGCTGGGATCTGGCAGTTATGTCAGATCCCAACCCCCATCCCTGGGGAGAATGAAGCAGCTTCAAAACGCTCCACTCTTGTCTGACTTGTGCCACCTCAAGAGGTGACGCAAGTCCGAGGAGACCCATAGGTGCCAGCAGCCTTTACCCGGGGTAAGGGGAAAAGTTTCCCCTTGCCTCTGGCTAAGCCGCTTCTGGCCACAATCCTGCACTGGATACAGCGCAAGCCTCCTGGCTTGCCTGTTCCAGCACAAGTTAGCATTGCGCCCTAAATCTCATAGTGCTCTTGTTGAATTCAGTCAGCCTGGAATGGCCTATAAATTCACAATCAAAACATGACAAAGCCCTGTTAGGAATATATCACCTGGAATCAGATGAAATGTTGACAGCTCAGTTCACATTCGGGAACAGACAAAGCCTTGAGCATTGAACAAAGATTGCCTTACCCTTTCCATCTCTTGAAAGTCATCATCTAGTTTTGTTCCTTCAGCACCACTGATTTTTTCACTGAATAGCTATGACAGAAAACAAGAACAATGGTCTTGATAAATATGTATGTACAGCAGTATGAACACTTCTACACCCACACCCACAAAATACAGGAGAAATATACAAGCAGCAAACATCTCTACTAGGATTTGCTTTGTCTGAAGGTGAGCTTTTCATATTGTTGAGCATATACTGGATGCATGTTGCCTGACAACAACAGCAACAAGTAGTTGTGTGTTAAAGGGACAAAAGTGCACCAAGTTCTCCATACGTTCCCCACAATTGTGTGTTCACTGAATGCACAGCAGGGAAAACAGACCAGCTCCTACTGCTCACAACCAATGTCAGTGTGGCCACTGGCCCTGACCCAGACTACAGGCAGTGTCAGGGGGCAAGCCCCCCCTAACAACTAACTAATCCGCTGGCATTGCCACCCCATTGCTGGACCCCTGTGATGACTTGAAGAAAAAGTGCTTTTACAATTTCAGAGTGCTGTTATTTAATACTGTCCATCAGTACAAATAAAATAACAAATATATATAACAGAGAGATACATTTCTCGGGGGCTCATTTCCACTTGTTTAGAATGTGAATGTTAATGCACCATTATTTTTCTTTTAGAAATCCAATGTGGGATGTTTGCCCTCCCCGGAAATGCTCTTTGCCCCTTCTGAGCCCTCAATATATGTTTTTTTAGTCTGGTGTTGCCATTGCCCCTCTCCCCATCTCCACATGTTCAGCTTATGGGAGCCCCCATTTTGCTAGGTGCCAAAACAGAGGCTTATCTCAGCTTCGCAGCCAGAGTTCTGTTCCATCCCTTCCTCCCGATTTCCCTGTATCACACAACTCCTTTGTCAGTTCCATCTACACCTCATACTGAGCGGAAAATTCTCTCTGATGAATTTCCCAGCTCAAATTTTGGTTGGCAGGCAAATTCTGGAAAGAGACAGGAGAACCAGAGGCTATTTTGATGGGGCAGCCCAGAGAAATTCTGAGTAAGTTTTTGGGGTACCTTACCACTGGCTGACTGCAGAAAGCTGTCCAACTGCTTTCCCCCACTGCCTCTTTTGTGATAGCTGCAGGTGCATTAGTGATGTGGCATTCTTTTTAACAGCTGAATGCTTTGAATTTCCATCCAGGATGCTGGGTGAATAATACTATGTCATCAGATAGCATTATTCCAAGAGGATCCTGGAGTAAAAATGGCAGCAGAAGCACACACTGTATCCTATCCTCCTTTCAGGGCCTGATCTGCTGACACAGATCCAATCAGATCTGCACCAACAGTTTGGCGCAGGTCCAAGTAGACCCACTGCATTGGCTAGAGCTTTCCCCAGGGCAATGTCAGCTTACCTTGAGGAGACCTCTAGACTGCAAAATTCCCCTGCAGGATACAGCACAAGCTGCATTTGCCCCACTGAATCGGTGCTGAGGAATTTAGGGTTGCCCATCACCTTAGCTTAAGAGTGCAGTTAGCAGAATTATTTCAAAAGAAGAATTATTTCAAAAGGAGTTGTATAGTAATGGGGCAAGCAGTTTGGACACTGGATTTTAGGGTCCACACTTCCCTGATTCATTTAGAAGTCATTCATTCTTTCCAGCACTGACATAAGGGCAATGCAGCTCTGAGATAAGGGAACAAACATTCCCTTACTTTGAGGAGGCCTCAAACTGCAGTGACACCCAACTGCAGGATGTAGCACATGTCCCATTGGCACTGATATGCTAGTGCTGGAAAGCACTGACATAAGGGGTTAGGACTGTGCCCTCTATGTCTTTTCTGTTATCAGTGCACCCCTCTTTTTTTTTTTAAACTAGAGAATAAGCCACTGTTTGCCCAACCTTCCAAAAACCAAAACACTTGAAAATTGAAGGCACATCTGAAAATTGGGTTTTCGATTCTCCAAGATTGTCCTGGACTCTCCAAGAATCGGTATGCATCTCTAGGTGACTACATTGCAATATTACTTTTCACAGGGCTTCCCAGAATTTCCTACATTACATCACGTTGGGAAAATGCCTCCGGAAACAGCTGCTGTCAGATTTGGCAACCGACAACCCTACGTGAACAGATCTATAGAGTAGGTAAGAGTTGGGAATGACAGAATAACATCTCCCTCCCATGATTCTCTTTGGACACCAGCCCCAGCATGTCTGCTGATTGGAAGGAAGACAGCCCAGGTGCAAGAGGCAGGTTACTCTGAGGCTAAGTAATTCTGCTGTGTCTGGTGTATCAAGAATGACTGATACACCCATACACATTACATATTAAACTGTTGTCCACTGAGTCAGCCAACTGGCCTATCTAGCTCAGGATTGTCCACACTGGCAGCACTTACCAGTGGTTGGGCCTGGTGGGGAAAATGTCAGGGGCACCCAGCACCCAAAGAGCCCTGCAGAGAGAATCTGCTCCACATCATTGACTGCCAAAAGACTCATACTAGCCTAAAACAGGGGTGTCAAACATAAGGCCAGCAGGCCAGATGCGGCCACCAGAAGCCGTTTCTCAGCCCTCCCGCTATAACTGGTCTCTTCCAGAGTGATAATTGGTCTCTCTCATATCTTGAAATCAGGAACAAGATATGCACATTTTCTCTTCTGTCATTTGCAGCTAATCAGTTCCTAAGTGAGAACGAAGTGCTTATTTATGGGTATCACCTGCTTAATGACATCACTTCCTGCTTAACGATGTCACTTCTGGCCTTCAGCAGGCACCATGAATGCTATTCGGCCCCTTATATGAAATGAGTTTGACACCCCTGGCCAAGAAGTTTACGGCAATTCTGCAGGTGGGTTGAGTAGGAGAGACCTGTGGCGACTCTAGATGTTCTGCATGCAGTGCTGATGCTTTGCCACTGAGCTGTCAATGTCCTTTAAGATAAGCTTCAGCTCAGAGTTCTCTAGCAGGGCTCAAACCTGCCTTGCCTGTTCCCTACCTGCAGTGGCGTAGGTAGAGGGGATGCAAAGCACTAAGTTTTGCTGGCAACTGAATGTGCCGTGCAAGCGGCCCCTCCCCTTCGGAGCCATTTGGGGCTGAGGGGGAGCAAAACAGAGGCATTCACCTTTTCTCTTGGTCTTCTCTGGCATTTGCCTCCATTTTGCTCCCACCGCCCAGAATAGCTCCGAAGGGGAGGGAAAGGGCCACTTGTGTGGCACATTCAGGCACCTACAAAACTTAGTGCTTTGCACCCCCTCTGCCTACCGGAATCTCCTGTGCAGTAAGCTAATGGGGGATGAGAGCCTGATCAGAAAACTGCACCAGGCACACCGGGCAGCCTCTTCCTTAGCTGGATACTTTGGGCTCAGAGGAGCCTCTCACCATTTTATTTATTTCCCCAAGTGCACTAGCTGATCATCACAGCCTACTAGTGGGCTCTGGCACAGCACAGAACTTACGAGAAGAGGCTTTTTTCAGTGGGCTATAATTACTCTGAACACTCACAGCCGCGGCTGTGTTATTACTTACTCTGGCTTGCTGTCTGGAGGTGCCAGTCCTGCTCCACCCATGTGCTGAAAATATGTTAAGATACACTTCAAGGCAAGAAAACCTCAGAGGGGAGTTGCAGGGCTGGGTTCAGGCTGATTGCTTCAATTGTGCAAGGTATGTGATAAGAGCAGCACCACCAGCTCCCAGTAAGCTGGTAGGAAATTTATCCATTTGCTACAGTGCTAACATGAACATCTCCAAATGACTTTCAACTGAGAACACTTCTGGGGAGGCTCACAAAGCAACTGTGTTATCCGTAACTAAATATTCATTGCTGTAAACCATGTAATGCAAGTATTTATTGGGGGATTTGCTTCATGGCACTCATCCAACGCATTCTGCACAACAGGACTTCTCCAAGATCTGGCTCCAGTTGTTAGAGCAGCCATTTTCAACCACTGTGCCGTGGCACACTGGTGTGCCGCGAATGGTCCCCAGGTGTGCCACGGGAGTTTTGTGGAGGGTCATTTTTTAATAGGACCATTGGGAGATATGAGCCCCCCACTGACAGCATGGTGTGCCTTGTCAATTTTCCAAAAACTGATGGTGCGCCTTGGCAATTTCAGTACTTTGTCAGTGTGCCATGAGACAAAAAAGATTGAAAATCACTGTGTTAGAGGGACAGGAGCAAGGGCTCTCTGTAGGGCTGGCCTTAGGAGCTGCAGGGCCCAACTGGAACCATTCTTGCAGGGCCCTAGGTTCACAGCCAAAGTCTGTAGAACCTTAGAGATATAAATAAAATGTATTACAGACTTTATGGTAGAATGGAAAGCAATTAAAATGCGCACTTAAAAAGTGCATGTGAGTTAATGAACCAAATGGATCTAGGGACATTTTAATATAAAATGCATGCTATGCAATATAAAATTGCATACACGGAAGCTTACAAGTAAACAAACAAAATGTGTCGATGACCTTTGAAAAGCAAATAGTTACACAATCACTTGTTTGAGTGACTGTGAAAAGATTTAGTAAAAATAATTAATTTCATTTTTTATTTGAAATTAAATAAAAGTTTAATTTCAAATTAGGCGCAGGACCAATAGGAAGCAATTGGTCCACCTGGCTTAAAGCTGGTCCTGCCTGTCTGAAATTCTGGAGAGCTATAGCCAGCCAGTGCAGGCAACACTAAGCTAGAACTTGAGGTTGAACCATCAAGGCCCACTGCAGGCAAATTACCCTGCAAGGATGATTCATTCTACATCATTGGTTGCCACATGACACATAGTAATTGAGTTGGACAATTCTGCAGGAGAACTGAGTAGGAGAGCTCTGGTGTGACTTTAGATTTTCTTAACCCTATGCACAAGTAGATTTTCCTGCTGAAGTTCTAGGCTGCCATGAGTCACACAGCAGCCAATGGGGCTCTCCTAGGAGCCCTCCCTCTTGACTACTGGGAAGGGGGGGAAGTATCCAAGAAAGGATGACTTGGTGAAGCAAGGCATGGTGGGGTATACATGCACATGTTTGCAGGGGTCCAGAACTAGATCTTATCCCAGGACTTGGCACACCCTGACACTAGCCCTGGATGGATCAATGATTTGACACCAGACAAGGTGGCTTCAGTGGGTGCAGAATTTTGTGGGGAAGCTGTAGTTCAGTAGAGAACAAATGCTTTGCACAGAGACAATTCCAGATTTAATTCCATCTCCAGATAGGGCTGGAAGAGACCCCCCCATCTGAAGCCCTGGAGAGCTGTCACAGACAGTGAGGACCTCAGTGTCCTAGATCAGGGGTGTCCAAAGTTTTTGGCAGGAGGGCCATATCAGCTCTTTCACACTGTGTCAGGGGCCAGGGGGAAAAAAAGAATTAATTTACATTTAAAATTTGAATACATTTACATAAGTTTACATAAATGAATATATTAAAGATGAACTTATATGAATGAATGAAAGTCTTGCGATAGCTCAAGGCCTGTACAAGGCCTTGCACCAAGCAAGGCTGGCCTTTCCTTTGCTGCCGCTGCTGCATCACAGATGTGAAACAGCAAGCAGTGGAGGGAGCCCTCATCCCACAGCTCATGCGAGAGATCAAAGAGTCGTCCTCATGCTGAGAGCAGTTGCGTCGGGCCAAAGTGGACTCCAACAAATCTCCAGAGGCCCAGAGGCTCATTGGAGACTGGGGGCTCCCTAAGGGCTGCACTGAGAGGCCTCAAGGGCTGCAAGTGGCCCCAGGGCTGGGGTTTGGGCACCCCTGTCCTAGATGGATCAGTACTCTTTCATAGAAGGCAGCTTCCTATGTTAGGTTAACAAAGCTGGATATAGTTTCTCTATGAACACACGACTCTTCCAAGCCTCCTCCTCTTCTTCCTTTTGTTTTGCCTGCTTCTTTTGCAAACTTGCCTTCTCTCGTTGCCAAGCTCTGTAAAAATAGAGCTGCGTGTAGCACCGGGCTTTTTAAAGCTGTCGGTTGTGGGTGTTTATTGACCTGCTTCTGCGGTATTCTACCAAATTAGGAGCCTGGGCTATATTTGGTTAGAATTCCTCCACCTTGAGATTAGGAAGAAGGATGTCACTACACAAGAAAACTGTAGCAAAATATCACAAGGAAAAGAAGGTGCTTGGCATTTGTCTGCGAGGCAGATAAGGAGAGAAGGAGCAAGACGTAAAGATATGTTGTTGCTCTTTGGCTTGCAAGGCAAACGCTTACAACAGATCTTTATGTACTGAGAGATTGAACTTCTGTTTGCAAAGGGTGTCATGGTGACCTTGCTGCCCTTGTATTGTTCAAATATTTTCCCACAGCGCTGTTGATACATGAGCCGCAGACCGCAGTGGACAAACCTCACGTTCCATCTGCTGACCGTAAACCATTGGCATTTCATATACAGTATATAAACTGTATTGAGACTGCAATATTGCTCATTCAAGGAAAGTTTGCATTCTCCAAAATGCACCTGCACCACAAAAACAGACGGGTCAGAACCTTGGACAAGCTCCCAGAAGCATGGCTGGAAATGGTGTGGGTACGATTTGCTATGAGCATTGCAGGCACCTAGTGGAAATGAAGTAAAAAAAAAATATAGGTGGAGTCTGTTCATCCATGGATTTTATATCTGCAAATTTGGTTCAATCCAGGTCCCCCAGACCCACGTTGAGCCAGATCTGGCCCCACTTGAACTTTCCAAAGGCAACCAGAGCTATGCTCATCGCCTCCAGAGGGCTTTCTGAAGCCAGCAGAGGCTGCAAGCATCTGCCCATGGCCTCTGCGAGCCTCAGGAAACCACAAGTGATGTTTTTATGCCTTTCAAGCCATTCTGAGGCTCAGGAAAGCCTTCCAGGGGCTTCTGGCACAGCTCCTGTTGCCTGCTGAGGGTTTAAGCTTTTTTATATGAGAATCCACGGGGCTTGTTTTAGATTTTTAATTATTTGTAAATTGTTTTAATTATTGTTTTTAATTTTTAATTTTGTATTTGTTGGAGTTAATTGTTGTAGGCCGCCTTGTGTGCCCATTGGGCAAAAAGGCGGGATATAAATTAATAAAATAAAATAATAAATAATAAGGGACCAAAACCGCGGCTTTCGTTATCTGCAGTTTTTAGTATCCACAAGGGGTCCAAGAACAGATTCCTTGTGGAATCTGACGCTCCACATATATCTTCCTGCCCCTCCCATGTGCAGGACCATTTTGTGTCCTAAAAAGCCCTCTCTTGAAAACAGTTCCAACACTTACTAGAACAGGGCAGTCCAACTTTTAACAGCTGGGGGAGGGGGCCGCATGACCCAAGCATCACCTTCCCAGTGCGCAGACACAGAAGCAATTGGCAGTGACATGACGACACCGGAGCAGGTGGAGGAGATGATGAGGGCAGCTAGGATTTTCAAAGGCAACGAGAAAGGAACTCACAGGCTGCATGTGGCCCACCAGCCTTGTGTCGGAACACCCTGTTCTAGAAGATGAGCCCAGCTTAATTAGACCAAGAGTCCAACCACCTATTCCAGTATCCTGTTTCCCACAGCAGCCAAACAGAAGGCTCATGGAAGTCTGCAAGGATGACGCCCCCAACAACTGGTATTCAGTGGTATACTGCCCTTAAGCATGGAGGCTCCATTCGTGTAACCAATGCAACTAGTAGCCATTGATAAACAACTTCTAGAATGCTGTCTAATAATCCGTTTCACAGGCATCTAAACTAGTGGCCATAATTGCATCAATAATCTAGCCTAACCAGTTCCACTGCTGTATTGCCATTACCTCTTGAGAAATTAACAGCCCAATCCTAACCAATTTTAGGTAGGATGTGTGTAGGATTGGGCTGTTTAATACTATCCCAGCAGTGCAAGAGTCATTCATGGAAAACCAAGCAGTTAGGATCATGTCTATTCTTGCCATCCTGCACTCAATATGGTGTCTAGGCCTCACTTCATGGCATTCAGCTATTAGACAATATGAGGCAAACATTTCAGATAAGAGATACAAAGGATCTTTCTGTCCACCACTGAATCAAGAAAGATTCTGTGACTATAACATGATTTTGCACTTCCCAAAGGGAGGGTCAGTTTGCACCAGGCAGTGCCGTGTCACCCCACCGCAGCGCGGTCTGTGCCCCCTGCCCCCCCCCCGATAAAACTTGAAGCTATTCTTCTAGGGAATGCCTTTAGCAACAAAAAAATACTTTGTCTGTTGGAGTCTTCAAGACTTTCCTGACAAATCTCTGCTGTGTTCCTTGATTGCCCACTCGCTAATTTGCCATGCAACAATATGCATTAATGACGGATCACAAAGCAGAAAAAGCCGGACCAGTCACTGGAGAGTTTGTCATTCTGAACTAACAGAAATGACATAGGAAATCCAAAGTTCATGTCCATGTTACGCTGAAAGTCAAAAGGAAACATTTTTTTTCTCATTAAAAGAGCACATGAGTAGAGGGGTGTGTGATCTCTTCTTACCTGACTTCTGAAACAGCAAAAGCCAGAGACAAAGAGAGCGACAGATATGGTGCTCCAGTGGTACACAGTAACCCATTAGAGTAGTGGTTCCCAAGCTTTTTCTACTGGCAGCTCCTTTGACCTACTGGGCCATTGGCCACGGCTCCCCATTAGAGCTACAATCCTACACAATGTATAGGGCAGCAGGTTTTTCATGAGGATTCCGTGGCTCCCCTGGCTGGTTACTGTGGCTCCCTGGGGAGTCACAGCTCACAACCTGGGAACCACTACATATAGAGGGAGCAATCCAGCTGCTCCCCCTAATGTGATGCCTTGGTCTCATGGTACCACTGGGTCCCTTTATAAGGCTGGAATATCTGACCTAGCTAGAAACAAGCTGCCACTCCTATGAGATTTCTGTCTTTTAGCCTCCTTTGGGTTATCCCTGCAATGGTGAGGCAATGCAAGGAGAAGGTAGACTAAACAATGTTATAGAAGGTCATCAATGTGAATGGGAATGGAAAAATGGATAAGAGACTATTTTTATTGAGCAGCCATACATAGAAAACAAACATTGTAAACTGCCCCAGGCTCCTTCTGATGAGGAAGGGAAAGGTAGGATAGAAATCCTTTAAATAATAACAACAGTTCAGTCTGTGTGACTGTCCAGCCAATGCAACACAACAGTTATTGAGACACACAAATTTTGGACCCAGGAACGTTAAAAAGTATACAGTGGATCTTGCACCACAGATCTAGTTTTTAATGAGCATATGGAGCAAAGGAATACTAGACTGTATCTGAAGGTCCAGGTGCATGCAAGATGGTCTCTGAAAATAGTTGGGAATGCACAACACAGTTGGCTCTCTAACATCTTGACAACTGTGCTGCATTACTGATGAAAAGCCAGTGACCCCAAGGTGCATTCCATGGTCAAAGATTCACGTCAATTAGGCAACATTGGCAGGTAACTAGAAGCCAAGTTTAAAATGAGCTCTATGCCCTCTGTGCAGTTTGACAGATCCATAAATAAATGGTACTGTAGATGACATCCATGAGGCTAGCTGTGATGTTTGAGCTCCTATTGCTCCCTTCTCCCCCGCCATCAACAATATTTCCCTAAAGAAAGCTGCAGCAAAAGGTTCATTAGGAAAGAAAGACACTTTAAAATCAGCACCATTGCAGGAAGACCAGGTGACCAAATAGATAGGCCATTTTGTGATTTCGATATCTTCTTTGACTTGGTCCAACCAAGGTCATAGTCCTAGTCAGCCCTTCTGCTGGGACTGGCATGCACTAGCAGAATGGGTACCTATGTATGGTGGCCCACTAGGGTCTCAATAAATCATTTTTTTCATTTGCTGCTTACCTGGGATTACAAAGGCAGGGGGATTTGCCAGGCACCTAGAACTACCCAGAACCACAGAGCTGCCAACTAAGAAGTGAGTGTTGGTGATGTGAAACATGTCAATCAATGACATCACCAGCCACTTACTTCTGGGTTTGGAGGCTGTCCCAAGTCTCCAAACAGGGTCAGGGTAGGCTTTCCACAGTGTGCTGTTTTTGCACATTGCAGCTCTGCCTGCCATGCTGAACTTCCTGCTGCTGCTTGGATATTCTGCCACGGTCTCCCTGCTGGGGCAGCGGGCAGCCCACAACACCCTGGCAAGTGCCTTGTGATGCCCTGGGGATGCATAGATTGAGATCTGATGGCCAAGACATTTACATTAACATACATTAACATTAACATAGGTTCATGTCTACACAAATTTCCTAATTTCTTAGCTAAAGTCCTTTTTTCAAAGGTAAAACCTGCTGATGAGGATGTCACCACTCCTGCTATGGAAGAGATCCTCCTCTCATCAGGAGGGACTAAGGATTGAACCCGGGACTGTCTGTCTATATGCAAGGTATATACTCAACCACTGAGCTGTGGCCCCTCCCCAAGCTTCTGCTGTGCTTTTAAATTCAAAATGGATATTATTTCACCAATTCAGGCCCAGCTACTATCATACATTTGCAAGCAACATACAGAAATATTCCAGTTTCCAAGCAACCATAAAGAGAATTTCACTCCATGTAGTCTTTCTTTTGACAATTAAATACCCACTCGGTCATTAAAACACCCTAACCCAGTGGTTCCCCAAATGTTTTTGACTGGCGGCTACCTTGACGAACTAGGCCAGGGGTGTCCAGACATTTTGGCAGGAGGGCCACAACATCTCTCTGACACTGTGTTGGGGGCCGGGGGAAAAAAGAATTAATTTACATTTCAAATTTGAATAACTTTACATAAATGAATGGAACTTATATGAATGAATGAAGGTCTTGCAGTAGCTCTATAAAAGGCCTTGCACAAAGCAAGGCCAGCCTTTCCTTCACTGCCACTGCTGCATCACAGATGTGAAACAGCAAGTAGTGGAGGGAGCCCTCATCCCACAGCTCAGGTGAGAGGTCAAACAGTTGTCCTCACGCTTAGAGCAGTTGCATTGGGCCAGCACGGGCTCCAGCAAGTCTCCAGAGGGCCAGAGGCTCATTGGAGACTAGGGGCTCCCCGAGGGTCTGATTGGGAGCCCCCAAGGGCCGCAAGTGGCCCCCGGGCCGGGGTTTGGGCACCCCTGTACTAGGCCATTAGCCACAGCTCCCCATTAGAGTGACAATCCTATACGTTGTATAGGGTGGTGGGTTTTTCACAAGGATTCCGTGGCCCCCCTGGCTGGTTTCCATGGCTCCCCAGGGAGCCATGGCTCACCACTTGAGAACCACTACCCTAACCTATCAGAAGACGAATGGAGTTACCACATCTGACAAGCAAATTAATTTTGAATTACAGTGGAATATCTCCAGTTCAAACAGAGCTGAAATGATTAGTCAATTCATCAATTAAAATAATTAGTTGGTTATGTCGTACTATTTTTTTGCCCTCACTAGAACTCTGAGTGGTATAGATGATTCTCTTCCCTCCCTACTTTATTCTCAGAACAATCCTGTGAGGTAGGTTAGACTGAGAGATGGTGACTGGCCCAAGGTTCTTCAATAGCTGCACAGCCATTTGAACTTGGGTCTCCCATGCCATAGTCTGATGCCCAAAGCACTACACCACACAGACTATTCACATTCTTACAAACAAACAATCAAATAAACAAAACACCAATTTACAAGCCTGGTACAATATAATAACAACAGGAAAATGAATAAAGATTGACACTGAAGGCATAATAAATTCAATTTTTTCTCTTTCAGTTTCAATAATCACCCTTCTTCCATGCTGAACACCAATAGCAAGAATAGGATTTTCATGTTTATCTGTGCCAACTCCCTTCTGCTGTTTTTCGAAAAGAGTGAAATTTATTATGACCAATGACTGTGTGCCATGAGACGGGCAGAAGTGTGTCTTGAAAAATTAAGGCATCACGTCTGACCCAGCAACAGCAGGACAGAAAAAGAAACAGAATAAATGTCAGAACAAGCAAAGCAACCGCAGAAATACTGTACTCTGCTTAATGTAATTACGTTGAATTAATTAACTATATTTATTGCATCTGATGAAGTAGACTGTAGTCCACAAAAGCATACACTACAAATAAATTTGTTCATCTTGAAGATGCTACATCACTCTTGGCTGTTTTGTAACAATACACTAACACAGCTACACTCTGGAAATTTCTTAGGCTGATATCCTACACATACTTACCTGAGCAGAAGCCTATTGAACAGAGTGGGATCTACTTCTGACTAAACATGTATAGGATTGCACTGGTGATCTAATCACTGAAAGCACAGCAAAAGTGTTCAGAGCCTACATTCTTACGGCCGTACAGGCACATTCTCCATTTTCAGTCCTATGGGGTGGGGAGAGGCCATCAATGTGATCCTACTCATCTCTCCCCTGCATTTGACACATTTGTGAAAGGGTTGGCTTGAACAGCCCTTGGGTCTAAAACCTAAGACCCCTTGCTAGAAGCTGCCATAAGCCAGTGGAAATCTCTCAGTCACAGCATCAATATTCATAGTAACCAGAACAAAAGTACCATAGTAGTTGATTTGTCCCTGAGTCTGCTTAACAAATAAAGTCCTATGAGGAACACTTACAAGAACTTGGTATGTTTAGCCAGGGGGGAAAAAGTCTAAGGAGAAATATAATAGACAGCTTCAAATGCCTGAAGTGTTTACCTACAGATGAAAGGAGGTCTTACTCTCTGTGCTCCTCAGGGCAGAACTGGAAGCAATGACTGAAAGCACCAGAGAAGGAGATTTAGGCTAGTCATTAGAAAGCATTTCCTAAAGGTAAGAGCTTCCAACGCTGGATCATTCTGCCTCATGCAGCAGGGGTCTCCTTGTTTAGATGTTTTCAAGCAAAGGCTGGACAGCCACCTGTCAGGGATGATGTAGCAGTTGCCTGCTTTAAGCAGGGGGTTGGGCTAGATGACCTCCAAGACTCCTTCCAACTCTAACATTGTATGGTTCCCAGTGCTTGCTGCTTTACCAGGAAGTAACGTATACAGGAAACTGGCTTGGGCCAAGTCATACAATTCAACTAAGGGCCCAATCCTCCGTGGCAGGTGCACTGGTCTATCACACGCCATCGCGAAAATGCAGTAAAGCACTTTGCAACGGGCCTTGCAGAAGGAAGAGCCAGCAGGATAGCCCGTGCAGGCTCATGTGCTAGAAAGGTAAGTCCCACACGGACTGGTACAGAGGCATTCCACAGAGGGGGAGGGGTGGGAATGGGTGGCATTGAGGGTGGGGATGGGTGGATTGGGCCAGAGAGGGTGAGGGAATGGTAGCAGAGGCTCTCACCAGATTCTATCCCACCTCCTGGCCCTGATCCATTGACACAAGGCCACAGATTTGCGCCGGTAGTTTTGCTGGTACACATCTGAGTAGCCCCATTATGGCTGCCAGGGTTTATCCCAGAGCAAGGGGATGAAAGTCTCCTTGCCTCGAGGAGGCCCCGAGTGCAGCAACTCCATTCATAGGATGTAGCAGGACCTGGGCTGGCTCCAATACATCCCACCATGCAACTTTAGTTAGCACTGGGCTGTCAGTCTCATCGACACAAACTCAGGGCTCTTCTCCAGCCCAGCCTGGGAGTGGACCTAGGAACTTTTACATGCAAATGTATTTTGTTTATATAAATGAATGATATCCTGGCTTTCCCTCTGAATAAACGGAGTGCTCAGTTTTCCACCCCTGCTGCAGCCCTTCATGGGTTAAACAGTTATTCTGCGGCTGGGCTGATTTTTGCAATAGATGGAACAACGTTTAACACACTCCACCTACCACCAGCCCCAGCAGCTGCTTCTTTTAAGGTTACAGATGGCAAATGTTTACAGTGAATCAGTCCCCCTGCTAGCAAGTGAACCAGCAGGGGGTCAAAACTCTTCCCTTTTTTCACTAGAGGATGTGTCTCAGTGCGCAGGGCTTCCCAGCAGGAGGTTTCAACACCACCGTTCATAACCCTAATTTAATAGGGGGTGTTTAAATACTACCAAAAGCAACCTTTCAGAAATACAGATATAATTTTAATGCCTCACGGAGTTGCCATATACCCGATTTAATTAATCCTATCTGGAGAAGATGCTTATCCACATTTATTCTGAAATAGTTCCGAGGATGGCAGTTCAATACCCTCCCTTGAGAATCTGTCACTATACAACACCACACATATGTTTTCCGTAACTAAGTAACTTGTTTTGCACAAGATTTGCATTAATTTCCCCCAAATCAGCAAGAGAGAGAGAGAGATGAACTTGGAAGTGATTTCTGAACACAAATTCCATGGCTGGATCTGAAACTGGATGCAGATATACATTTATGGCCTTAACACTTCCAGGCAGGATTGCATCCATATGGGGATGCTTTTTAAAAAAAAATTCAGAAACCTCAGCCAGACTGGAGCAGCTCAGGGAGTTTTAGAATATTGTTTAAATACACACACACACACACACACACACCCTAAGCAGCAAAAATGGCCCCAAAAGCAGGTCACTCTCTTCTGTTAATGTGAACATCTCATTTGCTGAGTTGGGAATCTAGGGATACAAACACCGTATTCCTAGAGATGCTCCACTGACCTTTTTACATCCTAATACAGGTTGAGTATCCCTTATCCGGACTGCTTGGGAAGGGAAGGTGTCTGGATTTCAGGTTTGTCTAGATTTTGGACAAAATCCGAAATCTTGGATCCCTGGAATCCCTAGCATGTATGCACTGCTGAAACAGAGATGCCTGCGTTGGCTCGGTCATGTTGTGAGAATGGATGATGGCCAAATCCCAAAGGATCTCCTCTATGGAGAACTCGTGCAAGGAAAGCACCCTACAGGTAGACCACAGCTGCGATACAAGGACATCTGCAAGAGGGAACTGAAGGCCTTAGGGATGGACCTCAACAAGTGGGAAACCCTGGCCTCTGAGCGGCCCGCTTGGAGGCAGGCTGTGCAGCATGGCCTTTCCCAGTTTGAAGAGACACTTTGCCAACAGTCTGAGGCTAAGAGGCAAAGAAGGAAGGCCCATAGCCAGGGAGACAGACCAGGGACAGACTGCACTTGCTCCCGGTGTGGAAGGGATTGTCACTTCCAGATTGGCCTTTTCAGCCACACTAGACGCTGTGCCAGAACCACCTTTCAGAGCGCGATACCATAGTCTTTCGAGACTGAAGGTTGCCAATACTATACTAGATTTTGGAATAATTGCATAAATATGAGAAATGCTTCCTCTTGCTCTTTTCACTGTGACCTATACAGGTGTCTGCTGGCCTCTGACATTTTTCAACTGTGTTTGTACAGGTACACACACCACAGAGCAGAGAATAGAACTTATAGGCAGGAGGTCTGGTCTAGGGGGTTGAGCCTCCATTTGCCTGAAGATAACATCCGAAGGTCGCCAGTTCCAGGCTACCGGCACCGTGCGACCTTGAAGCAGCTGACAAGCTGAGCCGAGCTATTTCATCTGCTCTGAGCGTGGGAGGATGGAGGCCAGAATGTGCGACCAGATCAAGAAAGAAACATCTGAATGTTGTGGTTTCTTGAAAGATAGAAACCTTTCAAATTGTAAAAATCCCTACAGGGATTTAAATTGCCTGCCTATGTAAACCGCCTTGAATAAAGTCTAAGGAGAAATCTGAGGACCAAGAAAGGCAGTATAGAAATACCTGTATTATTATTATTATTATTATTATAGCACGTACCTGCACTGTACACGGGAATGAGCAAAAAACCTTCTAGTGTTCATACTACAGAAAGTTTTTTAACAAGGCCTGGACAAAAATGTCCGGATTTTGGAATAGTCCGGATTTCAGATACCCAAATAAGGGGTACTCTACCTGTACATCCCAGCATTGTATTTTCAAACAAAGGGGGCATGGGAGAGCAAAAGTGCAGAGCTCCAAATGTTCATCACTAAGAAAGAGAAAATGAATAAATCAAATTCCCAAACGTTTAACACAGAGAGAAAGCGAAGAGCAAACCAACAGACCTTGTAATATTTTAAAAAGAAAAAGGGGCAAAATGAAAATAGAATGATGGAGACAAAGAAATTTAGAGGCCAAGCTGTCCAAATTGGATAAAGTAGTGTTTCTCAAACTGTGGGTTGGGACCCACTAGGTGGGTTGCGAACCAATTTCGCGAACCACTAGGTGGGTCCGCATTCATTTCAATATTTTAGTTTTAATTTCTCAGACTTGACACTACCATGGTATGTGACTGTATTTGGGGAAATATGACAGATCTGTACTTTTAACAGGCTACTCTGTATATGCTTTTAACAATCAATAGGGTTTGTTCCTAAGTACATGTAGGTAGGATTGCAGCCTAGGATTGTAAAAAAAAAAAAAATTTTCCTTGCTTGATGAAGTCACTTCCAGTCATGGATGTCACTTCTGGTGAGTCCTGACAGATAGGGCCCAGGGTCAAAAAGAGGGCCTAGGAGCCAAAGAGCGCAGAAATTTCCTGGGATCTTACATTTTCCTATCTATTCAAACTTGTTGGCCACGTGGGATGCTGGTGACATTGCCCTGAGCTTTTACTGGCAAGTCATATAAACTGGGCTGAGGAATGCATACATGACACTCCTTAACACAGTGTTAGATTTGGGAGGAAACTGACCTACTACAGTAGCTCTTAGGCTTGTGGATCTGCTTACCTTGAAGGATTGTATAGGAGCTCAGGGACACAGCTGTGAGGCTTTTGCATGTTTTTCTATATTTAAAATATTTTAGAGAGACTTAGGAGTGTGCTTGGTTTTCCTTATTACTATATCCAGCTGCTGATGTCACAAGGGTGGGTAGACCTGGGCTCCAAAAACTTCTCCAGCTGTCTCCCCCCTCCCCCCACCCTGTTTCACCCCTCCCTGTCCCCATTCTGCTCGCCCATCACCACCCTCCCCTGCTCTGTTTCACCTTTCCTACTTTGCAACAGGGCCCCAAAGAAACTTTGTACCCCCTGATAAAATTCCTCTCAGAGGCCTTGCTGACAGATTCTCAGTCTAAAAAGTGGGTTCTGGTGGTAAGAGTTTGAGAAACACCGGGATAAAGGAATAAAGTGGTGTGTCGTTTTTTTTAAAGGGAGGGGGAAGGCAAGACTGGCTGTTCAATGTTTACTACTGCACCATTGTTATGGAACCTAACAATGAGATCCAGGCTTACTTACATGTAAGCTCTATAGAGTTCAATGGCTTCTGCACATGCGCTGGACTTTTAGAACTTCCCTGACTTTTTTAGGACTTTTCCTCCCATCAATACCTTCTCATACCCCTTGAAAAACTCATGAGGATTGGAGGATTAACATTCCATGATGTTAACTGACATAGTATAAGGGAATGCACTCAGAAGCAAAACTCAAAGGTTTTAGCAAGTACAGAATCACTTTACTTACAAGTAGGGGGTTCTCTGGATCTGAGAAAGCAGGATATAACTTTTTAAAATAAGGAAAAGCAGGAGAATGCAATATGTGATGTCCAACTATCAGCTTGCCTCCCACAGCTCTTTTCTGAAAGAGGGGAGGAAATTTGGAGAAAATCATCTTTATTTAGAATTTGAAATCCAAAATTGGAATGCTGAAAGGGATAAAATGCAGTGTTTTATAAATCCCGGAAGAGATGCTAACTTGGTAATTTTGGTTTTGGATTCTGCTGAGCTGTCAGTGGAAAAAACACAAGTGAAGAAAAAACATATTAAGACTGCAGCAGTATCCAGTTTTCCTTTAATAAATATAAATAAAGTCACAATCCTTGCTTATAAAGGAACAATAGCCTACTTACTTGCAACTATTCCCAATTATTCCCATTTTGTTAAATTTTCTGTTTTGTGATTCTCTTCCAAAGAGATACCAATCTCTTTGGTATTTCCTTGCCTCATCTTCCTTTTTCCCCTCTCATGTGTCAGTCTGAACAGTGTAACCCTGCAGGCAGAGTCTTGTCACTGCTAATTTTACAACTGTACAGCATCTTGTTATTTAGACACTGGGTGAATTTTATTTTTCATTATTTCTTATTGTTAATGAAATAAACTCTGCAAAAACCAACATGACGGGAAACAGGCAGTGTAGGTGCTGTGCTAGAATGGTACAGTGATGAAGCATTGATCAAAAGGGGGGGAAAACTTCATGCAGCATTTTCAATGCAGAGCCAGCTTATATTAATGATGAGTGGAAAAAGTGACTTTGCCCTCAGGACACTAAATGTATCAGAACTGACAGGAGTGTGATGCCCCAAATATCTTTCCCCAGCCCACCAGAATTTCTGATGATGCAGCGCTATGAGATTATTTTTCATCCCGAGGGTATGCTTTGAGAATACACAAAGACTTCTCAATAACCAGGTTGGGGAGATTAAGTTCAACCGAAATTGTATTTTGTGGTTTACTAATTTAATTTAGCATGTAAATCTCCTACAGGCATGCAAAGCCTAAGGTAATCTAGTATGATACTTGAATGAAGTAGTAAATAAGGCATTTCCTGCCCCAGCTGGGGACCCACTAAGCTCAGTGTAGCTTATTATAGCAGTTATAGGACTGCTAGTTTCTGGAGACTTCCCCCCACCTTCACTTGCACACCCAGCAAGTAACAGAAAACAGTATAGAGCAGTGTTTCTCAAACTGTGGGTCAGGACCCACTAGGTCATTTGTGAGCCAATTTCAGATGGGTTCCCATTCATTTCAATATTTTATTTTTAATATATTAGACTTGATGCTACCATGGTATGTGACTGCATTTGGGGAAATGTTACAGATCTGTACTTTGAACAGGCTACTATGTATATACTTTTAACAAAGGTAGTCAATGAGACTACCTGGGTAAGTGTAGGTAGGATTGCAGCCTAGGATTGTTAAAAATTTTCTTGCTTGATGACATTACTTCTGGTCATGACATCACTTCTGGTGGGTCCTGACAGTTTCTCATTCTAAAAAGTGGGTCCCAGTGCTAAAAGTTTGAGAACCACTGGTCTGAGCATCACCTTGGAGACACAAAAGGTAGTTGCCACTCTCCTCCCCTCACTTAGACCTGGTCTTAGCAACCTGAATGCCCTGCAATCATTTTGTCACCAGGGAGTTGAGGTGGATTCCAGAGGGGGAACAGAGAGGAAATATCACATGATCACACAGTGGAAAGAGTAAAATATCGACTCAGCAAAACATGTTGCTCTTACTCTTCACAATCATCTCTGGGCTGCAAGAGACTTATGGACAGAAACCAAGACATGGTTCGAACTGTATTTATAATTTGCAAAAGATGAAGCAGCTTCGAGATCTGGCAGCTGCAACAGTATATGTTGCTTTTAAACTCTTCTGTGCTACAGCGGCCTAGTTAGCCATATTTTCCACTCAGTACATGTGTTTATTGACACTCAGAAGTAGCCTTCCTATGTGCCTCTTTCCTTGCCTCGGGGTTCTGTGTGGCTCTGGAGCATCTCCTTTCTTAGTCATGCCTCCTGGCACAAGCTCTACTTCCTTCCAAATTCTCTCACCCAGCCCTGGGAACTCAGCCCCCTCCTGTAATCTTCTCTCACCCTCCTTTGGGAAAGAATTAATCCCTCTCTTTCTCCCAGTCCCTCCCTCTTGCTCACTTCTCTGGCCAGCACCCTCTCTGTCAATTCCCCTACCAGACTTTAATTCCTTACGAAGTAAAGGCAAACAGATCTCATCCTTCTGGAGGCTCTATTGACCCTCCTTTAGACCATATACCTCTTTGTGTGTTGCAATTGTCTTGACAAAGATGCAACCTCATTCTACTATTCTTGGTATCTAGTGTCCTATAGGCCTGGGCAGTAGACCCAGAGTGTGATCCAAACCTGGCATTAGGCACCCCCTGTACCAGCCCAGGAGTGTCAAAAACATGCCATAGAGCATGTTCACAGCTCCTCTAGAGCTGGCTAGGCTGGATCCACGGATGCCGGATCCACACTGGGAATGGGTATATTTGCACCTGCCCAGGCAGACTGGGCAGACTGTTTCAAACACACAGAGCTGAGAAAGTGCATTGAAACAAAGCTGTTTTTATTGCCAGTCTAAAGACAGGCACTGACACAGCACTCTAGGGTGGCCCTGGGGGCCACCACTGAGAGATCCCCTTCTCAACAACCCACCTGCCATACCTCTAATGGTGGAGGAACCTGAAGGAGAGCTTCCAACACAAAACAGGCTCTAGAGCAGGGGTCTACAGACTTTTAGGCCAGAGGGCCGCATCAAATATCTGGCACGGTGATGAGGGCCGGGAAAAATTTTTAAATATAAAATTTATTTAAATAAATTAGAGATGGAACTTAGATGAGTGAATAAATGAATGAATGGGCTCATTCGTTCAACCTCTCTGGCCCTTGAACACCCTCCAAACGCAACCAGAGCATAGTTCCAGTCATGTTTGGCCAAGTGGGCCATAGGCTTTCAGGGGAGAAGAGGCTGGCCATGGGCCGGATAGAGGCTTGCCACGGGCCGCATCTGGCCCCTGGACCGGGGTTTAGAAACCCCTGCTCTAGAGAGGGGGAACTGCAGTCAACACTTCAGCTCTGCTTCTGCTGAGCCGGCTTACAACCCAGCACTACTACTCTCAAGCTGCAAACCAAGAAAATTGGTTTGACTGCTTTTGGGATGTATTACAAGTTCACTATCTATCTTGACACTCTGCACAGCTTGTGTTATGGTTACCTCCAACTTGGCAAATAATGACGCTTTTGTTTTCTCCACTAGAAAGAGGCACAATCAGCTGCCTCGTTCCATTGCATAATTTGCACATCGAATAACCAGAATCTTTTTTAAAGCAGACTCCAGCAAGTCTAAACAGCTTACACCCAGTTCTTTTTCTTTTGCATAGGGTAGTTCTTACTACTTACTGCAGGCAGCTGGGCACTAATAAATGTTGTACTCAGTCCCACAGACAGTATAAAGAACTGTTTACAAGAAGAAACAGGAATCTTTTGGGTTGTTCTCTAGGCCTCCCAAATCTGACTTTGCTAATCATAACAAGGCTTGAATATTCCCATAAAATGCTGGCAATAAAAAGCAGGAGCACAGATTGTGAATTGGGTAACCTTAATCCACACAGTGTGGAATTTCTGATTCAAGGCAGCAGGCTGGAGGAAACAACTCCAGTATACCCTCCTAACTTTGCATTTTGGGCTAGTTCACACATGCATGTTCACCACCTGATGACTGCAGCATGGAGAGAAGATTTGCACAAACGGAAACTCCACTCTTTCACATCTCCTCAAACAGATTGCTGCTCAATCTCAACAGAGTCCGTACAACGCACTCCACCACACACCAGCAAATATTGCATGATTAGGGGCCAAATCCTATCCAACTTTCCAGCACTTGTGTAACCGTGCCAATGGGGTGTGCGCTGCATCCGGTGGTGGGAGGGCCTCCATAAGGTAAGGGAATATTTGTTCCCTTGCATCAGGGATGCATTGCAGCTGCACTGGTGCTGGAAAGTTGGATAGGATTGAGCCCTAGGTAACAAAAAGAAAGGATGGTGTAGTGGTTATGTTGTTGATCTTAGACCTGGAAGATCCAGGTTCAAATCCCTGCACAGCCATCTACCTCATAGGGTTGTTGTGAGGATAGAAGGAGGGAAGGGACCATGTATATCACCCTGAGCTAATGGCAATACGAAGGGCAATATGAAAAGCTGAAAAATAAATTATATTTATAAACTGAACACCACCTTCACTTACAGTAACAGGTTCCATGATAGGACTTTGATGTCTGATGTTTTAGATTTAGGTTTGATTACCTTTAATATATATTACTTTTGTTGTTTCATGTTCTGAACTGCTGTGTAAATTACATAACTGAAAAGCAGTCTGAAGTTCATGGTAAGAGATTAAATATTTGATTTTGATAATACAGGTATAAGCATATCAAGCTGCCTTATTCCAAGTCAGATCGCCTGTCCGTCTACTCAGTATTGTGGAAACTGACAGGCTTCAGGGTTTCATCTGGAGGTCTTATCCAGCCCTGTCTGGAAATGGCTGGGTCCTTCCAAATGCAAAATGGGTGCTCTATCACCAAGCTACTCTTACTCTACAATAAGCAACAGATACCTTTCTGAGATTACATAATCAGTCTATGTTGCTTTGCTCTGCTTGGAAAAGATCAAGGACAAAGGCTTTAGGTCTGAAGGTATATGATGCAGCAAGCCGTCTGAAACTAAGCACACCTGGGTCTACTGATATTCAGGCCTGGTCCCTGGATGAGAGGCCAGCTGGAATGCCCATACGAGTTGCCTTGAGTTCCAGGCATGGAAGAAAGCCAGAATATAAATGTATCCCTTGCTAACTAATCTGGAGCTTAAAACATAAATCGCTTCTTCTTCTGTGCCAAGAACCAGGAATGCAAACTAGAGCCTCTGTTTTCCCATAAGTATGTACTGAAGGGGAACAAACCTATTCTGTACTACCCAGATTGAGAGTATAATGGAGGGGGGGGGAAGAAGCTGCTTTCTACTGAGCCAAATCTTTGCTTCATCTAGGTCAGTGGTTCCCAAACATTTTAGTACCAGGGCCAACTTTTTAAACCAGCATTCTATCAGGACCCACCTAGGTATACACACTTGTTAAAAAAGGAAATCTAGAAAGAAATAAAATATTTAAGTATTTACCTTTATCCCCCTATGTTTATACATGCTGGCAAACTGTAGGAGCTCAGCTCCTAGCAGGGCAGTTAGCAGCTATCTTGCAAACTGCAGGAGCTGAGTGTTTTGCTGGGTAATTAGCAATATCTGATTTTTGAATCATCTCAGGGCTTGAGGAGATCAGTTATCTGATCTTTCCATCACCCTTACTGAACCCACCAAAAATCAGGTCACAACCCACCAGTGGGTCTCAACCATCAGATTGGGGACCACTGATCTAGGTCTGTAACATCCTCATTTACTTGCGGCAGAGTTTTAGACAAAGCTTTTTCCAACCCTTACCTGGAGGTGCTTCAAGGAATCGCACCTGGCACCTTATGCATGAAAAGCATGTGTGCTACCACTGAGCTACAGCACCATCCCCATAGAGCAGAGAATGTCAAATGTCTTCAGATGACTTTCAATTGCCTTATAAATAATTCCAGAAAAGTTACATCAAGAAAAAAAACAACAGTACAACCACATCCTCTACCCATACAGGCCTATGTTAGTTGTAGAAAATGTGTATGAAGGTGAAAAGAACAGCTCTTTACACTATGCAAACACTTAAACTCACCCCAGGTGACCAGGCTAGTGGTTGTCTGCATCGCTGTGCATCCTTAATCATTTTAAGCTTCAGGAGACAGCAAAAGTGCCTCACTTCCAGGTCAAACAGTAATAAGATGCTGTCTCCAAAAGCATCAGCTACCTCTTTGAAATTCATTTCATTTCCCAGCAGAGGTATGTGAAAGAAGCACAATATAGAGAATTCATCTTGATGAGACTGTTGAGGAATGAAAAAAAGAAAGAAGTGCAGCACACTTTGAGAACAAAGTGCCAACTCCTTTGAGAAGGAGGAAGAGATAAATACCAGAAAAGGTAAAATTATCATTACCCACACAGAACAAGCACAGACCATTCCTTTAGGTAATGATGTGATTGAAAACTGGGCCTTAATGGGCCGTAACATTTGTAGAGGAATATGAAGTCAATTCACAATAGATGAAGGAAGTTAAGGAGCTTTGTAAGGAAACAGAAGGGTGTTCCCAAGGTTGTCTTTTAGCTGTGACAATCCTCCAACACCCCCACTCCAAGCAGAGAAAACACACACATCATACAACCTGCTATGACCAGCATGCCACAGCTCTGGAAATCAAGCAACCTACATCATCTCTATGCAACGGACAATCAGCCACAAATTCCAAGGCATCTCTTTTTTTATATTATCCTTTGACTTGTATGCCCAACAAGAGGCGCATACAGATACTGGTTCAGTCCCAGATGAATACTGCGCCTAGCACATGACTGCTTGAGGCTGGCAGATCTGAATTAATGAAAATGAACCATGATGCAAACAGGAGAGAAATCCTTCACATGGGAGGGGTTACACTGGCAAAAGCCTTTTCTTCCCTTAGAAGGGAAGGACTGAACAGATGGAACTTCTGAATGAGGACAAACTGAATTCCCCAGAGAGGAATTACCAAAGAGGCAAGCAGGATGGGGAATCACTACTGCTTGGAAGGCAACAACCAAATCGCCCAAATGCTGTACTTCCTAAGATTCCTGCGACCACCAGGGGTTCCTCACACATTACACCTCTAAGTGTACTGGTTCAAGCATACACCTAAAATGCACCTCTTTGACACGTGTCCATGCAAAACACATCTATCGTACAGGGAGGCAATGGGCTGCAGCTCTCTGCCAAGCATGTACAGCAACAAACACGGGTAACAAACCTCTGTGTAATGTGTGAAAGGACACAGAAGAAGGTCTAGTCCAGTGTTTCTCAACATTTGTCCTCCATCGTACCATTTCACAGTGGTCCACCTATTCAAAGTAGCACCAGAAGTAACTGGCAATGACACTGTTACCAGTTACTTCTGGGTTGGGGGGCCAGATGGGACACGATCAACACCAGTAGGTGGTTCAGGGTGGATGGGAGGGCTTTTGTGAGCTCAGAAAAGCATGCTTAGGAGCCAAGCTGAGTCTCCTACCGCTGTTTGTTGAGTCACGTTCCTGGTCTCGCTGCTGGACGGCAGGTGTCCAGGGTGTCCCACAAGTACCATCAGACACCAGCTCAAGTACCACTGGTGGTACCCATACTACTGGTTGAGGAACACTGGTCTAGTAAAAGCCTATGGACATACAGTACACCTCCCTCCCACTCAACTGCCACGAGGGTATCGATAGGTGTAACTTTGGCGACCAGGGGAAAAGAAGGCGCGGATCTCTTTCCACCCACTTTTTGCAGGCTTAACCGGGCAGGAAAGTGCAAGTCCCCACTGGCCAATATCTATGTGGTGTGAAACAATGCCTCTCCCCATTACATACAGTGGTGCAGAAGATCCCTTGAGCGTTGGCTACAATCTATGGACCCATCTATGGAGATGGGGGGGCGCAGAACAGGGGGGATGTGGAAGCCAGAGCTCTGCCCCCTTACCTGGCTGGCCTTGTGGAACTGCTTCTTCAACCCCGCCACCGACATGCTCCTCCGCAGAAGCCGCAGCAGCCGAAAGCAACAAAGGGCGTCTCTTCGCGGCCGATGCCCAGGAGATCTGCTGGAGGTTCCCCCTCTGGTAGCAGCGCGCCGTGCCAGGGCAGGGCAGCGCCGCGCTCGCTCAGTCACCAGCAGCAGCACCCGGGAGAAAGGACAGATGGAAGATACGTCGCATTCCAAGCGTGCTCCAAGCCTGCGCGCTGATTGGCCGGCCGCGCCGCCTATGCAAATGAGGGGACGGCAGCCCGCCTGGCGATTGGTTGAGAGAGGAAGCGGTGCAACAAATTGATACTCGGCGACTCCCACGTTCCGTTATTGCTTGACACCGCGGGATGGGGGGCAGGGAGCACGTCGGAAGGGGGAGGCAGGGAGACTCGGGTACTCCAGAGAGCCAGCAGGCAGCTGTCATGGGAAAAGTGGCAATCATCTTTGCCAACGCAGAAGGGAAAGGGAATCATTCCACCGATTTCTCCCAGGAGCTCTTTCCCACTAAAGCAGTGGTTCCCAAACTGTATTCCGTGGCCTGATTTTTGGTGAGTCCCCAAACAGGGTGACCAGATACAATGGAGGACAGGGTGCCTCTACCCTTAACCATTCACAACGATTGTCAAACTTTTACCACTGGGACCCACTTTATTAGAATCAAAATTTGTCAAGTGGAAGTGGTCACACCGGAAGTGGTGTCATGACCAGAAGCAAGCAAGATCATCAAGCAAGAAAATTTTTAACAACCCTAGGCTACAATCCTACCCACACTTACACAGGAGTAAGTCCCATTTACTATCATTGTTAAAAGTATATACACAATAGCCCAAGGGTGCCAAACATATGGCCCGGGGGCCCGGATGCGGCCTGAGGAGGCTTTTTATCTGGCCCTCAGGCTCTCAGCTGCTAAGCAGTGCTGAAGTGTTACTGCTAAAAAAGCAGCCCCTATGAAAATTGGGCTCTCCCATATCTTGAAATATGATAAAGATTTGCGTGTTTTCTCTTCTGTCATTTGTAGTTAATGAATTCTTGTAAAAAATGTAAAAAAAATTTAAATATAAAATTTAAATAAATAAATTAGAGATGGAACTTAGATAAGTGAATAAATGAATGAATGGGCTCATTCATTCAACCTCTCTGGCCCTCAGAACACCCTCCAGACACAATCAGAGCACAGTTCTGGTCGTGTTCCGTTGAGTGGGCCAGGGGTTTTGAGGGGACAAGAGGTTGGCTGTGGGCCGGAAAGAGGCTTGCTGTGGGCCGCATCTGGCCCCCAGGCCGGGGTTTGGAGACCCTTGCTACAAATGATAATGGCCACAATGATCATCAGGAGAAAAGTAATGGCCTTAACACTCTTTCAGCTCAAACCTATGCACATTTGCATGGTTAAGTAAGGTCCACTGCATCCAATTGAACTTACTTCCAAGTACAAAAAGGATGGAGATGAAGCTACATGTACCTGCTTTGCAGAGAGTTCCCTTTTTAATCCCTGACAGATCTGGGAATGAAACCCTGGAGAGCTGTGGCCCTGGGTACGAATTGCACCCTTCACCGCCCCCCCTCTCATGAGTACTGCCCAGCAGCACATTCTCCTCCCAGGCACTGCCCTTGAAGTGTGTGAGTGGAGAGGAGGGCTTTCCTCCACATCCTCTGGCCACCATAACCCCCCCTTTCCTCCTGAGCCACTTGTTTTAAAAGTGGTGTGAGTGGAGCGGATGCTGGGAGTAGCTTTACAAAAGCAGTGACCAAGAAAGACATGATGAGGTGCATCCTGGCAGGGACACCAGTGACATGCACACTGGCAGGCTTGGTGATGGCTCAACACCTTTTGGGGCAGCAAATCAGGAGAATGGAGAATAAATCATCACGGTATCCAGTATGTTCTGGTGGTTAGAGAGTTACAATTTGTTGTGAGAAACTGTGTAGCCTTGGGGAAGTCACTACCCTCACCTTACAGGGTTGTTGTGAGGATTAAGTGATCTCTTTGGGGGAAAAGGTCACAATGGGCTACATACAGAAAAGTAACAACTTAACCATCAAGGTTGCAGAGATAAACCTTCAGAAGAAGATAAACTGAAGTGGCTCTCTAGCTCCATCTAGTGTGTGATTGTCAAAAGGCTGTGAGTAGGCTGAGTAGCTCAAGTGTTGCCTGCCACAATTTATGGGGATAGCTTTCAAAGTTTCTGCATCCTGGGAACCTTTTCTATATCATTGACTTTGCGGGTCTGGCACAGAACTCCAGCATGTTGCAAAGGATTCTGGATGAGCATATAGGATGTATGGAGGACTAGCCAGGTTTTTGGGACTCATATACATTGAGTTTGAAATGAACACATTCCTGAGGCTGCATGATACAGGTGACAACTGAATACCTTCAAACAGTTTACTGATGAAAATAAGGGCATGATTCTAAAATCCCGCCTCAAACCAGTGGCATAGCTAGAGGGGGTGCAAAGCACTAAGTTTTGAAGGGAGCATCACTGCAGTATGCAAGGGGCCCCTCCCCCTCCACTTTGAAGTCAGGCCTATTCCTTCATTTTGTTTCCACTGCCCGGAATGGCACATAGCAGTGAGACTCCCTGCAAAATTTGGTGCTTTGCACCCCCTCTAGTTACACCTCTGTCTCAAACTCAATGCTTGACTCCCTCAGTTGTTGGCAACCTTCAGTCTTGAAAGACTAGGGTATCGCGCTCTGAAAGGTGGTTCTGGAACAGCATCTAGTGTGGCTGAAAAGGCTGATTCAGGAGTGACAATCCCTTCCACACTGGGAGCAAGTGCAGTCTGTCCCTGGCCTGTCTCCCTGGCTATGGGCCTTCCTTCTTTGCCTCTTAGCCTCAGACTGTTGGCCAAGTGTCTCTTCAAACTGGGAAAGGCCATGTTGCACAGCCTACTTCCAAGCAGGCCGCTCAGAGGCCAGGGTTTCGCACTTGTTGAGGTCCACTCCTAAGGCCTTCAGATCCCTCTTGCAGATGTCCTTGTATCGCAGCTGTGGTCTACCTGTAGGGCGCTTTCCTTGCATGAGTTCTCCATAGAGGAGATCCTTTGGGATCCAGCCATCATCCATTCTCACGACATGACCGAGCCAACGCAGGCGTCTCTGTTTCAGTAGTGCATACATGCTAGGGATTCCAGCATGTTCCAGGACTGTGTTGTTTGGAACTTTGTCCTGCCAGGTGATGCCGAGAATACGTCGGAGGCAGCGCATGTGGAAAGCATTCAGTTTCCTCTCCTGTTGTGAGTGAAGAGTCCATGACTCGCTGCAGTACAGAAGTGTACTAAGGACGCAAGCTCTGTAGACCTGGATCTTGGTATGTTCCGTCAGCTTCTTGCTAGCATTGCTGTATTGTACTGGCTGCTTGCTCCATTTGTTCCCTCTGTAGTAGCTTATCCTCCACTTATCCTCCCTGAAGTAGAGTCAAAAGTAGGTCTACCATGAACTTATGTGTTTAGGGGGCATGAGGCAGTCTGAGACAACCAGCATGGCCATGGAAAATTCAAATGGGATATAGGTTGCCATCTTCCCTGGAGTACATGGGCATGTGAAGCTGTTATACAGAGTCAGGCCATTTCTCAATACAGTGTTGCCTTCTCTGCCAGGTTATTTACTGATGTGCAATGAACTGACATGTGCAATGAACTGACCTGTGGTAGTAGTGTCTTTCAAGCAAAGCAGAGGGTTGTCATTGGACTCGAAAAAATAACCTGGCTTGCTTCTATGCCTTTGACATATGTGGGCAGCCAATGGTGATCCAATGGTGCCTCTGCACCAGCACTGAGTGTCACAAATGTGCCATAAGGCATGTTTGTGCCATCCATTGAGTTAGCCGAACTGGCAGGGAGGCCTGCACTACCCTGTCAATGCCACAGGCAGAACCTGGGCTTCTGGCGGAGCTAAGTACTGAGTAGCCAAGGGTTGTAGGGAGAGTGACGGAAGGGCAGGGGGAGGCATTTCTGGGTAGCAGAGAGTGAAGACAGGGCAAATGGGGGGGGAGAGATCGGGTACGACAACGACTGATAGAGGCCTCCTCTGCCAAATCCTATCCCCCATGTATGGCTCAAAAACCCAACAAGTCTGCACTGGCAAAATAGCTGGTGCTAACTTGAGAAGCCCCATTGAGCAGGCTGGGGTATTACTTGGGTTAAGGAGATGAATATCCCCTTTCTCTAAAGAGACCTCCAGCCTGGTTGGATCCCAGCACAGTATGCAGCGTTAACCATTTAGCGCCCCTGCTCCTGTGCTGGATAGGACTGGGCTTTTAACCTGAATCAATCAGTGTGTAGTGTTTTTCATGGCAATGAGATAAAAATAGTCTCCTGCTAACCTTGGCAGATTGAGCAGCTGATGAAAACATAGGAGCAGAGGCCCATTGAAAAGGTGGCAACTCTAAGAAAGAGGTTTTGGTGATACCTTTAAAAATATACAGTGTGTTAAGTATTTTTAATTGAGGAAAAAGTAACTGTCTCCCAAAGTTGGCTTCTTTCATGTAAAACACACACATTCTTTTTTGTGTGTGTGTCCCCGGATTTGGCATCCTTGTCTGTTGATGAGGAGACAATTTATTTTTTTGAGGTCCTAAATCCCCATCTGTAACAAGATTGCAATCTCAGGCCAAGATGCTCCCACACAAAAACTGTCTCTTCCTCTCTGCTTCCGAGGATAAATCAGATAGCATGATCATCGTCTCCTTGAAAACATGCTTGCATCTTTTTCAGCGTTTGGGGATATTCACATATCTCACTTTCGATAAATGGTTTAAAGCCAGGATACTGTTTTGCTTTCAGTGTAACTCAATAGGCCATTTGGGAACTGCCAAGGTTGTACATCTGGGAATCATCACATGTTTGGTCTGTTGGTTGGTGAGGCAACCGGAAAAGTGTGATGGGTCACAGATGTTAAATATGGAAATGCTCCACAGAATCTCTGGTTCACAAAGGTTCATGGATGAACAGGTTTTGAAAACCTCCACTCACTGAACCTTGTTTAATTTTTTAAAAAATCAGCTTATATATAAAATAAGTTTCAAGAGGAGAAGGAGGAAGGTGACAACTGAGAAATACAAGGAAGGAAGGCAACTTTCTTGAAAATGACTCTTATGGAATCTTTGATAAATAAAAAGATAAAAATGTAAACTTCTAGAAAAAGATGCTCCATTTACAAAGTGATTTATATGTATCGTTTCAAACACAGGTCTTTGTTCATTCCAATTGTATGATTTCACTTCAGTTTTTCGGCTTTTTATTCCATTTCCAATACACAGACCCTTTTTTCATTCCGTTAATGTGGACTTTTATTTTGGAAATACGTAATGCTGAATGGGCCTGATGCATGAAAGCAAGCAGGTGAAAGCATACCATTTGAATCGAATGGCTCCCTACACAATCATAAGCATGATTATTCAGAACATAAATCTCATGGAGCTCAATAGGTCTCACTCCCAGCACACAGACCAATCCTACCTAAATCCTCAAGCAGTGATGCAATGGCACCAGCGTGGCTACTGCTGTATCCTGCAGGGGATTTTTGGCTGCAATGAACTGACATGTGCAATGAATTGACCTGTGATAGTAATTTGTTTCAAGCAAAGCAGAGGGTTGTCATCTGACTAGAAAAAATAACCTGGCTTGCTTCTATGCCTTTGACATATGTGGGCAGCCAATGGTGATCCAATAGTGCCTCTGCAAGGGGTAAGGGAACATTTGTCCCCTTGCCTCAGGGTAAGCTGCTGCTGTAGCTGCTATGGGTCAACTCAAACCTACAGGAGTGATACTGCTGGTGCAAATCTGCATTGATCTGTGAGGGAGGAACTGGCCTGGGAAGGAGGTCAGGATTTGGTGTGCGTCACCACCTCTGAAACTGCCCCCTTCCTGGGCCTGATCTGCCCTCTCCCCCACCCCTTCACTACCCTGTTCTGCCTACCCCCACTACATTCAGCCTCCTCCCTGCCTTCCTCCAACCGCTTCCATGGGCTTACCTGCTCCAGCAAGTCCTCATGGTATCGCTGTTGCAAAAGAAGCTGCTGTAGCCTCCCCACTAGGTAGCTGGCAGTGCATGCTGGTGGAGAATACTTTGTGAATGCCATACAGCAGTCTCCCCTGGCACAAGTTACACTGGTGGGGAAAGGGATAGGATTGAAGCTATATTGCTGAATGAGTTTTTCTACACAATCATGCTCTGGATTGAAAAGGTGGAGGCTTATGTTCAAGAATGGAAAGGATACACCAAAGTTCCATCTTTCTGCTTCTCTGGGTAAAGTGCATAGCATATTGCAATCAATTAGCTTTCCACATCAAACTGACAATTATAATAAAAATAGATGGGCATGTACAGACTTTTTTTTTCTTTTTGTATTCCAGACTTTTCTGAGATTCTACTCTATTACACATCACATTAATGTGTAAAGAAGGGGGAAAAATGGCACCCTAATCACATTTATTTAGCATGCTCCATGCAATTTTAGGATCTCAGGAAAACTTCAGTGCCATCTTCTGGTCCTGGAAAGAAATGTTAGAAAAGGGCTGAAGTTAAACTGCTAACTTGCACAGGACAGTTTAAGATGCTTTTCAGGCAACCCAATCTTAACTCTCTGCATGGCAATGCAATGGAGCCAGTGTACCTACGGGGGATTTTCAACCTCTGGAGGCCCTCTCTACAGGGCCCAATGTGGGGTATTCCTTTGGGCCCCCCTCCCTACAGCCTCCCTACTCATCATACAACTACAGCAACTGCCACCATGGCAAGGAAAGTGCTTGCGGTGCCATATGTCAAATGTGGCACCCCAAAATAGTTGATGATCTCACCACCAACTGCTTCCAAGAGGCCCATTTCAGGCCATTTGGAAGCAGGGATGAGCAGGAGGGCCCAGTGCACAGGTACTCTGCTCACCCCACTAGCTTTCGAACATGCTGAGATCCTGGCTGCAATCCACTCACTGCGCCAGCACAGGACCTCCAAAAGTTCAGCACCCAATTTGATGAAATTGGGCAAATCGGCCTAAGGCAAGCCCTGCTCCTCGGGGCAAGGGAACATTTTCACACTGCCCTAAGGTAAACCCAAGCAACTAATATGGGTCAATTTGGATCTGCACCAGCTCAATGGCTGGCACAAGTCCATGTTGAGCTTTGCAGGTGGATCAGGCCAGGGAAGAGGGTTAGGATTCAGTGAATGGTGTCACTGCATAACCTGCCCCCTCCCCCGGAGGCCCACCCACCCCTCTCCTTTCCACTCCCTCCCTGCCTCCCTCCCATACTCATGTAAGTGTGTACTTAGGATTACACTGTTCAGCAGGGAAACCCTATGTATGAATTGATAACGATGCCTCTGTTTATTTAGTGAAAAGTTGTCTTTTTTCATGATTGAGATAAATATATTGCTAATTCAATGAATGGGAAAGGGAAACCTGTGCAGCCTGATGTACACTGTGTTAAACTAGTCTTACTTACTCTCAGGTAAATATGCTAAGGATTGCAGCTTTAAGGAGCATTCAATGCATTCCTACGCAGGTTTACACAGAAATAAGTCCCACATACCCCCAGGTATAGGATTGCAGTCTTAATGTTACCCACAATCAAGATGGTAGAAACGCTGAAATTCATTCATAAGCTTGTAACAAAACAGCGTGTAAACTAGGGATTCTGAAGCTGGTACGTCATACCTGTTCATTCATGAACTGCACAAGGACAGATCTTGTTACATGGAGTTCAGAAAAGACTGTGATGCTAACTCTGGTCCACAGGTGGCAGTGACCTCCCATAATTGCATAAGAAAAAGGGAGAAAATTGCAACAGGACCTACCTGAAACCTTTGTAAAAAATCATGGGAAGGTTACAATATGCTGATGGGTTCTGAGCTGACTATGATGGATCAGGAGAGAGATCTTGGGGTGCTGGTAGACAGCTCAATGAAAGTGTCAACCCAGTGTACAGCAGCTATGAAGAAGGCCCATTCCATGCCCAGGATTATTTTTTTTAAAAAGGATTGAAAATACTACTATTTTGTAATGGGCAATACTATTATGCCATTGTGCAAATTGATGCTAAAGCTAAATGTGGAGTAATTTGTGTGTGGAGTAATTGTGTGTAATTCTGATTGCCACATCTGAAAAAGGACATCGTGGAACTAGAAAAGGTACAGAACCAAGCAACCAAAATATTTAGTGGGCTTGGACACCTCGTCTATGAGAAAAGGTACAACATTTGGGACTGGAAAGAAGGCATCTGGGGAGCCTACCTGAGATAAAAAAAATTATGCATGGAATCCATAAAGTGGATAGAGGGAAGTTCTTTTCCCTCTCACACAATACGAAAACCAGGGGTCATCCACTAAAATTGAACAAAATATTCAATTTTGTGGTGGGAGAGTCGGAACAAAGGTAATATTTCGTCAAGCCCATCGCACAATCTGTGGAACTCCCTGCCACATGATGTTGTGATGGCACCTGGCCCAGGTGTCTTTAACGGGGAGGACAGATTTATGGAAAAAAAGTCCATCACTGGTTACAAGTCATGATGACTATATGCAGCCTCTGGGTTTTAGAAGTAGCCTATCTCTGAATGCCAGATGCAATGGAATGGTAGTAAGATACAGGTGTGTTGTCTTATGTGCTCTCTGAGGTATCTGGTGGGCCTCTATGAGTAACTGGAAGTTGGCCTGGATCAGCCCTTGGTTTGATCCATCAAGACTTTTCTTATGTGCCTAACACAAGAACATGCTCTGCAAATGTCTGTGTCATATTGTCATATAAGAACAGCCCCATTGGATCAGGCCATAGGCCCATCTAGTCCAACTTCCTGTATCTCACAGCGGCCCACCAAATGCCCCAGGGAGCACACCAGATAACAAGAGACCTCATCCTGGTGCCCTCCCTTGCATCTGGCATTCTGACATAGCCCATTTCTAAAATCAGGAGGTTGCACATACACATCATGGCTTGTAACCCGTAATGGATTTTTCCTCCAGAAACTTGTCCACTCCCCTTTTAAAGGCATCTAGGCCAGATGCCGTCACCGCATCCTGTGGCAAGGAGTTCTACAGACCAACCACACATATCATGATGGTGTAGTGTAGGAGTTTGACTGGGACATTTGGATTTAAATTCTTACTCAGTTCACTGGGTCAGTCTCTGACTAACCTACTTTCCAGGGTTATTGTAAGGATAAAGTAATTCAGTGCTCTGAACTCAATGGGAGAAATGAGAAAAGAATATGGTGATGATCTTAGTTTGGCAGAGATGGGCGATACGACTTAGAGGACTCAGACTCGAGTTGCCAAACATACATTTCTGGTGACTCATGAGGACTCGAGTCACACATGTTTTGAAACTGGAAGTGACTTGGGACTCAGAAACTGGTGACTCTGTATGCGTGCTTGCTTACCTTTTTCACTTCTGCGGTGCCCCAGAGACCTTGTGGCAATTTGAAAGCCAATTTCAGCAGCCCAAGTTTACTTTGCATTGCATCATGGTCCCTGCCTGATGCAATCCCCTTTCTTTAATGTAGGGCGCAATCCTAACCGGCAGTTATGCCAGCATAAGAGGCTCTGGAGGGTCACAAACATACCGTAAAGCATGTTTGCGCCTCTGGGTGGGAGTTGCGTCGGCGCATTTAGATGTGCCAACGCGCAGAGGCAGGCAGAAGCCTCTGTGGCAGCTCCCATGCTGCCGCTTGTGTTCTTTGTGAAAGGTAGGCATGGGGGGGCGGGAGGGGGTGGGCAGGGGGAGGGCAGGCGATGGGAAGCCCCAGGGGCAGGCGCGTGGGGAGCCGGGGGCGGGGCTGGGACCCAGCAGTTATGCCTGGCGGTTATGAGGTTATGCCCAACCCGTCCCCAGAGAGAACGGAGCAGCTTCTAGCCGCTCCGCTCTCCTCGGACCTGTGCCACCTCCAGAGGTGCCACAGGTCCGAGGAGACCCATTGGGGCGCATAGCCCTTACCCAGGAGTAAGGGGAAGAGCTTCCCCTTGCCCGTGGCTGAGCCGCTGCACCTAACAAACCTGCGCTGGATGCAGCACAAGCGCCCTTAGTTAAACAGAGTCCCAAAAAGGCTTTGGATGAGCCCTCATTGCTGCTCATTGACTCAAGCATGAGTCTAATCAAAGGGGGTGGGGACCCAGAGGACTCAACTCTTACTGCGTGCCTCCAGCATATCCCTACTGTTTTGCATCTAGCTCCATCCCCAGTTATTATTTTGCACATGGCTCTGGTTGGTAGATCACAGCATTTATGTAAAAAACTTACTGTATATCCCACAGGCCTGAAAGTTTGCTATTCTGTCAAGCTGCCCATCATTACAGAGATATTGGTTGACTTAGGATGCAGTCCTAACCCCTTATGTCAGTGCTTTCCAGAACAGACATAAGGGCAATGCAGCTCCGAGGTAAGGGAACAAACATTCCCTTACTTTGAGGAGGCCTCCGTGAGTAACATCCAACTACAGGATGCAGCACATGTCCCATTGTTACTGCTATGCCAGTGCTAGAAAGCACTGACACAAAGGGTTAGGATGCGCCCTTAATTACTTACACTAGAATACATGTAACAACTTAAAGCTCCAGTTTTTTAAAAAACGATACTGAGAATCAAGGTGAGTCATGTAGAGCAGACCAAGGCTAAAATCTGAGCCAGCTCAAGTGAATTGCAGGTCGCATCTCTGCAGGGATTAGAAGCATCATCGGCTGGTAAACTGGGCAGCCAGAAAGGCAAAGCCACTCATCCGTTGAAGTCAAATTGAACGTGTACCGAAGCATGCCTGGAATCAATATATTTGATTGGAATCAAACTTTAGGGCAAGAAGTTTGGCAGCCAAATGAACAACAGACCCTTCATTCAAGCACATTATTTGAGTCTTGTTGATACCTGCACCACCCAGTTTGGCTTCTATTGACTCTGCCCCATTGACCTTTTCTGAAAATGAACCTCCTGTGTTGCCGCTGTAAGGACCATGGCATTATCTCTTCTGCTCTGTCTTCCAAAGGCCCCATGAGTTCCAAGCAGTACTCCCGACAGGGAAGATTCACACACATACATACATCAGTTGATTACTCTCTAGACCAGTGATTCCCAATATGTGTACAGGAGGGATACTAGCCTTCCCACTTTAAGGCAGGCTGAAAAGCACCTGGAAAATGTAAGCCACTTCTTGGATGCATCTGCCACTCAATGCCCACTGAAGTAGGGAGGCCTGTGCAGCGTTGATGCCCACCTCTCTTGGCCAATATATGGACAGTGATGTAACCCAGTGGGAGGGACTAAGGACACATGAAGGTTCCCAGATGTGGCCTGCATCTGCTGACAGATGTAGGAGACTGCATCACTGCCCAGAAAACCCATGATGGGTTTGAACAGGAGGAAGTATTACTGCACCTTTGTGAATACACCAATGCAGCCTCCATCCTTTAGGTGTGCCATAGACACTTCAGACAGCCTGTCCTTCCTCTCTCCTCATCAGCACGCTAATAGCTGGTCTTGTGTGCTTCCCCATGTCCAGCTGTGCCCAGTCCCTCACCTTTAGTGTCTTGATGATACTTTTTCTTTCTGTTTCCTGGTTGCTTCTGAAACTGGGTAGGGGCAGGAACAAGAAATTTCCCACCTCATGGGTAATCCCATATTGCTCCCCAGTTCATGCTGCATCTCCTGCAGATTTCTTCAACCACCTGAGCAGGGGTGGTTCTCACATTGTCATTGAATATGTTGGAAGGAAGGCACCCTACATTAGGCCAACTGGGTACCAGCTGCTGCAGGTTCAGGCAGCGCAGTATACAGAGTCCTTGCTATGCACTTGTCTGTACTTGTCTGCTACTGAAAAAACTCCACAGTCAGGGAATTAGAGGACAGGTCCTCTCCTGGATTGAGAACTGGTTGGAGGCCAGGAAGCAGAGAGTGGGTGTCAATGGGCAATTTTCACAATGGAGAGAGGTGAAAAGCGGTGTGCCCCAAGGATCTGTCCTGGGACCGGTGCTTTTCAACCTCTTCATAAATGACCTGGAGACAGGGGTGAGCAGTGAAGTGGCTAAGTTTGCAGATGACACCAAACTTTTCCGAGTGGTAAAGACCAGAAGTGATTGTGAGGAGCTCCAGAAGGATCTCTCCAGACTGGCAGAATGGGCAGCAAAATGGCAGATGCGCTTCAATGTCAGTAAGTGTAAAGTCATGCACATTGGGGCAAAAAATCAAAACTTTAGATATAGGCTGATGGGTTCTGAGCTGTCTGTGACAGATCAGGAGAGAGATCTTGGGGTGGTGGTGGACAGGTCGATGAAAGTGTCGACCCAATGTGCGACAGCAGTGAAGAAGGCCAATTCTATGCTTGGGATCATTAGGAAGGGTATTGAGAACAAAACGGTTAGTATTATAATGCCGTTGTACAAATCTATGGTAAGGCCACACCTGGAGTATTGTGTCCAGTTCTGGTCGCCGCATCTCAAAAAAGACATAGTAGAGATGGAAAAGGTGCAAAAGAGAGCGACTAAGATGATTACGGGGCTGGGGCACCTTCCTTATGAGGAAAGGCTACGGCGTTTGGGCCTCTTCAGCCTAGAAAAGAGACGCTTGAGGGGGGACATGATTGAGACATACAAAATTATGCAGGGGATGGACAGAGTGGATAGGGAGATGCTCTTTACACTCTCACATAATACCAGAACCAGGGGACATCCACTAAAATTGAGTGTTGGGCGGGTTAGGACAGACAAAAGAAAATATTTCTTTACTCAGCGCGTGGTCGGTCTGTGGAACTCCTTGCCACAGGATGTGGTGCTGGCGTCTAGCCTAGACGCCTTTAAAAGGGGATTGGTCGAGTTTCTGGAGGAAAAATCCATTATGGGGTACAAGCCATGATGTGTATGCGCAACCTCCTGATTTTAGGAATGGGTTAAGTCAGAATGCCAGATGTAGGGGAGAGCACCAGGATGAGGTCTCTTGTTATCTGGTGTGCTCCCTGGGGCATTTGGTGGGCCGCTGTGAGATACAGGAAGCTGGACTAGATGGGCCTATGGCCTGATCCAGTGGGGCTGTTCTTATGTTCTTATGTACATCCCTTCTGATTTCCTGTCTCTCTGCTATATTGCCCCAAGCAGTTCAGGCATGCCCCTGTGTCCACGGGGGTTCCGTTCTGGAACACTCTGTGAAACGTGAAACCGTGGATACAGGCAAACGCTTGCCTCCCTGCCCATCAGAGCCAAGGAGACCTCTGCTGCTCTTGCCTCCAGAGGGTCCTCTGAGCCTGGCAATTTAAAAAACACAATTTCCCTGGGCCTTCCAATGCCTTATATGGCATTTAAAATGTCACTTCCGGTTACTCTGTGAAATTGGGAGTTGGGGTTTTTTAAATTGCTGGGCTCAGAAGACTCTCCAGAGCTCCCCTCGCCTCCAGAGGGGGTCACATGTGGGGTGCCCATGGAGGGCCCGTGGACCCGATCCACGGATAAGTGAATCCGCAGATATGGGATCTGTGGATACAGGGGTCCCACTGTAGTTTGTTATTGTGCCGCTAGTTGACTCTTTTAAACTGGAGACCATGTTTTGTCGTTGGTGTTTAAAATGCCTGTTACAAGCATTTTAAACCTCGATATGATGAATGCGAGGATGGGAGCGCAGGATACCAGCAGCAGTCTTTTTCCCTGGCTCCCCTGCATTCATTGTACATGACCTGCATATATTTATCTGAACGCTTGTTCAGATAAATACATGTTCTTATCCATTTAACCGCGATGCTGGTCTCTCTTCCTTGCATTCATTTCACTGAGATTTGAAACGTCTGAACAGGTTTATAAAGGTATAATTGGAAGTGTGATTGACATTCATCCCACCACTGTTTCTGGCCAAACACATTTTGCAGGTTTTCATAAAGCTTCATAAACCTGCACCATCTGTTTGGCCCACAACAGCAGTGGAATAATGGATGAATGTGCGCACCACAGACTGCAAAGCCTCAGTCCCACCACTTTTGGTTCCCTTAAAAGCCAATTGCCTGTCTCCAGTTCTAGGTTGGCTGCATACCCCCAGGTTTCAAGGGAAAGGCTGCCAGGGTAGCATCTGCCTTATTAAACTAAATTCCCCATTGCGTGAATACTATATTTCATTTATATTTATAATTCCCAAAATGTGAATTCCTTCCAATTATTATTAATTTTTATGTATTTATTTTGGAGTGGAAAGACATTCACCAAGTCACCCAAGAAATATGCTGTAGAACCTTCCATTGAAGTGACCTCTCTCAATCTGATAGACAGCAGCAAAAACCTTTTGCTTTTGCCCAGAACTTAAAACAAGCAGCTCTTTCCCCTTCAAGCTTCACACATCTGCCAATCCAAATCAGAATCTGATGTTCTCCAGTTGTTTCCTTTTGGAAAGTATAAATATAAAATGTTAATTATCTTGCCCCAAGTTTATCTGGCTGCTTGCTTTGGTTTCTTCTTGCTTCTGAATCTATTGCCCCCTCCAGTGTGTCTAATCCTGTATTTTGGCATGGGCAAAGCTACAGCAGGAATGACTGAAATCGCTGTAATGGGAGGGAGTGCTACATCTGGCTGGCTGGGGGAAAAAAAATCCTTTCTCAGAAATAATTCAGGCCCTATGTGAACCTGCCTATCCCCGAAGACTGAGAAGTAAGGCTTTGCCTGGGATCCTCTGTCAAAAAAGAGATGAGACTGATTAGGACACACGATACCACCTTTATGTGGTAAAATGAGCTCTCCAAAATCAAGAATGGGCTGAGATCTGCCTCAGCCTGTCTCTATGGATGGATTTATTGCCCATTCCATCCATGTGGATCTGAATGGCTGTACCTCAGTGACAGAGCGTTTGCTTTGCATGAAGGAGGACGCAGTCCTTGGCATCTCCAGGTAGGACTGGCAGAAACCTAGAGCAGAGGTTCCCAAAGTGTGCATTCTAACAAATTAGAGTGTCGCAGCACAGTCACAGGGGCACTGCAGGATGTCCTGTACAGGGTGATCTGGGTGCTGCCATTTTGATCTTGCGAAATCTTATGAGATCCAAGATGGCCAACACCCCGATCTAGTGAGATTTGGGTGCCACTGTCTTGGATCTCATGAAATCTCACAAGATTTGAGTGCCACCATCTTGGATCTTACAAAATCACAGGAGATTTGGGCACTGCCATCTTGGATCTTGTGAGATTATGTAAGATCCATGATAGCAGCATCTAGCTGAGCTGGGAAGAAGTGGTTGTGCGGGTGCTGTGATTCAGGTAAGTTTGGGAACTATTGACCTAGAGGTACTTTCAGTCAGTGTCAAGAATACTTAACTTGATGGATCAATGGACTACTGCAATAGAAGGATGCTTTATATGTCATCAAACAGGTTTTCAAAAATTTCAATAACTTGTTTAAGTGGAAGTAATAATGGGATGTGGATGTACAGCACAAGCAATTAATCTTCTATAATACCATGTTCTACTTATTTGGGGGGGGCCAGGAAGATGATGACACTTGTTATCTGTCTCCAACCAATGACTGACAGCTTATCTATACACATTAGCTTCATGGTCTAATATTTGATGTTGGGGTCAATCAGTGAATGAAAGATATCACATCAAGTTGAACTAATTGCTTCTACTGAGCTCAATGGATCAGCAGCTCTTTGTTTCTTGGTGGAATCTGTCAACATCCATAATTCAGTTTTCACGGAGATATCAATATGCATCTAACGACCTTTGGTTGTATGTATTTGATGCAATGCTACATATGATCATTTCCAATTTAATTTTTTAAAGAATCAATGTTTTTATTTGTTTTAGATTTCAAGGTAGAAAATTAAAAGCTACCTGCTTGATAAAGTTTTTAACTTTGTTTTGTTCTATATGGTTGTTATTATTATTATTATTATTATTATTATTATTATTATTATTGATGATGATGATGATGATGATGATGATGATGATGATGATGATGATGCATACAGCACCATACATATTAAAAATAAAATACACATTGAAATGAATGGGGACCCACCTGAAATTGGGTCAAAATCCACCTAGTGGGTCCTGACCCACAGTTTGAGAAACACTGCAATAGGGGAAAGAGACCAGGGAGTAATGGCCCCTATGAAACTTGTCTTCGGTTTGAATCAAATGCAGTGCAACCCTGTGCATCTTTATTCAGAAGGAAACCCCACTGAGTTTAATGGAATTTATCTCAGGAAAGTGTCTGTAGGATTGCAATGTTATTCTACAATTTGCAGCTTCAGATATTTCACCAGAAAAGCGACAAGTGAATAAAATATTAACATGCTATTTGAAATCTTCATTATTTCTCTCTCCCCACAGTGATCGGTCTTACAGAGATCAACCACCTTCTTTCAACGTCACACAAGCATTTTTTATAAGCACTCACAGCACAATTCTATACATTTTTACTCATAATATTTACTTATAGGTCATATTCTCAGGTATGTGTGCAAAAGATTCCAGTATTTCTAAAAAAAAGTTTTGCTTCAATTCAGCTAAAATGAAAATGGTGACAAATTTTCATTGAAAGTAATGGAACTAGGGATACCAGGTTGGATGTATCCCAAGCCCTTGAAATTTGGCTGCAAACAGAAACCATTCCCCCACTTCTTTTGCATGGCCTCTCTCACCCCTTGAGATTTGGCTGCAAAATGGAATCCGTTCCTCCCAGTTCTTTTGCATGGCCTCTCTCACCCTGGTTCTGAACTTGACTGTTAAAAGAGGCAGTTTGCAAAACAACGAGCACTTGAAGTGGTATAGAACATTAAGCTTCCACAAAATAATGTTACTGAATTAAAACAGAACTCGCCTTTGTAAAATCTTTACAATGCTTCCTTCACTTCCAATTTAATGCACAGATGCCAAATCAAGCTACCTGGGTTGTGGACACTTTAACATCTGACTGTTTGGTTGTCAGTGTCAAACAGTAATTATTTGTTAGTCATGCTTTGGCTGGAAGTTTTCCTGTGCAAGCAGTGCCCATTCATTTCAATGTGGCTCATGCAGGTAGACTTCTTGGTGTATTCTATCCTTTGCCATTAACCAGGAATGCAAACATATCAAATGGACCAAGTGGGGTCCATTTGCAAAACTTTTTCTCCCTGCAAAAAAGTAAAATATATTTGGACACAATACCATTCCCTTTTCTTCCTCCTAAGCTCATGTATTTCCTTCAAACATGAAATAACATTTGAAAGAGGGACGGCTATGGTGAAAATCAATATCATTCCTCTAGCTGGGCAGACTTCAGAGAGAAGTCAAGGAGTGCCTCTGCCCTCTGCTTGCATCTGAAAATTCTGGGCTGCATTCCCTGTGGTCGCTCTCATAACGTTACGGCTACTTCATACAGTTTATATTGACTTTGTAAGCTAGTGGCTGCTCTCTGGTGCCTGGATCAGTATTCTGGACCAAGCCTCTGATTGTGGCAGCAAGAAGAGACTGACATGTTATTAGCTGCTTTCTTACTCATGCTCTTTGTACAATTTTCTGCATGTCCCTAGATAGAAAATCAATGGCTATGTATGAAGGATTGGTGGTTATCTATTGCGGAAGGATAGAGCTGCTTCCCATCCTCACAAAGAGGCACTTGGCTTCCTTTTGTTTCTCGAAGATGTTGGACTACAAGAGGCAACGAGAAAACAAGTAATACCAGCCAGCCCTGGAGTGGCAAAGGACACAGCAACAAGCAAAGGGCACAGCAACAAACAAAGGGTACAACTGAGAGACGAAGCGCTAAACAAACCAATAAAACAACACTTTCGTTGCAACTGTACAGATCTGCTTTGGAGAGGAACAGAAGTCAGTGAAAGGATGGACAGTTGCCATGGAGGGTGACAAGGAACCTGCTAGAGCTGAATGCATTTTACAGCTCCTACAATGATTTATGCGCAAGATGGAGGGATGAGCAGCAACCAGTTCCACCACCATGGTGACTATGTCTCACTGTGGCTGAGAGAGCTGAGTTCACCTTTGGGTGAATTCAATCTGTGGTAGCACCAGAAAAAAATATATAGGGGGCATAGAAAGGGTAAAGTGTATTTCTGAGGGATGATTATCCCACATAGTAGGCTTCTGAAAGAAAGAAAAAAAGTTGTGAATTTCACATTAATCCTTTCATCCTAAACATAAGAAAGTAAGCCCATTAGAAGAACTACTCATGTTTGTGTCCAACAAGAAGCTAACGGAACATACCAAGATTCAGGTCTACAGAGCTTGCATCCTGAGTACACTGCTGTACTGCAGCAAGTCATGGACTCTTCGCTCACAACAGGAGAGGAAACTGAACATTTTCCACATGCACTGCCTCCGACGCGTCCTCGGCATCACTTGGCAGGACAAAGTTCCAAACAACACAGTCCTGGAACGAGCTGGAATCCCTAGCATGTATGCACTGCTGAAACAGAGATGCCTGCGTTGGCTTGGTCATGTTGTGAGAATGAATGATGGCCAAATCCCAAAGGATCTCCTCTATGGAGAACTCGTGCAAGGAAAGCGCCCTACAGGTAGACCACAGCTGCGATACAAGGACATCTGCAAGTGGGATTGTCACTCCTGAATCGGCTTTTTCAGCCACACTAGACGCTGTTCCAGAACCACCATTCAGAGCGCGATACCATAGTCTTTCGAGACTGAAGGTTGCCAACTAGGCATGTTTGTGTGTAGATAGATTCAATTCTATCAAATCATTTATCCTACTATGGGATTGATGGGTTAGGGGAAGGGATAGCTAACCTGGTCAGGAATGCCAGCAATGGATAGCTTCAGAATGGCTGCAAAGAGCCTCAGGGTGGCAAGGATAGCTTTAGAATGGCCACGAATAGCTTGAGAATTGCTGTGGGTGCTGCAGTTAACCAAGAACAGGCAGTGGATGGTGCCAGGTCAGTTACACTCTTGTTTCTGCAGCTAAGCTAATCCATGGGAACAGAGTGCGTTGATAACAAGGATTGACTAGATGCTTTTCATACACACTGATTGATTATAATAAAGAAGGGCACCCCACATTTGTGAAAAGTACCTTTCCTTCAAGTTATTCTGCAACAAGAAGGGGAACTATTTGACTGAGCCTTCCGTGGTGCCCTGTATATCCAATCAGTGGAGCATCTGCTGCTCTGTGGTTCCAATTCAACCCTGCTTCTAATGGTTACAATGCAGCTATAGCAGGAAGGACAGGAGGTCTAGCTTAGTGCAGGGATGTGCGGAGGATGGAGAGGCAAGTGTGGCAGAGCCTCCCCACCCACCACATGTCCCTGGCTGAGTGGTAGAGCTGCCACCTATGATGCCCGAAGAACACCTGGGAATGCAGTTCAATGAGATGAGTCATCCCAGCAGGTGAGAGGCTGGAAGGATGACCCTGGTCTTCAGTGAGAGTGAAGGAGTGCCCTCAGATAAAGCATGGAGGCGGGTACAGCCAGAAAGAGACCAGACTGTGAAGGATTTGACCTGGAAAGGAAGTGTTCTATGAAAGATTAGAACTTGCAATTGTAAAAATCCCTGCATGGTGACTGAGAAAGCCTGCCTATGTAAACCACCTCGGATTGAAGTTGGAGGAGAAATACAATGACAAGAAAGGCGGTATATAAATACAGGTATTATTATTATAACCAGGGAATCGAAATAGCTGTTAGCACTAAAAGCATCCTTTGTACTTCCATCTTGTTTTTTAAAATTAAAATAATATCCATGCAGGGCAGGGATGGAGGGGGACTGATGCCAATGTGAATCTTCCTCCTGGAGTTCAATAGTGTGATTTTTATCCAGCAGTGGCATGTGAAGAAAGGGTTAAATATCCCCTCTCCATGTACAGTAGTCCTGATCCTGCTTCAGCCCCCTTCCTGCACCTGCTGTTGCAATTTTTCTTCAAGACAGAAGCCCAAACGAGGCTTTTAATGTCACATGTGACTGGACCCTCATGGGTCTCTGATTTTAACGTAAGGCGACACACAGATTAAGCCCTCTTTAGGGCTGGTAATGAGAGGAGCTCACTTCAGGTCCTTTAGGTATAACCAGTTCAGTCTTGCAGCTGCTAAATGTGCTCACCACTCCAAGTGCACCCATCATGCAGCATGCAGGTGGCAGTCATCTCCTATCACCATTGTGGAAACACCGCATTAGGAAGACTTGGCATGACAGAGCGGTGGAAAGCGGCCAGCAACCCGACCCCCTCCCTTACCTGCTGCCTTGTGTCACTGCTTCACGCTCTCTTAACATGCTCACAGAAAAGCTTGCGCATTCCGTTTGCTCCAGGCCTCAAGCGTCAAAGTGTATCAATTCTTTTGCAAAGGCAGCCAGCATTGGGATGACATGTGAAACTAGCTGGTTCCACAACACTTCACACTTCACATGCTTCTGCGATATCGAGCCTTACACCGAAAGGAGAAAAGGGGGGAAAAATGAATCAAACCCTGACAGCCAAACCTGAGCCTTAAACCCTTCACTGAGGGAATTAAGCTGGCCATGTCACAGTCATTTAACAGTAACCCAGGGTCTGTTTCATTGGGATGCAATTACTGCTTTAGCATGGACTCTCTTATATTGTCCTTTGTTATGTACATAGCGCCATCCATGTACATGATGTTTCATAACAGATGAAAGCACAGATCCCTGCCCCAAGGCACTTACAATCTAGATATCAGCAGAAGGGAGACAACAGAACAAGAGGAGGAAAATGGAGGCACAAGAAGCGGGAGAGAATGATGCAATTTTTTTTCATTTGCACATTCTTACACTTACAGCACAGTGCTATGCAAGTTTATTCCAAAGCAAGTCCCACTTATTTCAATGGGTATTACTTCCAGGTAACTGTGGCTAGGGTTGGAGCCATACTTACAGTAGGGAATGGGGCTAAATCCTTAACAAAGAAGACAGATTTTAAGAAGAGATGTGAAGGAAGTAAGACAGGAATGGGCTCGCAATGAACAGGAGCATTTATTCAAGGTGGACAACGTATTTCCGCTTAGGTCTCTTTATTTTAATCCCAGTCTTCTTGCAAGGAGCTAAGAGGGACAGGATGAGCCATCTTCACTCCCTTTCTCACAACAACCCTGTGAGGGAGGTTGGGCTGAGAGGCAGAGTTTGTCCCAAGGACACTCTGCAAGCTTCATGGCTGAATGGGGATACAAACCTAGGTCTAACTGATTTTTATCTGCTGCTCTAACCACTGCCCTGCCCCATACTTGCTCTCATTATATGTCAGCTTATCACAGGAGGCCATGAACCCATCAGTAGGGACACTGAGAATAACAAAGATCCAAATCACAAACCATCTTTTTACATGGACTGGTCACCATAAGTTGTCATTTTCGGGTGGTGGGGAATATTCCTTCTGAGAGTTCACCATGAAGTCTGAGATTCACAAGCTGGAGGATTCTGCAAGAGTTCCTTATGCCAGCCCAGTTTATAATAAATTCAGGAAATTCAGTTTATAGGCAGAGCCTCTTTATCCATGGATTCAGGATCCGTGGTTTTACCTTGCTGTGGGTCCTGAACCTGTGGATCTCCCCACCTGCTGTCCTCTGAACAAGACTAGAGCTCTGCTCCAGTTGTATTCGAAGGCCCTTCTGAGGGTTTATAAGGCCTCCAAGAAGGCCAAAAATCTGCACTTCTGATTTTTGACTGAAAACCAGAACTACCAGTTTTCAGAGTCCAGATGCAAGGGATGCTCACCAGAAACTCTTTCCTAAATGTCTCCACCAGCCTCATCTCAGACAATGGAGGGATGAGCATGAGAGCACTCACCCCTGCCTCAAAGGTCTTAGGGCATAGGTAAATTAATGTGGGAAAAATGTCGATTTAGGGCATTTGAGATCATGGCCAGCAGCACTTTGAATTGCACCTGGAAGTAAACTGGCAACTAGTACAGCTGGAACAGGGGTGTGCATCATCTTGCCCCACGCAACAATCTTGCAGCTGTATCTTGTACTAGCTGTAGCTTCTGGATGGTCTTCTAAGGCAGGCCCCCATAGAGCATGATACAAACTCTTATTGTTATCATGATGTGTGTATTTTCATTGATTTTTGGCCCAATCCTAACCAACTTTCCAGTGCTGATGCAGCTGCAATGCAGCCCCAAGGTAAAAACATTCCCTTACCTTGAGGAGGCCTCCATGACTGCCTCCCCAACAGAGGATGCAGCGCATGCCCTGTTGGCAAAGCTGCAACGATGCTGGAATGTTGGATAGGATTGGACCCTTACAGTGGCATAATTAGAGGGGGTGCAAAGCACTAAGTTTTGCAGGCACCTGAACGCGTTGTGCAAGCAGCCCCTACCCCCCCTTTCAGAGCCATTTTGGGTGGTGGGAGCAAAACAGGCATTTTTTGTTTTGCTCCCACCTCCCAGAATAGCTCTGAAGGGGAGGGGGGGCCACTTGGATAGTGCGTTCAGGCGCCTGCAACACTTAGTGCTTGGAGCCACCTGTAGCTATGCTACTGGGCCCTTATTAGTCTGTGCATTTGACTGAATTTCAGCTGTGAAAGATGGTAACATAGAAAGGAGGACAAAGTGATGTAATTCAAGGACTTCAGAGATATTGATCAGTAACTCCTGTTCTAGTTCAAATCGAAAGCAGGTTATGTAAGGAAACTCATAGCCGGGCTTTGTATTTGAATTGTTTTCCACAGACTGGGGGGGGGGGGAATGTTTACATGAGTATATTAGTGCAGGTGAGAAGACTGAGGGGAGGTTGCAAAAGTGGGTTCAAGACTGAACAGAAACTTAAAGGCATTTGTGAGTATATACCTTGGCCTACACAGGTATCTCAGCCACAGGGTTCTATCTAGCCTAAGGCAGTTTGGTATCTGAGGCAGCAAATCCAGAGAATTAAGGGACTCTCTCCATCCCAGAAAGAACTTGGAAAGAGGAAGGCCAGCCTTATCTCAGCCACTGCCAGAGCAGGAGCAACCCTGATTGGTGAAGAACATACTGACCTCTGGCACTGGCCAGAGAAAAAAGGGCCTTTTGGATAGCTTTTTAATTCTCTTGTAAATTGCCCTGGAGATAATTTGAGTAAACAGTGAGGTGTATATCCTTAACAGATAAATAATGCCACTGTAGAAACCCCAAAACATGCCACCTCAGGACTAAACTACTCATCACTCTAAAAATGTAGTTTGGCCCTTGTATGCGTCTTTTGAAGGTTAACAGTGAGTGTGGGCAGTCCCAGTCCAGCTGTGCATTCTGTGTAAATTGGGTCCATGTTTTTATGCACTTGGCTTTTCCAGTGAGTGGGTAGCAAAAAATAACTGGATGATAAAGTATCGTTCTGGTGTGTGCTGCTGGTCTCACATATCCAGTTATGGGCACTGTGAATATGTACATACCAAAACACAGACATGTATTTGGTAATGTAATGACAGTATCAAAAAAAAAAAAGAACAAAAAATAAAACACCATTCTGAGTTTTAAAAACAAGGGTTAACATCCAAGATTGCAGCTTTAAGAGCGTTTTAAATCCATTCATTCCATCTGACCTGCAAGAACACACATCTGCTGGATGTCAGCCTTTCTCCTGCCTTCTGACAGTGGCACACCCTCGGAATCCTCATCATTTTGATTAAAGCGTTGGCCTTGTTAGGATGTCATGTACAGTATATCAAAGGAGATCAGGAACCAGTCAGAAAGTCAGATGACAAAGAAAACAATCAGAGCATGCACAGTTAAGCAGAGTTCCATGAATGTAATGAGATATAATTTGGAAAAAAAAGTGAGAGTGAAGCTCAGGACATGAACCAGAGAGAGGACATCTTAAGTTTAGAATCAATTACCGTTCGGTGAACCAATTACTGTTCACAAGAAACCAGTCTGTCCCAAGCTGCATCCTAATCACAGCACAGATTGGTGTGCACAGGTAATAGACCGCTATAACGTTCAGATTGAAAGCTTTGGAATGGCAAGCCATGGGCTTCTTTCAGAACATTTGGCAACAATTTGTCCATGATGCAATGGTATTTGCCCAGCTGTTCTGTAAATAGGTCTAGATGAGGAAATTGTGTTTTATTCCCTTTAATCAATGGATAACAAAAAGCATTCATTTTTCACAATTATTCAAAATGTTAACCTTCCTCTCATTTTGTAAAAGATAGGCCATTGTAATCCTCATTAAGGTAAATAAGTCATTACTAAATTCTGTTTTTAATTCCCACCCCCCATTACCTCAACTCATTATATTTCTGCATTTCCATTATTTGTTTTTTTGAGGGGGGGCTAGAGTTGGAGGTGATGCAGCTGTGTTAACTACTGCAATGTCATAAAACATTTTTTATGTTGGGGGAAAGGTGGGATATAAATCTTTGGAATGAATAAGTGAATGAGAAAAACATTTAAAAGAATGATGCTTCTCACAACCTGTTGAACCTTAGCTAGGGTTACCAGCCTCAGCTCCTGTGCCATTAACAGCTTGAATTAGCAGGTGATAAAAGCTCATCTCCATGCCAAGATTCACCAACTAATTCCAAAGATGCTGTTAAAGGCCTAGAACAGTGATTTTTAACTTTTTTTTTTTGTCTCATGGCAGACTGACAAGGTACAAAAATTATCGAGGCACACCATCAGTTTTTTGACAATTGACAAGGCACACCATGATGCTGATGTGGGGGGGGGCTCACATCCCCCAATGCCCTAATAATAAAAGACCCTCCCCCAAACTCCTGCTGCACACCTGCACACCATTCATGGCACAGTAGTGGGCCATGCCACAGTGGTTGGAAATGGCTGGCCTAGAAGCAGGACATGTGCTTTTCCTGGTCAGTTGGCATCCCTAGTTGAAAGAAGGTTTCATTCCAGTATGTTCAAGCTCTATCAAGGTTGTAATTAGGAGGGCCATAAAGAGAATGTTTTGGCATCTGAGAAAGATGACCATTTTTGAATGTTTGTTTCATTGTTCTCTTTGGAGTGTATTCTGAATCCAAAGACTCAGAGAAGGCACAGCATGTAAACCCTATAGCACAAATATATTGTTCAATCCCTGTGGCGTAGCTAGAGGGGGTACAAAGCACTAAATTTTGCAGGGAGCCTTACTGCAGAGTGAAAGCGGCCCCTCCCCTTTGCAGCCATTCTGGCTGGGGGAGGGGGAGGCTGGGGGAGGGCCACTTGCACACTGCGGAAAGGCTTAGCGCTTGCACCCCCTCTAGCTTCGCAACTACCCAATCCTTTGCATGCTTATTTGGATGTCAGTCCAAGTAAGTGAAATAGGACTCATTCCAGTCTAAGTGTGCAGAATGCCACCAGTTTAAGAAGTTCGTGTCCCAGTACACCAATGTGGGAGCTAGAATTTGAACTGGGATTTAATGGTGTGGAGGTTTTCAGCCATTGTCCCTGTGCGTGGCCCCAGCAGGGAAAAAAACAATTTGGGTTAATAATCAGACCTTAAGGAATCACAACTTCAGGAGTAGACTGAAAATGATGCAGGAAGAATTTTGGTTCTTTATAGTTTTACTATGGATTGTTTCTGAGGAAAGAGTAACCAGTTAAACAGCTGGGCAAATTCAGGAGCCTGCCAAGAAGGTGCTACAGTCATCTGAAAAAAAAGCCGGAAGGGTGACTTCTTAGCACAAGCTTTCCCGCTTAGCAGAAAGTGAGGCTTGACTGATGTATTTCTCAGGCTTCCTTTAAAAGGAATGCGTGTTGTTTTATTTTCATCTGAGGGCACATTGGGGTTCTTTCTGCTATGACAAGAGGCAGTGCTGAAGTTGGTTCTGCTTTGTGGTAGTTAAGAGACTTCTCAGTGGAAACTCATTCCTAAGATACATCCTCTAAACCAGAAGTGTCAAACATAAGGCCTGCGGGCTGGATGTTGCCCTCGGAAGCTCTTTATCCAGCCCTCAGATTCTCGCAGCACCACCTCCAGCTGCTGAGCTGTGCTGAACTGTCACTGCTGAAAAGGCAGCCCACATGTGATCAAGATTTGCATAGTTTCTCTTGCAGCTAATGAGTTCCTAAATGAGAAAAAGTGCTTCTTTCTGGGCATGACCTGCTTAGTGACATCACTTCTGGTCCTCCATAGGCACCATGAATGCCACTGTATGAAACAAGTTTGACAACCCTACTTTAACCTCAGTAGGTTAGGTCATCAGAGAAGTTTGACAACCCTACTTTAACCTCAGTAGGTTAGGTCATCAGAGAAGGCCTTTTTACAAGTGCCGCCGCTTAGGGAGGTACGTGGAGCGGCAAGAAATAGGGCCTTCTCAGTAGTGGCACCAACGCTATGGAACCCCCTTGACTTAAGAATGGCTCCCTCTCTTGAGAATTTTCGGCGAGGCCTGAAAACCCTTCTGTTTAAACAAGCCTTCTGAGTTCTCGGCCTTTTTAACATCTTTTTAACATCTTTTATATTTTTTACAGGCCTGATTCTTTTATTATTTGCTGCTGCTCTATGCTCTTTTTACCGGACTATTTTTTTATCTGATTGCTGTTTTTATGATATGTGTTAGTATGTTTTTATTTGTTTTAAATTATGTTTTTAATCTGTTTTAACCTGTTGTAAGCCGCCTTGAGTCCCTTCGGGGAGAAAGGCAGGGTAAAAATAAAGTTGTTGTTGTTGTTGTTGTTAAGTAAGAGGTGAATGTCTCCACTGCTGGTTAACTAGCTGCAGTTTGGGCAGTCTTCCTTCACCTGAGACTGGTGCTGTACTTCTCATGTGCTACACAAGCATGTTTGTTCCATGTGGGGAAGCATGCTGAGTAGCTGGCAATTCTGCAGGATGGTCACTTTGCCTAAAATAAACCAGCAAGCCAGAAATGATGTTATGTCATATCCTGACATGTCATGTCATACTACAAAGCAGAACCAACTTCAGCACTGCCTCTTGTCACAGCAGAAAGAACCCCAATATGCCATCAGATGAAAATAAAACAACACGCATTCCATTTAAAGGAATCACTGCCAGGATATCCAACCCCAGGACATGCCCCTGACCCAGGAATAAAACCAGGGTGAAATAAAGACAAATACTTGTTGCAGTCAAGTGATACATGCAGAAGATTAGTGCTTGGAAGAAAGGAACCTGACTTGTCTGATGTCCAATGCCAGTAATGTCAGGTGCCAGTGTGGCATAGTGTAATCAAGACCACAAGCAGGACAAGGCCTCAGAGGAATAGAAGGACTCTATCACTGGGGATCAAGAGCAGTCAGCAGACACTGACTGCCACCCAGAAAGATATCCTGCTTGGGGAGCCTGCACAATCAGACTGATCCAGCTCCAGCCTCTCCAGGTAAGCAGGGACAGCAACAAATCAGACTGGAATTACAGACCAGAAGGTGCAGTTCCAGTCCCTCATGGGAACTCCCATTTCTGACTCCTACTCAGGAGAAGAAAGCCAGAAGCAATGCATGCTCTGGATCATGGCTCTGCTGATGCTCCAGCTGGGGTGGGGCAGCAGGATTATTATTAACATTAATCATTAACAGTATTTATATACCGCTTTTCAACTAAAAGTTCACAAAGCGGTTTACAGAGAAAAATCAAATAACTAATGGCTCCCTGTCCCAAAAGTGCTCACAATCTAAAAAGATGCAAAAGAACACCAGCAGACAGCCACTAGAAAAGAGACTGCTGGGGTGTGGTGGGCCAGTTACTCTCCCCCTGCTAAAAAGAGGAGCACCCATTTGAAAGAGTGCCCCTTACCCAGTTAGCAGGGGTTAGCAGCTGTTAGCAGGACAGCTATACAGGTGCTCAGTTAGTGCTTGGGGTTTGCTAATGCCACAGCTTACCTGCCTCAGTTTCTAGGTCTGTGTGCTGCGTCAGGTGGACAAAGCCCCAATGGTTTTGGAAACCGTGTTCCCTGGCCTGATGAGCAGCTCCCTGGTCTCCAGGAGAGAGGAGCATTCCAGCCATGTGGCCAGAAGCATCACTGGGATTTGTGTCACCTGGTGCAAGAGCTCATTATGTCAACCCCATGATGGACTTCCTCCTGTACCAGACCATACAGAATAAATTACAATATCATATGCACAACCTAAATGCAGTAACATCACTAGGGTTGGTGTAAGCCAAATTAACTTTATTGTAACCCCCATGAACATTCATTCATTCATTCATTCATTCATAACAGTATGGGTCACCCAACAAATCAGTGATCAACAAAAAAGCAGTCTGAATAAGAGTTCCAGTATTAGTTGTATGAGAGTTGACTCATACTATCACTTCTTTGGTTCCCTGCTGTGTCAAAATAACAACCTTACTGGCTCTCAGAACAATCAGTTTCAATGGTCGGTTTTGAGTTTAAAAAATCCACTTTTTGTTATGTAAGGCAGTTGTGCTTTCCTTCTCTGGTTATTTGGCTATAGCTATTGATAGTATACAGATAACTCAATGCAGATGGTTTCATTGCTTTATGCATTAAATTACCCATCAAATGATATATAACATGATGGTATTATTTGAAAATAACAAAATTTTCACAATTTTGGTCAGTAGTGGTGTCACCCCCCTGAGTGTGTCACCTGGTGTGGTCTACACCCCTCTCCCTCTAGTGACACCACTGCACATGGCAGTGTTAGTGAGAATGGGCCATAGCCCTTAGGTTGTGTATTGTGCAGGCTTCTCCAGACTTGGCTAATGTTATATCCTGTACTTGAACACTGAAGGGAGGGCATGTCCTTTTGTTGCTGATGTTGCAATTCCTCCTTAATACTGCCAAAACAAATTGATTGAATACTGCATCACAAATAGGAAGGCTCCCTTTTAATCGAGCCTTAGGTAATGCACAATTGGGGTTGGGAAGGCAAAATGGTCATGAACGTGATTAGAACAGAGGGGGCTGGGGCTATAGCCAGTGGGGAGAGTACAGGACACACCACTACCCCTTCTTCCAGATGCTTTCAAGGCAGGTGAGATGCACAGTGCAGATATCAAAGCAAATTATTGACTGTTGACAAGTTGTCACTCTCTCTACCTCACAGGGGCATTGTGAAAGCTAACTAGTTAATGAACAAATGAGGTGCTAGATGAAGTGATCAAGCCAGGCTTTTTAATGCTTGTGGAAAATGTGATTTGCTGGGTAAGTGTTACTGATTCTGTGCAGGCACAAGAAGTTACACTTCTGCTGATGTCACTGTAGAAAAGTCCCAGAAGATGCTCAGGTTTATTTCTGGGATGGGAACCAATGAAAGAAAGTTCTGGTAACTTATGTGTCTACAAATACTTGCTTAAGTTCTATTAAGTAATTTGGTTTGACTCGGTTGACTGGACTGATATTTGGATTGGAGAGAAAAATGTGTTTTCTTTTTAGTTTTACTCCTAAAGTTCACCACTGTAGGTTGAGAAGGTTTGTATCTTGTGATATAATCTGAAACAGTCATTATCTCAGGACCTTTAGCTGACATGCATCTGGAAGTAAATTCTGCACAGAGTGGTTTTATTCATTTATATAATATCTAGCCATTTGGGTAATGCTTCAAATACTTTGGGCTGAGCATTTATTGATCCACTGGGGTTCCCAGACAGTAAGTATATTGGCACAAGAAATCTAGTCTATTTGGATTTCTAGTTTCCTCTCCATGACTGTTAAGCTTTTTTTCAGTAGGGGCCAGGGAAAGTGTTCTTAAAATGTAAGCACTCCTGAAATTTGCAAAACATATTACAGACTGGTGGTTAGCAGTAAAAAGCTAATCACCTGGAGACTGCCACAAAATGACTACACACTGGGAATTGGATTGTTAAACTCTAGGAGCTAAAATAAACGTGTCCAAATTTTACTGGATGCTAAAGTAGAAGTAAGCAGCAACCTCTGAAATACCACTAGACTAAGGAAGGTGAGGGCTGTTGCCAGGTCTGCTGTGAGCCTACATTCTGATATTGCCAGGCTTGGAGTTTCTCAGCCCTAACAGCTGAGATCATTTGTACTATGGTAGTAACCTGGTAACCTTCACCTGGTAAATTTCACTTCACCTTCATTTACCCTTCACCTGGTAAATTTAAATTCTCTTGCAGAAATGTGCTTGTCTTCTCTTTAAAATTCTCATATGCTTTGCCTTAGAGCTCTGAAATTTGCTTCAAATGTCATCTGGTGGGAAATTTTGATGCCAGCCTACTTTTAAGCAAAGATATTTTATGTGCAAAATGTGTGCTATCAGACCATGGCCCAAATCCTAACCAACTTTCCAGCACTGGCATAGCGGTGCCAATGGGACGTGTGCTGAATCCTACAGTTGGATGGCACTTACTGAGGCCTCCTCAAAGTAAGGGAATGCTTGTTCCCATACCTCGGGGCTGCATTGCCCTTATGTCGGTGCTGGAAAGTGGGTTAGGATTGCACCCTGTGTTTCTCAAATTGTGGGTCGGGACCCACTAGGTAGATTGTGAGCAAATTTCAGGTGGGTCCCCGTTCATTTCCATGTGCATTTTATTTTTAATATATTATTAAACTTGATGCTTCCATGGTATGTGACTACATTTGGGGAAATATAACAGATCTGGACTTTTAACAGGATACTATGTATATGCTTTTAACAATGAAAGTCAATGGGACTTATTCCCAGGGAAGTGTGGATAGACTTGCAGCCTTTGGGGTGGTTGGGGAATGTTTTCTTAAACAGATCAGCACATACTCAGGAGGGTTAAGGGGGTTCTTGATTTTAAATAAATTTTAAAACTTACAGTAAACTTTGAAATCCTAACCAACTTTCCTGCACTGGCATAGCTGTGCCAAAGGGGCATATGCTGCACCCTGCAGTTGCATGGCAGACACAGAGGCCTCCTCAAGGAAAGGGAATGTTTGTTACCTTACGTTAGAGAGCTTCATTGCCCTTACCTAAGTGCTGGAAAGTTGGTTGGGATTGTACTCTTATTTACTTAATTGATTTGATTTGATTTTGCCATATGGGATGTGTTAAAAAATTTCCTGCTTGATGAAGTCACGTCCAGCCATGACATCACTTCTAGGTAAATGACATCGTATTTAGGGATCATTTTTTTGTATAGGACCATTTCATCATTTGAGTCCATGCCTGTGAACCAAATGAAGGCAGCATAGGCAGTCACATTGGATGGCTTTGGGGCTCAAACCTATAGCTCAGCCACAACAGACTATCAGAAGTGATATGATCTGAAAGAAAAGCTTTGCCCTAAGTGATTCAGATTCCTTTTTCCAGAGGTCGTTGCCATCTGCATTTTGTCTGCTTCCAATTTCAAAGTTTCCTTTACCTGCAGCCAGATTTTTTTCCTACTTGATTGGGAATTTGTGGCATGTTTCAGCAAGATAGAATTTTGTTCCCATGAAACCTTTCTGAAGGCTTGTTGTGAATCATTGAGCATAGCAATGATCTCCAAGAGCTTTTAGAAGTGCATGTTGAATTAAGCTCCAAACTGCGGAGAGGAATCTAGATCCCTGTAGGCCACTGTCACCTATTGTTGTCTCTTTACATCTATGTTCTGTCTCATTCTACAAGTAAGCAGAGCACACTGGTAGCAAGGTTTTACCAGTTTAAAACTCATCTCATAACCATCTGCAATACAAAATGCCACACCTTCTGGCTATCAGTTTAGTCAAGGTCTATCCATAATGCTCCCTAATGCTTGTACTTTGAGACTATGAAGTTTCCATAGAAGATGGGATAGATGTGAAGGGCTCAGATCAGGATCCTTGCTATGCTATTTTAAAGACTAACAGATTTATTATTATTATTATTATTATTATTATTATTATTATTATTATTATTAGGAGATTTTTGCACAGTCAGGTAGGTGTTACTGACTGGTTTGTTTTATCTAGACATTGAGTCCTTCCCAAGAACCTGGGATGCCTGGTTGGACCACAAAACTGAAAAACTGTAGACTAGCAGCCCAGTTCTAACTAAACCACCACTACCTACTGTTGCAGCTGGTACCAATAGAACATGTGCTGCATCCTGCAGAGGGAGGCAGTCCTGGAAGCCTCCTCCCTGGAGCAAACGTCCACTGCCCAATGGGTCTCCTTGGATCTGTGCCGTTTTGGGAGATGGAAAGGGAGAGGAATGGGATGAAGATCTTGGTGCATGCTGGTGACACTGGGATTCATTCCCTGCCACTCCCATTCCACCTCCTGCTCCACCTCTTCCTCACTCAGACACTCCCCTTTTCTCCCCCACCTTACCCTACTCCTCAAAAAGCAGAATGTATCTTAAGAATATTAGCTTAAAGCGAATTAATGCAAAACTGTTTTATAAGCTCTTCTCCCTCCAACAAAAAAGGTCAATGGCCTAAAGAAAGCTGTGCAAATTATCCATCTCCTTGATGGAATATTAGGTGAAATGTCTCCCTGGGTGACATGTTATCAGAGTCGGCGAACGATGAGCTTTTACCTAGTCTCTCAGTCCTTGTCTTGGCTGAAATGATCAATGACCAAGGATGTCACTAGAAATGTGATAGCAAGACTTCTTAATTACATTTTCAACTTCAGGCAAGTTTAAAAAACCTGAAAAGACAGAATGCCAAAGAATACTTTAGAAATTAAAGTTTTAGAGAGGCATGACTCTTGCTGTAGACGAGCAGTGTTCTTCAACCTGTGGGTCGTGAAGCCTCATTTGTGGGGTCATGGCAACTCACAGGAACAAAAATGGCCAGCTTCCATGGCTTCCCCAGGATGATGATGGTGGCAGTGGAGAGAGGCCCCCTCATTCCATAAAACTTTACACACTATTTCATTGGTGGCCGTGCATGGCAGAGGCCTTCCAGATGTGGCACAGCTTCATGAAGTGGACGTGTTGTGCATGATTTTGGATCAGTGAAGATCTGCACGACCATAAGGGGTGGTAGTGACGGGGTGGGGGTTGAGTAGCAACAGGGTAGGGTGAGCGGATCGAGTCCTGGGAGAGGGCAGGATCAGCAGTGGGTCCTCGGTCTCATACTTGGTTTGTTGTGGCATGAAAAAGGTTGAAGACCACTGCTATAGAGTATTCAGAGTATGTTCCAAGGTGTGGGAGTGTGCAATGATGTGGTGCTGTTGGATGTAGCCAGCAGAGGGCAGTAAGGCTAGGTAGATAGCGGTAGGGGTGACAAGGTATTCTCTTTCTCTTTCCTGAAATAATAGCACATTTGTCTCCCATTTGGGGAAGGACAGAAACTCAGCTGCAGAGGATCTGCTTTGCAAGAAGAATGTTCGGGTTTCAATCGCTGGCACATCTCCAGGTAGGGCAAAGAAACACACACACCCCAGAGAGACACTGCCTGCCAGTGAAGACAATACTGTGTTAGGTGGACTGATTCAGTATAAGGTAGTTTCCTGAGTGTTCCTGCTGCTTCCCCCCCTTTTATTGATATCTAGATTGTAAGCACCTCAGGGCAGGGGCTTGTAGAACATGGTTGACGCTATGTAAATAATAATCACTTCTCAATGTAAAAAGTGTGCTTTGGTGTAAAGAAATGAATGCTTTGAAGTTGATCACCTTTTTCCAGTTCTGGGGCTAGACCCACATGGCAGCAGTTTGATGGCTTAGCTTATTCACTGCCATAATGTAGATTTGTTTGCTTTTTTTCACATACAGTGCCTCTTTTCTTCTGTCACACACTGGAGGCTAGGGTGCTCACAAGCCTGCGTCAGCAATGGAAAAGCCAGAGGCAGGTTCCGATTAATCAGCCCAGAGAGTATTTAATCTGTGTTCCAAGCCATTCATCATTTGATTAGTGCCGTTCAAAGATTAATAATTTGATTCTGGCAATTAATAAATGGAATGGAATAAACGGAATGTGGGGTAAGGGAGGGCAGGCTTTAATTACTGGATGGGAAAGTTTCAGGGGGACATCAAAAGCAGGATGAGTTAATCTTTTGTCTCCAAGTGAGACTGGGGAGCCGACATTTGGAGAGCAGGTTTCTGCAGGATGGCATCTCTGAGACACCTCTCTGAGACAGAAGTGTGCAAGAAACATTTTGCATTTTGATTGTGGCGAGGAAGAAAAGTGGGTGGAAAGGAGACTGAATGATGAGTCTTCTTTCTTTTTAACTCTGGGGATCATTGGGATTTCAGGACTAAATGAAGCCTTTGCTGTTGAATGGAGGGCATGAGCTTTGGAGGAGATTTGGGTAGTGGGGCAGAGGAGGCTGGCATGGGAACAGAAAGAAGGAAATGTTTGAGAATGGGAGAGGATGTGCCTGGGAAGAAGTTGGATAGGGCTGTCACCTCTCTAGACTCTTAGAAGCAGATTGATTTTGCAGTAACTAGTAGGGGATCATTTGAAATGCCATGCAATGAAGCAGAGTTTTGGGCCATCTCTGTCAGTATTGTCAACACAGCATGGCAGCACCTCTCCAAAGTCCAAGAGGGGCCTTAGTCCTACCATGAGATACCAGAGATCTGGAACATTCTGCAGTGAAAACAGGTGCTCTGCTACTAAGCTAGGGCTCTTGCTGTGTTTCACAGCTTCACCTACTGATTTCCACAATCCATAAATATACAGATTGGTCCCAGCTTAGCCTTTTCCCTGACATGCTAGTTTGCAGTTTGTAGGGAATCTATCTCCTGAATTGTTAGTTTGCTGTGTGCCATATTTGTATATGGATTTTTTGGGGGGCGGAGGGGTATGGGATTATTCAACTATTCTGGAACCCTGAAAAACCAGCTATGAGGGACCAGAAGACTCTGAAGTGCAATAGAGAGGCTGCTTCTGTGAACTTGAATTACTAACTGCCAGTTTGTTTGCAGCTAAACTCTACCTTACATACTTTTAACAATTATGCAAATTAGAAGCTGCTTTGAGAGTTTGTCTCACCTGCAAAGCTGGGCATAAATAAAATGATGTGGATCCCCAGCTGTCATCTGCAGTTTACACTTGAGAGAGGTTGATTGTGCCACTTCTGGGTGGGAGAACTTTAGGGAGAACTTGGTCTGAGCATGCTAGAGCCTACAGAAAGACTAGCATTCTCAATCAGCACCCAAGGGAGCTCCTCTTTCCCAAGATGGCCAGGTTCCACTCTCTAAAACCCAGAACAGTAAGTGCTGCTGCTAGCACATCAAAGGCATGGAAAAATTTCATCAAAACACCTCCAAGCTATCGTGCATATCAAGTGGAGAGATAACCATCAGAAGTAATGAGGTTGACACGGGTTGCACAAACCACCCATTGAAGCAATAAGCACTTTTTTGTGTGTACACATATGCACTCTGCTGGATTGGACTTGTCCCCAGTTTAGAGGACACAAAGCTCTCCCACACATGACTGTCTGTCCCTGAGCAGATTTGCCCTGTGGAAAGATCATGGTAGGAACCATAAGGAAAGGAAACTTTTTTCCCACTGTCACACATTGCAAGGCTGATTTGTTCACTGTGTGAGGTCAGAATTCAAACCTGCACCTAAGTTTGCCAGGTCCTCAGAGCAGACTCGCCGGGTTCCCTGGACTCCAGCACCTAAGCTTGAGAGCTGAGGAGTAGTTTCTCAGACCAGGATTAGCAGCAGCGCACCTGATGGGCCAGGGAGGGGCCATCTCCTTGTGTGGCTCTCCCCAATGACTTGGAGGAAGAGGGAAGAAAGCCCAGGAAGGGGGAAAGAACACCGCAATGAACGGGTTACCATGTTGACGGGGCTAATACTCTGGTTTAATTATTGATTGACTCATGCTCCCTTCAGGATATAATGCAAGTGTTAACAACTCACAGAGCAGCCTTCTGAACAGAACAGACTGTCCTGTCCTGTGTCACCCAAAGGGTGTGGTGAGCTGCTCTAAACAGGAAAAAAAAAGTTCTGAAAGATTGTACTTGGGGCATGTTCTCTATTTGATGTACTGGGAATAAAAACACAGGGATATGCAAAATCTTTTGAGAAATGTGGGTGGTCTTAAGGAGCTGTACTTAGCTCAGGGCTTCAGCCAGGGTGGGTCTGCTGCCCTGCCTAGGGATGGGGGGGGGGGGTGGAGATTGACAATTCAACTTGTGGCACAGGAAGTTGCCTTCTGCTGAGTCAGACCTTTAGTCCATCTGGCTCAATGTTGTGTACATGGGCTGGCAACAGCTCTTCAGGATTACAATGAGGTTCAGAAATGTCAGGGCTTGAACCTGGCAGCACCTGCATGGAAAGCATGTGCTCTGCTACTGAGTTCCAGCCCTTTCCTATGACAATAAAGACCTCCATTACCAACAAGAGCTTGGTTTAACCTGTTTCTGCCCAGCCCATAGGTGTACACATTTTGGTCCCTGTTGCGTATATGCCACATTAGGCAGAAATGGCTTAACTGGAACAAGTGTAGGGGTTTGTTTTTTTTTTAAGTCAGATATAGTTGGTGGTCCTCAGAAGAGCAGTAGTGCTCCAAATTCTACCCATCTATCCAGCTGGGAGTGAGAGGACCCTGAACTCCTAAGGAAAAAAAAAGGCATTGTATACTTGTAATCAATTAATACCTGGGAGTACATCCCACTGAACTCAGTGAGATTTGCATTTGAGCAAACATAGGATTGAGCTATAACAGCATTTCTCAATCAGTGGTATACATACCACTGGTGGAACTTGAGATGCGTCTGGTGGTACATGCAGGACCCCCCCCCCCAGATACTCGCAGCCCACCAGCAATGCAATGTGACAAACAGCGATAGGAGGCTTGGCTCAGCAATCAGAGCTCCAGCGTGGACTTTTCACACACTCAAAAAAGCCTTCCCTCCCACCCAGGCCTGATTTTGCCCTGTCAAGCCTGGCCTCCCAACCTGGAAGTGATGACATCATCACCAGTTACTTCCAGTAGTACTTCCAATAGGTGGACCATGTGAAGTTGCACAGTGGGGAACAAATGTTGAGAAACACAGGACAATAACAATGTAATCCTATGCATGTCTACTCTGAAGTATGCTCATTGTGTACATTTTCCGGCTTACTCCCAGGAAAGGGTGCATAGAATTGCAGCCTAAGTTCATTCAGCAGAGCTCTGGGCAGCATCACTGCACTTTTTTTTTTTTAAAGTAGCTTTCCTGTAAAGAATGTCCAGTTATTAATTTTTCTGGCCTGATTGCCACCCTTCAATCTAATAATGAGCCAGATTCTCTCTGACTCTATCACCTCTTCACCTTACACATTAATCTCCTGTGCGGAGTATTGTCAGGAGCTCACGGAACTCTCCTAGAACATCTGCTATACAGCCCACTTTGGCAGCCTTCTCCTCAAAGAGTTCCAAAAGGTTAGTGAAGCATGACTTTCCTATCCCGAACTGCCCAGGCTCTCCCTAATCAGACCAAGTGATGCTTTTGCCCAATATTCTTCCTCTTAATCTGCTAAAATAATACGTTTCTAATACCTCCCCTACAGCAAGCAGCAATGTGTAATTTCCAGTGTTTAAGATCTTCATTATTAAAGCAAGATTCAAAGGGAGAGAAAATTAGGACAGAGGGTTAAAAAAAGAATGTATGATTTGTGGGTCTTTTGGAAACATTATCCTGCCCTGGCAGTTGTCAAGATTCCAAATGCCAAAAGTCCAGTGCTCTTTCTACACAAATTGGATGAGGCAGCACATTGTCCAATCATTTATTAGTTTCAGGATACACGGTACTTTATCTAATACATAAGCAAAACAGACAGCCCCCTGCCCCAAGGAGCTTACGATGTAGATGGTGATGAAGGCAAAAGAGGGAAAGGAGAGAGAGACAGGGGTAGGCGGAATAAATAAGAGCAATTGCAGCTCCTAATTAGCTCCTAATTAGCTTTCCAGCACTTACATAAGGGCAATGCAGCTCTGAGGTAAGGGAACAAACACTCCCTTACTTTGAAGAGAACTCTGTGAGTGACACCCAACTGCAGGATGCAGCACACGTCCCATTGCGCACTGCTATGCCAGTGCTGGAAAGCACCGACAGAAGGGCTTAGGATTGCACCCTTTGTCAGATACAGAATACAGGGGTGGGAGGGTGGGGAATAACATTAAAAATAAGCAATCCATAGAATTTTTCCACAGTATTGTAAAACAAATAGTAGCCAGATATTACTATTAATTTATGAAGCTGCTTTATTCTGAGAGCTATTGTGGTGAGAGCATGGCAGAACCAGGAATGGTGAGCCACGATGAAGCTTACTAGGTGACCCTGGGCTTATCAACACCTCTCAGTTTAACCTAACACATAAAACTGTTGCGAAGAAAACAGCAGGAGGGAGAGAGAAACCTACATGCTACCCTGAGCAGCCTGGAAGAAGAGCGGTGTAAAACATGTAACTGATGATGTATACAGAATTAGACTGTTGGTTGCTGCTACAGACCCAATGGACAGAAAAGGGGATTCCATTCAGCTGTTTTATCTGCCTTTGGATCTGGCAGGAGTCATGTTCTGGGACAAAGAGCAAGTGGCCTTTTTTGATCAAAAGTCTTCCCTTCCTTCTGTCCGCACACCTGCATCTGCCAAGCCGCAAATGATCTTAGGTTTGCTCAGTAATTCAGCTCCACACCACTATTCATTTTGTAAGAACTTACAGAACTCACCATAAACTAAGGCCTTATTTATGCACAGGAAGAAAGCCTGACCTCCCTTATTCCAAGCCATGTTTGCTCCAACGTTATGAGTTCAGGCAGCCATTACACTACCCAGTAGGCAGGTTTACTCAACTCATGTCCTTTTAATTGAAATTTTCTGGCAAGAGACTAGCGTGGAAGGGGAGAAAGCTTTGGACTACAGAACCCCTGGATCCAAATCTGCAGTGATAGCACCAGAAAGAAAAAAAAACCTGTCTGTGTACTGAGGTTGGCACAGAAGGGGGCTGCATGCATTTCTTATGAGGGGAATTTTCTGACAGAAAAAGAATGGTGTATTTTATACCAACAATCCCATCTTGAACATATTCTCTCTACTGCCAGTCCTATTGATTTTGATGAAGCTGACTTTCAAGTAACCAATTTAGGACTGCAACTTTATTTTAATTCCTAGGTTATGTTTCAGCAGGGGGGGGAGGATGAGGGGCTGAGCTACATGTCTGGGGGAAATGTGTCCCCCTCACAGTACCTCTGCAACTTGCCTCAGGGCCCAATCCAATTTTCCAGGGCCAGTGCAGCCATGCCAGTGGGGCATGCACTGCATCCTGTGGTGGGGAGGCAGTCACAGAGGCCTCCTCAAGATATGGGAACATTTGTTCCCTTACCTCAGCGCTGCATTGCAGTGGCACCAGTGCTGGAAAGCTGGATAGGATTGGGCCTTCACTCATGAGCCTGGGTGACCTTGGGCAGGGCTAATGCTAAATCCTCATCCCAGTCACAGAGCTTGAGGACTGAAAGAACTGCCTATATACTGAGCTGGGTTCCTTGGAGAAATGATGGGACCAAATGAATTATTGACCTCAGCGGGAAGCTTCCCTAACAATGGAGACATTTGGCAAAACAAGGCTTTGGTCTTTTTTTTTTTTTACTGAGTCCCAAAATTGGGGCTACAGCTGGCTGCTTATCCTCCTGGAAGGGACAATCCTGCAAAGAGCCCACAGGTGTGACTTGTCTGAGGAGGGACTGGCTGATTCACACCTGCACTGGGGAAGTGACAAGCCAGCAGGTGACAATCAGTGTGTCACTCCCCACCTTCCCCACCTGGAAGAGGCACCAAATGAAGCTATTATAAACTGTAAGAAATGGCATCTCCTTCCCCCTCAGAGCTGCAGGGGGCCTGGAAGAGCCCTCCCTGCCTGCAAACAGAGCCACCACCCAGGGTGACCTGCCTGAATGGCCTCGCCAGAGCAGGAGACTGTGAGTACTTTTTCTGAAGCTGCTTAAGACAGTTTGGCTTCTTTGCAAAAGTGTTGCAGGTATTGGCTTTCCACTAAAGGGGGGGGGGGAAGTGACTCTAGAGGCTGAGCAGCTGTCTGCCTGCAAGTTCTTGTTCCAGGGGCAGCGGCCTTGCTTCTCCATCATAGGTTCTGGAGGAAGGGAAGGACAAAAGACTGCATGAATCTCCTTCTTAAACAGTTGATCTGCCCTGCTTTTATTGTTAATGCTAATATAGGATTGATTGATTGATTGATTATTATAACTGTTGATCTGAGTATTACTATTCAGAGTTTTTGGGGGGGAGAGCAGGGACAAAGAGAATTTGTCAGGATGAAGGGCACACAGTCAGAAGTTTCCACTCTTGGTTATGCTTCTTATAAAGAAAAAATGAACTTTAAGAATGTTATTATTTAATTTTACCTCAGCAAATTCAACAGTGTTACCAATTCAGGTCAAATGGTGCCACCCACACAGCCATCTCTTCTCTATAGGTAGAGGTATTTATTTCCAGTGAGTAAGTTAGGATTACAGCCTTATTGAACCCAATGGGCTTACTTCTGAGTAAGATAAATAACACCATTTTCAAACACCTCCAGGGCTGGGTGCTGTCATCTAAGGTAGGTGTTTCTGAAAAGCAGAGTCCCTGGTTGCTTTTCTTTTCTGCCTTGAGTTAATGGAATTGCTTATTGCAGTCAATGTAGCTACTAGGGGACCTGATCCTGTAAAATGAATGAATGAATACAAAAATGAATACAAAAACCCTTTCTCTGGCCATTGCTGTCCGTATTTGCTGCTTTGATGATGATTGGATTTTTTTTAGCTGCTTATTTAATTGTTTTATTACTTAAATTGTTTTAGACTCTTAAAAAAACTCTTTTTTATTTGTTTATTTAGTCATTCATAAGCTAGGCTTGAGAGACTCAGGTGGAAACATAGCCTATAAATTTCAGTATAAATTGGTTTCCACAGGTGCAGCAGTGCCACAGGGTATTGACAGGTCTCTTCTCTGGTAGCATAAAATCTTTTAGCTCCCAGCATTTGAACCGGAGTGGGAAGAAGAAGATAGGGTTGCCACATCCTTCTGAGATTGTCCTGGAGTCTCCACAAATCCGCAATGGTCTCCAAGTGGCAAAAGACCAAAATCCTGAAGATTTTCACAGGGCCTCCAGGAATTTCAAACACTACACCAGGTGCGCAAAAAATATATATCCACAAATAGGTTCAGTTTGAACCGACAGCCCGAGAGGTGGAGAGGCTGCTAATTAAACTGATAAACCCCCTTATTCTTCCAACTTTAGATAAAGTTGCTCTCCATAGTCTTCTAGAAACAAGAGCTAAGGGGGCCATGCTCCCTGACTGCCAGTAGCATAGCAGTGCAGTAAATATTGCAGGCATCGCAGTGCGCCACATAACTGCCCCCTTCCACTCGCCATCACAGCCACAGTTGCTGTTGCTGCCCAGAATGGCTCTGATGGTGAATGGGAGGGGCCAGTTAGGCGGTGCATTGCATCACCCGCAATACTTAATATGCTGCCCCCCTGTAGTTATGCTACTGCTGACTGTGGCCCCTCCTGGGGTTTAAGCAGTGTTGGATCCCACAGAATTGTGGGGAAGGACTTCAGGAAGGCTGAAGGTAAGGTCTCTACACAGAGGTCTTGGGAGGCAGGTTGGGAAGCCCATATCATCTGACTGCTACCTACTTTACTGCTAAGCCCTTCTGTACAGAGGGAGGGGGAAATCCTGCCTCCAAATGCTGCCAGTATTGTGCGCTGCATTTAGTTCATTCATTTCCATGCTGACACAATGGACACAAATGGCTTTGTGTGGAAAGCTTGTGCAAAAAAGGATCTCTAAGTCAAGTGGCTTGCAGAAAGTGTTTGATCCTGGGAGTCTTTTTTTTTTTTTTTTTAATGCATTCTCTTCTTGAACCCTTTCCTAGAAACTCTCAACCAAATGACTGCATGTGGGTATATAAGGCTTCAAAAGGCTGGACTACTTATCCATAGGAGAGGCTGCTCTGCTGCTACTCTTTCATTTGCTGTGGTCTTTCACTGGTGACTTTCCTGATCGCTTTGAAGGGCAGTCTTCAGTCAGAAGTGTTTCAAAATCTTACAGTGATATCTTTTATTTCATGGCTTTCTGTCCTCTGCCTTAAAAAAAAAAAAAGCAATTGCTGCCTGTGAACATGAGGATCAGTTTCAAGAAATGTCTCCATTTATTTTTGCTCTTGCCCGCTTGGTTCCCCCTCTTTTCCATAGTCATTTTTCAAAAGAGCACTCGTATCATTATGCACAATGCCTTAGTTGTGCCTTAAACTATGCCTTGAACTAAATTAGCCCAGCCTCAGTCAATTGCTATATGTCAACGCTGTGGATAGCAGTTGAGCTTGGGTTTGCTGAGATGAGCATTTAGGGAGATTTGGGGTATTTTGTTACATTGCTACCCTACCCTTCCTGCAAGAAAGAGTGGCATAAAATGGATATTTTATGGTATAGTATTTATATTTTGGCCCAATGGTAGCTGGGCCAAAAGGAAGTGACTGATCCAAGGTCACCCAGTGAGCTTTGTGGGTGAACTATGTTCTCCCTGATCTAAGGCCAAAACTAAGTGTCAAAACCAGGAGTGTCAAATTAGTTTCATATAGTGGCCTGAATAGCATTCATGACACCTGTTGCTGGCCCACAAGGGCCTCCTGAAACCACTTCTGGTACTTGGAAGCAAACCGGAAGTGGCTTCTGGGGGCCATTGTAAGGCCCATGGAGGCCAACAGCATGGGTATGCAGTTCTGTGTGTCCTCTGGAGGCTCCCGGTAAGTTCTTCAGTTTCCAGAATAGCTCCTATTTGGAGCCATTCAGGGGCAAGCCATTCAGGAGCTATTCAGGGAAGGCGGGAGGGCCCAACCTGTAACCCACCCACAATTTAGGAACTCCTGCATTAGGCAATAGGATAGATAACTAAAAATGTTTTGATGGTACAAAAAAAAAAAAAAGATCACCACTGGAATTATCGCATCTGAATTGTATAAGAAATGTTAAAAATTCAACGTAAACCATTTTTGTGTTATATAGTCGTTTCAGGAATGAATGACCAAACTCCCACCCTGATGATTCAGTTTCCCTGTATTAAAGCACTGAAGCCAGGGTAGGAGTCAACCTGCTGGCTGTTCTGGAGTCATTAAAGCAAGTAACAGCCATTGTTTTCCAGGTCAGGAGCAAAAGCCCAGTTCAGCTTCCCCTTGCAACCTTTCTTTCCATTCTGGTCTGTTGGCAACATTGCTTTGAATTCCATGGTGAAAAAAACCAAATGGTACTTCCTTGATAAAAGATAAGTTACATGACACTTCCTGCAGTATCACAAATCAAGAAGAAATGACCTTAGGACAAACAGTTTGTTCTTTAGAACTTGGCTGTTTAAACCCTTGGCATACAGTGGCATAATACCCTTATTATAACCTTGTAAGTAGAACATGTTGAAAGTAAATGCATTATTATGTTGGTTAACTGCTGGTGCTATCAGTCCTTTGTTAGGCAGGTGATGAGGTTAACAAAGAGTGATTTGTTGATGCAGGGCTGGTCCAGGACTTACTGACGCCTGAGTCGGATGCCACATGCTGCCCTCCTTGCCCAATGATGCCCCAACCTCTGCTCCTCCCACTCTCCAATATTCTCACTCAACACCCTCCTCCCCTCCACATTCCCTGTTCGCCTCTTCCTGTTCCAATCCAGGAAGTGGAAGGAGAAGCAGTGGAGGAAACTGAGTGGATAAAGATGGGCAGCCCCCACAGCACACTGCTTTCTGAAGCTACTACCTCATTTGGCCTCATGAATGGGGCGGCCCTGGATTGATCAGTCTTCAATGGGAACTATAAGTTATTGGCTGGCCTCCTGATGGTTGAGAATCTCCATATGTTCTTGAATGAGATACCACATCAGAGTTTAAGAGGGCGGTCCTACAGTAAAGACCGCAAAAGCAACTGTTTTGGAGACAGAGGTTGAGAGAAGACTGTGAAGCATCTGAGGGTGTTCTCTCTAAAATTCTGGTGTGTGAGTAGTGGATGTGATGCCGTGTCGGAGTGCTTCCTGTTTGCCTCTGCATGTACTCTTCTCATATATTTGTAAATCAAATATATTTGATTTTATAGAATATATTTGATCAAATATAATCTAATATTTACCTAAAATAAAATAAAAGGCCATAAGTCTGTCAGGCAAAAGAAACCAAAACTAGGAAGCATCAGTTTGGTGATGTTTCACTGCTCAGGGAAGAGGGGAATGCACAACCATATTGATGTAACTGCACTTCAGCCCCATTCTTAGGGGGCAAGGCGCATTGTTGGCAACTCCTTGGGAAACTGGGAATGGGGCAGAGACCTAAGAAAATGTTTCCCTAGAAAACAGCAGCCCTGGCACAAGCCATTGTGCCGGATTCAGAGCCCAACCCTATGCATGTCTACTCAGAAGGAAGTTTCATTCTAGTTAATGGGGCTTACTCCCAGGGAAGTGTGGATAGGATTGGGCTGTGAGTCAGCACCCACATATCCCACCTTCCCTTTCTCCCTATCATTGCCTCCATTGCTACTCTCACTGCCTCCACCACCTCCTGCACCTACAAGTTCTTCAAAACGGGCTCAGCAATAGGTGCCTGGGAGAGGAAGTCTATTTCTGTTTTGCTTCCCTGAACCTTTCCCCAGCTGGTTTTCTGGAAGCAGAGTTTGTGGCGGTGAAAGAATCTGCCACAGTCCTCTTCCCAAATGCTCTCCAGCCACAGTCTTTGGCAATGGCACTGGAGGAAGAGGCAGATATGGAGAGTTTCCTTCTAGGATAAGTGCAAAAAGAAGCATGTTAGTCCAGGAGGCAGGCATTGTATTCACTGCTGAAAGTCATATTATGTATTACAAACCCTAAGGCAATAATTAATTAGCATATTTGTCTGACATGTAATTGGGACAATTTGTTTAAACATAGTAAGGGGGGGGGATCCACAGTGGGTAAACATGTTGTACCTGTTCTGAGATTGGGAAATTTAAGCTAACCAGGACTCCCTTCTTTATTCTGTTCTGAGCTTATACCATAACTACAATCCTGGTTTTTAAACTGTTCTCTCTGTGAGGGCTGAACACTTGTTTATGAAGAATAATATATCCAATGTTCTGATAATGAGAGCTTGCAGGTCACGCAGTAGTAGGCTGGAGGGTGGGACGTCCTGGCTATCAAAAGTGCTCATGGTGTGTTTTTAAAGTCAAGTAATCAATCATTCTTCATTGCAGAGAGTCTATGTCAGTGAAAGGGCACATTCTTTGCAGGCAACAGGTCCCTTGTTCGACCCTTGGTATCTTCAGGTAGCATAGGGGAAAGACCTCAGATGAAACCCTGGAAAGCTACTCTGTCAGTAGACATTCCTGCAACCAGTAGAAGACTGCTTTATGCTGAAATGTGGGCATGAATGTATTCAGCAGTGCAAAAAGTCTCTGCTAGTGGTCGGTGTTTTGAAGGCTGATCAGCAGGAGAGCAAATGGATGAATAGGCCTGTCTTGCAGCAGGAAGTTACGTTAGATTACATTTTGCTGTCTGCTACCACTCCGGGTTTGCATTCAGGTTGGGCAGCCATGATCAGACAGCTTTGCTATACACTTAAATCAGTGGTCTGCCCATTCAATTCATCACAAATTAGCCTGAGATTTGCTCACCTCCTGAGGATGTCAGCTGACCACTTAGCCAAGTGCAACTTGGGTTCACGCTTACATATTAGCTCCTTGCTACTATCCATCTCAAAACACTTCTCCATTGCTACTTAAGTAAGGCAGGACATGGGCAACCCAGTCTTGCCCCTGGTTGCGCCACGAGATGCAGTAGTGCCAAAACCTTTGTCCCCTTTCCCTAAGGAAAGCCCCAAGCTCTGCAATGGGACTTCTCAAGTCTGCACTGGCTATTTTGCCAGTGCAGACTTGAGAACCTCTGTGCTGGGTTTTGCAGCCAAACAGGATACAGTGCAGCAGGGCTTCCGTTTCAGTATTGCCAGCTGAAAACTACAGATCTGTAGTATGTATGTATGTAGCAAATCTCAGGCTAATTTCCTTGCTGTGACACAGTCCTGTGCATATGAACTGATCCACAGAGTTCATTGGAGCTTACTCCCAGATAAGGGAGCATAGAATGCAGCATCTATTATTTGCATTGGTTCAGGCCAAACTGCACATTACAATGAATGCATGTGCTGCAAAATTTTATTTTGTTAAAAATAATTGGGGTGGGACATGCAATCCAAAGAGAAACCACAGTGAGGGAGTAGGGGGGCTTTGATGCTGCAGTTCCAATCCAGATTCTACATTAGTAGAAAAGCTTCCATTGGCTTTCAATCAGTGGCATAGCTAGAGGGGGTGGAAAGCACTAAGTTTTGCAGGGAACCTCACCAAAGGGTGCAAGTGGCCCCTCCCCTTCAGAGCCATTCCAGGCGGTGAGAGCTAAACAGAGGCATTCACCTTTGTTTTGCTCCCACCACCCAGAATGGCTCCGAAGGGGAGGGGGAAGGACCGCTTGCATGGCTCATTCAGGTGTTTTGCACCCCCTCTAGCTACACCACTGCTTTAAGTGGAAAGAACACAATGGATAGATGATCTGGATCATGGGGGCAAGGTATTAAAACCCACTTACATCCCACAGTTTTGTCTTGGATTACGTATACTTCCCCTTTAAAACAAACATTTAAGAGGCCAGCAATGCATGCAGTGATCACAATGTATAGATTAGCCCTTAGACTTCAATCCTAGCTAAAGCCAGTGGAGTTTACCTCTGAGTAAGACTGGGCTCAGGGCTAATATTGTGGTCAGCTAGGTCTGGCAGTAGCCCAAGTCCACACTCACCAGAAGGCCTATCTGGTCAGTCTGACCCCTCCATACTAGCAGTAGCTGCAGAGAAAGTGCCCAGTGCATCATTGGGCTTGGCAGGGGTAAAAATGGAAGACCTAAGGCAAGGACACCAAGAACCTGGCGCTGGTTCAGCACTGGTTGTGCTGTCACAGCCTGTTCTAGCTTGTCACTTTGGAAAAAAAAAAATTCCTTTTCCCATGCAAACCTCTTCGTGAGCTTTGGTTGTTGTTACTGAAAAGTGCTATATGCAAATATCTTTAATAGCTCCTTGTAAGCATTCCTGGCTTTAACTCTTTTGAATTATGTTTTTCAGTGTATCTAGCCCATACTTCTGTAATTCTGTCAAGGAGCTAAACAAGAACGCTGCTGGAGGGTCTATTTAGTGAATGCTCAAAGTGTCTCTGTCCCACAAGGGGTTAATCATATAGACCTTGTAGAGACATCTGGCAAAAGCTGTGGGTGTTTGGCTGTGGCAGATCCCAGGTCTGTACCAGTCTCTACAAGGGAGCTGTCACAGCTGTAGATTTATTCCCCACCCACCCACCTACCCCTTGTCGTGGGGTATGGGATGTTGAAACTGAGGCTGTAATGAAAAATATGAAAAACACAACCATTATGATTTAGTATCTAGGGAGGACCGCTGTTGGCTTCAGTTCATGATGGGTGAACAGACTGGAAGTGATTCCATGCCCATTTCACGTAATCTGGTATTTGGAGCAGGAAGGGGTGGGGGCAGGGGAGAGTGATGGCATTCCAAACTTTACGTATGTTTGTGCATGACGGTATACGCTAGCAGCTGATTAAATCAAGGCATGTCCTGATGCTGTGAATAATATGGGAGAAGAGATTGTTAAGCATGTAATGGCACCATATTAGACAATATGCAGAGGCAAGTCTGCCACTTTGCCTCTGCTACTGAGTTTACGCTCAACAGGAAGCTGTGGTCCAAACCAGGATGTATAGGGTTCTCCTTGCTGCGAAGATGTGTCTTTCACCCTGACCCTTTATAGTTGCAACAACTTAGCACCTAAAAATGTATTGTGCAAATTGTGTTAACTTGCTTGGCCATAAACTTGGTGGCTTTCAGTCACGGTGGCTGTATAGAACCTGCATGTTCAAAGTCCACAGAATCCTGGGAAGCTACAGTGGGGGTGAGCTATTGTCTAACTCTGGCTTGAATGTTTGGGGCAGTGCTTGAATTACAGGGAGCTTGGCCCCCTTAGCTTTTTCTGATGGTCCTGCCCCAATTACTGTTTACAGAAGGCTACAAGGGGAGTCATATGGGTTGGTAGAAAATGGAAGTCAGTGTGGGGCTTATGGATTTCATTAGCCCCCCTCTCCCCCAATAATTCAAGCATTCCTTCCCAGAGGCCTCTGATTGGTCATGGTGAGGCTAGACAAGATGGGCTGATTCAGAAAGGTTCTTCCTTCCTATTTGTTAAACTAAATAAACACCATAATGTGTCATGAATTTATTTGCCTCCAATGGCTCAGTGAATAAGCACCTGTGCTTTAATTGATCCTGACATTTGCATGCCTTGTTTGGTGTTAAACACAGGATCCTCCTAGAAGCATAACTGCTTGGAATGTGAAATACCAGTGACATATTTACATACTAGGATTGGAGGAGAAAACCACCTGTTTTACCCTTATTGCTAAATTCAAGACAGGAGGACAACTTGCATTGGATCGGAAGTCACTGTGTCCAACACAGCAATCAATAAGCAGAACTTCTTAAAGGAAGTAATTACATTAAGCAAAAAATGCAAAGCAGTGAATGCCTACTTTAGAACACAATCCTAAGCTTGTCTACTCAGAAATAAGTCTCATAGTTTTTCATGGGGCTTACTCTCAGGACAATGTGCATAGGGTTGCAGCCCTAGTTATTCATTTTGATTGTTTATTATGCCATCCATGTGCATTATACTATACAAAGAATGTCAGACAGGTCTTTGTCCCAAAAGGCTTAAAATCTTGAAATTAACAGAGGAAGGGGAGAGAAATAAAGCCAGGGATATGCAGGAGGAGAATATGCAATTATTTCAATTGTGTGCTTAGTCTTTGAATTCTGTGCTTAGTTGCAGTAAGATATGCAGAGTTTTTGTTGTCGCTGTTACTAAACAACTGGAAGTCAGGAAACTTTGCTGATCTACTACAATCACACAGGGATCTACTAGTTGATCCAGAACCACCTTCTGCCTGCCTCTGTCAAAAAAAAATGTGTAATGCATGATGCAGTCTTGAACAAGGGAGTTTTGTGGCTGTCTCTCAAACTATGAAAACACTCACTGTGTGTGCCAATATTCTCCCGGTATACCTCTCTGCCTTTCAAAATGAAAGAATGTGAAAGAAACAAGCAGCCAGAAAATCCTCAAGACTGCTGAAAGTTTAATGCAAAAAAAACCAATGGTCATGTTTATGAACTTTTGGTGTGCAACTCTCAGGCGAAGTGCTATTGATTTTACTTCTGCTGTTTTCAAAAGGCTTTCTTAAATTATGGCAGTGGTGTGTCCTCTTTTGGATTCAAGAGGGTAGAATGAATATATTATAGTACAGTATTTGTATGAGATAGGTTTAGTGCAGAGTTTCTCAACGTTTGTCCCCTGCTGTACCACTTTGCACAGTCCACCTATTGGAAGTACCACCGGAAGTAACTGGCGATGATGTAATCACTGGCGTCGCTAGGGAGGTGGGGGGTGCGGGCCGCACCAGGTGACAAGCTGGAGGGGTGACGGGCCCTGGGCAGAGGACATGCTAACATTGCGGCATTTGGAGCTACCACGTCATGCCATACACCGTTGGATGCAGAATGGGCAGTGGAGTGCAGTGCAAGAAACAGAATTGAAATCGCTCCTTTCTTTCAAAAGTTATGGCCAAAAACCCAGAAGGAAAAATGCATGGAGCCCTATGGAAAGTGAAAGTGAGCCGTAGTGCGTGTTTACTCGTGAATAGGCATACTTGCCTTAGTCCGTCGGAAAAGGCAGGCTAATAGGAATCCAATGACACCAGAATGGTCCCAATCCAATGAATGCAGCCCCCCCAAAATACCCGAGAAGCTCCCCCTTCCCAGCTGCAAGTCTGAGCCCGAAACGAAGCCACATGACTGGGTTTACTCGCAAGTAGGCAGACTTGCCTTAGTCGCAGGCTGAGAGGCTCCATGGATGGCAGAATGGTCCTCATCCAATGAGTACAGCCCCCAAAAACACCAGAGAAGGAGGTTCCTCGCTCCCAGTCGATGGAGCCCTATGGAAAGCAAAGCAGCCTCACAGTCGCGTTTACTTGTGAGTAGGCAGAAGTGCCTTGGCTGGTGGTCAGGCCAGGCAAAGGGGAATGTGAGGACACCAGAAGGGTCCTGATCCGACGGAGCTGCTCCAGAAGGCAGCCTCCCCCCCTCTCAAAAAAAAAAAAGAACAAAAAAGAGGCTTGAATGGTAAGGGGAAAGTTTTCTGTGTTGCACTTGCAAAGCCAGGTGGGTCTTTATATGGATATGCCTGAAATAGAAGAACTTTAAACTGGGCACTGGGAGGGCTGGAAATCTCACTGATTCTTTTTGGGCGGTTGTTATTGCAGGCAGACTACAGAGTAAGCTCCATTGACCACTATGGGACTTACTTCAGAGTAGACATGCATAGGCTTGGGCTCACAGGCTGTAATCCTACCCACTTTCCTGAGAGTAAGCCCCATTGACCACTATGGGACTTACTTCAGAGTAAACATGCATAGGCTTGGGCTCACAGGCTACAAGCCTACCCACACTTTCCTGAGAGTAAGCCCCATTGACCATTATAGGACTTACTTCAGAGTACATTCACTTGGTGGAACAGAACTGGCTCCCCCTTATTTAATTATTTTATTTTAATTTAATTATTTATAATTATTTATTTTAATTTGCTTGATGATGTCCTTTCTGGCCATGACATCACTTCCAATGGGTCCTAGACAGATTGTCATTCTAAAAAGTGGGTCCCAGTGCTAAAAGTTTGAGAACTGGTACAATAAGGTGTTAGTAAGTTGACGTGTGTGCGTGTGCGTGTGCGTGTGCGTGTGCGTGTGCGTGTGAGAGAGAGAGAGAGAGAGAGACTCTACAAGTTTTCAAAATCACTAAAATCAGAATTTGGAGGAATAAGACCATCATTTATGCAATATCAATCAATGCATACTTTCATGCAGAATGCAATGAAACAAACCACATTGAAATATCTGTGTTATAACAAAAGGTACAGCCAAAAAACTGGTGGGGGCGGGGCGATGGTACATCACCACATCCACCTGGGGCGTTGCCCCTCCCACTACATGGGGTGACGCACAGGCCTCCCGCACCGGGTGACGCGAATCCTAGTGAAGCCACTGGATGTAATCACCAATTACTTCCAGATTGGGAGGCCAGGTGCGACGCAACAAACACTGGTAAGAGGCTCCTGGCAGATGAGAGGGCTTTTTCGAGCATGTGAAAAGCGTACGCTGGAGTTCTGCCTGCTGAACCAAGTCTCCTACCACTGTTTGGGTGCAATCCTAACTCCTTATGTCAGTACTTTCCAGTACTGGCATAGCAGTACTAATGGGACGTGTGCTGCATTCTGCAGTTGGGTGTCACTCATGGAGGCCTCCTCAAAGTAAAGGAATGTTTGTTCCCTTACCTCAGAGCTGCATTGCCCTTAAGTCAGTGCTGGAAAGCACTGACATAAGGGGTTAGGATTGTGCCCTTTGTCCCATTGTCTTGCTGGTCCCATTGCCAGGCGGCGAGGGTCTGGGGGTCTCATGAGTACCACCAGCCACCCCCTCAAGTACCACTGGCTGAGAAACACTGGGTTACTGCATTAATTTTATCTGTGCACTGATTGTTCAAGGGAACACAGAGAGTTTATTACAGCGATCTGGGCTGTGTGTGCTCCAGACTATATTTGCTGATTGTGGCTGCACTGACTTTTCCCTCTGTTGAAAAGGTCTGATGAGGTCTTTGTTGCATGTCCTCCTGTTAAATACAAGACTTTCAACTGCACTGCCGTCTCCCACAGGTCTGATCGCAGGATCTTTTCTAGATAAAAACTAGAATACTCTTAATGGGTACATCTCAGTATCTTTGGCCCCCAGAGCCAAAGATGATTTTACTTGACGCCTGCCTGCTGAAGAGTCTTGTAGTACTTGAGAGCTCACTACTTGATTGTTCTGTTACTTATTTTGTTGGTCCTATCCAAGGCATTGCCTTACTTTGGATTGTGGATGTTTTTCTTCTAAGAGACCAACTTGGTAATCGAGGATTTTGTAACTTCAGAGCATGTAAGAGAGAGAATTATCCACCCACATAGCAGCACATGTATTCCCTGTATTTCAACATGAGTCACTGATCAGGGCAAGCATCCTGAGTGAGGGGATGCTAACCAATTATAGTGACTCATACAGAACTGGAAAAAAACAGCCTCCTTTTAAGGTTGTCTCATATTGCTGCATCACTGCACCCAGATCTATGGTTGTATCATTCCCCTCCCCACTGAGTTTCATGGTGTAGGTGAGATTTGAACTTGAAACTTGGATTCTTAGACAGGGCTATTTACCCATAGGTGGCACCACAACCATTTTCAAGTGGGACTTTCTCCACACCTTGGCATAACTATGGTCTGTATCCTCTTCAATGACCATATGAACTGAAATGCATTTTTTAAAAAAGCAATCCTTAAATCCCTGCATGTTAAATAGTAGCTCATCAGAGATAAAGTTTGTAGGCCAGTCTTTTTCCTGATGAGCTAGCTTTCTACATTCAGATATATTTTTTTAATATGTAAAAAAAGAGGCTTTGCTGTACCTGACATCTGAAGTGTGTGGTCATTAGATATTTGATTTTCTTTGTAAACTGCTTTGTGAACTTTTTGTTGAAAAGCGGTATATAAATACTGTTGTTGTTGTTGTTGTTGGTCCAGGAAAGACTTGGATTTCTTGTGGATTATGAGATTGGAGCAACTCCTCGAATCTGGGATTCACAAGAGGGGGCACAGTTGCCCATTAATGGTTGACCATATTGGAGGCAGCAGTGTTGACTGGAAGAGGGGTTGGGGAAAAGGGTGGAAGTGGCAGGTATCTAGAGACTGAGTGACTTTCCTGCAGAGCCAGAGATGATCCTTCAAAACTGGCATCTCAGCTGTAAACCCAAGATCTGGCAACTCTGTCAGGGACACAAAACAGTCCTCCTGTTGTAGCAACAATGGCAGGATCCAACGGAATTCTCATTACAGCAACACCCCAACATGACTGTGGGCATTTTCTTATGAAAGCCATGTGGGACTAGACAAGTCAGGACATTTTGAAGGTAGCCTGGAGCCAAAGCATAGGCTTGGCTCTGTGCGTGCGCAAAGGCACACATGTAACAAAAAAAAAGCAACATGAATTTAGTATAGGAATATGAAACAGGAAATTAATAAAATGACATAGTATATAAGCTTACAGAACAATGCACCAGAAAGTCATAATGTCCTTTGTTAGTTTGGAACACTTTTTCTCATAATCAGAAATGCAAGCCAGGCCAGGTTTCCCCACCCTGTCTCCTGTTATCTCCTGAGTAGCTAGCCACCTCCAATAATATCCAGCTAAATTCAGAAAGGATCAGCGTGTCTCTTCTCCCCCCCAATCTCTGGTATTTCCTGGTCTATAAGAGATCAGATGATTCTCCCATCTTCTGTAATCTTGTTCCAGATGTTTGTGAGCCATGGTGTCTGTCTGCCAACCAACTTCTCTTGAAAACACTTCACCTGCTTGGGCAGGAGAGATACCATCAGGAAGCCAACAGGACAGGAAAGTAATAGACTAACAGCCCAATCCTAGGCATATCTACTCAGAAGTAAATCCCATTCTAGTCAGAGGGCTTACTCCCAGGGAAGTGTGCTTTGGATTACAACCTAAGTTTGGGAAACCTCTGGCCTTCCATGTGGAACAGCTGCCCTCAAAATGCATTCCTCCCCCAGAACTGCAGTAAGGAAAAGGCTTGAGTCAACAACCAGTTGTGGCAGTTTCCCCTCAGCCATATTCGTGTCCTTGAAACATCCAAGATCAAACAGCAAAACTGGACTGTGCTGCAGATTTCAACCACTCCAACCATTGGTTGATGTCTCACCTGTGTTAAGATAATTTGCATGCATAATAATCACATAGCTAGGAGCAATTTGAAGCATAAAAAATTAGGCGTGGGGGTAAAACCAATTGCAACATTTCAGAATATAGGAGGATGTTGAAGTTAAAACAGAAAAAAACATTTTGATATGCTTAGTCAGAGGCAAGGGACAGAGAGTTGGTGACTTCCTACCCACACACATTTGACTATTATTTCATTTAAAAGTAGCCAGTATAAGACAGCAGCTCATGATATGTAAGATTAAAAAGCTATTCCATCTCCAAAAAACAAACAAAAAATAATTCCTGAGTCTGTACTTACTAAATGAATGCATATCTGATTACAAAAGTGTTTTGAAGAGAGAGAAATTGAAAGAAATATAATTACTCTAATAACAAACAATTTTCTGAGATCACTAACGGATATAATGATTTTTTTTTTCTTCAAGTGCTGAAGTTGTTTGAAGAAGAACTGCTGCTTTTGAGCTGTTCACTCATCCAATTTTGGCTTTCTACAGGTTTTGCAGGTTTTTCAAATTCGTTTTCAAAACCCTACCACAGCTGTTTCAACAGGGGCAATAGTGAAACAAAAGCACCACTGGAAGCCATGCCGCTCTCAAATCACTTTCAATGTCCTGAACAGCTGTTGCACGCCTACTTTCAGCCAAAGAGTAGATGGAGCACATTTGATCTGTTGCACAAAACAGCTGTTTTCATTCCATTTGTATTGCACATTATAAATGGGGCAGGGAGAGAAATGTGCTATAGGAATGTAGATACACTGCTGTTTTTTGGCGTCACTTTGTGGTCTGGTGTAGCATAGTAGTTAAGAGACTGAAGGCGTAATCCTAACTTGTGCTGGAAACAGGCAGGCCAGTGGACCTGCGCTGCATCCAGCACAAGTTTGAGACCAAAAGCAGTGCAGCCTGAGGCAAGGAGATCCCCTTAACCTGAATCGCACTGCAGTGGCGCAGATTCTGGAGCTGTGCCATGCTGCCTGGGACTGGGGTCAGGATCCAGCATAACTACTGGATTCTGGCCCTGCCTCCCACTCCCTGCCCACCATGGGAACACCCACCGCCCGCCCTCCCCACTCCAAAATGCCTCCCTCCTTCCATCCTACCCATACCCTCCAACCCCTACTTCAGCTAAGCTCAGCCGACACAACTCACCTTCTACCCAGGCCCATGGCAACAATGGGAGGCCAGTGCACATTCGTGTGCCAGCCTATCTCTCCAACAAGTGGTGCAAAAGTGCTTGTTGGCACTTTTTGACACTCCTGGGCCGGTGCAAAGGACTTGCACCAGCCCAAGTCCACCCAGGATTGCACCCTGAGAGGGCAATCCTAACTATCATTAGTGTTTGTGCAGTAGCTGCTGTGCTGGCGCTAGCCATCACAGATGTGCCATAAAGCACATTTGTGACAACTCGTGTGTAAGCAGTGATAACAGGAAGGCCTGCACCATCCCACCCGTGGAAGTAAGTGCAGCACTGAGTGGCCCAGGGGCAGTGGGGTGGTATGGAGCTGGGGAGGGTGGAACTGGAGGGAATGGGTCTGGGCAAGGGGAAGGTGGAAAGGGGGTGGGACAGGTCCAGGAGGGGGTGGGATCAGTGGAAGAAGCAAGACAAGTGACATTTCTTGGGGATGCATTGTGACACAGCATGTGTAAAGGAAGGTGCATATTCCCAAGCACAATGTAAAATCTCTAAAATGTTTGCTGGGGGGAGTGCCTCACATCCATGGAACCGATTCATTAATTTCTAGTAACAATTGATGACCTGGTTTGTACCTGAAGTTTTCTTTAGAGTCTCTTGGCGCTTAAAGCTCAGAGACATGCTGGACACAAAGAACTTCAGCAACAGATTTTTTCTTCTTTTACAAAAAGTGGAGAAAAGAAGCTCTGGGCTTTATAGTTAATGATAAATAAACTCAAGTTGATGAAGAGAATTGATATTTACAAGCAAAATTTTACACTGGATTTTAAAGGGATGGGTTTTTGTGCATCACAATTAAGTGCAAGCAAAACCATTGGAGGAATTGCTGTAGTTAAAGAGTTGGCAAACTATTTACCTACCTTCAGACAATGATTCCCAAGCTCTGTGCTGAGACAAGTTAGTTGTGTCCTTTGGTATGGTTAATTAAACAAAGACTTTTTGGAAATCCAGGTACCTGTGGCAAAGTTAGAGGGGGTGGAGAGGTAGCAATTGCACCAGGCTGCAGGCTGCCTGTGGGCAACTGCCTGGCTGGTTGGCCATGCAGTTGCCCACCCCCCACCTCCATGGTTGCTGCTCATACCTCTTGCAAATAGTGCTAGAAAAAATGGCACTTTTTTTTTTTGCAAGCGGGGCAGCATGGATGTCTCTGGCCACTTGCTCCCCTTGTTCCAGGGGCTTGGGGGGCAACCAGGAGGAAGCTGGAGGTGATGGCACTTGCAGGTATGATGTGGGGGGGGGCCCATCATTTTAAACTCTGTCCCAGGCTCCAGGGTGGCTAGCTATGCCACTGTCGAGTGCCCATCCCCGTGCATTAGTGATTGAACATTAGCTGCTTTCCTTAGATCATTGGTCTGTATAGTTCAGTACATCAACTGGATGCAGCTCCCCGGTGTTTCAGACAAGGAGCTTTCTCAGCCTTATGTGGAGGTTCCAGGGACTGAACCTGGGACTTTCTGCAGGGCAAGCATGTGCTGATTACAATATGCTCCCACCCAGCTGAGCAGGGAAGAAAAATTGTTCCAGCCCAGTCTTCTGCCATGATGAGCAGAAGCTGGACAAAAAGTGCAAACCTACTAGCCTGATTCGTCCACTGCAGTTGTGCAGACATAACATCATCTCATAAACTAGTAATCGGCAAATTATTTGGACCTGGGAGAGAGAGGCTAAAATGGAATTCTGCTTCCCGAAACAGCGCAACTGCCACTTATTTCAGAGCACTACTGCAGAGCAGTGTACAGGGTAGGGGCTCAGATCTCTGCGGTAGGAATGGCACTTGAAATTGCTCATTTCCTTTCGGAATACTTCTTGTGATCGTGTGTATGTGTGTGCATTCCCCCCCCCCCACCTTTGCCTAAAGCCAGGTGGCCTTGTGGTTTCCAAGCACTTCTTGCATGTGGGAAAATTACGCAGGCAGATACGGTGTATTGCCTACCTCAAGTCATGGCATGTTTGCACACACACATGCAATTGAAGCTAATAATATCACGGAGATGTTATCAATCTGTCCTGTTGGTTGCTACATTGTTGTCATTTGAAAAAGAAATATGTGTTCCTTTCTTTATCCATACCGGTGTTACCCAAAACTGTGGGTCAGAACCCACCAGTGGATCTCAACCTGGTTGTTGATGGGTCGTGAAATTGAAACTGACAAGCTGATAGCTGACAAGGAAAATGTATCAAGCCCTATGAAAGTGAAACTGAGCCATATGGGTGTGCTTACTCATGAGTAGGTGCATGTGCCCCAGTCCACTTCAAAGGGCAGGCCCAAGAGGAATACAACAACAACAACAAAAACAACAACAGTATTTATATTCTGCTTTTCAACAATGCCATCAGAATGGTCCCAATCCGATGAATGCAGGCCCAAAAACACTTGAGAAGGAAACACACACACCCCCAAGCTGATAAGGAAAATGTACTCAGTTTCACTTTCCATAAGGCTGAGCTACATGTGCATGTTTACTTGTGAGTACACAAATGTGCCCTGGCTCCTATCAAAGGCTAGGCCCAGGGGATGCAAGGCCACCAGGATGCTCCTGACCAATGAACATGGAGCTCAACAAATGCTCCAGAAGGTGATTCCCTAGTAAAAAAGATAAAAACAGAAGCTTGACCAACTGGTAAGGTGAAACTTTTCTAATAGTCTCATAAATCCTGGTGAGTCCTGGTAAAGTCTTGTTCTAAAAACTGGGTCCCGATGCTAAAAGGTTTGGGAACCACTGAGCCATACTATCCTAAAACTATACAATACTGCACAGTTCCTGGCTCCTCCCTGCTTTGTCTCCTGAGATATTAAAGCTGCAATCCTATGTGCACTAACCTGTGAGTAGTCTCATTGAATATAGTGAGACTTACTTAATGAGTAACTATGTATAGGATTGCTCTGCAAAAATGTTCTAGTATCCCAGAAAACAACTGCTTTCAGGCATCTGCAAAAAGGTGATGCTTAAGGACATAAGCCCTTTGAGGATATGCAGCTATGGGGCTGTTTGCACATTATATTGAGTCCAGGTTCAGATGTCTATCAGTGCTGGTGCCAGGTTGCTTGCGGGTCCAAGGGGTTGCTCTGCACTGGGCATTTACATAGCTCCCTTTGTGTGGATCCTGATGATATATTGGGTGCTACTCTGGTGTCTTCATCAGGGTTAATGAATGTTGCCACAGCAGACAGTCATCAAACATTTGTGTTTCTTGTGTTGCACTCAGCTTCCTCTAGGGACAGGTAAATATCTAATCAGGCACACTTCTTAAGCGTTAAATTATTTTTAAAAAATGTAACTGAGACTGTGCATTAATTATATGCCTAGGACTTGAGGCAAGTTTGGAATGGTTCAACTATATAATTGTTCATTTTAATACTCTGATGTTTCGCGTCCCTTTGTAGTTTCAGCGCTAGCATCTTAATTTGGGCAGGACTTCACTTCCCAAGCCACCCCTGTAGGTGTTATATGGGAATCCTCTGGCTGGAACTACACTTTATGCATGTCTTGGAGAGTGCTCCACGAATGGCACCTACATGTGGAATTCTCCTCTGTGACATTTGGGAATATTGACTTCATGTTGGCAAGTTCCAGAGTGGTAGCCATGTTAATATTTAGTGGCAAAAAGAACAAAGTCCTGTGGCACCTTAAAGACTAGCAAATGTACTTTCTGCATATGATAATGTGAGCCAGCAATTTCCAACCTTTTTCATTTCATGGCCCACTGTCAAGGCACAAATTTGTTGAGGCACATCGTCAGTTTTGGGATGATTGACAAGGCACACTGCACTGCAGGTCAGGGGCTCACATCCCCCAATGACCTTACTAACCAGTAGTGGGGGAAGAGTTGTAAGTTCTGCATGGCTCAGAAACTCGCTGTATAACTTGTCCTCCCCCTTGGTCTCTGAGCCTGTTTGGAGGCAAAAGCAATGCAGAGGAGACGCCTCCGTGTTGCTTTTGCTTCTTGGAAAGGCCCCGAGGGGGAGGGGCAGCTTACACCACGGGTTTTGGAGCCGTGTGGGACATACAGCTCTGTCCCCTCTGGCTCTGCTACTGATATGAACAAATGACCCTCCCCCAAACTCCCATCGCACACCTGCAGCACGCTGGTTGAAAATCACTGATGAGAACTGTAGTCCATCAAAGTTTAAGCTGAAGTGAATGTGTTAGTCCTTGGGTGCCACAGGATTCCTGGTTGTGATGCCATCCTTACTGTGCTAAGAGCAGCAGGCCTGGTGTCAGCACTTTCCCATTCTGTGGGTTGGGTTTTTTGTTTTTGTTTTAGTTGTCTTCAGCCATACATACAATCTTGATTATGACTCAACATCTCTGCGGGCAGTCCTGGAGCACAACAACTCTACATAGGTGCAAGGTGTAAGTCTTACTGTTTGCTGTTAGAACCTGCATTCTTTTTGGAATGAATAGAAGATGAACTATACGGAGTCCACTTAGGGCCCAATTCTATCCAACTTTCCAACTAGCAGCCCCAATGCAACCTTGAGGTAAGGGAACAAACATTCCCTTACATTGAGGAGGCCTCCATGATTGCCTCACCACCACAGTATGCATCCTATTGGCATGGCTGCATTGGTGCTGGAAAGTTGGATAGGACTGGGCCCTTAGTTCATCTTCCAGTTCTTCTAAAACAGTCATGATATGCAATAAATGGGTACAAATGGGAACTCCATTAATTACCCATTCACTGCTCATTTGGCATTCAGGATGTGGTTACTTATCAAGCCTAGTAAGTAGCAGAGGCCTCTGCATAGTTGCCTCCTGGTGGCTGCCATGTTATTTTCTCCTAAAACCCCCTGACACTTCATCAGTCCAAAGAATTGTGAAAATAAGAAAATGGTAGCAGCCCCCCCCCCCAAATGTGATTCCTACTGGTGGTTGTCATGTATGGCCCACCATGTCCTGGAATGATTTGTTTTACCCACAACACATTCAGGGCATATTAGGAAAACAAAATGGCAGCTTGCGAGAATGGACTGGGCAGAAGAACTTTGGTACTGACCAGTGGTAGTGACAACTAGTGTTGAAACAAGAGAAAAAAAAAAGGCAAAAAATGGGGGAAAGGCACAAAAAATAAATGTGATCAAATAAACAAAGCAAATGGCCAAAAAAGCAAAATAAAAACAGAGAATAAGTGTTGAAATGAAGCTTTAAAAAGGAAAACAAGTGGATGAACAAAATGCATTTTTTGTTATAGTACACCCTGATGTCTCAACTTCACCACTGAACCAATTGCAAGAGCAAGCTGCCTACAAAGCAGAACCGAACACCTTTGCAGTGTTGAACATTGGCAGAAATTGGCAAGCTCCCCACAGATTTCGTACCAAATTATTTTCTAGTAGTAAAATACTTTCACCACTATTATTTTGATTTCACTTGTGGTAACAGTCAGTAGTACAAAGTTGTCGCTACATTAACACGTTGTCCATCACAATATTCTGCATGTGGCAGCTTGCACATCTGGACTACGTGCATGTTTGATCTGAAACACCAAATGCAGCCTGTTGGGAACAGTGAGGAGACCAGGCTTTTGTAAAGCAGTTCAAAGGATAAAATCGAAGGGTTCTTCTGATACCTTAATTTGATTTTTTTGGTAGTGTCTGCTAGAAAGAAAACAGGCCATATCCGTCTTGATAGGTACTTCTCTCGTTGGTCATTGTCGCCCTCATTCTTGCAATGCAAGGAGTTACTTATCATACTTTGATATGGGTAGTAGCTATTGCAGATCAAGTGCTACTGCCTCAAGTGTTGTGGGTTGTGTGGATGATGCTTCAAAATGAAAGAGACTGTAGGAAACCAGGGATTAAACAAAAGCACTTTGAAGAAGACCAGGCTCTTTGCCAGTGGCAGTACAATACTGGGGGAGCACAAAGGGGGCAATGTGTCTTTTGAGGAGAGGGAAACTTTGTCCCATATGTTAGCTTCTTGAAAAAGAACTAAATGAACCAATGTGGTTATTCCACACACATTTGCAGCACAATGTTTACTCAGAAGTAAGTCCAATTATGTTCAGAGGCACTTACTTCAAGGTAAGTGTGCATAGGATTGCAGCCTTCTTGTCATGATTAAATCTGACTTTGCATTTAGCCATACACTTTCACACACCCAAATGACAGTAGTCCTCTAAAAGAGAGGTCTCTAATTTTCCCTTGAGACTCTAGAGATTTGCTCACAAAGGCTCCATCACAATGTTTATGTGTGAATGAGTGCCTTTTATGAAGAAGTGGAAGGGTAGAGGTGGGACCTTGGAAACACCTTTCATTTTGTAGAGCTCAGCAGATCAGATGCAGACAGCAATTACAGTAAGTGTTTTGCAAACACTTTCAGTGTTCTAACTCCTTAACAACTTCTGTCTGGGACAAATGATGCAGGCCTTGTTGTATACTGCCTGAGATTAATATCATTTTGTGATGATAATCATATAACAAGAGGCACATGACAGGAAAAGAATCACATATCTGCAAGCTAAGACCTATAGAAAATGTGGGGACGTACAGAAATTTAACTTGTAGAAATTTGGATCACTTCCCTTGAAAATTCTTAGATGAACACAAATAGATCCCTTGTGTGCCTTGAGGAGGAAGTCATTTTGAATGTTGGGAACCCTTATGAAATCCTTGCACCTACAGTTTCAGTAGAGCGCTATTAATCAATAACTATTGATTAATAACTATTAATTAATAACTATCAATAACTATTGATTAATAGTTATAGGGTTAGTTCATGCATTGAAAATGGTTATATCATGCCTTTTCAGGACCAAGTTCCCACAAGATAGCTAACAGAATTGAGATAAAGAGCCCAAACCTACCCAACTTTCTAGCGCTGATGCAACCATGCTGGAGGGGAGTCTCCTGCATCCTGTGGGGGAGGCAGTCATGGTGTCCTCCTCTACATAAGGGAATGTTTGTTCCCTTAACTCAGGGAACTCCCTTAACTCAGGGCTGCATTGCGGCTGCATCAGCACAGGCATATTAGATAGGATTGGGCCCCAGAGAAAATACACACCTTATGATAACAGTAGAGTTTACACCCAGTAGACTTAGCCTGATCAAAATGTCACAATTAAAAAAAGCCTATTAAAACCTGCCAAAACAAGTACATTTTTGTAGCATGCTAAAAAGCTAAAATCAAAGAGAGAAGGGAATTGATGAATTTCCCCCAGCAGGAAATTTCTAAACTAAAGCCCCACTCCCAAATAAAAACCTTGTTTCTGGTTCTCACCAATCTGCTTTGTGCTAATGGCAAGACAAAGAGCCAGAGGGCTTCAGGGGCCACTCATATGGGTAAAGATGGCCCTTAACTAGGGTTCAGCCTGGAACTAGAGCTGAAATAAATCTGTTCCTCTAGAAATTCTTTAAAAATGCCTTCTGCAAAGTTGGTACCAAAAATTCTCCCGATGACTCAAATATTTGCACAATTGTTACCAAACACAGTCATGCCCCGATAACTGAAATTGCAGATACCAGGAAAGTCCCTTCCCAAGGCCTCCCAATGCCTTATAAGGCAATAAAAAGTCACTTCAGTTCCACATAGAAACCGGACATAGTGTTTTTTAATGTTGGGGTCTGCACATGCCCAATCTCGTCTGATCTCGGAAGCTAAGCAGGGTCAGGCCTGGTTAGTACTTGGATGGGAGACCGCCAGGAAATACCGGGTGCTGTAGGCTTATACCATAGTCTTTCGAGACTGAAGGTTGCCAACCACCAATGTTGGGGTCAGTCTGATGGATGTCTGTGGCCTCTGCTGGGCTCAGAGGACCCTTGGGAGGTAAGGAGAACAGAGCTCCTCTCACCTTTGGAGGGGGCACACCCAGGAGGGTGCAGAGGGGTGCAGGGCACCCGCGGACCTGTTCCACAGATACAGGGACTGCCCTGTACTTCATAACTGTTCGACATCCAGTGAGATTTGATTTCAAGATTTGATTATTTTTTAGTTCATTTTATTTTTCATGTGTTTATACCACCCTTCCTTCCAAGAGCTCAGGGTGGTGCACACACTTCTTCCCCTCCTTTTGTACTCACAACAGCCCTATGAGGTAGGTGAGGCTGAGAGATAATGACTGGCCCAAGGTCACCCAGGAAGCTCATTAACATGTAATAGTAGTTAGTATTTCACAGCTGACTTGCAGTTATATTTAGGCTGCAACCTTATACACACTTACCTGGGAGTAAGGACCATGTAACTCAACGGGGCTTAGTTCTTAGTAGACATGCATAGGATTGTACTGTTAATCAGTGCCAGCCCCAGGTTGCTGGGGTCCTGGGATAAAGGCTTGCACTGGATCCTTGTATGCCTCTCATGTTCCTTTTGATGGCATAGGGTGCTCTTTTCCAATGATACTGAGTGTTTATAGTCTTTCCATCCAGGTGGGACCTCCATCAGTGGCCCATCTGACTGAACCCTGATGTCACCCCTGTATTTGCCATGAACTGTATTTGATAGCTGAGATGCAATGGTGATAAGCATTTGATGGTATTTGGGCATCTGCATGCAATGGTATTTCATTTTTGATAGAATGTGATAACTGGCATGCAAGGATATTTAATATTTGGTAGTATTTTGCCAACTTTTTAACCACTGTAAATGCATGTGCATAGTTCTTTGTGAGAACAGTGCCATGTGAAGGAGTCTTAGACCTTAACCTGATATACAACAGCAGTACATTTTTTTAAAAATTAGAAAACGACAAATGAAGGGGGAGGACTTCTTCAGGAGTCTTCTCACTCATGCCAGCAAATGTTTGTATCTTATTAAAATATCACCTTATTCGAGGGAGGAAGATTTTTTTGGCAGGTATCCCTCAAGGTTGAAGTGGGGAAGATTCTTCTCAAGGCAGCAGAGTCCCTTGATTATGACTAGCTTTAGGGCTTTGATCATAAATGTTGAGTGAGGTCAATTTGCTTTGGTAGCCTAAATGGCACAGGTGAGCCATTTCCACAGGTGATGGACATTCTTGTCTAATGTCAGTATCCCTCTGCATACCTGGTTATTTAACTGGTTTAAATAACAAAAGCTCTCCATGGGGTGGATTTGAGGCTGAAGAGTTTCTTCTGAGGGGAGAAAAAGCTCTACACCTGCCTAGGTAGGCTTCTTTGCATTTATGCAAAGAAAGGACCGCTTTATGTCTTGATAAGTGATAATGATAAGTGATATCATTCCGAGTGCTTTCAAGTAAGCACTTAGGTCTTGGGTGCCAAGTAGCATTGATTTTGATTTTTAAAAAATCAGTCTCTCTGTCCTGTGTTGCTAAAGGGGTATGCTTTAGCAGCAAAGAGGGTTTGGAAGGGGTCTGTGTGTGTGGTGCTGGAAGACACTTTGTCTATGAAACAATTATTAAACAAAGCTGAAAGCCTAGGCAGGAACTCGCAGGCAACCGTTGCCAGCTCATACCTCTGCACTCTGAGCTGACACTGACAGTTCCCATCTGGGAGGAAAATAATATCTTGAGTTACACAGTAGTTCTACCAAGTACTTAGTGGTACAGTGAAAATAAACGGTCCGCGCAGGTATGTTTTGCTGTTTTGCCCCGAATCAAGTGGATAAGGAACATTCCTAGATTTGGCACTATAAAACTGTAAATATTCTCAAGGGAAGAGGGAAACCTGCTCTCCCCACATGCCACAAAAAGTCTTAATTTGCTAGATCACAGACTCAGGGTTTTTTTGAAGGCGGGGAGCCACTAGTAGTCAGAATGTTGGATTTAGACTGAAAAGTTCTGAGTCTGAATCCTTGCTCAACCTAAAACTTTGGGCCAGTAACATTATCGCAGCCTAATCTTCCTCACTGGGTTGTTGTGGCCAGGAGTCAAACCCACCCCACCCCCCAAAATCCTCTTCAGAAAGCCTCTTTCAGTGAGCCAGAACTGAATGTGAATGGAAACTCTCTTGGTTCTTGAACTTCAACCAAACCCCCAGACACAATAAGATGGTAACCCCTTCAAAGTGAGTCGTTAAGGCACTGAGCTTTCGGCAGTACAGTTAATGTTTTAATTTACTGTTGTTTATACTGCTGTTGTAAAAAAATTACAAAAATAATTACTTTTAAAGAATAACAAAAATATTTTTTCCAAAGTTAAGTAGTAGAAAGAATTCTGTTTCTTATTAGTGTTCTTTTTTTCACAATCCTGCTGAAAGTGCATCAGGTTTGATCCTAGGCCAGCCATGCTCTGTGAAACCACCTCCGAGGTGACAGACAACAATGTAGCACTCTGTGCTGAGCCCCAATGTTTGGGTGGGGTTAGGTCACTTGGCTTTCCCTTTTTCCTTTTCAAAAAAAGATTTTTTGCAACCAGCCGCGGCTTGCACGGTGGTGACACACATCTGCTGACTGGATGGATCGACGCATTAAGCTTCAGGCTGACTGCTGGGCCGTGCTTGAAAGACTTCTGGCATGTATCCGTGCCTGCATTTTTCACCCGTGACTGGAAGCATATGCTCCATACAATCGAGACAGTGTTAGTGTGCGGGTCTTGGGCAGCTTCCTACACATCTGGCAAGGGCTGGTCCTCCTTCCAGGTGAATCATCTCCCCCTCAGAGGGTGGCTCCCGGCACTGTGGCATCTGCCGAGTGGCAGGAAGTGTCTGGAACCATCAGAGAGTGATTTTTATCTCCCTTGTGCCTCCGCCTTTAGTCAAAGCCCCTGATAATGCAATCTGAGTGACATGATTAAACCTGCCAAAGAGAAAAGGGAACAGAGAGATGTGTAAGAAGAGAGTGAGGAGAGGCACTTGACCCTTCCTTGCAGTCTGTCACCGTCTGAGAGAGTGGCAGTGAGCCTTCTTTGGATGTGAATTCTCTTACGTAATCAGAACCCCATGCATTTCTCAAACCACACTGCTGTTCCATTCCATGTAATGATCCTGTGCAAGTTCACACAAAAGTGAGTCAAGTGGGTGTACAAAGTATTGCAGCCAACAAGCAGAATTATATTTTGTGAAAGACCATATGCTCCGACTGGCCTTTTATTCTGGTACTTGCCTCTTAATAAACACTGTCCCTGTTTTATCTTTTAGAGAGGCTTGCCATGTCCTTTTTTGTTTTTACGTTGCTAGTGTGCACTGATATGTGATATATAGGGCACAGAGAGCCAGGGTGGTGTAGTGGTTTGGGTGGTGGACTTAGACCTGGACGATCCAGGTTCAAATACCCCCCTTAGCCATGAAGCTTCCTGGGTGACCTTGGGCCAGTCACTTTCTCTCAGTCTCACCTACCTCACAGGATTGTTGTGGGGACAAGAAGGAGGGGAGCAGTTGTGTACACCGCCCTGAGCTCTTTGGAGGAAGGGTGGTACAAAAATGTGAAAAATAAATAACTAAAATAGTTCTCATCCATCCCTCCTTTGGCTGCTTCTCTGTAAAGTAAATGTTGTTGAATGAAGTTGAGTTGAAGGAGCTAATCCTTGAGAAATACAATCAGATGCATTGTGAGGTTCAACATTGTGTTGGAGAACTTGCAAGTTGGGTTTGTGCTGTGGTTTACAGCTTCCCTGTCCCCTTTTAAAATAGACGAGGAAGCAGAGCTGGGTTTGCACTTGAAACCTAGAATGTTGTCCTTCTTATGCACACCAATGTACATTTTGAAGTCTCTGTCTTCACAAGCATGACTGCATTGTGTTTAATTCTGTATGTTCCTCTCTTTGCAAATAAGCTCAAGGGAGTTGAGATGGTGTTCTTTACACCTGAAGCACAGAATTGTGACAGCACCTTGAACTGAGCCTGGAAGCTAATTGGCAGCCAGTGCGATTGCTGCAACATAAAGTGAATATGTTCCTGAAGTCCTATGTCTGATAGGAGGCAGCAGTGGCATCTCCAAGGGCAACCCCTTGTAAAGAATGACCTTATTCTTAGAGGTCAGAAAATCATGCACCAGCATGGCAAGAATCTTCCTCTCTAGAAGAGTACAGAAGCTCCTGGCTATCACCAACAACTTTCTGTTCAGGAGCGGTGTGAGGCTCAGATACACCCCTAAGGCTACAATCCTATCCACACTTGCATGGGAGTACGTTCCATTGACTATAATGGGGCTTACTTCTGAGTAGACATGCATTGGATTGGGCTCTAAGCCCCTAACTTTAACTTGAGGAAGGGGGGAAGAAAATAGTGAAGCCTTGGAGATCTAGGAATGCCCTGGATCTCCCAAAGATCTCCCATAGATGTACTGGAGAGCCAGGAATGACAGGCATAGAAAATGTATACGTGGATCATCATTTTCTGCTGGAGGTTTTGGAACATGATTAAGTTCCAGGATCACCAGTGGGTAAAGAATGCTCCATCTGTCTGTGGCAGCCCTCACAGTATAACTCTTTACGTGGGGAAAGACCCCTTTGACATCCGAGGCGGAGTGAAGCAGGGCTGTGTTCTTGCGCCAACCTTGCAACAGTGGGGGAAGAAAGGTGGGACAGGGCATGCAGGCCATTGCAGTATGTCCTTGGTAACTCTCCTTCCTTAGAGAGTTGCTGATAGGAGGTTATCATTTTGGCTGTAAAGTCAATCACTCAGAGGCTTGCCACCTGGAAAGACTGGATAGCCTCTTGTGTCCACTGACTTTGATAAAATTGGCAGGAGGAGATACAGAAGGAGGATTCATGGCTGCTGCCCTGATACAACTGTTAGCATTTTGTCAAGCCCAAACAGCACAGTTGGGCAGCCTAATAATACATTGAGATGAGCTGGGAGAGGAAACTGTGTGTGTGACATGCACACCTTGCCCAGACGTGCCCAGTCCCCACCCAGACTGATACAACTGACTTTGATCACTTTGAACCACTGCAGTAGCTAATGCATATTAAGGCCTTAAACGCGTACAGCAATCAACACTGTTTTCCTCTCTCAGAGCCAATTTTAAGCACTCTGCAAAGTTGCTGTGCCACTTTATGTTGCCCGCGGTAGTGGGGACTGCGTGGGGAGTTGACATGCCTGCATGTATGTCAAGGAGAAGGCTACATTAGACTGTCGGAAGTTTTCAGATGCCAGACCTGAACCCTTTAACAGTGCCTGTCTTAGGCAAGAAGCTCAGTCCAGGGAAGTTCTTACAGGGCCAGAGAGGCCCTTTGTGGCAATGCAGATAACCTGAGTGGTTATCTTGGCTTCTGCCTTTCCATTGGACCATTTCAGCAACGTGGAGAGGGGGGGATTTGCTGCATGGGTAACAGTCTATCCTCCATATCTACTTTACCCAGGCTTCGCACACTGGACAGGACACTCTGTTTCAGAACCACTATTCAGAGCGCAATACCATAGTCTTCCAAGACTGAAGAACGCCAGCAAAGAAAAATATCTGGCTGGCTGCAATTTTTCTTCCTGCCATTGTCAGGATGGCACTGTGGAGCAGGAAGGTTCAGGTCAGTCAGTCCTTTACCCTGTGAGCTGGCTTGTTGGCATAGGCTGTACAGTTCTGGAGCCCTGCTGCCAAATTCCTGGGTTTAAGAGCCCCAAGACATCTATAGCAGAAGACTTAAGCCTATTTTAGACATTGTAAAGCAACACAGGAGTCTGCCAGGTCAGAAGCCCCAGCTTACTATTAGTGTCATTCAGCCCATTTTTTTGATCCCTTGGGCCTGACTTAGGGCCTGATCCTATGCTGGACCAGCGCAGGCGGCCACTGTACTGCCCCAGCAACTGTTATCACAAAAGTGCTGTAAGGCATTTCTGTGCTGGCAGTAAGCCTGCGTGGCTGACGCTGACACCAGTGCCAGTCAATGCTGGGCCTCAGCACCAGAAAGGCTACACTGGAGCAGCACCAGCAGTAAGTCCTCCTGCCAGCCAACAGTGAGGCTTTTCAGTGTGGGGGAGGGTGGGGGAAGGTGGGGAGGGGGCAGAAGGGAGGAAGGTGGGGATGGCTGCCGACTCTGCCAAAAAAGCCAACATGGGCCTCATCGGTTCTGTGCCCGCAAAATATCTGGGTGAAGGGAGGGAGGATTGGGCCTGTGAGGATCAGAGGGAGGATCAGGTCCAGGAGTGGGACAGAGATGATGGCAGAGGCTGCTGCCAAATCCTTTGCCCCCTCCTGAGCCATGGAGACCGACACAGTAGCACTGCAATAGTGGTGCAATATATAAGAACATAAGAACAGCCCCACTGGATCAGGCCATAGGCCCATCTAGACCAGCTTCCTGTATCTCACAGCAGCCCACCAAATGCCCCAGGGAGCACACCAGATAACAAGAGACCTGCAAGGCTTCCTGGGAATTGTAGTTAAGAACATAAGAACAGCCCCACTGGACCAGGTCATAGGCCCATCTAGTCCAGCTTCTTGTATCTCACAGCAGCCCCACCAAATGCCCCAAGGAGCACACCAGATAACAAGAGACCTGCAAGGCTTTCTGGGAATTGTAGTTAAGAACATAAGAACAGCCCCACTGGATCAGGCCATAGGCCCATCTAGTCCAGCTTCCTGTATCTCACAGCGGCCCACCAAATGCCCCAGGGAGCACAACAGATAACAAGAGACCTGCATCCTGGTGCCCTCCCTTGCATCTGGCATTCTGACATAGCCCATTTCTAAAATCAGGAGGTTGCGCATACACATCATGGCTTGTAACCCATAATGGATTTTTCCTCCAGAAACCTGTCCGATCCCCTTTTAAAGGCATCCAGGCCAGATGCCGTCACCACATCCTGCGGCAAGGAGTTCCACAGACCAACCACACGCTGAGTAAAGAAAATATAGCAACTCAATTGCGGGCACAGATCCAAGCAGACCTATCAGGGCTGCCTGGGCTTGACACAGAGTAGGGGAAACCAAGGTTCCCTTCCCCCAAGGAGACCTCGGGCCGTTTCCGTGGCTCCACAGGATACAATGGTGGCCGTTTTGGCACTCTTACTCTTCTGGGCACTGGGGAAGGCTAGGATTGGGCCCTAAGATATTGTTTTGTTTGTAAAGATTTTGTTTGGGGTGATGATATATGTGTATTTTTGTTGCTTGTTGTTATTTTGAATTGATGCTCTTCAGCTAATATTGTTTTGCTTTTATCATCGTGTTATGGCCTCAGATTTATTGTATTTTGTTGTTATAGATACTGTAGACTGCATTTTGCTGGAATTCTACAGGAAGTATTATCATCGTCTTCATCTTCTTCTTCTTCTTCTTCTTCTTCTTCTTCCAGGGCTATTTTAAGGATTATTTTAAGGGTTATGGAGAAAATGTATGGAAAGTCCTTTGAGTGGTCAGAAAATGCTTCATAATGGCTAAAGGTTACTGCTGTTTAAAAATACGCAAATGTATCTTTTAGTTCTGAGTGCCACCAAATAAAATTTTAACCTCATCAATCAAAATGCGTCTCTTCCAATTAAACTGCTATTTGTTCTGTTGATTCATCTTAAACAATCAAAGCTTGAAGCTAAACTGCATTTTTTGGCTTCGGCAGGTAGAAGTGATGTACAAAATCTCATCGTAAAGCAACAGACAGCATTAGCAAAGATCATCCTTAACAAGGCATTGCAAGTAATATGAGATTGCCCAAGTTCTCCCCCCCCCCCCCCAGACAGGAACTGCATGGTCTCTTTGGGGGGTTTCCCTTGCGGGAGAGAATGCTGAGCCTCTCTCTGACATACAGCTCTGATCCCACCAATTAAAGGGGAGGGGCTCCTTTACAAGTCTTGCCAGTGCACCCGCTTGAGCAGATGCTGCCAACTGCAGGAACTGGTGCCAAAGCATGTGGTGGAATTAGGATCTGTGCCAGTGGGGACCAAGAAGCGCTAATCACACCCCAGGGGCATAATCATCTGCTTTCACTCAGCCAGATGTTTTTCTATTGGGACTGCAGTGGGACCTGGGTCCATAGCCTTAAATTAACAAGCCTAACCTCAGGCACACTTTTGACTCGGAGGTTTTTTTTTCATTTTGACTGATATTTCTTCACAGTTTTCACCTGTGCAGATGAAGGGAAGAAAGGGAGAGAGAGCACCTGCCCTGTCCCAACCCACCCTGCATGCCCGCCCTGTCTCCAGTGTTCTCACATTGGGAATGTAACATTCAAACACCAGCTATAGTATTTGTAGGTCAATCATGTGGTCAGTTTTTTGTTTTTTTTTCCATTAAGGGCATAATCTTAACCAAGTGTATTCAGAAGTAAGTTCTATTTTGTTCAGTGGGGCTTACTCTCAGGAAAGTGTGGTTAGGATTGCAACCTAAGTCTGGTAAGTGATTTTGGCATATACACATCAGATTATATGCATTAGAAAAGCTATGCACATTATGCCCCTTTGGTGATGGTGTAGGCACATTAGATGAATGGGGAAAGCAGGACACTCTCCCCACCCCCAATGGGAGTACACTGTATTCTGGAGAAATATTATCCTGTCTTACATTGACAAATAGTGGTGACTTCTTTCTCATCCGTGTAAGTTTCTTCCTGTATTATCACCTGGTGGAAGAGCCCACCTTTTCCAGATTTCCTACTCTCTGGTTCTCCCAGTTTGTCCCTTGTCAATCCAAGCACTTGATGACAATCGATCAGCCACAGAGATGTTAGTTTGCTGCAAAACAAGGAGTCTCGTAACACTTTAAGACAGAGATTCTTAATTGGGGGTATCCATATCCCTTGGGGGTAGGGGAACCAAATGATGAGGATATGGGACTCAAATCTCTGAACATTTTTTTTAGAACCGCTGTTAAATTGAATTATTAACTATCACCATTATAGGTACAGATTGAAGCATTCTGTTCCTAGCTATCCATATGTAAAGTAAAAGTAAGCTGTACCTTATAGAATTGGCAATCCTATACACTGAACTCTATGAGATTTTCTTCTGAGTAGGAACACAGAGGATTGAGCTGTAAGTCCCTTTGTGCTCCACTTTTGTGGGATGTGCAGTTTAATTATCTTTTATCTTTCCACATTGTTTTATTGGGATTGCTGTAAGGTGCCATCTGCAAAGAGAACCAAGATCTGCATAATCTTATGAACATTTTTATTATATTTATTATATATATTCATTTAAAATTATGTTTGCCTCATCCTTGCCCTCCAAAAACAGGGAGGCCCCCAAACTGGCTTACAATCATATAAGAAGAGCCAGTAAAGACCAATAAAAAATAGCAATAACAATAATAATCAAACATCCAGTTTGAGTTAAAAAACAAAGCCAGAAACAACATAATTCAAATTTCAAAAAGCTTACATTGAAATGGTAGGTTTGTAGCCATTGGTGGAGCACTGGCACTGATGGTCATTTCTTGCTTCTTGTGGCAGGAAGTTCCACATGCTAGGTACCAGAAGGAGAAACAAGGCTACTTTTGCTTAAATTTATATAACTCTCAGTCTTACACAGCATGGAATTTCTATGAATGGGCAATCTAAGCTCAACTTAACCATCAGTAATTTCAGACTGAGATGTACATGTACCCGGGTAGTGTTTTGGAGCTGGTAATTTTTTCTTTCCCTTTTCCCACTTTTTCCCCCTTTGGGTTTCAACCAGTTCTAGTCCAGTGTGCACAAAGGATGTTGTGATAGACTCTGAGCTGTCTAAGAGCACAGTAAAACCTAATTATGATTAGTACGCCTACCTTACTAATCCTTTTCTCATATCACATCAAAGCTTCACTGCAATAATCAAGTTGGAACAGTGGAGACGAGTACCTCGTTTTGCTGCCATGCAAAACCACGGAGCAAAAAACATGCATGCCGTATGTTCGGCGCTAATCCATCTCAAAACACCTGCCTCAGCTTTTTTCTCAGTTGAATAATAGGTGCTGTGATTAATCTGATTGTTCATTAACTGCTGCAAAGTATCATGTCATGAAGGCTGTGGAGGGGGGGGCAGGGAGGATAGTGATTTCTGATACCTTTTAATCTTTGCACACACAAAAAGTTTGCTGGTCAAGTTGACCTGGCCTGCAGCTGAACAACTAGGAGGTCTCATCATTCCTCAGATCTTATTGAACGCATTTGGATGAAATCTGCAAGCAATGGGGGTGGCGTTGCGGGCAATTCAACCTGGTATGTCATATCTAGACTGCAGTACAGTACAGTAGCTACAGTGGGAAACTATGAGGCTGGGCCCCCACCTCACTTGGGAACACTCCAGCTTCTTCCCTGGATTTTCAACTTTCCTTTAAAACAGTGATTCTGAACCTGTGGTCTGTGGACCACGAGAACCTGAAAAGCGACCTGCGAAGTCTCACACCCAAAAAAATGGTGTTTGGTAATTTTAATAAGTTCTTCTAATCAGAGGTGTCCCAAAGGGGCATGACAACCAGTGTGGCCATCACCCCCATGGCATGGTGTCACCCCATGGGCCAGCCTGTGCACCAGTCACTTCCAGGGCCACCCACCCAGTTGGATGTGGTCCACGATTATTCGAATTTTTGCTTCAGTAGTCTGTGGTCTCCTAAAGATTGGGAACCACTGCTTTAAAAAGAATATATGCCTCTGCCCTTTTACTTCTATAGATATATGGAAAAGAGCTGGTTTTATTTTTCCTGATTGCTTAATAAGAAGCGAATATGTTCCCACCGCCTGATATTCTGACCAATGACAGTAGAGGTACTGGAGTGGCTGAGAAGCACATTAACGTTTGCTTTGATTTATTAAAAATTAAAATTAAAAATTTAAGTTAGAGTTAAACTTATTTAAAAAAACAAACTCCAAGCACTTTAGGATATGTGTAATTAGGGCTTGGCTGTTTTGCATTTATATGGTATGTCCCTTCTTCGGTATCTTCCACCACCCAATTTTTATTTTGGCTATAGGCACTACAAATCAATAGAGTGAACACAGTGGCGCCTAGCCAGTTAATTCATTTTCCTGCCTTAAGCATGGCACAGGAGGAGAAGAGGAGGAAGCTGTGATCAAGGACAACTCCCAAAGCATCTCTGGAGACTGGGTGAGGGTGTCCCCCAAACCTCTGCGGGTCTCCACTTGCAGCGCAAACATCCAGGGGAATTTGCCGCTCACTTCCTGGGCTTGTTCTAATGAGAAAGGGACAGTAATGACTACCTGCGTTCTACCAAGGAACCTACTCTGCCCTCTGATCTCTAAACGATTAGGGATTAATTGTGGCAAAGCACACTCCCTCCCAGTGGGATGGGCTGTGGTGTTTCAGTACTGTTATTAACTATTCCCAGTCTTGTCTCTTGCTTTGCCCAAAGCTGCAAGGGCAAGGGAAGCTGCAACTCAAGATGCTGGCGCTCTGGCATTTTATGCCCCAGTTCTCTTACTCCAACTACCCAGTGATTCCACTCAGTACCAAATGCCAGTTGCTTGCTCATCGTGTCTCAGGGCCCATTCACATAATGGTGACCTACCAGTGTCCATTGAGTGATATCCGTGCTAACCAATATGCCACAGGCCAGAAACGCTGCAGCCACAGTTGGGGATTGTGGTTTACATCTGGGGTCCCAGCAGCAGCAATAGGGAATATGCTGTCACTGTACATGGCACTGGTGAGAGAACAGGTCTCTGCTCTGAGGGGCTTTCAATCTAGACCTAGACACAAGGGGAGACAAGACAGAAAGGGAAGGGGTACGCAGGCAACATAAATGAGAACTTTTCTCTTAGTTGAAATATCTGGCTGCTTGTGTCTGCTTGCATTTTGTGGGTGATATGTTTGCACTCACACATGTGAGTGCAGGGCTATCACATTTGTAAGGTCAACTGAAAGGGTTATCTCAGGTAACAGATTGGCAAACAGTGCCCATCTCTGTCTACTGAGTTTTATTTATTTGTTTCCTCCTCCTTCTACTCTCTGGATTGGAAAAGGAAGAGAGAAAGACAGAGCGGAAGAGGAAATGTAGGGGAAGAGAGTGCTGAGTGAGAACATTAAGAGAGTAGCAGAGGCTGGCACATCATCGGTTAAGAGGGCATATGACATTCTGCCCTACGTGTCAGGTGGTCATGGGCCCACCGTGTGTGTGTGTGTGTGTGTGTGTGTGTGTGTGTGTGTGTGTGTGTGTGTGTGTGAGAGAGAGAGAGCGAGAGAGAGAGAGAGAGAGAGAGGGGGGGGTTGGAACCACAGTGGAGGGAAAAGCTTAAAGCCTCCCCTATCCCCATCACGGTTCTCATCTGAAGCAGGCCCCTCTGCACCTGAAATTTAACTATCAGAAACCACACATGCACATGTTAAATGCATCATGCCATTTTTTTTTTAAAGCAGCTGTAGCAAAGTTGGATCAGGGCTGTAGTGTGGGGAAGGGGTTGGCAACCTTCCCCCCATGCCAATTCTCCATCTTAGCTTTCCCCCTGAAACTGGCATTGACCACAGAAGAGGAAACTTAACAGGCACAACTTTGTACTTAAAGTTTTTGCCTCTGCAATTAACAGCTTTCGGGATAAAATATACGTAGTTTGGATCAAGGCAAACATACCGTTATGAAGGGGGAAAGGGATTAGAAACTCTTTCCGCCACACTATGGCCTCTATCCAAACTGGGTTCCTGCTGATACTATTACAAGAAAAAAAAAAGGGGGGGTTCCAGCCACATAGTTTGGCCCTAAGGCTTCATGCAGTGCTTGACATGATGGCCTGCCGCTTTACACACTACAGCTGCTGTCATGAATGGTCTGAACTGTTGCTAACATCTTGTAGGGCCACTGTGTTCTTTAACAAAAGGAGCACTTCTGGCTTTTAAACTGATGAAAGGCAGCACCAGTCAAAGAGGAAATGGGTACAGCACATAAGAAGAGACAGAGTAGAGCCTTCAGCCAAAGGTAACAGTGGAGGGAGGGGAGCAATCCTTGGTAGGAGAATCAGAGTATTAGAAACCTGTCCCTAGTTTCTTCTGTGCAGGAGGATACGCAAGGCAGGCAGCCGATGCTTCGCTATTAGGCATCCATAGTTTATTTCTTGGTGTACAGACCCGGTAGGCTGGCTGGCTGGCACCCATCCATGCTTCTTCAGCCCAGCCTCACCATCTGCAAAGGAAACTCTCTCCATCCTGCTTTTGCGGCTGACATAATTTATAGTGGAGGCAGTCTCCGTCAGGGCACGTTTGTGATTGTTGCTGGCATTTCTGCCAGGCCTCATGCTGACTGCACAGCCTCTCCCCTGCATCCCAGGTGTCTGAACGCATTATGGATGTGGGGAGGAGGGGCCTCTGTAGAAGTCAGCATGGGGAGGGGAGGGACGCCATGGGGCAGGCAGGCTACTGCCGGAGCAGCAGGGAAAACAGCAAGGCAGGAAGGGAGCTGGTCTGGGCTGCAGAAAGGGGCAGCAGCAGATGGACTTGCCATAAAGTCTACACTTCATGCACAGCAAATGTCCGGCTGAGACATCAGGGAAAACCTAACTCCTGGGGTGACTTACCATTTCTCATGGCCCGAGATTCATAACAAGTGATGAATAACATGTGGATTCACCTAGGCTTTTCCTAATTGGCAAGCCGCTTAAAAAAGAAAAAGGAGTGCATGAAAGGGGTATGTCTATAACTCCTGCTAAGTAGGCAGTTTTTCAAGGTGTGCCCCTCTTATATTTAGCAGGGGGAGAGTAATGTTCACCACCCCTATTCACCACCCCCCTGCATCCAGCTCAGTGGCTTTTCTAGTGTCTGCTTGCTGTTGTTTCTTCTGCACCTTTTAGACAGTGAGCCCTTCTGGGACAGAGAGCCATTATTTGATTTTCTCTGTAAACCGCTTTGTGAACTTTTGTTGAAAAGTGGCACATAAATATTCTTAACAGTAATAATAGCAGTGTTTCTGTTTGCTGAAATTTCTGCTGGATTGATGCAAAGCCCTATGGTAAATTGCTGAATTTGTGTCTAAATCTCCAGAACAATATTCTGTCCTAGATTGTCAAAAGCTGCAGCTACCTGATGCTGATTCCTCAACTAACACTAACTAACCAGGGGACATCCACTAAAATGGAGCGTTGGGAGAGATGGGACAGACAAAAGGAAATACTTCTTTACTCAGCATGTAGTTGGTCTGTGGAACTCCTTGCCACACGATGTGGTGATGGCATCTTGCCTAGATGCCTTTAAAGGGGGATTGGACAAATTTCTGGTGGAAAAACCCATCACGGGTTACAAGCCATGATGTGTATATGCAACCTTCTGATTTTAGAAACGGGCTATGTCAGAATGCCAGATGCAAGGGAGAGCACAATGATGCAGGTCTCTAGTTGTCTTGTGTGCTCCCTGGGGCACTGTGAGATAAGGAAGCTGGACTAGATGGACCTATGACCTGATCCAGTGGGGCTGTTCTTATTTTCTTAACTTAAATCTCTTCCCCAATTGCTATTAGCTGCAAAGACAAGAACTTGCAGCTTTGAGGGGCAAATTTAATCAGGTCTGCAGTGCACAGGAAAGGGATGAGACACCGCCATGTCATGGTCTCTCTCTCTCTCTCTCTCTCTCTCTCTCTCTCTCTGACAAACACACATACAAAAGTTCTGATTATTCTGCATTTTCTGAAACTGTCCCAATGTAATCTTTGACTTTCTCACCATAAAATGTCTTGCTACAGGCCAATCTCCCCAGCCAGCATTCCACTTCTCTTACCCTAATCCATTTGTCCTTGCATTTGAAGCTACAAATTTCACAATCAGGATATTTTAGGGGAAGTAAAATGCAACTGTCAGTTCAAATTCCTATCAGTGAAAATATTGTGTTAGTTATTTGCAGGTGTGTGTGTGTGTGTGTGATGATGATGATGATGATGATGACATCTGGCCTAGATGCCTTTAAAAGGAATTGGACAAATTTCTGGAGGAAAAATCCATCACGGTTTCAAGTCACAATGGGTATGCGCAACCTCCTAATTTTTAGAAGTGGGCTCCCTCAGAATGCCAGGTGCAAAGAAGGGCACCAGGATGCAGATCTCTTGTTGTCTTGTGTGCTCCCTGAGGCCTTTGGCAGGCCACTGTGAGAAACAAGAAGCTGAACTAGATGGGCCTTTGGACTAATCCAGCAGGGCTTTTCTTATGTTATGGAGCCCTTGGACTTGTGATTTATTTCCAGAGTAAGCCTCAGTGCTGAACTAGCTTCTTTTGTTATACAGCAGCATTTCTCAATGTTTGTCTCCTGCTGTACCACTTTGCATGCTCCAGCTATTGGACATACCACCAGAAGTAACTGGCAATGTTGTCATCACCGGCTCCTGCCACATTGGGAAGCCAGATGCAATGTGACAAACACCAGTAAGAGGCTCATGGGGGACAGGAGAGCTTTTTAGAGCACATGGAAATTTCACACTAGAGCTCTACCCACTGAGCTGAGCCTCCTAACACTACTTGTCGCACTGCATTGCTAAGTGGGGGGGTGGGGTGGTCTTGTGTGTACTACCAGCCACCACATGAAAACCACTGGTAATACGATCACCACTGGTTCAGAAACACTGTTCTAGAGCAAAACTATTGTGTGAAACGGTTCTCTGTCAAAGAAGGATTCCTACCACAGGCATTAGGACAGGGGTGTCAAACATAATGCCCAGGGGCCGGATGCGGCCCGCGGAAGCTTTTTATCTGGCCCTCAGGCTCTCAGCTGCTGAGCAATGCTGAGGTATTACTGCTGAAAGGGCAGCGTGCACAAAAATTGGGCTCTCCCATATCTTGAAATATGATAAAGATTTGCGTGTTTTCTCTTCTGTCATTTGCAGCTAATAAATTTCTAAGTGAGAAGAAGTACTTATTTTTGGTTATGACCTGTTTAATGACATTACTTTCTGCCTAATGACAACCCTTCCCAACCTTAGCAGGCATCATGAATGACGTTCGGCCCTCAGTATGAAACGAGTTTGACACCCCTGCACTAGGAGGTTGTGTTTTTTTAAAGTGAGTTTTTTTAATGCTTTTATGCGAAACTGAAATAACAAAAAAATGTTCTACTTTGACATCAGCAACCTCTTGAAAAGAAGTGAGCTGAGAGGGGGATGATGGCTTGAGCAAGATTTTCTGTGTTACTTGCAACTTTAGGCATTTCATCATTCTCTCTACCTTTTATCTTGGAGAACTGAAAAATACAAGAGCTGCAGCCAAAATCAGAACATCTCTTACATCTCTGAAAGCTGGCACTTAAAAAAAAAAGATGGTTACAAGAAGATTATTATTGATTTGCTCTTATTTTATGTTGCTTTGTAGGAACGTTTTGTCATTTCAGTTCAAATTCACATTGCAAAATTCTTATTCAGGAGCTTGAAAAATATTGCATTTCGAGAAAGGGCAGGAGCAAACGGAGGTGAAAAAAGCACAGTGGTGTCGGGCGTCCATAAAAAATGGATAAGAGTTTTTAAAGCAGAGGTAGAAAGAGAGAAACAAAGAGAGAACATCAGACAGAAAATAGCTTTTTTGTTTGCAAATAGTAAAATGGACATCTCTAAAACATCTTTTATTTCATGAACATAAGAATGCAAAAATTCCTGAACTGCTTGACTCCAGGGTGCTTGAAGGATGGTCTCACTCCATAGGAATCTCTTCATAGAGGAAGTGGCATAGCTAGAGGGGGTGCAAAGCACTACGTTTGCCTTTGTTTTGCTCCCCTTGCCCTGAATGGTTCTGAAGGGCAGGGGCTATTTGCATGCTGCAGTGTTGTTCCCTGCAAATCTTAGTGCCTTGCACCCCTTCTAGCTACGCTACGTATAGGGGTTTCTGGGGAGAGCTTCCCTGCAGATCCCTTTACCAGCAGAGGTGAGGCTGATGGGAACTTTTCTGTGCACAGGTTGTGAAACTTCCTCCTTTTGTGAGGTTCATTTGGATCTTTCAAGTGTTTTTTGTTAACAGCTTGTCAAAACCACTCTCTCCAGCCAGGCTGCTGTCCTGTGTAAGTTCCAATAACACAGGCCTGCAAAATTGAGGGTCAGAAAAGTTTTGTGTTTTTTCCCCCAAAATTTGGGGTGGTCTTATATAAATGTGTGGTGCTGACTCCCAATCACCCTATCATGTCTAGGTTCGGAGATACGGCTTGGCCTCTATAGTGAATGGTCCAAGCAAGTTCTTCATTCCTAGTGAACCATTCATTAACAAGGCTATCAAAACTAGATGTGATAAGGCAAAATTGATGCCATTTTTTGAATCAGCACCCCAAACATACACATGAGTAGGTCCAAATTTTAAGACAGCAAAATGTGTACTGGCCTGTGTAATTTGTACTGATTCTGATTGTGATCTACTAGTCCAATTGCTCTAAAGGTTTTCATTTATGTTTACTATGTGGTTTTTGCTTGTTGTGATGGTTTTAAGATTGTACACTGCCTTGGTTGTTTTTAAAATATTTAAATTTTATTTAAAGAAAGAAAAATGCCTCTGCTAGATTTGGGTCCGCCAAGCCTTCCTTGTCCAACAGCCACCAGATAGATGCCTCTGGGAAAGTCACAAGCAGGGCAGGAAGGTTATGTCTTTCCTGTGTTGCTTCTCCCAAGCATATATTGTACTGACAGGTATGAAGCCCCTGAGTATGGGGGGTTCCCTTTGGCTGTTATGTAACCTCCTTTATGTAGCATTACAGGGAAAGCTGAAAAAGAACTGCAGTGAAAAGAGCTGTATGTTGGCACAATCATCCCAGTGTTGCTTACATATTACAGAGTTCCAGTGGCAGGAGTGACACAAACAATTAAGCTTTTATAAGGAGCATGCAGCAAAGTGTTGGTCAATTGCGTCAGAATTTCAGAATGACATGGTAGAGAGTCATGATCCAATTTGCTTCGTAAATGACAAAGAATCACATTCTGTCTGTTGTACCCAGGACCAGTTAGTCCATCTGTGAGGAAATGCAGTTCCTAGGCTTGTTTGGCAAGGAAATGTCTGTTTCATATGGCTTTACAATACAAGCTTATATTGGGTCTTTACCAGTTTAATTGCAGTTCTCCCCCTTTTTTGGTCCTTTTTTTGGTCCCTTTTATTTTGTTTAGAGACAAAAAGAATTTGCCTGACAAATGAATTTGTTTCCAGCCTGTCTTGTAAGGGAAGAAGAAATGAATTCCTTCAAACATTTTATTTTCTGCCCCTCCCAAATTCTTGCACTGTCCTAAGGGCCTTCAGCAACCCATACATCAACTTACTTTTACCAACTTACTACATATTAGCTTTCATTTAAAATGTTCCACATATTTCTGTTTGTTTCTGATGTTTTGCCACAAGTTTGCATGCATCTTTCCATATGCCCCCTTCCCAAACAAATTCTGGCCCTCCATGCTAAAGCCTGCTTTTGTGTCTGCTCTAGGGTGACAGATTCCAGAACATGTGTATCTAGAGGCAAGTTGGGTCGTCATTTTGCTTATGTGACCCTTCCTAACCTGTACCAGCCAGCAGGCTAGCACTAATGTCAGTCTTGTTTACTTGGGAAAGACAGATAGCATCCAGGTGGAATTTCCAGACCTTGTCTTGCCTCTTTTTCAGTAAAGTGGTGGAATTTGCAGGCCCAGCCCAGAAACCTCCTGAAGTAAAGTTGATGGCAGTGCTGTGGGGGGTGGGGTCAGCCCTTTCCTCTAGAACAGTGTTTCCCAAACTTTTTAGCGCTGGGACCCACTTTTTAAAATGACACTCTAGCACAGTGATTTTCAACCTTTTCATCTCATGGCACACTGACAAGGTACTAAAATTGTCAAGGCACACCATCAGTTTTTGGACAATTAACAAGGCACACTATGCTGTTGGTGGTGGTGGGGGGGCTCATATCCCCCAATGGTCCTATTAATAAATGACCCACCACCAAACTCCCACAGCATACCTCAGGACCATTCGCAGCACACCAGTGTGCCACGACACAGTGGTTGAAAATGGCTGCTCTATCGGGACCCATCTAGGTTTACAAGACTTTAAAAAAAAGGAGATCTAGAAAGAAATAATGTTTTATTTATTTATAAGAAATACTAACCAGAAAAGAAACCCTCAAACATTTATCTGCCTATATTTGCATATCCTTGCAAACTGCAGGAGCTGAGCTCTTTGCAGGGTCATTAGCAGCTGCAGTATCTGATTTTTGAACAGCACCCTCAGTTTGGAAAACACTGTTCTAGAAGTTAAATCTGGGGTAGGGGAGCAAATCTTGCCTCTGGACTGCCAAATGTGAACAAATGTGAGCATTAAGGCAACCAAACAGCAACACATAATGGCTTGGTGTTTTTCTGTTCTGCAGCTGGTAGCTTCATTCTGTACAGCTGATAACTGATAATTGGGCAATTGTGCTTTTCTAGTATACCTTTAACCTATAGTCCGCGCCCGCGCGCGCGCACACACAACCCTCTTTTAAATGCCCTTTGCTTTTTAGTGGCAGCACAATTGTCTGCCGCAGAATCAATGAATGGAGCGTGGAGCAAGCAGAGCAGAGCTTTTGACAAACGGGCAGTAAAGACTGAGGAACTCAAACGGTGACAACAGGGAGGTTGGAAGGGCACGAGAGTGTCTCTGTTTTCGTCTGTGAAATATTGGCTAGTGGGAATGGTACTAACCTTATTCACCAGGAACTGGGATTACCAATCCCAGATAGTGCTGGCCGAAGATCTACTGGCCCTTGAGATGTTGCACCCCACTGTACCTAGCAGCCTGCTAGTGGCAGCCTCTGCTACTGTTGCTGCTGCTCCTGCAATCTGGATTCAAAAGAGAAGAAGGGAAGTGAGTGGAAATGCAAGCTGAAAGGACTGCAGATTTGCTGTTCCATTCCTTTTTTTTTTTTTTTTTAAATCTAGGGTGAGGGAGGAGAGGTGGGCACTCCCTATCAATATGCTGCCTGAGGCAGCTGGCTCAGTTGGCTTCATGTACAGGCCACCCCAGTCCCAGAATCCCTGACTGGGCACTAAATGCAGCATGAAAAGATGAACCCAACATGAAAAGATGGTTTAGGAGTACCTGTCACTATCCCTCTGACGTTGCTGCCTTCCCATTCCCAGCCTTAAAAGTAAGTACTTGGATGCAAAGGAAGTGGCCAGGAGAGGCTATGGTGGCTTACATGACTGAGACGGACAAAGGCCTGCTCACCTGCTCGAAACATTCTGGGTGTAGAGCTGTGCACACCTTGATCCTGCTCACCAGCATTCAGTTGGGCTATTTGCCTTTTCTGAGCACCCCTCTCTGAATGCTCACATCATCTCTAACACTAGCTCCAAACACTATATTTACAACCCCAGCACAAACATAAAATAGTTGCTCAGAAACTGCAGGTTTTTCTCAACTAACTTCTGCAATCCCCAAGTTGTAATGATTTCACACTGCTAAGCATGTCCTGTTCTCCCTGTATCTGCTGATGGACATGAAAAATGGTCCCTGCTTTGGTTCTTTCCACCCTCTCACATGCCTAGACAGGATTTGCCACAGTCTGAGCCTAAATTATTGAGTGCAATACATTGGAAGAGTTCTGTCATTTGGTAAAAATAAGTTTCGCACTAGCAGGGAAATCTTCCTAGGTGACTTAAAATTACAATGATGTTTTTTGAAACATGCTAGTTTAATTAGTAATCCACTCCTTAATTCTTCAGGGACAAAATTGGGTAAACTTTCTTGTTGGCATTAAGAGAGCAGTTGCATTATGCTAGGGGTGCCCAAACTCCAGCCCTGGGGCCACTTGCGGCCCTCAAGGACTCCCAATGTGGCCCTCAGGGAGCCCCCAGTCTCCAATGAGCCTCTGGCCCTCCAGAGATTTGTTGGAGCCCGCACTGGCCTGACACAACTGCTTTCAGCGTAAGCACGACTGTTTGACCTCTCACAGGAGCTGTGGGATGAGGGCTCCCTTCACTGCTCTCTGTTTCACATCTGTGATGCAGCAGTGGCAGCAAAGGAAAGGCTGGCCTTGCTTTGTGCCAGGCCTTTTATAGGCCTTGAGCTATTTCAAGACCTTCATTCATTCATATAAGTTCATCTTTAATATATTCATTTATGTAAACTTATGTAAATTTATTCAAATTTTAAATGTAAATTAATTCTTCCCCCGGCCCCCGACACAGTGTCACAGAGATGATGTAGCCCTCCTGCCAAAAACTTTGGACACCCCTGCATTATGCCAAGAGGTTTTTTTCCCCAGAGAATTGTATTACTTTGTCTCTGTCTTTTTGTTCCATTTGCCATTTGAAAGAAACGTCTTAGTGCTATCATGTCCTTGCTTGCACACCCAATGCGTGCCGGTGCTCAGCTGAACTGCACAATCTGTAGTTTGTAATCTGTGTGATTGTGGTGTAGGGCTGATCCAGTATGCTTCTGTATTTGCTCTGGCCCCCAAAAAGTCTGGAATAAATGGAGGGGGTCTTCATTTCATAGGGCACCCACAAAAATGAGGGTGAGGGGGCTAGGCAGTGGACTTCTTTGTTTAAACATGAAATGTCACTGGTTGGCAATTCTGAAAGCTCTACATGTACAGCTGGGGGCCAGTGGCATATGAAGGTCATTTGGCACCCTTCCCTTGACAAAATTATTTTCAGTAATAGTCATGGTATGAAATGAATAATAATAATGGCCAGAGAAGAAGTGCACCATGAACATTTTCTTTTATTGAATTTATATATTTCACATATGTAGTGAACATTAGAGATCATAACCCAAAACAAAACAGGGAAGGAATGCCCATCAGGTGGGCTTGCGTTCTCTCATACACACAAAAACAGTTTTGTTGCAATAGAGAACGAAGGCAAAACATAGGTACATTTATGAAGAATATATCTGGTTTCTGGGGTCCCCTCTTTTGGCTCCTGGGCCCCTTTTCTGACCCTGGGTCCTGGTACAAAATATCCCCTGCACTTCCCTCCATGGTGCATTGGCTGTTACCACTGTCATCCATACTAAGGAGTCAGGGGTCAACCTAGCCAAGTAGGCCCTCTGATGGGTATAGACAGTCAGCCATGCCTGACCTGACTGACTTCTGACACTACCCCTGTGTCTGTGTGATGTCCTAGTGCACTTGGGGCAAAAGATGGCACCTAGTGGCATCTGGTAGCACCAGAGATTTGGGGCTTTCATCACTGCCACTCTCAGAAGTGGTGCCATTTCAAAGACGTCTGCCATCACCTCCAATAAATATCCACCCATGCCAAAATGGTTGTTGTTAACAGTATTTATATACTGCTTTTCAATGAAAAGTTCACAACGGTTTACAGAGAAAATCAATTAATGGCTCCCTGTCCCAAAAGGGATCACAATCTAAAAAGCAGCAAAAGAACACCAGCAGACAGTCACTAGAAAAGACACTACTGGGGTGAGGAGGGCCAGTTACTCTCCCTCTGCTAAATAAAAGAGGAGCATCCACTTGGAAAAAGTGCATCTTACCCAGTTTAGCAGGGGTCATTTGACTGCTATATTTGAACAGCCTTCAAAAATTGAGGAGAAAAATTGCCAATTCCTTGCTGAAAAAAAATTTGGCTCAACCCAAGTGTGAAAGTAAGGCTGCAATCCTAACCACACTTTCCTGAGAGTAAGCCCCATTGAACAAAATTGGACTTACTTCTGAGCAGACCTGGTTAGGATTGTGCCCTAAAACTACTAGGATTAACCACAAGTCCAAAATATGCCTGTGCAAAAATCTGGCCACTTTTAAAAATGCTGTACTGTAATTTGTGTTTTCATCAGATATGCTCACAAAAATGCAACATCTGAATTTCAGAATTTAAACCTGCAATCAGAAAAGACTGTTTGGTTGAATGGAGTTAATATAAAATGTACTGGATCGGTTTCTGACTGCTGCTGTATGTCAACTGTCAAATCTTAGAAGCACTAATTGTTACATAGTAGATACTGTTAGATAGTGATACTACTGCTATGATTGTCCTTTCTTGTTCATCCATGAGACCGTGCCATGCGAGTTGAGCATCCCCAAGGACTTTCAAGCGGATGTATTAGCTGGTTTAGAGTGAGTAGGTGACTGGCAATACTCAGAGTTTATTTTGCCAATTCCCTCGAATTACTTGAAGGGGGGGGCAAATATGTTGCTAGGTATGAGGCCAGGTGTTTAACTACTTGCGCTATCAGACTGCTCCAAGGAAAGCAGCTGTTTCTGCACCTGGTCTCTTGTCTTCCAGGTTGACCAGGAAGAATGCCTCATGTGCAGATCAGCTACCTTAAGAATGGGGCCTTTCTTTTTCCCCAAAGGACTGAATTGGAAACGTATCTGCAAATGTGTTGTGCGCAGATTAAATTGTTATCATGCTGTTGACTCCACTCTTGGCCTTTGTGCCCTGTGCCATGATGCTCCCAGCGCTTGGAACAGCCTTGGTTTTTCCATCATTCAAGCCAATTCCTTCCCCCTTTTCTATATATTTTCTGCAAAAGAGCAAAGCATCTTGCGGCACCTGAAAAACTATCAAATTCATTTTAGGGTAAGCTTTTGGCAGGGCAACCTGGAGCACTGCCCAACAAAGCTACTGCCTCTGCTGTGGCACTCTAGAGAAGAAAAAAAAGCCCATTCCTGTGCTTCTCCCATGGTTTTTGCAAACCCGGAAGTGTGGGACTTCCTTCATTTGCACAGTATCTGTAAATAAAAACCTGCAGTCCTGGGTTTGAGAAAACCACATGAGTAGCACAGTAAGGAAGGGGGAGTGAGTAGGAAGCAGATCAATGCAGCTTGGATCCGAGGTGGGCTAGAGGAAGGCAGTGGCAGGCTTCGGGTGCAGACCACCCTGAATTTACCAATCCCATCCTCTTCCCCCCTCCCCCACCGCTGTTGCAAACTGCATCAGTTGGCTTCATAGTTGGGCCAGCATTGGCTTGTGATGGAGTGTGATAATGCTCCATTAGATGTGTGAGTTGCCACACACACACACATACACACACACACACACACACACACACACACACACAAGAGGTTATGGTTGTTTAAATGTAAACAGCGGAATCAAAGGAGCAAGAGGTAAAATCTGTGACCACTGTTGAGCGCAACTGAAGTGTAAGATATGTAAGGTGATGATTCACCACACCCATATTACTAGAAAACACAGGTCTTCCAGTCCTGTGTTAGTTAGTTAAAAAAAAAGTTAATTAATGCATGCTGTGAAATAGGAACAATAGTTCTCTATTAGAGCTTACAGAGTGGACCATACAGTTCTCCATTAGAGCCTACAGGGGTTGGCCTACTCACTGCACTGACTGGCTACTCAGGAGCAAGCTTGGCCTAGCAGTGCCGGACCTGTGTCAGGGGAGTGTATGTTTGTGCCAGCCCAGGCAGGCCAGCACAGAGGGCTGAAGAGGGTGGTGGAGGGTGTGTTTGGAGGCAGACAGGCAGTGTTTTTGGGTAGGGGAAAGGTGGCCTGGGAGTTGGATCGGGCCTGGGAGGGGGGTAGAATTGGCCACGATAGCACAGGCCAGATCCTAACCCCTGGCCCTGGCCCAACCAGTGTTACACAGGCCACTCAGATTTGTGCCTGCGAAGTTACCAATCAGTTTAAAAATCTGCCAATTTTTAAAATTCTCTCCTCTCTGGAGGCCAAGGTGGGTACATGTGGATTTGTGGAAACTTGTGTGGGATATCACAGATTTGAGTAGCCCCATAGGGCTGGATGGTTGATACGGGGTAAGGAAAATAAAATCCCCTTACTCTGAGTTGTACCCAAACCTTGCACTGGATTCACTTTGCTTAATCTACCTTGCGCTGGATTCAGTATAGGCCAGTCAGCCTGCCTGTTCCCACGTTAAGTAAGTGTTGTACCCTAAGCCATCCAGAAAGGGGCCGTTTCAGTGCTGCAGCCTCGGTACAAGCACAGATTGGTGCTAAATAAATGGCCAACAGCCTTTGCAGAAAAACAGGAAAGTCTTATGCAAGATAACCTTTGCGGTCTGCTGTTGGAACCCTTTTGACTCCTGCCATCCATCTGGCTTCTTCCAAGGGGTGTGTTTCAATGTCTGTTTTAAACTCATCCCTTTACTGTGGCATTCTCAGAGTAATCTGTGTTTTCCGCCTCTACCTCTTCCCTTCCTGTTTGAGTATCTAGAATGGTAAGCCTGAGGGCAGGACCTGTCTCTCTATCATTGTTGTTTGTTTTCTGCACAGCTCCTAGTTGCTGTGGTTGCTGGAGAAGTTGTTGTCTCCATCATGGTCCTAACAGTAATTGGTTAACTCCTGCTGTAACTCCATGATGCAGCTGTAACCTCCTCAAAACTGGGGATGATATTGTCATATGGAATTGGTGACATGTAATGTATGGTTCTGCAGTATTTGTTTTTATGATATGTTCCAAATTAATGGCAAAAAAGGCGAGATATACCTTTTTTAAAATGGAAGCATTAACAGAGCTGGATATTTGCTGTCCAGTTCTTCATCCAGCTCTTTCCGATATCCCACACCAGGTTCCACAAATCCACATGTACCCACCTTGGCCTCCAGAGAGGAGAGAATTTTAAAAATTGCACTCAGAACATGCAGGCACACCTACCTGCAACCACTCCAATTCATTGGGCTTTCCTTTTCTGATTCTGCTGCTCCAGTTCTTTGCTGCCTAATGTCCCCTGCCAAGCATCAGGATTGGATGACAGAGGGGTAGCCCTGCGAAAGGCAGTCTGTTGAATGCTCTGCACTGCCTGCAGACATCATGTAGAATCATTTGGTAGAAGATGCTACTGGGGTTACCATATAAGATGTGTTTAGAAAACCTGAAATTTCTTACATGGGACCTGGTGACATCACAAGACTGCCAACTCTTGAGCCACAATAGCCTCTGTGCCAAATAGGCACTTTCTACTGACCTTCTAGTTTTTGCCATTCATTGTTGTTTAAGATAAAAGTATATCCCATCTTCCAGTCTGTCCCAGGCCGATGTGGCAGCTCGTGAAATAGAACAGCAACCACACTTTTAAGCCATGGTACAAATGTCAAGCCATTAAAATGTGGCAGCCATGATAACAATCCAATAAAAACGGAGATTAAAATCAGCACTAAAATAGCAGAAAAGTCCACCCAATAGGCCAGCATGATTGTAATTTGCCCCAAAAACCTCAACTCACCCTCAACACTTTTGAAATGAAAAAACAAAAAAGAAGGCTAAACAGTCTTCTTAAGACTAGCTATGAAGAAACCGTGTTTGTGTTTTAACAATACCTCCATGCCCATGTTAAGAAACCGAGATCTCAGAAGATATGGGCATTTGGGTGGGGTATTCCTTTAAAAAAAAAGTTTGCCTTTGCTGGAGATTACTGTTATTTTATCACCTCTGAGTTTTCAAGTCCATTTCAAAGCTAGCTGAGCATTCCCAGCCTGTAATAGATGGTACAAGTGCCACTCGGCAATTTGAAAGTCCTGTACGCAACTGGCAACAACTCAGGGGAATGTAGCACTCCATGATAAACACCCCTTAACTTTTAACTGTGCTTATTTGCTCCTGTGAAGTCATCCAGCCCTCATCTCTGCTGTGCAAGTTTTTTGTAATTGTGACTGGCTAGTCATGATGTAACGTCTTAATTGTAAAGCTACCTGCAGGTTCCACAGCAAACAACTCCAGCATGCCCGGTACTTGCTAATTAGATCGAAGAAGGGCCAAACAATAACATTTTTCACAGGCAGGCCCGGCAGTAGCTTATTTACATCACAAACCAGCAAAAAAAATTGAACGTTTAAAAGCATCTTCTACCTATTGCACCCAACACAAAAGCAGCATTCAGCAGCAAAGGGGCTTCTGTAAATCTGTTAGTCTGCAAAAAAACGAAGTGCCTACCTCTTAATTAAAAAAAAAAAAAGTAATCATGCATTCACTGCACGATTCTTAAAGATGGGGTTACATGCACAGAAGGCTTTTGGTGTAGACATCAATTTTCCCACCTACCACAATAAGCAGGCATCTTTCAAGGGAACTGTTGTTGGCATCCTTCAGTCTCGAAAGACTATGGTGTCATGCTCTGAATGGTGGTTCTGGAACAGAGTGTCCTCTCCAGAGCGCGAAGCCTGGGTAAAGTAGGTATGGAGGATAGGCTGTTACCCATGCAGCAAATCCCCCCTCTCCACGTCGCTGAAATGGTCCAATGGAAAGGCAGAGGCCATTACGCTTGGTTCCAGCGGCGTCACAGGAGTTGCCAGAACGTGACTGTGTTCAGCCATGAACTGCCTCAGGGACTCCGGCTCCGGATTTTGCCTGGAGGTTGACTCCTGAAGTCTTTTCCATAACTGGATGTAGCCACAAGGCAGTGGAGGTTTGGGATCAGAGTTTTCCTTCTCTCAGATGAGCTGCCTTCCCAGGCTAACGAGTCCCATCTACCCGGTGGCTGTTTAGTCGCCTCTTACGACAAGTACAGCCAAACTGAGGGCCTATTCTTATCCCCAGCCCCCAGGGGTTAAACTACAGGGGAACTACTTGCCCTATAACAACAGAACTGCACACCAATAAAATTTGACAACTTTTTTGCAACTTGGTTTTGCTGAGAAAAGGTGCATGCATAGGAAAGAGCTTCACTGTGTGTTTCGGATTTAATAACCAAATTGACCAGGAGTCTGGTAGCACCTTCAAGTCTTAACACACTGATTGTGGTATAACCAATAACCAGATTGGTTTTGCTGCTTTTTCTTTTTTTAATTCTTGCTGTACTTTTTATGATGTTAGCCACATTCAACGGCAAAGGGTGAAATACAGTGGTACTCTGGTATACGCAGGGTTCTGTTCTGGAACTCCCCCCCCCGCGGATACTGGAAACTGTGAATATGTGGGAAGCCCCTTGCGCCCCATGAGTTAATGTAAAGACTTGCCCTGCATAGCTGCAGATTCTTCCTTAAACAAGGTCACTGTGAGCTTAGCAGCTTGTAGCGACTTTCAGGCTGCCCCCCCAGAAGCCTGGTCACTTAAAAAAAAAGATGGTTAACTGGAAGTGGTTAAGTTCCACTTCCTGTTAACCTCCATCTATTTTTTATTCAGTGACCAGGCTGCCTGAGCGTCACTACAAGTTGCTAAGCTCGTAATGACCTTGTTTAAGGAAGAATCTGCGGCCATGCAGGGCAAGTCTTTACATTAGCTCATGGGACGCAAGTGGAGAAAGTGGCCACATGGAGAAAGTTTTTACATTAACTAATGGGAGCATGGGGGGATCGTAGTGGGGCCTGCTCCTGCAGAACCATGGATAACCATGGATAAGTGAAACTGCAGATATGGTATCTGCTGATAAGGGGGGCTTCCTGTATAAATGTGGCATGACCAAAACCTTGGTAGTTTTTGCTGCCTCCAACTAAGGGTCCAATCCTATCCAATTTTCCAGTACCGGTGCTGCTGTGCCCATGGGGTATGCACTGCTTCCTGTGTTAGGTAGGCAGTCACAGAGGCCTCCTCAAGGTATGGGAACATTTGTTCCCTTACCTCGAGTCTGCATTGCAGCTGCACCAGTGCTGGGAAATTGGATAGGATTGGGCCCTAAGGTGGCTACCCTCCTGGAAATTATCCAATTATAGTTACTGTCCAACTGAAGGCCAGTCCACTGTGTCAATGGGGCTGCAATTAGTCTTGCATTGACTAACTCTTTGCAATGATTTCAACGGGATTTAAAAACAGCTACATTTTATTGGATCAGAGCCATTGTCTTCACATTTTGCCAACTCCTGAGTGCTTTATGGGCCAGAGGATACTCTAAGTCTCCTGGTGAGAGCTCTAGTAACAGGGACATGTAAAGTGTTGCTAGCACATTGACATCCTCAGTTGACATCCTCAGTCTAAAAAGAGAGCTGAACAAGAGAGCTTAACCTTAACATTCTGTTCCACGCAAAATCATTATACAGTATTTGAATTCTCCCTTAGAAATGTCCTCTAACCATGTGTTCAAGAGAACCTGTGGTGGGTGCTTGGGACAGAGACAAGGTCATTCAGGCTGCAATCCTGTGCACACTTTCCTGAGAGTAAGCTCCACTGAAGAGAGTGGGGGTTACTTCTGGGTAGACAAGCCTGGTCTCAGTGTTGCAAAGCATGTTGTTGCCTTCTTTTCTCTGCCCAATGTTGTTCAGCTGAATCAATCCATACCTTCAGCACCCAGACGTCAAGCCCTTGACAGTCAAGTACTGTTCAGTCATGTGTGGACCCAGGTCATAGTCGTACAAAATTAAGTCTGATGTTAAACATATATTTGAGTGGGCCATTTTAGAAGCTAAGCAGAGGCGACCAATTTCTCCCATCAAGGCAAGCTTTCAAATGCAGGCTTTTACAGTTACACGTTACATATTTAGGTGGACGCTTGCAATATCTTAGGTTTACACCTGGTGAAATGTGTGAAGAGGCCTCAAAAGAAGCAAAATTTGTGCTACAGCATTTGGAAGCATTTTACCTATTCTTCCACAGCAGTGCTTGACTAGATATTGGGAAGGAAGGTGTGGCCTTAGGAGTGAGTTCCTTTATCAGGAGATGAGACTAGCAATCATAAATCACATCCTAACAAGGTCTTTGTGCCCTCAGTCCTTCTCAGCCAGAGCCCCTGGAGCTGATACCACTTTTTTTTTTTAAAGAAAACTCTTCTTCAGTTGGAGATGGGGAATGTCAGGAATGCCGCATGGTGAGAGTTACGATGTCAAAACTTCAGAAGTGAATGTTATCTCTCCATTTTCATTGTCTTTGGGACCAGCTAGAAATTGTCCAGGGACTTACCTGGGCCCAGTGAATCTAGCAGCAGAACCAGAGAAAAGTGTTTGGGGGGGGGCACGAAGAGGCAGAGTGCATGGAGAGTGCAAACAGGTTATTTATGAAAGTATAACAGTGTATTTGGCATTAATGCTCTCATCTTTATTATAAGTAGAAGTCCCTGGCAAGAACCCCCCTTATCCCATCTGGCACTATCTATCAGTGGATCAGAAACAAATGGTGATTGCTGGTGTCGCTGGTGGGTAAGAGCCAAAGCTGTGAACAGGGACTTCCCCGGTTCCAATCTCACCTCTATCCTAAATTCTTACTGGGTAGCCTTGGGCAAGTCATTTTTGGCTATTAAAACAAACTAGAAAACACCATCCTACTTCCATAGTGTATATTTATGTTATTATTTAAGACGGCACTCCTTAGCCGATGCAGGTGGTGCCATGACTTAGTGGTAGAATATATGCTTAGCATGGAGGGACTCCTTGGTTCAATCCCTGGTATCTCCAGGTCAGGCTGGGAAAGAACTAAACCTGAAGCTCTGGAGAATTACTGCCAGTCTGTGTAGATAATACTTAACTATACCAGCACAATCCTGTGCATTTCTACTCAAAAGTAAGTCCCATCATGTTCAATGGGCTTACTGTCAGGAAAGTGTGGATAGGATTGCAGCCTAAGCTGGCAGCAGCCTCATGGGTCCAGTGGCATCACTAGGAGGGGTGCAGGGAGGTGATAAAACCATCATGTTATATATCTTTTGATGCTGAATGCAATGAAACAAACTGCATTTAAGTATCTGTATTCTATCATAACCAAATAACCAGAAAAGGAAATCACAACTGACTTATGTAGCAAAAAGTGGATTTTCTTAACTCAAAACTGACCAATGAGATTGGTTGTTCCAAGAGGCAATGAGGTGTTAGTATAAGTCAGCTCTCATTTCCATATTATCAGAACTAATACTAGAATTCTTGTTTAGTTGTGTGAACCAGCTTAGAACAGGGGAAAGAAGTTTTCCATATCTCAGTATTCCATCTCATGAATTCCATGTCTGCTAAAAATCAACCAAAGGGGTTTGGGGGGGGTGCATCAGTTTGGGGAAAGAAAACAGGATTCTCTTCTGTGGAGAGGCATTTTAAGGAAGCAGAACACTCTTTTCTTCTATTTGTGTCAGCTTGCCACTGTGACACACATTTAGTCATTGGCATGACGGGATTAAACACACCCTAAAAAAAAAGGAAAAATTGTCACCTCGCAGGGATGAGATGTTACTCATGCAGTTACGGTGCCACTAGGATGAAATAACTTCCTAGCAATGGATTTGTAATTGCAAAAAGAAAAAAGCGGATAGCTCTGGGAAAATACCCTGGGATGTGAAAATGAATATGAAACATGGTTGCTGCTGTGAAACATCTGCTGTTCCGATATTATGGCTGGAGCCATGCCATTTTGCTGGCATTGGACAGATCAGGCTAGGGTAGGGCCAATTCATGCAACCATCAGACCCAGGTCTGATGGTTTGCCATCCAAGCGGTATTGGATCAGGCCAGCCAGTCAAATTGTGCTTTGCCAGGTCATTGAAATTAGGGGGTTAGGAGTCACCACATTTGGCCAGGTCCCAACCATAACTTGCAAAATTCCACCTCCAGCACCCCAGATCCTGCTTTCACTTCATCCCTTGGTCAGTATTTTGGACTCTAAAGCTGGTAACTCTTAACAAATTTGCTTGGCATTCCTGTTACGTGTCTGTTCTTTGCCTTTGTACAGCCAGTCATAAGCAGCTGCTGTGCCCAGGGTTAAGCTTTCCGCATGCCGCTGCAAAACATACTTTAAAGGCATTAATGATGTATGCAGAAATGGTTCTATGCATCTGGCTAGCTATGGACAAGGAGTTGACACATGAGGGAATTTTTCAAGCAGTTAATATAGTCCTGGCAGCCTTGTGAATTGGCCATTAGGGGTAGGGGTGCTTTTCAGGAACACTTGCACCCCCTGCAAAATGCACTCCATTTGATTAAAATAGTGCCACAGTGTGGCTTCTTTTCCCAAACTGTTCAGGTTGACAGTAATGCCTCATATCATAATTCTGAACTGGGTCTTTGACATTGACATCTGATATGTTTTAGTTGCTGGTGGCATCATTGAGAAGCCAATTCAGAGCGAAAGCAGGAAGTATTGCTTTCATTCAAGAGGTAGCACAAGTCCTAAGAGACCCTTAGGGGCCAGCGTTTCCCCTTGCCTCTGGCTGAGCTGCTTATGGCCACTATCCTGCACTGGATACAGCGCAAGCCTCCTGGCTTGCCTGTTCCAGCACAGGATAGAATTACGCCCTTTGAGATATAAATAATTTTTACTGTAGTCTTTATATATTCCTATGGTAGAATGTAAAGTGAATAAAAAGTATGTTTAAAAAGTGCATGTGAGTTAATGGACCAAATGGATCTAAGCACATTTTAATATAAAATTGCATGCAAGACTTGAGTAGGTTGCCCTAGTGCAGGCAGCCCTTACGCACAGGGCCCAACTGGGAAAAATTGGTTCAGTTGGCTTAAAGCTGGCCCTGACTGGACACGAGAAAGATTAGCCAAAATGGGAGTGATATATGCTTCTGAAGATGCAAAACTCCAGAACTATGTACAGTTTGAAGCTGTTCAATAATATCCTCATTGTGGTGATAAATAGAAAGAATAATTGGTTCTGTGGCTAGAATATCTGAATCAGGCTAGAATAGCTGATGATCCTTCTGCTACCACATCCAGTCTCTTGTGGATTTTTGATAGATATGTCCAATGGCAGCTTCATAGGGCACTGTTGGTTATTAAGGCTGAAATCCTATACACACCTATGAGTAAGTCCCACTGAATGCAATGGGGTTTTCTTCTGAGTCCCAAACCCATGGAGTCGGCCCCAGATGGACCCTTCTGAGGCAATGGGAGTTGCACTCATGTCACCTCCAGAGGGTGTTCTGAGGCCCGTGGAGGCTGTGTACTTCCCTGGCCCTATGAAGGCCTTTTAAGGCCTTTAAACGTCACTTCTGGTTTTCCCCAAAAATTAGAAGTGACCTTCTAAGGCCTCTCTAAAGCTCTAAGGCAGGGATGCCCAAACTCCGGCCCTGGGGCCACTTGCGGCCCTCAGGGAGCCCCCAGTCTCCAATGAGCCTCTGGCCCTCTGGAGATTTGTTGGAGCCCACACTGGCCTGAAGCAACTGCTTTCAGCGTGAGGGCGACTGTTTGACCTCTCGCATGAGCTGTGGGATGAGGGCTCCCTCTACTGCTTGCTGTTTCACGTCTGTGATGCAGTTGCAGCAGCAAAGGAAAGGCCAGCCTTGCTTTGTGCAAGTCCTTTTATAGGCCTTGAGCTATTGCAAGACCTTCATTCATTCATATAAGTTCACCTTTAATATATTCATTTATGTAAACTTATGTAAATGTATTGAAATTTTAAATGCAAATTAATTCTTTTTTTTCCCCGGCCCCCGACACAGTGTCAGGGAGACAATGTGGACCTCCTGCCAAAAACTTTGGACACCCCTGAGCTAAGGCCTTAGAAGGTGTTCTGAGGGCTGGGGAGGGATTAGAGGGGCCCCAAGACCAACAGATGTCATTATCCGTGGCTTTTGTTATCCATGGAGGATCCTGGAACAGAACCCCCACTGATAACACAGGACGTCCTGTATTATCTACCTATTTCATGGAATTTAGACAAGTGCTTTTTCCCTATCTCTCAAATGCCTAATTGTAATAAGTTTGCACAACAGTTTCCAAACATACCACGGTTACGGCACCCTTCTTTCACAGCACCCTCTTCTTCCAATTTTCTCAGGTGCCACTATCTTGGATCTTATGAGATCTCACACAATCCAAGACGATTGGGTGCCCAGGAGAGCTGGAGGACGAGGCTCCTGGGGACATCCCATGGTGCCCCTGTGAGTTTGCCGCAGCACCCTTAGGAACCATGGCTCCCAGTTTTGGAACCACTGAGTTTGCAAGAGAAAGATCTCTTCATACAAGCCATGGCTTTTGTTAGAAATCTCAGAGTGCATTTTTCTTGAAGACTCTGATCAAGGCACCTTGGTTTTCTTTAAAACATAAAGGCACTTTACAGCCAACTGGTCAAAGAGATGAACTTTGAAGAACGCTGCAATCTGTCATGATGCAAGCAGGTTGCTTGACCGTGAGGCTGAGCAAGTTCAAATTACTGTAATGAACGCACAGCTCAATATCCAGTCACTTGGTAAAACTCCTTGGCACCTGAGGAGGAATTTATTTTATTTATTTTCCTATTTTTATACCACCCTTCCTTCAAGAAGCTCAGGCTGGTATACACAATTCCTTCCCTTTTTTTCCTCACATCAACAGTGTGAGGTCGGTGAGGCGGAAAGAGCATGTCTGGCCCAAGGTCACTCTGGAAGCTTCATGGCTGAGTGTGGATTTGAACCTGAATCTTCCAGGTCTAAGTCAGACTCCAAGACCACTACACATTCTGGCTCTTGACCAGTGTCGCTAGATTATCAACTGGAGATCCTCATCCCAGAGCCTTAAACTCCATTTAAGGAAAGGGAAAGAAACTTCTACCATAATCACCAGAATTTCTCTCAAGCAGAAGGAACCCAAAGGTCTCAGTTTCCCTTCACTTTAGTACACGTGTGTCATTACATTTTGTAAAGAGGAGTTCTTCCCCATCTCAGGGTTTAATTTGAGATGCATACCTCTCATCCCCTGGAAGTGAGCATTAGAAGCTCACTCAAAATTCATATTTATGCACCTAGTCAACACATTTCACTTGCATTTCTGCACACAGTGGCAGCCAGTGAAGTAGAGTAGAGCAGGCAGATCACAGCACAACATGACACATAACATGTACGACTATGTGTACTAGGTAGTACTGTACTGGCCATTACAGGATAGAAAGGTGAAAGAGATGTATGACTGTTGCTTAAAGTGGCAACCATGCCTATCCCTTTACTCCTAGCCTTAGTAGTAGAGGAGTAGTAAATTCCTAGGGGCAGAGATCTACTTCTTTGTGGTTGGCAACCTTCAGTCTCGAAAGACTATGGTATAAGCCTGCAGCACCCGGTATGCGACCTTGAAGCAGCTGACAAGCTGAGCCGAGTTATTCCATCTGCTCTGAGCGTGGGAGGATGGAGGCCAGAATGACCAGATCAGAAAGAAACACCTGAATGTTGTGGTTTCTTGAAAGATAGAACCTTCTTTCAAATTGTAAAAACCCCTACGGGGATTTAATTTGCCTGCCTATGTAAACCTCCTTGAATAAAGTCTAAGGAGAAATCTGAGGACCAAGAAAGGCGGTATAGAAATACCTGTATTATTATTATTATTATTATTATTATTATTATTATTATTATTATTATTATTATTATTATTATTATTATTAACAGTATTTATATACCGCTTTTCAACTCAAAGTTCACAAAGCGGTTTACAGAGAAAAATCAAATAACTAAATGGCTCTAAATTATTAGTTTATTATCATCTAATGGCTCTAAATTATTAGTATTATTATTATTATCATCATCATCATCATCATCATCATCCAAGTACTAACCAGGCCTGACCCTGCTTAGCTTCTGAGATCAGACAAGATTGGGCATGTGTTTTTTTGTATTTACATGCCACATATCTGCAATTAAGCTTTCAAGAGTTTTAAAAAATTAAGCAACTCTTTTTGTTTGTTTGTTTACTATCCTCCTCTGTTTTGCAGGTTCAGGAAATATTAAATATAATTTTAATAGCATTTTGTAGCAAACTCTTATTTACAAATACCAAGAGCAGATCATAATTAACCATTCTGAATCATTTTGTATATAAAATAGGTTGAGAATGCAGTATCTCTCTTTAATTTAAGATTATTGGGTTTCTTCCTCTCCAACCATTTCTCTCTGTTTTTCTTCCTTTGGAATTACAATTATCTTTTATTGACCAGTCTTGCCCTTAGGTGCTCATAGAAAATTCTTGTTGAGTACAGTAGGAGTTCTCCATCTGTGTCTTAGGGCAAAATTTGGCCCCAAGATAAAATGTCAAGAGAGTATAGAAAAGAAAAAAGTTGGGGCAGAAAAGAAGTTTTGTACAGTAGTTGACCACTTTTGTAGTTCTTTCCCCAGTATATTTACTGGTGTGTTCTGCTGCTTGTTTCTTTGAAATCCCAGCAACCACTTCATTTTTAAAATTGTAATGCTGTCTGTGTTAATTCCCCATGCAAATAGATGGTGCCAAGTCCAGCTCCGTTAAAATCAACGAAATTTGTTGCCTGAGTTCAAGGGAATATCTGGAGTGAGTTCTGTGGCCTTTTTCACCTATGAAGTTTAAATCACCATTGCACTTCTCTAGTGCTGTTTATCTGAATACTTGCAGTATATGGGAAAGAGAATGCAGAGCATTAAAAGCAAATGAGTATTTTGGCCAGTGCAGGTCCGCATCAGTGGAGTTTAGGGAGCCCCTTTCTCAAAGGTGATGGGCAGGTTTGGCCTTTGTAATAATCTTGCTATGAAGTGCCATTTCATGCCTGGTATGGTGTTTTACAGAGAGTGAGAAGTCAGGTCCCTGCCCCAAGTGTTTACAGTCTAGATCAGGGGTGTCAAAAGTTTTTGGAGGAGGGCATCTCTCTGACACTGTATGGGGGGTGGTGGGGAAAAATAATTAATTTGCATTTAAAATTTGAATAAATTTACATAAGTTTACATAAATTAATATATTAAAGATGAACATATTAATGAATGAAGGTCTTGCAGTAGCTCAAGGCCTATAAAAGACCTTGCACAAAGCAAGGCTGGTCTTTGCTGCCGCTACTGCATCACACATGTGAAACAACAAGCAGTGGAGGGAGCCCTCATCCCACAGCTCATGCAAGAGGTCAGACAGTTGCCCTCATGCTGAGAGCAGTTGCATCCGGCCAGTGTGGGCTTCAACAAATCTCCAGAGGGCCAGAGGCTCATTGGAGACCGGGGGCTCCCTGAGGGCCGCATTGAAAGGCCTCGAGGGCCACAAGTGGCCCCAGGGCTGGGGTCTGGGCACCTCTGATCTAGATGTTGGCATAAGGGAGGAAAAGGTGGGGAGAGCGTTAAATAAGGGGAACATATGAGATCGTTTCAGGTATACATACACATGCCTTCATTGGAGTGAGGGTTAAAGCTGTACCCTGCCCTACCGTTTGGGGTCAAGGGCATGATTTCTTCCAACTCCTTGATTAACTTGCTTCCACTGAACTCACTGGCAGTTACTGAGAACTAAGCTCCCCCTTCTGTGGAGCCTCACCCCTTCATCAGCATGGCCTAATGTAGTTTCCAATTCTTGGTCATGCTAAAGGGTGAGGAAGAGAGAAAGCGAATACACTGTGCTGTATTTACCTTCGGAGCCCAGCTGTGCAGAGCAAGGAAGGAACTTTGTAATCTCCTTGGCTCTTAAGTGTGGGTTCTCAAATGTAACTGATATGGACCCAGCTGTCTGAACAGATGCTGGCTCACATACCAGGAAGCCATATTCAATCCCTTTATATGATATTTTTGTATTCACATACATATCAATTAGTATAGTTGAGATCAAAGTCTCCTTTAGAGGTGCCTACCTTTTTTCCCCTCTCACCTCTTTGTTTTCTTTCATCAGTTTAAATTCATTTTAAAGAAATGGGATGTTGTGATCTTTTCATCAATTCTTTTTTACAAAAGGACTCTTCCATTTAAAACTTTTTTTAACATCATGACAGATGTGTGGAGGGGAGGGAGGCTTCAGAGTCTACCTGGGTATACTAAGAAAATAAACAAGGTTTTGGTTTTTAAGCCTGACTGTAATAAATATATGTTATATATGAAAACAGCCCTCAAAACTTCATTTGCAGATAGTTGCTCACATTCTTGGGAAAGACAAAAAAATGGGTAATAGAGGCCTTAGGTTAGCTACACTGATTTAATGCCTTAGTTAGGCGGCTGGAGCAGAGGTAGCGTCTCCCCATACCGCATTTGGAGAGCCTCAGGTCGCCGTGCCTCCTTTTGATCAAGCCTCTGTGAAAGATGAGTGTCATGACCCCTTCGAGCCAGCTGTGAGGGGTCTGCCCTGTGACTGGAGGGGCATGCCGAAACACTCCCCTCGGAGTGCTGAGGTGGGAGCATCTTGGAGAGGTGAGGCAGAGAGAGAAAGAGAGAGGCAATCACCTTCATACTGTGGGTTCTGGAGGAGCACACTGAAGAGGAGGGATCTGATTTCACTCCCCTTATGCTCAGTGTGAGTGCACATCAGGCTTGGAGGTGCTCTGCTTCAGATGAGGGCAAAAGACTGAGGCGTGTGTGTATGATGCTTCTCCCTTTCCTACTTGTACAGACAGGAATGTTTCCTGGTTTGCCTTTGTGCAACTCACAGCAGAGGGGATGGGAAACTCTTTTATAGCTCTCGAAACACATGCACCGTAACAATGTCGGAGGTAAGGAAAGTTCTTTGTAGTTCATGCATTGATTTGGCTTCTTTTATTCTTTTTGCTCTTACTGGTTCTTTCTTTATAGAATGCTTTTTGGCTGTAATTGCTTGATTGGCCTGGGCTAACGAACAATAGGATTTCAAGTGGATCTGCATTCCCTGTTTCAGAGTAATATTTAGCTTCGGTTGTTAGCCAGTCGAGTAATTCTATCAGTTTAAATATGAAACTGTCTCCTTGATTTTAATAGAACTTACTTCCAAGTCAGAATGCTTAGGATGGAAGGCTTTCTTACAAAATCCTGGTCTGCTAACTGAAATGCACCCTAAATGACGTATCACCTTCCTTTGCCTATAAGTTATGGGAAATCATAGTGATAAAACCAGATTGGGCCTCCGGTCAGACTTTTCCCCTTCGAAGCAACACCAGCATCTGCAAATCATAACAGCCTGACGATGTTTCATCGTGCAGGTCTTGAATGTACATTAATAGCTATACAATTCATGATTTGTGACTTCGCTGTGTTCCGAGTCAAGTGCACTCACCAAATGTATTCTCGTTTATTGCAACATCTAAAACTCACAGGAGGCTGGACAATGTCATTTTGCTAAGGAAATTTGTGGGAAATTAGCACTAGGATGTGGTTTGTCCTTTGCATTGTGCCCATTTTCCTGACCCTAATATGTTCTGCAAAGTGGCTAAGGAAGAAATTCTTGGGAGATGTCTTGTCTTGGAGTTGCAGCTTTGTTCTGTGCATTTAAAAGCAAAGGACAAAAGCCAAACAAGAGTGTCTCAGAATGGCAAACAGTGATATTTTATGTCTTTGGAGATTTTCTTTTTTATGTCTTTGGTAATTTCATCCCATCAAAACATAATACCAAACTATCAGTTGTGTTCTGTGCTATTTTGTTGGCAGGGCTAAAGAATCCTAATTTTACTTTTCTGTTCAGTTAACAGATGAAGTCCCCCCCCTTCTCTCTCTCATATCACCCTTCTGTATTGTGTTTCTCTTCTTTTAAATTAAGAGTTGACAGATTGTTAACCTATTGGAAAAGGCTTGCAAAAGACATATCTGGTAACTTTCCCTGCTTAGAAACATTAAAAGTGTACACAGCAGAGAAAACCGGAGCTTTTACACAAATATGTACCACATCAAATAACTTGGGTGCTAGGGCTTCATTGTTTTCTCATTACGGGGGGGGGGGGGGGTGGGATTAAAAATGAGTTGTTGTCTGAATTATAAGCGTCCAAACTGGATATCCAAGCCTGAGATATGAAAATAAATGCTTATTCAGAAAGGGGGGTTTAAAATTCCACCACTACTTTTGAAAAGTGTGTCTTCGAAGGGACCTGGTTTCCAGCTTGTTGTTGGAAGTGTGTTAGCAATCCATTAAATATATTTTTTGATCATGCAACTCTTTGGCTCCTCGAACCTTGGGTGGTGATTGTTTGTCTTATTTTCTGGTGAGCTAACTCTGTGCTGTGTTGCAAAACCTTGAGGCATGTTGTGTGCTCCTTTTTAGTGTTCCGGCAGCCTGCAACTGAAGTCAGCTTCATTAGTTTCACTGATGGCACATCAGTGCACGGCTGGTGTTGCCGCTTCCTTCCAGCTAGTCCCCAAGCATGACTGGGGCTGCCTTGGTTTGGATAAGCTTGTAAGGATTTGTCAGCCAGATGTGACAAGATTGTCAAGAGGCAAGTAAAGGAGGAGATCTGATATTAATCAGTGCATAGCTTGGAGCCAAACTTTCTCAAATGCAGTGTAGTAACATGTTCTTCTCATTTACTGCGTCTCTTTTGTGGCTACAGATCTGCCACTGTGCGCCTTTGACGGTTAAAGGGAATGCCAGCTAATCGTCTTTAACTGCAAAATGAAAATTGTGGGTGGGGTGGAGAGGATGAGTGTACACTGCTATCCATCCATTAACTTTGCTTTTAAAAATTATAGTGCAGGTTACACCGAGGCTTCAACAGAGTGAAAGTTCTGAAATCTCAGTTATGTCAAAGGAAGGGACTGTGAGTCTGTCACAATTTAGGGGGTGTCACAATGTAGATCGCAGGCCATAATTTCAGTCTTCAGTAATTTGAATTTTTATTTTAGAGATGGTGTTGGCAGGCCAGATGGGCTGTTCTCCCTCTTCTGCTCTTGAGAGTCCATTTAATTAACTTATTTAAATAAAAAAAAAGCCTTGTATATAGTGTCATTGCAGCCATACAAACATCTATGATGGGACACTTTTTGCCCTGAGTTCAATAGGTGAGGATACAGGTAGCTGCATTACTCTACATAGAAATTCACCTTGGATTCTCATTTAGAGTTCACAGCAACAATATATTGCTTAACTGATGCTCTATTTTAGGATTAAGTGAGCTAATAGGTAAAACATCTGTAATCTTTTTGCATTTTTATTAAGACATCCTTCCCCCAGCTGTCCAGTAGAAGACTCCAGGGAACCTCAAGAAGCACTTACCCTGGTGATGTTCCACTGAGTTCAGCAGAACTTAAATCAATGAATAGGTTTATCCATAGTGGGAGGATAGGTCTATCAACAGCTGTTAGCCATGATGGCTAAGTGGAGCTTCCATGTTTGGTGGCACTATACCTCTGAATACCAGGTGCTGAGAATAATCAACCGGAGATGGTCAAATTGGCATTGGCTTCCTTCCCTGCCTGTGAGCTTATAGAAGCATTTATCTGGTCAACAGAGAAAAAAAGAATCCTGGGCTAAAGGAACCCTACTTGGATGTGGTAAGGCAGTTCCTATAGTCTCAGGGCACATGATGTAGCTACCTTGCTAAAGCTAGGTAGGTCTGTCAATGCATGGATGGGAGATTGCCTTTGAACTCTGGGCACGCTGCCTTGAGTTCCATCATGAGGGGGAAAGGTGGAATATATTGAGTTCTTATAGGACTACATGTACATATGAAGCTACCTTCATACTCTTGGTCAGGATTGCCTTTTCTGAGTGGCAGCAGCTCTCTGGGGTTCCAGGTGGAGGTCTTTTCCAATACTACCTGGAAATACTACCTGCAGATACTGATGGTTGCATGCAAAGCATGTGTTCTACCAGAGGGCAGCATCCCCATACCCACAAGCACATGGTAGCTGAGCAATTAATGTCAAATGCTAGTAGCAGCTACACCCATGTTTCACCTAATTACCATGCAGGTTTGAAGCACTACAGCAAACTCATTCCAGCTCTCCTGGCTGATCCTTTCCCCACAGCAGCCCATGGTAACTTCAGCCTGAATCTCCCAGAATTGACCAGGCATGCCCAGAAAGAAACTGAGTGATTGCCCTGAGTGATTCTTGGCTTTGCATCTTATTGCTCATCCATCTGTCAGTGGGTACATTCTCCTAACTGCTTTCTTCTGAGCAGAACCATTGGCCATAGTGGGACCACTGTAGAGTAAGTGATTAAAATGTCAACAACCTGTGATCTTCAGTAATAAGTATTTTACTTATTACTCATACAGCTGGCATTTTAACCAGCACTGTTCTTAATGGTTCATGTGCACTGCTGTTAGATTTTTCCTCCCAATTTTTTAATATGTTGCCATCCATTTTTCTGAAATCTGGTGGCAGTTGGCATTTGCTTGTGAAGAATGACATTCCAAGACAAATTGTGTGAATGCCGACAACTAAGAGATGTACCAGTGAACATCAGCATGAATTACCTCAATGTATTTGCCAGTGTTCCCATGCGTATGTCTAAAAAGTTGGGGGATAGACTTTTTTTCTTCTTCAGCATTCGCAAAATTAATCAGGAACTGGGATGATCAAATGTGACTGTTAACATCATAAGAACATAAGAGCCCCGCTGGATCTGCCCAAAGACCTGTCTAGTCCAGCTTCCTGTATCTCATAGTGGCCCACCAGATGCCTTGGGGAGCACTCAAGACAACAAGAGACCTGCATCCTGGTGCCCTCCCTTGCAGCTGGCATTCTGAGGGAGCCAATTCTAAAATCAGGAGGTTGCACATACCCATCGTGGCTTGTAATCTGTGGTGAACTTTTCTTCCAGAAATTTGCCCAATCCCCTTTTAAAGGCATCCAGGCCAGATGCCATCACTACATCCTGTGGCTAGGAGTTCCACAGACTAACACCACGCTGAGTAACGAAATATTTTCTTTTGTCTGTTCTAACTCTCCCAACACTCAATTTTCATGAAGGGCCCCTGTTTCTGGTGTTGTGTGAGAGGGAAAAGAACACCCCCTATGCACTTTATCCATCCCCTGCAAAATTTTGCATGTTTCAATCAACATCAACAGCATTTTGGACATAACTGGGCAAAGAGCCCATTTTTAATTGGTACTCCTCTCATATTTAGTAGGGAGACAGCCACTGTCCTGATTCACCCTACCATAACATCTTTCCCTGTGGCTGTTTGCTTATATCTCTCTTGTGTCTTTTTGAGATTGTGAACCCTTCTGGAATAGGGAGCCATGTTTTAAAATTTCTTGTGCTATGTAATCCACTTTGAATGTTAATAGCAGTATATAAATATTTTATATTGAGATACTTATTGAGATACATAATATATATTGAGATATCAATTATGAGATATCTCATAAGATATATTGAGATACAGGAAGCTGGACTAGATGGGCCTATGGCCTGATCCAGTGGGGCTGTTCTTATGTTCTTATGTTTAATTAGTATCAGTATTAACACTAATATACACTGCGATCTTACAATATGGTAAAATCCAGCCATGCAGATGCCCTCAGGATATTCTGGACCTAATATTCAGTGAATATTAGGAAGGAATATTCCTAATATCCTCAAGGAAATCTCCTAAGTGTTTTTCTATGCAAAGCACAACTTGCCTTTGAGGTTCTTGAGGTGCTACTTGGGTGATCATAATCAGGGAGGGAAGCATTTGTAATACAAATGAGCATTCTAGCCAGCTTTTACTTGTCATTTGCATTACAAACTAACTGAAGTAAGAACTACTTAGTGGGGGGGGGGGGAAGCCTCTCAGTGGTTTCAGCCTGTATGGCTATCATGTGTGTACCTTTAGTTTGCATCTTGGCAACTGAGCTTACATGTGCACAGTGGCGTAGCTAGAGGGAGTGCCAAGCACTAAGTTTTTCAGGGAGCCTAACCGCAGTGTGCAAGGGGTCCCTCTCTTTTGGAGCCCTTCTAGGCAGTGGGAGCAAAATGGAGACAAATGCCTGGAATGGCTCCAAAGAGGAGGGGCCCCTTGCATGTCGCAGTGAGGCTCCCTGAAAAACTTAGTGCTTGGCACCCCCTCTAGCTATGCCACTTCTCGTGCTCAAAAACTTATAATCTCTTGGCTGTCAGAATCAGAGCTGGATCCAGAATGTGGCAAGGCCAGGCATAGTTCAGAGCACTTGAAAAGGCCAGTGGTGGTGGAAGAGAGTTTGTATACTGCAACCTCAAGACATTGGCTCTTCTAGTTTGGCTCTTTGCTGTAGCAAGTCTCAGGAGCTTTATGGAAGATAAACTTTATTACTAAATTTGTTTGGTAGTTATTTTCATCCTGAGTTGGCTGGGACAGGATTAGAAGGCCTATTTCTTGTTATCCCTGTGTTCCCTCCATTATGCTAGATTAGGAATGGTGGGATCCGGAGGTAATTTTGTTGCTAGCATTTGTTCCTTTCAGGCTTTCCTTTTAATTGCTCATAACTAGCTCAATATTAGTATGTTTAAGCCTAAAACTTGTTCAGCCTCAAACTTGCACCAGCACACAAATACCTTGTTAGCCATTCCATGACTCTGTGTGCCATGGAATTATTATTCCATTTTTTAAAAATGAAGAATTATTTTTTCTTTTTAAAAAATGTACTTTTAACTGTAGTCCTTTAGTTAAAAAAAAACTGTTGATTTTTTTTTAATAGCCAGCTCAAAAATGCCAAGTTTTAGCCCAAGGGAGCTAGTCCTCAGTAAGGAACCCTAACTGCCTGAAAATTAACATGGCATTTCATCATTAAAGATAAATATTAACATCTGTCTTGCTCATCATCAAGAGAAAAAATTTTTGTGTTTTGCTTTTAAATTGTGTAATTGCCTGTGACAGAATGAAATTGCGAAAAAATATTGCACAAGACTCTAACACTGTAGATAACATCTTGTGTATGTGTCCTGTGTGGTTGAGTTTAACATTTTATAGAGTTGCACAAACTACAGTTGTGTGACTCACCTTGGATTAGGATTTTCCTTTTCAATATATTTTGAAAGAGGAAAGTGAAATATTTAAATTGTTATTGTGTCTGGTGCATTATAATGCCCAGCTGACATGAAAATTTGGAGTCTACAGAGCCAATAATTCAGGGACTGTCTGCGTACAAAGTTACCTAATTTTGCATGCAGTGAGGCTTCCCATTCATTTCAGTGGAGGCATAAGCCAGTACATTCATTCTCCTTGGCTATGCAGAGCTGCCTCTTCCACTGTGATAAATAGGAAAGTCTTTGCATGTAGATGTGGAGATTTGGACCAGAACTTTTATCTCCTGTATTTTGTATACACTTAAAAAAAAAAAAAAGCTTCTAGCCATCAACTTAAAAGCATATGTCACTTTTAAGTATCACGTGTGCACTGTAGAAAAGTTCTTGCTGTGTTGTTGGTCTCTACTACATTTTGCAATTTAAATAGAGCAGTAAACTATTAAAACTCTTATGGTACTGGTAGCTCCAATGTGGATTACTAAATGTGTTTGACTGATTCAAGGCAACTTATAAAATCACTTTAAAAAACACAATACAGTACTAACAAAATAAAAATTAAATGGCATCTATGTATTTTAAATATTTGTGTGCTTCCTTTCTATCCCATTACACAGTGATAATTAAGGCAGCTTACACAATTGTTTTAACATGTGAATTTTAAAACAAATAACATCACAATATACAGTTCTACTTAACTAAAAGTAGAGCATCACCCAAAGCAAGGCAAAATTTTTGATGATCTTAACGCTAACTAGCAACTAACTAGTTTTGAGCATCAGGATGGGAATCCCAAAAACTCATTAAAAGGGGGACAGAAAATCATTGCACAAACTCAGATGCATGACACAAAAAAGCATTTTAATCCAGAGCTGAAAGATGTGAACAACAGGGCCAGATCAGCAGTGTCACAATCCCTTTCCTGAGCTAGAGCAAGTCTGACCTGGAGGAGGATCGATCACGTCAGAGAGACAGCCTCAGAGCCCATCCCAGACTCGGACCCCAGACTGCCCAGGAGACCTCAGAGTCAGGGATCCTGGTGCTAGAAACCCTAGAAGTGGAGATCCCTGGGCCTGATCCCCGTGAGGAACCAGCCCTACCATAAGAACATAAGAACAGCCCCACTGGATCAGGCCATAGGCTCATCTAGTCCAGCTTCCTGTATCTCACAGTGGCCCACCAAATGCCCCAGGGAGCACACCAGATAACAAGAGACCTCATCCTAGTGCCTTCCTTGCATCTGGCATTCTGACATAGCCCATTTCTAAAATCAAGAGGTTGTACATACACATCATGGCTTGTAACCGGTAATGGATTTTTCCTCCAGAAACTTGTCCAATCCTCTTTTAAAGGCATCCAGGCCAGATGCCATCACCACATCCTGTGACAAGGAGTTCCACAGACCAACCACACGCTGAATAAAGAAATATTTTCTTTTGTCTGTTCTCTCCCAACACTCAATTTTAGTGAATGTCCCCTGGTTCTGGTGTTATGTGAGAGTGTAAAGAGCATCTCTCTATCCACTCTGTCCATCCCCTGCATAATTTTGAATGTGTCAATCATGTCCCCCCTCAGGCGCCTCTTTTCTAGGCTGAAGAGGTCCAGACGCCGTAGCCTTTCCTCATAAGGAAGGTGCCCCATCCCAGTAGTCATCTTAGTCGCTCTCTTTTGCACCTTTTCCATTTCCACTATGTCTTTTTTGAGATGCGGCGACCAGAACTGGACAAAATACTCCAGGTGTGGCCTTACCATCGATTTGTACAACAGCATTATAATATTAGCCATTTTGTTCTCAATACCTTTTCTAATGATCCCAAGCATAGAATTGGCCTTCTTCACTGCCGCTGCACATTGGGTCGACACTTTCATCGACCTGTCCACCACCACCCCAAGATCTCTCTCCTGATCTGTCACAGACAGCTCAGAACCCATTAGCCTATATGTGAAGTTTTGATTTTTTGCCCCAATGTACATGACTTTACACTTACTGACATTGAAGCGCATCTGCCATTTTGCTGCCCATTCTGCCAGTCTGGAGAGATCCTTCTGGGACCCCTCACAATCACTTCTGGTCTTCACTACCAGAATCACAATCACTACCAAAGGGCCAAATGTTGCATCCTTCTCACTCTGCACTTCAGAACTGACAATGTCAAGAAGAACGCAGTAGAGCAAAGGAATGTAAGATTTCAGACCAGAGCACTGCCCCCTTGAATCTCTCCACCCTCCAGGCAGGGTCTGGGCCTGGCCTCATTCCTCCTCTGGCACTTGTGGGAGAAAGCTGCTCTCCAGGGTACTACAACCTCAACTTGCCTTGCTTTGGAAGCTCCCTCCTGGAGAAGCTTTAAGGAACAGGGAGATTCGTAATCTGGGGGCCAGCTTCAAGGAACAGGGAGATTCATAATCAGGGGGCCACTGTAGAGAAGGCCCTGTTATGTATCCCTAGCATTCAAATTTTCCCAAGTGTGGGCCATGGATAAATCTATATAGAATATTCCAGTGTTTCTCAAAATGTGGGTTGGGACTCAATTTCTGGTGGAAATTCTGGAGCCTCCAATGAAAATCTGGGTAATGGAAAGATCAGAAAATGAATTGCCTCAAACCCTGAGACTATTCAGATAGCTGCTAACTTCCTTGCAAAGAGTTGAGCTCCTGCAATTTGCAAGCTTGTGTAAATATAAGAAGATAAATGAGATCTTTGTGTAAATATAAGGAGATATTGCATTGTGTTGCCCTAAAATTCCATCACACATGACCTACTTATTTTATTTAGCACCACAACTGGGGGCCCAACTGTTGAGCACAAATGTTTAATTTTTTAAAGGCCCCTTAGGGAAATATGTATTTCATTGTGTGGAGATATTGAAATGAATGGGAGAGGGAGAATGTTAACACAGTACAGTATTTTAAAATTTGGGAGGGAACACCTCCCCCCAAAAGTGGTATAAGGTAAGATATTTTTAAAACGTAAATAACAGCACAAACAGTGCAATCAGATTAAACATGATCATTCAAGGGGTGCAGAAATTAATCCAGATTAACAGAGATAATTGGAGATAATTGACAGATAATTGCATTGCACTGGAGTACAATGACATAGGTACAATTCTAAATATCCCCACCAGCCATAATAAAAGATTCCCAAGGGAGAGGGAAAAAGTATCACTTCTGTGAAATGGACAGAGAGTGGTAGAAGAAAAGGAATTTAAAAGGATTTAAAAAGGACAAAGATTTTAGAAGTATGATAAAATGTTTAAGTGTCTGATGGTACCAAAAAAAAAAAAAAAAAAGGATTCTTGAAGCAAAAATTAAAAATCTCCCTTGTTTACATGCTGGCCAATACCAGGCTTGGCAGTATCAGCACAAGCTGTAAATCACTTTTTCTCCCTATCGTGTACTCAGAAAAGAGGATTTGGCCTGTAGATGTTCTAATGACCTAAACTGCACTTGTTGAAGAATTTCTACCTTAATCCAGAAACCGATGGATCTTGATAAAGGTCTGTTTTGCATTGCACACCCCACAAATCTGCCAACCGTCATGTTGGCCAGGCTCGACTCTGGGTTTGATGGACCTCTTTTTCTACCTTTGGAATGTTAACTGCAAAGTTGCCTCTATTTAACCAAGTTTACTGGAACAAAACTACGCCGAAGTTTGCTACTATGTGCTTGTAACTAGTGTCAAGTTTTCCTTACATTTGTTTAAGGCAGCTAAGAAAAAGACTAAGAAGACAATTGAAATGACTTAGAATCAAAGATTGCAATAAAGCAGCATTAAAAACATACAGAATTAAATTATAGCTAGGGAGAATAAGGATGTGTTTGCCTGGTGTTGAAAAGATAACAGAGTTGGCACCAGCTAAGCATTCCTGGGGAGAACATTCCAAAATTGAGATGCCATCACTGAGAATGTTCTGTGTCTGGTTGGTACACACCTCACTGCTACAGGTGACAACATCTGGGGCAAGATCCCTGGTACATGTCTAAATGCACCTGTAAACAATCCTGATCTTAAATGGTGATCTATGAGCCAGGAGGTCTCTGATTCAAATCTAAGCTTTGACAGCTATTTGCAGGATGGCCTTCAGCAAGTTAATCTCTGTCCACCTTCTCTATTGGAGAATAATAGTGAGGGCTACACCACAGAGCCTGTGGTAAGGTTGATGAAGCTGCTTTCTACTTATTTCCTTTGGTTTGATTATTTGGCAGCAAGGAGCCTTTCCAACTCTTATGACGCAAGGGAGGGCACCAGGATGCAGGATTATATACTGTTTCTTGGGAGGACTCTTGAATGTAGGCCTGCAGCCAACTTTCCCCTATATCAAGGGAAGCTGGGGTTGGAGACTGAATTTGGCTTAAGGGTGTGGGTTGCACTTAAGGATCAGGTACAGTTAATTCACTGCGCCTGAATACAACACAGTCCACACAGCCTCATGTAGGCTGTTGCTTCTGGCTGTCCTAGACTAGAAACATTAGTGATTGCGTTTTATAGATAGATAATTACAGATAATTTAAAACAGTATTATCTATCTAATATCAAACTTAGGGACAGGCATTAGAAAACATTAGAAAACAAGAATTTATCCTGATAAACAGAACTCGGTTTCTGTCATTTTCCTCTGTGGCTTATAGCAGCTTTACAGCAGGTGTGATTTGGACAAATGGGTGGTGGGGGGGGGAGAATTATACCCTCTCCCCCCCCCTTAGAGATGCAAACTCAGTGAGTCCTGCTTATTCTGGAAGACTCTTGCAGCTCCTATCCAAATCCCCCCCCCCTCCCGGCACATTTTGAGAAAGGAAAAAGAGGTGGGATTTTCAGGCACAGAGGCTCCCACATCTCATTGGGTCCTGAGAAACAAAATTTTATTGTAGTCTCTTTTATTGAGAGAAATATGAGTAGGTGGGGGGGGGGACGACAGACAGAGCCTGATCAATGGAGAGAGAAAATTAGAACTCATGAACTAAGTGCAGTTATTCACTCTAATGTAAGAGGATGTCTTAATGTGCCTTATTTTAGAATTCCTCCTTGCAGTGTTAGCGGGGCCTGTTTGAGAGTCCCCTTATGGACTCTCTTGTTTATGGAATTCTGATCTAACACTTACCTCTGGGACCAAACACAATTTGGTCTTATGGAAGCAACAGTATCTTAAGACATGCGGTGAGGTAATATAATTGAACTCCAGTTATATATTTGACGTCTCAAGAAGTCAACGAGCTTTGGCTCAACATAACATGCTTCTTTCTCCCCCCCCCCCACTTTAAATGAACCTTATAAAGGAAATTTATGACTTTCTACTGCTCTATTAAAGTGTGCCAACTACTAAGCTAACCTGCTATCTACATTAACAGCGACTGATTCTCCATGTGGGCCGCTGATGTGCATTACATAGCTTTGCAGGGAGCTTTTCCTCAAGGACGCCACTTTATTTTTGCAGCGGTTTCTTAGATCCAGAGTTTTCAACCTTTTCTGACCGATCCTTTTTAACTCCATCCTGAAATATAGTCTCCAGTTTTAAATTCTCACCCTGTACAGCCCATCTTTCTATCATGGCCAGATCCAAAGGGAGACATGGTACCAGTACCAATAATAATAATAATTATAAATTACTAATCGAGACAGCAACTGTTACCCTGCACATGCCCGATCTCGTCTGATCTTGGAAGCTAAGCAGGGTCAGGCCTGGTTAGTACTTGGATGGGAGACCGCTTGGGAATACCGGGTGCTGTAGGCTTATACCATAGTCTTTCGAGACTGAAGGTTGCCAACCAGTGGTAATTACTAATTACATTGTTGTTCAACAAGTTGTTGAATGTCTATCAGGTTGAAAACAAAAACGGTTCAAAATTTAGGTACTGGGTTTCAACGTATTCAGAGTACTTCCTAGGTGCACAGAATACATTTGTAAAACAGAAGAAAAAGTAAAGAAGCCCCCGCCTGGGGACAGTCCAGGACCTCCTGATGCTTGATGCTGTCTGCCCAGTGCTGCCCACCTTGCCCAATGATGTGCCAGCCTCTGTTCCTCCTACTCTCCAGTGTTCTAGCTCAGCAGTCTCCTCCCCTCCACGTTTCCTCTTTCTCTCCGCCCCCTCTTCCTTTTCCAATCCAGGGAGTGAAAGGAGAAGGAGGAGCAGTGGAGGCAAGTAGATGAAGATGGGTGCCCCTCCCCCCACTAGTCTGATGCCTGAGGTAACTGCTTCAGTTGGCCACATGTCACCCCTGCCTAGGGAGTGGCTGTCAGTATAGAATAAAAATCAAGCAGAACATATGCTTAAAGTCAGTGGTGTCACTAGGGTTTGCATCACCTGGTACGGTAGGCCAGCATGTTGTCCCCATGATGGACCTCCTCCCATGCAATGGGCGAGGCAGTGCCCCAGGCGGTGGGCATGGTGATGCACCGTTGCCCTACCCCCACTGGTTTTCTGGCTATAACTTTTGATAGAATAGCGATATTTCAACATGGTTTGTTTCATTGCATTCTTCATGAAATTACGCATCGAGTGATATATAACATGATGGTATTATTCGAAAATGCTAAGATTTTAAAAATTTTGGCCAGTTGTGGTGTCACCCCTGGTGCACATCACCCAGTGCGGCCTGCAACCCCCCCAGCAACACCACTGCTTAAAGTAATATCAAGTTTGACCTTGTTGAAAATTCTGATCCTTTCCTATTTTTGCCTATTCTTGGACCCTTCTCATCCACACAGCCCAGAAGCCATTGTCTTCAGAATCTTTAAATGCAGCACCACTAGAGGAAGCACCATTGAATGGCAAAGATGAAGGATCATGTTGTGTGTTGCTTGTCCTCATCATCTGGGTCCAGCTACTAGACTCCAGCCAGCCCAGCTGCTGGAATTGGAATGCAACTGCTGGCTGAGATTCCCAGGCCAGCTGATGAGGTCCAGGTGCCGTTATAAACCAGTGAAGAGGAGGAACAAGAATAGGGACAGTGTTCAGTCAATCATGTCAGAGAATTGCTTTAATTGTCAATTACCTTTTAATCTCCTTGTTGGCAAACCATAACTCCCTTTTGTGGTTCCTGCTTGCTTCTTGATCTTTTGCATCCCCTCACCCCACTCTTTCATTTTTTCAGCCTTTTAAATAAACTCCTTCTATCTTTCACTGGTCTACCTGCCCAGACCAAGTTCAGTCAGGAGGGAATGGGCTGCCATGTCCACCAAATTGCTTCATTCTACAGCCAACGTGTTCTCTAAGGGGATTCCCCCAGATGTTTAGGTTCCCTGTTAACCTAAGAGGCGGCTTTCCCAAGTGCAGCTCCTGGACTACAAGCGTAATGTGTTCCAACCAACAAGTGCCCCAAAGCACCATAACTGCTGTATCCTGGACCAGCTGGAGTTTCTGAACAGTCTTCAAGGGCAGCCCCAAATAGAATGTCTTATATCAGTGTTTTTCAAACTTTTAGGGAGGTTTAGGTCTTTGCGGGGGAGGGCAGTGACATGATCCCCAGGATTGTTTATGAGTTACTTTGTTGTGCTTTTGGTTTAATTTCACTTTGGCTTCTGCATGCATGTTGTCAGTTGTGTTATTAAACTGTTTGAATGAAATCATACACTTCCTTGTTATCTTTTTTACTGGGGTGGAAAAGTGACACATATGCTTTAATACATACATAAGCATACAGTGTACAGTACAGTGGCGATCCTGGCCCCGTGCCACCCTCCCCACTGAAGAAAATGCTCCCCCCCCCACTGGTTGCATCCAGAGGCCTTCTGACGGTCAGAGAGGCTGCATGCGGAAGAAACTGGAAGTGACGTTTTATGGGCCCTCTGGAGGCCTTCGAAGGCTTTTTGAGATAGCCGCACACAGCCTTTACAGCCCTCAGAATGCCTCCAGATGGGGAGGCAACGGGTGCAGGTGGTCCCCAGACTGGCACAGCTGGGGAGGTGGCTTCCCCAGCTATGCCACCCAGAAACACTTGCACCCCCCCAGGTATGCAACTGGTGCTGTATATTCCTAAAAATTCATAATAATTCTTTTAATTTCTTTTTAAAAAATCTTTGCATTTGTTACAGGTTTAGTTGCTGTTGAGTTTTGTTTTTGCATGCTATACTAACCTCTTAATATTTTTTTGTCGATCTTTTAGGCTATCCAATGCACATTGCTAAACTGTATCTGTCAACGTTTTAAACCCGGGAAAATAAACCAGCGACAATGTGACCAGTGCCGGCATGGATGGGTAGCACATGGTAATAAATGGCAATACAAAATAAAAAAAAAGAAACCTACATAGCTACTTCATTTTTGATCTGCCAGTAGTGTTCTGAAAGCAGCTTGTTAAAGCTGTGCAGTCCAAAGTCAGTGCCTGGATGGGAACCACCCAAGAACCCCATGAAATGTGGTATCGAGTTCCATGTTGGAAGAAAGGCAGAACATAAATGTACTAAACAAAAACCAGGCAGATAAAACCACCGCTGCTTAGATCAGGGGTGTCCAAAGTTTTTGGCAGGAGGGCTACATCAACTCTCTGTCGCTATGTCAGGGGCCGGGGAAAAAAAGAATTAATTTACATTTAAAATTTGAATAAGTTTGCGTGAGTTTACATAAATGAATATATTAAAGATGAACTTATATGAATGAATGAAGGTCTTGCAATAGCTCAAGGCCTATAAAAGGCCTTGCACAAAGCAAGGCTGGCCTTTCCTTTGCTGCCGCTACTGCATCACAGACATGAAACAACAAGCAGCGGAGGGAGCCCTTATCCCACAGCTCATGCAAGAGGTCAAGCATTTGCCCTCACGCTGAGAGCAGTTGCGTCAGGCCAGTGCGGGCTCCAACAAATCTCTGGAGGGCCAGAGGCTCATTGGAGACTGGGGGCTCCCTGAGGGCCGCATTGAGAGGCCTCAAGGGCCGCAAGTGGCCCCAGGGCCGGGGTTTGGGCACCCCTGGCTTAGATCAATATTCTGGGACATGGTCTTGAGAACAAATGATGCAGCCACCTTACTGAACATAAGCAGGTTGTGATCTGGGCATTGCCTGGATGGGTGACTGCCTGGGAATTCCAGGTATACTGTCCTAAGTTCAGTGTAGGGAGGAAAGTGGAATATAATGTGACAAAAATTTCAGGCTGCAATCCTATGCACACTTTCCTGGAAATAAGCCCAACTTAACACAATGGGACTTACTCCTGAGTTGACCTGAGTAGAGCACAATCCCTGAGATGGGATTGTGCTGTCAATCTGCAGTGTATTAATAGATACCACCAAGTTGCTGCTCCCACATAGAGCTGTCTTTTGTTGAGATCATATTTGGATTCACTTGCCATCTGAAGTGAGCTGGGTGATTACAGGAAAAGGACACCTTGGTTGGTGGCCCCTGAACTTTAGACAACCTTCTTCTTGGCCCAAGCTTAGGACTGCCCACTCCTATTTTGTCACCCCATTCAACCCCAGTTAAAACATAATGCTACCACTTGAACCATCTCTGGTTTATGATGGGACTGACAACATTCCATAATACTTCAATGGGTTCATTTTCTTTGACTGCTTTCCTCTGCACATTTACCTTGGAATAAGCAAGTGAACACAGTGGGACTTAATTCTGAGTAAACATGCAATGGGGCGCCACTCTTTTGTTTCATAGCCAGGTACAGATAACTTCTTGTCATTCACATTCTCTTTTGTTTTCAGCTTTAAGTAAGCTCAGGATCCCAAACGTGTACCCAGTCAGCCAAGTCGAAATTGTCCAGTCCAATGTGGTGTTTGATATCAGCAGCCTCATGCTGTATGGAACCCAGGCCATTCCTGTCCGTCTCAAAATTCTCTTGGATCGGCTCTTCAGCGTGCTCAAGCAAGAAGAAGTCATCCACATTCTCCATGCTCTGGACTGGACACTTCAAGACTACATACGGGGCTATGTGTTACAGGTAAATCCCAGTCCACCCGTTCTCGAAAGCAGGTATCTATTGCAAGATATTTAAACATCATCTTTGCAAAACTGGAATATATAACATGACAGAATGCATGGATAGCCAAGTGTGGTATTGAACAGATGGAGGACAGCCAAGTTTAAATCTCCATTCAGCGAACTGGATTACCTTGGACTAGTCACTCTTTCTCAGCTTAACAACCCCACAGGGTTGTTGTGAGGATAAAATGGGAAAGAGGTCAGGGTGTTTTCCATGCCCGGTATGACAATCTCTGTTGTCATCTTTTAAGCCGCCTCTCTCAGCCCAGTCATTTTTCTAGGAACCAGAGTGAATCACGGATCCACTGCCAATCACCATTAGTGTGCTCATTCCCCCTCTATCTGAGCTATCTTTACTTGTGGTCAGACAGTTCCCAGTTTGGAGCAATTCCCAGTTTCCACTGCACTCTTTTCCTCAAGTGTCCTCCTCCTTTAGCAGTCTTTGCAGTCTCCCTTCAGGTCTTCCAGCTCTACAAAACTACTCCTATGTGAGCCCCTGGTTAGAATACTTGCAGATATCCTCTTTTGGTTGGTTGGTTTTCCTTAATGTTAAAACATACTCGTACATACCTCACGTATCACTCTTTTGCACTTTCTGATTCATAAATCTGCCCAAGTAAATTCACAAATTTTAATGGAACAAGTTCCACCATTTGTGAAGAACATTCATCTGAGTTTGTGAGATAATTACTCTTATCAGTGTGTTTATTTGTTCACGAACATTCTGTGGCATCACAGCAGCTTGGCCAGTTGGGTCAGAAGCTTCACTGCTACAAGCCCAGCTCAATACACACCAGTTCCCAATTAATTTTCTCTGTTTGGGTGATGTCGTTTTAAACTTTGCTGGTACCAGAGCAGAAGTTGGTTCTGTATAGGTTTATTCAGATGTCCTTCCGTGCTCCTCATTCTAATGTAAAGTAATGTTATGATTTACATTTTGATGCAAATAAATATTTAATAGCACGATGATAATCTTGCTTTTTAGTGTTGGGATTAAAAAATATGGGCTCAATTACCTTGAACCTCTTTTGTATGAAAAATTGATGATGATGTGTTCTTCATCATCTTAGAAAACTCTTGCGTACGCAGTGAAAACCCTCAGTAGGCCATCAAATACATGTTCTGTGATAAAATATTTATCGTAGTTATTGGGAAAAGTTAGGTATGGCTGGAGTTTGAAAGAACTCCAACACTCTAGTGTAATTACAGTTGTGCTATGTGAACGCTGGCAAAAGATCAATACAGGTTCATTTGTTCTCTGATCTTAGTTGCTTGGAAGATTATTAAACTTGTAGGGAAAGAATACTTGACTTAAATGTAAAACTTAAATCTCCTTCTGATTGCTCCATCTCTTTGCTTCGTCCTTGCATCTTTGGTGACTGGCACATGTCTTAATTTGGGGTGTGCAAAATACTTTGCAAAATACTTGCTAATACTACTATGAATGTCTAATTTCTAATATTACTACTAATATTAGGGTGATGGAAAAACCATCAAGAATAATACGTAGTGTAAGTTTCAACAAACTGCCCTCAGCCATAGCTATTGCATGTGGATGGAGGTAGCAAATATTCCAGTCTCTCAGACCTGGTGTATGTAGCAGAATGGAGAGCACCATTTCAGACTTCAAGGAAGAGATATTTTTAAATGATCCATGTAAAAACTCTGCAAGTAGAAAGCTAGCACATCAGTGAGCGTTTCTACCCTAGCTGTGCTAATTTTGTATTTACAGAGAGATTATTCTACATGGGGAGCATTTAAATACGTGATTCCTCACCTGCAATCTGAAGTGGTACTGCTCACCCTGCTGCCTATGTAGACTTAGTCTCAGGAGGCACTCTAGAACAGGGGCCAGCAACTGGCAGACTCTCAGTTAAATCAACGCCCGCCTCCCAGGGAGGGACCTCATTTGGATTTTCCCAGTTGCTTGCCATTTCTTTTTCCCCTCTTCTCCCCTCTGGCATTTTTATAACAGCTTGGTGGAATTGGGAAGGCATGGCAAGACAGATAGACCCAAGGGAGAGGAAAGGGGGCTTTCCTCTCAGTCATGATCAGGCAGCACACACTGCGAAATGATTTGGGGCAAGAGGGGTAGGAAGGGTCCATTCCTATTGCCCAATTGTTTCACTTGATTAAGTGATTGTTTAAACTTGATTGTTTAAGGGCCAGCTCCAGGACTGAGGAGGCCCCCTCAGCATAGTGCCCTCCTACGCCACGAGCCCTGGTAATATTGAGCAGCAACGCTGGATGGCTTGCAGCCACTGTGTTAATTTCTCATAATGCCTCTGATTTAGTATCACTCTGAGGCATTGTTGAGGAAACAGGGCAGGCATCAAGTACAGGGAGGAATAGTAGGGGTTGAAAAATAAAAAGCAAGAGAGTCCTGGTTGGTATCAATGGTGGTCCCTATGGCGTTCTGGTAGCTGATTAAAAGCCCAATCCTATGCATGTCTACTCAGAAGTAAGTCCCATAAGAGTGGGACTTACTCCCAGGAAAGTGTGGATAGGATTGGGCTGTAAGAATGCCACACAGTGCAACTGAACCTGGTGCAGGGAAAGGTTTACTGTGAACCCAGCTGTATGTGTGACAAGCTGACAACCATTTTTGTGATAGTAGCTGCTGGAGGTGCAGCCACATTTGTGGAGGCAAATACAGTACTAATTTATCATGCCTCTAGGGTTGCTTTTAGGTCAGTCTGGATTGAATTGCTACATGACCACCTGGTTTCCAGGTGGCAAAGGAGCAATCCTCTTGCAAATTGAATATAACCCACAAAAATGGGCATATGAACTGGACCTGAGTGCGTCAAACTCTAAGTCTGTTTTCCACTTCTCTTTTTAAGGATGCCTCTGGAAAGGTGCTGGATCACTGGTGTATCATGACCAGCGAGGAAGAGCTGGCAACTCTGCAGCAATTTCTCCGTTTTGGGGAAACCAAGTCCATTGTGGAGCTCATGGCAATTCAAGAGAAAGAAGGGCAATCGATACTAATACCCACAACCACAGACAATATGGATATCAGGGCGTTTATAGAAAGCTGCAACCAGAGGAGTCCGAACCTTCCTCCATTGGACAAAATCAACCCTGTGAACATTAATCACTTTGAGAACATTGTTAATAACATGGCTTTTATGCTTCCTTTCCAGTTTTTCAGTCCCATACCTCCACCCCTGATAGGTTCCCCACCAGAAAGACTCTTGATTGAGCCAGCTCAGGACCATGGCAGTGAACTGAAGCAAGATACTCAGGTGCCATTTTCAGACAGCAGTTTTTTGGTTTCCAGTGCTCCATTTCATCCTAAAAAGGAGGAGACAGCAACCACCACCACCAGCCCTGGTATCACTCTGAAGCCAGAGGAAGTTGTCTCACCTAGTGATTCAAATTCCCAGAACACGGCTGAAAAGAGTGAAATAGGCCATATGTCCCCAGAGAGTAAAACAAAATCTGTGGACAAAAATGGCACTGGAATGAGGAAAGGGCGTGTTTTTTGTATGGCATGTGGAAAGACATTTTATGATAAAGGGACTCTGAAGATCCACTACAACGCTGTCCACCTGAAAATCAAACACAAATGCACCATTGGAGGCTGTAACATGGTGTTCAGCTCACTGCGGAGCAGAAACCGTCACAGCGCCAACCCCAACCCAAGGCTTCACATGCCGATGAACAGAAACAACCGTGATAAAGATCTGAGAAACGGGTTGACCATCGCTGCCCTGGAAGAGAACAAAAGGACGGATTTCACTATTTTGCCTCCAGATACCAGATCCCTTTCCAGCTATGGGAGCTCTTGTACTGATCCAAAGGTACAGACAAGTTTCCACAGTACTGGACAAAACGGTATCCTCTTTCCAAACTTGAAGACAGTCCAACCAGTCCTTCCATTCTACCGTAGTCCAGTCACACCAGCTGAATTTGCAAACACACCAGGTACACTTCCATCACTACCTCTGGTTTCATCATCCATACCCGAGCCACTGGTTTCTAACGAGTCTCCCTTCGATGCTCTGCCCAAGAAAAAGTCCCGTAAGTCTAGCATGCCTATCAAGATTGAGAAGGAAGCTGTTGAAGCCACAAGCACAACCACAACCAATGAGGTTGCCAGCTCAGAAGACGACGTACCTCCACAGGCAGAAAGAGAAGGACTTGTGGAGATCCAGGAATCTAGGAGAGAAAAGAATATAAACCAACTAGTGGGAAAGCAGGTCCATTCAAGTCCGTCATGGCCATCTGTGTCTGAGGTTCGAGGGCCAAAATATTTTGAACCGATAGAGCCAAATAGCACATGCACCAAAGCGGATGAACTGCATTGTCCTGAGAAAGGGGACAGGCTGGAACAAAGCAAACCGACAAAAATAGTTTCTCGCGAAAACTCGTATGAAGATCGAAACCTGCACAGCGATGTGATCAAAGCAGTGGAGGAACCCCATGACTATATTAAAGGGCAGTTGAATTACAGGATTCCTATGAATGGCTGCACTGAATTGCAGCACCATTTGTTAAGTAGTGGGGTTTGGGGCTCATTTGCCACCAGAGGTGTTGCCATTCCTGGCTTTGAAGGCTTTAAAGATATGGATCAAGATACTCTCGACATTCAGAAGGAAGCCAGCCGCTTCCATTGTGACATCTGCAAGAAGACCTTTAAAAACCCTTACAGTGTAAAGCTGCATTTTAACAATGTGCACCTGAAAGAAATGCATGTTTGCACGGTGGAGGGTTGTAACGCTGCATTTCCTTCTCGTAGAAGTCGAGACAGGTAAGAACACGGTGAACAAAACTATTACTTCTTGTTTTTAAAAAGCCAGACAATGGAGACTAATTTGAAATGCAGATATGTTTTGAAAAGTACTGCTGTGGGTTTTTCTGCATATCCTCCTCTGACTTGTTCCATACCTTATCAGAACAGGGCTGTAATGAAAATCCAGGGAACAAAACCTTGCTTTTCCCCCTAAACATCAAGGCATTAAATGAAGCCCTGAGAACTCTTGTTGATGGTTAACTATAGTGGTTGAAAAGCTGCTTTCAAAAGAAAAGGATACAGACTTTTGTGCAAGGAGCATGGCCTTGTGTTTTTTATATGTATGTTCCTATCTCTCCCCACATTTTTAATGCAAAATTGGCACCGTCAATTTTTTTTCCCTGTTGGTAAAACAGATATTCTGTAATACTGCAAGGCAGGATGTTCAAACCAGGGTTCCTGGCAATCAGAACCAGGTGCCTTATGCTGCACCCCTTTGGTGACCTATTAATAGGATGGGATGCCGGACGGTTCTGTTTGTGTTTAGCCACTACCAGTACGGTTGGCCAGAAGGTGGTGCTGCAGCGGTCAAATGACACAAGGAAACCAATAACAGACTACTTGGCCATATTAAAAAAAAAGAAGAAGAAGAGCCTTGTGTGGCACAGAGTGCTAGGTTGCAGTACTTCAGCCGAGAGCTCTCCCCATGACCTGAGTTCAATTCCAGCAGAAGCTGGGATCAGGTAGCCAACTTGAGATTGACTCAGCCTTCTGTCCTTATAAGGGCGGTAAAATGAGTACCCAGCTTGCTGGGGGAAAGGTAACATGACTGGGGAAGTCAGTGGCAAACCACCCTGCTTATAGTCTGCCATGAAATTGCTATGGAAGCTGCGACACCCCAAAGGTCAGTAATGACTCGGTGCCTGCACAGGGAACCTGTCTTTCTGACCTTATAAGTGTCTGGCTGGCTTCTCAGTCACTGGCTTGAGAGAAATTCAAGCTGCTTTCAGACTGTCAACACCTACCTGGTTGTCTGCTCAGGTTTGCTTTGTGTTCAGTCCCCCTAACTCTGGCAGTTTGGCTAAGATAAGAATATCTAGGCTTTTCTACCTTATGCAGCAAGATGAGCATGTGTGCTTCGATAATGTATTTCTGAAGGAGATTATATTAAATTCACTGTTGGGAAACGTAATGAATACAAAGGCTTCATTTTGATTTATATGTCAGATAAGCAACAGCAAATTCTTGGTTGCAGGGGTGGAAGAGAGGGAGGGGATGAACAGACTAATATACTCCTATTGGTAAGTGCCCATGCTGTGATTAGTGATGAATGATGTATTCAATGACTGACAGTCCAATCCTAACCTTCTCCCTTTCCCCTCCATAAGCCTGCTGCCCCGCAGTGGGTCTCCTTGGGCCTGCACCAGCGATTTTGCTCGTGCAAGTCTGAGGGGAGAAAGGGGGCAGGGAAACTGCTGCCAGAGGGGATAGGATTCAGTGTGCACCTTCATCACTAGATCCATCCCCTGCTGCAGCCTTCCTGCAAGCCAGCTAGTGAGTTCATGGCAATGTCCTGATTCGCAGGTCAATCTCTTACACTTAGGTAAGTGGGTATAGGATTGCAGCCTTAGCCACTATGCTACACCAGCTCAATCAGATGATTCAAATGATTTTGAATGACTGTCACTCTATCATATGGTTTTTAATGCCCATTTTATACCTTTACTCCGGTAGCATCAAAGGCAGGTACCTCTCTGTCCTCCCCTATATTTACACTAATGGCATTCAGTACAAGGATGGGGATCTGGGGTAGTCATCTTGGCCCTTTGCTGACATTAAGCCTCTAATCCGTGGTTGGCAACCTTCAGTCTCGAAAGACTATGGTATAAGCCTACAGCACCCAGTATTCCCAGGCGGTCTCCCATCCAAGTACTAACCAGGCCTGACCCTGCTTAGCTTCCGAGATCAGACGAGATCTGGCATGTGCAGCGTAACAGTTGCTGATCCAGCAATTCCCAAACTGTGGATCCAGGATCCACCAGTGGGTTGTAACCCAATTTTTGGTGGCTTGCAAAACCTACAAGGCAGATTAGGCAATGTGCATCAAGGGTTAAACAACCTGTTACTTGTGGATAGCACTGCTGCCCAATCACCATTATAGCCACAGAGGCTTGAGTGGCTGGTAAAGTGAAACTTTTTTTAAGGTGGGTCCCATGCTAAAATGTTTGGGAACCACTGCTCTAATCCTATACACCAGGGGTCAGGGAACTTTTTTACCTCTTACCCCCCAAAAAATTTATAAACGCAGACGTTACCCCCTTGATTTGAAAGTAAGGAAATCAAGGAGCACGGGTACGTTTCGGCGCCCCCCCCCCCCACGATTTCGGATGTGATCTATTCAGTGGGTTAGTACAAGGGTGGGATAAAGATTCTCTGCATTGCAGTCAGGTGATATCCCCAGTATAGGTAGCCAGTAGCCATGTTATGCCTCCAGTATAGCTAGGTCATGCCCCCAGTATAAGTAGCCAGCAGCTAGGTGATGCCCCCAGTATAGGTAGCCCGTTGCACAGTGATGCCCCAGTATAGGTAGCCAGTAGCCAAGTGATGCCTCAGTATAGGTAGTCAGTAGCCAGATGACCCCCCCAGTATAGGTAGCCAAGTGATGCCCCCAGTATAGGTAGTTAGTAGCCAGGTAACCCCCCAGTATAGGTAGTCAGTAGCTAAGTGATGTCCCCAGTATAGGTAGTCAGTAGCCAGATGACCCCCCAGTATAGGTAGTCAGTAGCCAGATGACCCCCCCAGTATAGGTAGTTAGTAGCCCGGTGATCCCCCAGTATAGGTAGTCAGTAGCCAGATGACCCCCCAGTATAGGTAGTTAGTAGCCCGGTGATCCCCCCAGTATAGGTAGTCAGTAGCCAGATGACCCCCCCAGTATAGGTAGTTAGTAGCCCGGTGATCCCCCAGTATAGGTAGTCAGTAGCCAGATGACCCCCCAGTATAGGTAGTTAGTAGCCCGGTGATCCCCCCAGTATAGGTAGTCAGTAGCCAGATGACCCCCCAGTATAGGTAGTTAGTAGCCCGGTGATCCCCCCAGTATAGGTAGCCCAACGATGCCCCCAATAAAAATAAATAAACAATACTCACCTTACCTCGATCCCACGTCGGTCGGCGCGGCTTTTCTTCTTCCTCCCGCTCTGTCCGCTCGGCGGGAGACACTGACGGCCCGGCGCTGTGTGATGACATCATCACTACAGCGCCGGGCAGCTCCAGTCTCCCGCACAGAGCGGAGAGAGCGGGCGGCTGCGATACACGCAGGCTGTGGATACAGCCTGAGTGTATCGCCTGCTCCCTTCCGCTCACCGCATCTGAAGGTGAGCGGAAGGGAGCAGGGCAGCGGGCGGTGTGCACACAGCGCACCAGCCCGCTGCCGGCCCCCTGGAGCGGGTGGAGAGCGGGTGCGCTGACTCCCTCCGCTACCTCCCCGCCCGGCGCCCGCACACAGTTGCTGCTGCTATGCCGATAGTTCCGCCATTGGCCAGCGCAACCTCCTCATTACCCCCAGATTTTCACTTTTACCCCATTTGGGGTAATTTACCCCTGTTCCCCGACCACTGCTATACACACTTACCCGGGTATAAATCCCATTGAACATAGTGGAACTTGCTTCTTATTAGACATGTATAGGATTCTGCTTATAAGAGTTCAAGCAGAGGTGTTGACAGTTCAGCTCCTTGCTGAAAATAAGTGCTGGTTTTAAACAGCTTCACTGATCTTCTGTCATTTCTCTAGACACAGCTCCAACCTAAACCTTCATCATAAGCTTTTGACCAAAGATCCCTTGGAAATCAAGAAGAACCATTTCAATGCAACTTACCTCTTGAAGGATATGGCTAAAGAGATTTGCCAAGAGGACTCTTTGAAAAGACACCTTGGACAACAGACTTCAGTCATCTTTAAAGGAATGAACAGAACCGGCAGCCTGGTGTATCCAATGAGTAAAGTTGGAGAGCCATGCCCTGAGAGCTATGAATATGACCCAATGAACGATGGAGCTGTCCTGGACTTAAGCACTACGTCTAGTATCAAGTCAGAGGGCAGTACTCATTCTTCTTGGGAGTCTGATGGAGGCAACGAAGAGGGTCCTGGGCTTTTGGAGGACAGTAGTGAAAGCTGTGAAAGTGCATCTTTGACGCCAAATGAAGAACTGTATCAAAACTCTTTCCCGATAGACAAGGCTCATCCAAGCTTCTCAAATGTACCTTCCAGTTTGCCAATAGTCTGTCACATATGCCAAAAAAGTTACAGCAATAAAGGAACGTTCAGGGCCCATTACAAAACTGTACATCTCCGTCAGCTCCACAAATGCAAGGTCCCAGGTTGTAACACCACGTTCTCTTCTGTCCGCAGCCGAAACCGGCACAGTCAGAATCCCAACTTACACAAGAGCTTGGTGAGGTCACCAAACAGCCCCCAGTAACATTTCATACATCTGTCATGACTTTTTATGTTCCCTATTAATCATTTCAACTTTAAAAGAAAATGTTCTAGAACGAGATTTCTCTCAATTGCTTTGCTTCCAATGCGCTTTACAGCCCACTTTGAAAACAAAGGGCCAGATTCCACTTCTGTTTACACACGTTGTGTCTTCACTGAGTGAAATCAGCAGTTAAAGAAAACAGCAGAGTGTTGGTTTTACCCTTTAGTACAGGTGTTTGTTTAGAAAGAACAACTTGTATAATGGGGACAAGAGAAAAGATAAGCTAAAGGTGCTCTTGATGTTTTGCAATAGGGGATGCAGTGAAGATGCTATTCTGACATTTTGTTTACATGTTAAACATGATTGGGAGGTCAATCTAGTAAAGACAACTACTGGGTTATCTACTGACTAATGGGGGGGGGGGGTTGAGCACTGTCATTTCACTCTTGAGATTGTAGGCTAAAAGTGGAACTATGTATTACAAGAAGTGTGAAGGTGCTGTTGAAAACGGTATCCCCGTGTCAAATTCTTCTCTTTTCCCTTTGTAATGTGTGGTAAAACTTATCTCAAAATCTGAAATCATCATAGTGGATGTTTCCCAACCTCTGATAATAGTAGCCAGTGATGTGTCCAGTGGGGAGGGGAATAGAAACCTGACACAAGGATGCCATTTTCAGTGGCGACCCCATGTTTCCTCATAACAGAAAATCCTGCCCTAAGGCTGACTTGCAGTATTAAATAAATGTAGTGTTTTCAGCTTAATTTATTATTGAATGCCAGAGAGTAAAATCCATATTTAGGGAAATGTAGCATTTTATTCCCAGAGTTCTGACTCCTTGATGGCAGTAGAAATTTTACTTGAAGAACTATTATAGGGGTTGGTTCCATCCTTTTTGTTTTGTTAATTTACATATGAAAAAAAATGCAGAATCTCAGTTCAAAAAAGACATGTAAATCTCTTGCCTTAATGAATCAGGCTGCTGGACCCAAAATGGAGCTGTGAACTGCCAGATGCTAGAACCTACTCAGTAGTTCACAGATCTGTCCTGGAACCTGCTTCCAACCCGTCTGATAACCTTTAAATGTAATGAGAGGAGCAGCAGTCCTTTCGATTTTTTTTTTTTTAATACACAGCTTTGGGAGCCTCTGAAATGCATCAGTATATACAGTACAGGCTAATTCATGTTAACATGCTTCCAAAGATTTTTGAACCACATGCGGGATAGTTTAAAAATACAGTGTGTGTGTTTTATTGCACTTTTTGATTGCTACACTAGAAAAACACACACACAAAAAATCCTGAACAAAAATTATTCAATTTTGTTTTTTATTTTTATTTTTATTTTTTTTTACAGAACAAGCATTAGAAAACTGGGAAACATAAATGGGTGTGTGTGTGTGTGTGTGTGTGCGCGCGCGTGCATGCGTGCGTGTTTTGTTCTTGTCAGTGTTGTTGATCATGCAGAGAAGATGCTGGTCTTTGCAACACTAAGAAAAGTCATCTGCTGTCTTTGTTGACACTCTCTTTTTTATATTGGAGTATTGTTTGGTAAAATTCTTATGATGATAATGTTTAGTATCCTTGTCACTGTACGTACCAGTATTCTGCATTATGTTCTATGCACTTAATGATTGGTCTTATGTTGTATTTAAAAAAATTCTATAATATTTAATTTGTAGTCATGACATAACGTTGCTGTGTTTGTGTACATGGTGTGCCAATGTCTTTGACAAAAATCATTTTGAAATAGCTGAAACAAAACCACTTATTTTTTCACTGAATATTCTTTTGGGTCAAATGAGACATGATTTGAAACGCAATACTCCTTTTCTGTCATTTTGTTGTGGCTAACTGGCAGCCCTGGGGGATTCTAATTGGATTCAGAGCATAGGGGGTTATTATTTATTAACTTTCCCCCATGTCATTTTCTCAATAAAAGCTTCCCTTCCCTCCATATTATGCACTTATATAGCAGGTTCTATAGGAGCAAATGCAGGACTGCAGTGTAGAGAGAGAAGGTGTTACCCCCTGTATAGGGGAAGAAGGATAAAGCGTCTCCCCCTTACCATAGAAGTCTGGATTAGAATCCCTTCCCAGCTGTTGTTGTTTCAATATAACTGAAAAAGAATGATGCATTTAATGTCATGTCTAGTTTGACTCTTAGATATGTTTTAACAATCACATTTTGATCTGTTGTGGTACCCGAGCATGATACTGACTGCACATTTTGTACATACAATGCCAAAGTGTTTAGAGTGATTTGTGGCTTCTAGGATACTGTTTTCTTTCTGGCTTTTGTAGTGTAGCTGGATTTTTTTTGTCTTGATACTTCTTCTGTTTGGGATTAGACTGAGATATTGGACTTGGCATCAAAGGTGAATGTGCAAAGCTATCCACATGTCTCAAACTTTAATTTATTCCTGAGTGCGCTATAGCACTTGTACCAAGATGTTGCATTGCAAAGCAGATTGAAATGATTTGAACATGCTATAATGTGTAGCAGTTGGTGGACACACAACAATGTGATGTGCTAGAATCTGGATTGAGATAAACATGACTTCATCTTTATGCATGGTAACCTTGCCTGATCTGCAGCTGATGGATTTAGGATGACTTATAGTAGAAAGTTCTAGCATATGTAGAAACCAGCAGCCTCCCCAAAATTCTGTACTTCCCATGTCACAACCTGGCTGTTTATCTGGACACATGAGGAAATTATTTGGACAAACTATTACAATGTCTTAAAGTAATCCTGGGTGGATTTTTCAAAAACCTAGATTCCACCATGCCCAAATGAACTTGCACACTGTCTTCTCAAGAGCAAATAGATTTTGGGAGAGAGGAAGGCAGGTTCATTTGAAGGGGTGTGCTGCCTGATTCACAATACCCGAATTGGCAGGCTGCTGTGGATGTATTCATTGGATGTGAACCCCTGTGGATGTGAAGATGGGGAGCTCCAGACTCCGCAGCAGTTTAAATATTAATGCAAGGAAGGGGGCATTCAAGTCATGGAGTAGAGAAGTCATGCAGCAAAGGAGTAGAGAAAATGAGACAGGGCAATGTTGTCCTACAAGATGACTGTCACTTACTAGAGCTGAGACCTCCTTTTCTTAAAGCCATATGAATATAATTTTGTAAAAAACAAAACAGAAAGAGGACCCAACACTGTATGTTGATGTACCATCATTCCAAAACCTCTAGTGCAAGGCTTGAAAGGAAGGAAACCTTCTACCATCCAGGAAAACCTCTGCTACTGACAGCCAATTTATTTAACATGGTCTGATACAATGGTTGCATGGCTGGTAATCAGGCTGTATGATTAAGCTGTCCCCAAATGCTTCATGATATACCCCAGGGTTATATGTCAGTATACAGCTAACTAAAAGTTCATCCAGGTAGCATTTCCCCATATTTCTGGTTTAGAATCAAATTGCCTTGGAATCTGGTCCATCAGGCACATCTCAGGGAAAATCAAGCACCAATTATTTGAGATATTACTGTGAGCATCTGAGCTGGCTGATAATTGTGCAAACTGGAGGAACTGGTTTAGGAACTCTGCAAAAGTGTTTCAAATCCCCAAGATTGCGTGCAAAACTGTACAACCTGTGACCCACCAAGCTGAACCCAAGTCTACTTTCCATGTTCAGCAGATTACCAGAGGCTGAATAACTCTGTTTTGCCCACCTGCCTGCAACTCCAAAACAAGGGGTACTCAGCAAGTGGCAGGGTACAGGGCATAGCTAGAAGGTTTTTTTCAGCTAGCTCAATTACCCACAAATTGTGTGACAACTATCACTGTAGAAGGAATCTAGTACTTCTATCCCTGGGAATCCATGACTCAGGAGCAATAAGGTTTTGTGACCTAGTCCAAAAGAAGATAGGAAGAAAAATGACATCTTGGGCATTGATGGTGTATTAGAAATGGATCTGACAAATTTAGTATGAAACTGATCATTTTTAGTACGTAGATGTGATGTTGAGATAACTGCCTAGAAAACATTTGTGTTCTGAAGCTATTTTGCAAGAGAATGTGAACTGTTGCATTTCACCTTCAAATCATTCTATTTGCTTTCACAGCCATCATTTTTGGGGTGGATTGCTCAGATAGTTGAATTCTGGTGGTTAAACCAATGGGCTTGAGACTTGGCTTCGTTGTATGTATGGTGATGGAGCAAAGAAGCCTTCCTTCCCCCAGATCTGCCTTTGTCCAATGCCAAAATCAGTAGATTCTGCTGACACCACGAGAACAAAGCCAGGCAAACTATCCTTGAAAGCCTCCTTCCCAGTTACATGGAAAATTCCCCCAAAAAAACCTATCTAACAGCATGTAGACATGGGTCAAGGAGGACTCAGGAAAGGCTCTGTGCAGATTCAATCAACCACAGGCAGTTTAAGAGTTAAAACATACAAAAAGTATGTGTGTGCGCGCGCACGCGTGTGTGTATGTGTGTGCTGAATAAAACAAAGTCAAAAGAATAAAACAAGCAGGCTTGAAAAATGACTTGACCAGGTGTGAATTTTAATAAAATACAAGCAGCTGTTTACAGACCAACTTAAAAGCAAAATAATTCCTGAATGTATTAAATTTCACGGTTTCCTAACTGTGCTTACTCCAGTATCTTCTTCAGGGCTCCATTACCTCTCTCTGATCTCCAGGGAGGTGGCTGAGAGCTTGACCAGTACAGATGCTTTATCTGAAGGAGGCAAGGCAAAAACCCATAGGAGCATTCTAGAACTTTCACTTAAATACCCTATGGTGTAATGAGCTCACAGGCCCATCCAATTTGGATGGTCTAAAATCACCTGGGCACTTCTATTTGCCTCCTGGTCTGGTCAAGTAGACTTGGATGCCCAATCAAGCATATACCAATCCCAGCAGGTGGGCTGACTAGGGACTATTGTTCTTGGTGGACTCAGACAATGAAGAAAGCAATCTACAAACTACCTGTGTGCTTGGCCAAGTGGACTTTCTGCAATGGTGCTGATTTCTTAGGGTGTCTTAGGGAAGCCTCATTCTGCATGAACCTTATGAAAAGATGGAAGCAAGGAAAGCTCAGTCTATACCATGTGCCATCCCACTGAAGTCAATGTTAATGGGCAGGGAATTGTGTCCCACAACAATATATTTCATTTATTTCAAGTCATGTTTTTTGTATAAATGTGCTTGCGTTAAGCTTTGCTTAAAAAAAAGAAAAGAAAATGTGTGTAAACAAAAGTTGTAATACCCAAATCTTTTAGTTTTCCACTGTTTGCTGAAAGTTATATCATTTTTGTATTTCTTCACAATTTTTCTATCTGTTAATAAATATATGCAATTATGTCTTTGAGTTGATCCAAGCCAAACCCAATGAGAAATTTGTCATTATAAAATGTGCATTTTGTTAGTGAGATGCTGTTGCTTTGAAACTGAAAGAGGTTCAATTGCCTCACTGGATCAGGCCAAACTTGATAAGATCAGAAACCTGTCGACAATGTCAGCCAGTTTGCTGCTTCTGAGGGCATGAAATCTTGTATTGCTATTTGTCCCAACATTTGGTGGTAAAAGGTGTACTGCCTCTGCATATGGGGTTTTTTTTACCATCATAGCTAATAGCCATAGATACATCCAGTAGTATAGCCCAGGGGGTGGTGCAGTAAGTACTGAAGGTGCAGCAATACACTGTGTAAGTTTGCCTGCATGTTGCTGTTGCTGCCCCAAATTGCTCCAACACCAGGTGGGGGGGCTGCTCACCTGGCGATTGTGGCACCTGCAATACTTACTGCACTGCTACCTCTCTGGCTATGCTACTGAATACATCCATATGCCAGCAAGTTGTACTATCTTTTTAAACCACCTTTTAAGCTTAATGACCATCACTGGATTTTGTGGATCCGTTTTCTAGAGCTTGCCCAGAATGTCAGTGTGGTTGTTGGGTTTGGACAGGAGTAGCCCAAGAGGTTTCAGTGCACCAAATGCCGCCACCCCTCTTACACAGCCAGGCCAGAACCCCCCTTAGCCACTTCTCTTCCTTCTTGGATGCCAAAAGGAAAAAAGAAGGTGAGCAGAAGGGGAAGTGTGGAGTCTCTCACACTTCCTCTTCCACTCTGTCCCCCTCTTTTTCAATCCAGACGGTGAGCAGAGGACAAGAGGTAGTGAAAGTGGGCCAATAGGAAGAGATCCCTGGCCTAAGTGGTCTCATGGATGGGCTGGCTCTTGAGTTTGAAATCTCCATTCAACTAAGAACATCAGGGTTATTTCACCTGCTACTTTTTTATACTGGGACATGGCTATCCATCCCCAAAAGACATGCCTCGTACCTCAATTATGAATGGCACATGCTCATCTAAGTCTGAAATCCTATACACACTGTCCTGGGAGTAAGCTGCATTGAACACAATGAGACTTACTTCTGAATAGTCACAGATAGTCTTGTAGGTAGCCCAGTTTCTCCTAAGTATACATGGAAGGGAGAGGCCTAATCATCTCTCCAAAATCCCTGCTATGTACATCGCAGGGGGGAAAAATCAGTATATAAACTAAGGCTGCAACCATTAATTAGTTGACTTCTGGGTCAATTGTGCTCTTAGAAGAGGCATTCCCTCTTCACTTACACAACAGGGAATGCCTCTAAGACCATCACTGGCCTAGAACTTCCACAACATATGAATGTGCCATGTACAACAGAATTCTGTTTTTTCCTCAGAAGTGTTGTGTTTGCCATTTGCAAATTTATGCACATCTAATCAACTGATTAAAACTCAATTCATTAAGATTTATTTAATCAGCCCTAATTTAAACAAGTGTTTGCATTTCACATCTGATATGCCATCATTTGTCATATCCAAACTGAAACAATGTGGACATTGACTCTCCATTGTGTTTAACTTTTGGGAAGCCATGTGTCATTAACAAATGGGACAAATCTGTAATAACTTTAAGGTGTCATAAAGTTCTCTGCTGTTCTTGATGCAAAAGACTAATATGCCTAATCCCTCCATAACAGAATCAGTTGGGTTCTTTAATTGTTTTTTCCAATCTTCTAAACAGTAATAAATTTTTTTACATACTATATTCTCCCTAGTAATTAAAATAGTTAATCCACAGGTATTTCTCAAATGAAGTGTGCAACTTAATTGATTCACAAAGAGAGGGGGATGCCCCACTTTGCACCTACACATCAAAGGAGATTCCCAAGGCACTGAGATAAAAGTGCTCCGTTTCAAGATATGAAGTCACTCCAAGTGAAGCCATGCCAGAAAGCGAGAACTCCCAAATGTTTTTTGGCCCAGCTCTCACTCCACTGCTAGAACACAGAGCCCAGAGGGCATAAGGAGAATTAGTAGTATCTGTGCTGTTACCCTTTCTTTGCCTAACATTTTATGGTATCCTCTTGAAAGGGAAGATGCCTTGGTTATGAAAGCTAACAGTTATGATCTGTTAATCATATTGACAGATTAAGCAACCAAAGCTTTCAATGATTAAAGACTCGTGACAAGAAGTGATGACAGTCAGTGGTGTAGCTAGCCACCCTGGAGCCTGGGACAAAGTGAAAAATGATTCCCCCCATATCACACCCACACCCAGAAGTGACATCACACTCACAATTTAAAAAAAAAATTGAAAAATAAAATCTGCTGCCTCTGCCCAACACCGCCCCCCTGGGGGCCGCAAGTGGCAATTGGATTCTTTGGCTGTTTGCTCCCCTTGTTCCACTGCCTCCCCTCACACCATGTGCCCACCTGCTTGCCCCCAAGCCACCCGGTCGTTGCCCCCCCCCCGAGCAAGGGGAACAAGCAGCCAGAGACTTGTGATCTCCACTGCCACTCTTGGAAATGGTAGAATTTTTTCCAGCACTTTTCACAAGGGGCATGAGCAGCAATCACGGGGGGGGGGGGGTGCAATTGTGCAGGCAGGCAGCTAAACTGTTGCCTCTAGGCAGCCTGCAGCCCGATGCAATTGCTACCCCTGCACTCCCACTGCAGGGGTACCCCACTGCTACTCCACTGATGACATTTTAATTGGTCAGTTTGCAAATCTGAGGGCATCCATAAACACGGATGAATGGTGAGGTGAAAAGATGTATTAAATAAATAAACCATGTATTTATTTTAAGAGCATTGTCCATGTATGTCACCATAATGGGGCAGTATTTTTCAACCTCTGTTGCTGAGATCCCTGGAAAAAATCAGGCATTTCTGAAGGAAAAGACTGGTCATACCAGCTTCCTTCTAAGACAGTTTGCCCTCCAATACTGTTCCTTGCAATTTATGGCTATAAAGGAGGTATTCTATATTAGGGACGGATAGAAAGTTGGTTGTGATCTACTAGTGGATCCTCGAGTGCCTCCAACAAGCTGGGATCTTTGTAAAGAATGCTGGATTGGATGAATCTTGCTCTGCCAAGAACTCTCAAGTTCTTAATGAACTCTTAAATACATGTTCATAAATAAGAATATACACTCAGGATCACTTAGCACAGATGGTAGGCAGACTTGAGTAAGTCCTCTTGCTTTGTAAATTTAGAACACAGAGATAGACCACAGGGTTTGTAGTAACATAAAAAGTTGCCCATTTAAGACTGGAGCTGGCTCTCCCCTGTTCTATAACATTCCCTCAGTTCATGACCAATGGGGGAGCCCAAGTAAATGGAGCAAGAATTGTGAAACACTTCTCAGAATTCTCTGCAGGCAGGGTCCATTGCAGACAAGCCAATTTGGAAAAAGCTTCCTGAAAGTTTGAAAACCATTCAATAATTGCCTGTAGACATCTTTGAAAGGCCTTGGTTGAAAGATGATATGCAAAGAAGTCAAATAAATAAATGCGTAGGTACCCTCTGCCAACTCTCTGCCTGTGCACACATGCACCCCTACCCCTGAAATGCCACCCCTGGTTGGATTGAGGCCAGGTCTCTGTTGCGAGAATAAACATGGGGAAATGCTTGTGATAAGGATTTTTCCATTTGATTCCAGTAACTGGTCAGTCAAGTTATGTATGGTCTATTAAGCTGTCCCTGCGGTCACGCAGATGCCTTGAATTAGCATGCAAGCTGCATTCTTAAGTGGGAACATCTTTATTTTGTCTGCCTCTTTGCCCATCTCCAATGTTTCAGCCTCCAGCTGAATAGTATCAGCTTAGAACAGTGGTCTTCAACCTTTTTCATACCACGACACCAATAAATATATAAAGTATGAGACTGGGGATCTCACTGTCGATACCTCCCCATTTCCAGGACTCTATCCACCCACACCCACCCCATCCCCACCCATTCCCTGCCTCCATAATGCCTTTCCAACACTATTATTTGTAACCAAATATTTTAATTGGAGAGAGAAGAAAAAGTAACCATAAAGCCTAGCAGCAGAGAAAGCTATTTTAGTACAATTGCTAAGAACCTAAGCGGATCTGGGACACAGTCTCTTGGTTCCTGAAGGGGTACACCAAATGCCTCCCCCGTTACCTAGTGGTGCTCTAGTCCTGTGGTCTTCAACCTTTTTCATTTCCATCACAACTAAGTTGCCTTGTCAACTCAGGGGCCAAGTTGTGGGGTGAAGTTGCCATGACCCCACAACTGAAGCTTCGTTACCCTATTGGGACCCCAACCCCAAGGCTGAAGAACACTGGCTAAGAATGTGGGGTGAAGTATGGATTATACAGAAGATATAAAGTCCCATCCTACACAGAAGTAATTCCCAGTGAATTCAATGTGATTGAACATGTCAATGTGTACAGGATGCAATCAGAAGTCAGTCATTGAATTTCATGAAACTTACTCCCAGGTAAGCATGTGTAGCATTGCAAACTAAACCACTATATTTTAATCCCAAACCGGTTTCACATACTTTTGACAGCCAGTTCTTCCCTACTGGCTTAACTTTTCTCTTTAAACACCCATGTTTCTTACCATCCTTAAAGTCAATTAAATCATGTTTTTCATCAAGTTAATTACTGCTGTGAAAGAAATGTTACCACTGGGTTAGAAGCTTGAAAAAGAAAGGGGGGGGGGCCTATGACTTCCTGGTGCATGAGGCTGCCCCCTTATTGTTATTTAAAAATACAGAAGAACCACCAGCAATGGCCACTGGAGAAGACATTATACTAGTGCAGAAGGACTTTTGCTCTCCCTCTTGCTGAATATAAGAAGACACCACTTTGAAAGGTGCCTCTTTACCCAGTTAGCAAGTGTTAAGTTAGCAAGCAAGATATTATCTTACCTGATTATGTGTCAGCCTCTGCTCCTCTTACTGCCTGGCCTGAAAAAGGAAGAACAAAGAGGAAGTGTGGCGCAGAGGATACTGGTGGACACATCTGCTGCCTGAAGCATCTGCCTCAGTTGACCACATGGATGGGCCAGCCCTGCATTGAACCTAGGACTTTCCATGTACCAGGCATGTGCTTTTTCTTCTGCCAGGTTATTCAATATGGATGTTGAACAGAGAACAATTTTAATGTAAAGAACAGGCTAGAAAGGCAGCAATGTATAACTAACTGTGACAGTTCTGAGCACAGCAGGATTCCTATTACAACCTCTGCAGGCTGCCCATTACAACCTCTGAACTATAGCCCCATCCCCTAATCTTCATTCTCATGCACAGGCAGTGCATGCACAGCCAGTGGTGTTGCTAGGGGTGTGTGGGCCACGCCAGGTGATGCGTATGTGGAAGGTGACACTATTACTGGCCAAAATTTTGAAAATCTTGGTACTTTTAAATAATACCATCATGTTGTATATCATTTGATGAGTAATTTCATGCAGAATGCAATGAAACAAACCATTTTAAAATATCTCAAGTCTATCAAAAGTTACAGCCAAAAAACCAGCAGAGCCAGGGCGATGGTGCATCACCACACCCACTGCCTGGGGCATTGCCCTACCCACTTTATGGGAGGAGGTCCATCATGGGGGCAACACACTGGTCTCCCACACCAGGTGATGCAAACCCTAGTGATGCCACTGTGCACAGCCATTTACAACTGTCACTTACTGGTTGAATTGGCACGCTGTTTTACCATTTAAAGTTGACTTGCCTCTTCAGCTGGGTCAATAGCTCCTCCCCTACACACGCACACGTCTAGGAAACTGGTCTGTGTCTATGCAGAAGTAAAAGTGAGTCCAAAGGAATGTATTTCCTGTTTAGATTGCAACCACAGACTGGCTGAGATTATTAGAGCTGCATAGACAACCACCTGAAAGACAAGACTAACAACATAACTTATACTATTATATATTTCTGTTGTTTCTAAAGAAGCAGAAAAAAATTATAAATAATAAACACACATAAATTGAATGTCACAACATATCTGAAAATTGAAGCAATCCTTTCTTTTATTAAACTGCTTTGCTCACTGAAGCTGGGAAAATTCTCATTG